>NC_138786.1:600000-1199000 GCF_965178545.1 Coloeus monedula
ACTCCCAAAGGGGTCAGGGGGGCCCCGCCGGGGCTGGGGAGCGGGAGGCACCCGGGGGGCTCCGACGGATCCCTCGGGATCTCGGCTCTGCCGTCCCAACAAGGGATGGGCGGACGGTGAAGGGCTGGAAGGTGATGGAGCAGGAGGGGACAGGGGACAGAAGGTGATGAGCAGGGAAAGGATGGACCGGGAGCTGATGGACCGGGAGATGATGGACGAGAAGGTGGTGGGCAAGGAGGTGATGGACCAGGAGCTGATGGACTGAGAGACAAAGGACAGGAGATGATGAGCAGGGAAAGGATGGACCAGGAGATGAGAGGCAGGGACGTGGAGGATGGGGAGATGGAGGACGGGAGATGATGAGCAGGGAGACAGAGGACAGGAGATGATGCTCAGGGAGGCAATGAACAAGGAGATGATGGACAGGGAGATGATGGATAGCGGAGATGAAGCAACAGGAAATTAATAGCAGGGAGATAAAGGAGCAGGAAATGACAGCAGGGAGATGAGGACTGGGAGATGATGGAGCAGGAGCCAGGCAGGTGACGAGCCCTGGGCCCCGCAAAGCATCCCTGCTCCCACCCCACAGCCCGACCAAACACTCCCCTGAAGCAGAATGTTCAGCATTACTGACGTTTTTTTGGGAAAAAATCTGTTTTTCTGCTAGCTGTCAAGTTTTTATCTGGCGACACAGGGGTTTAAATCCCTTCCTAACTGGAGGAGAAGCTCATTTCCTGGGACTGGGACAGGCAGAGGTGCTGCATATCCATTACTATTAATCTGTTATTAACCCCTATTAATTGTTGCTGTTATATTTATAATTATTATTGTTGTTAATTGTTATTATTGACATTGTCATTGACCCGTTGGTTGGGTTTGGTGAGATGCAAGAAAGGCCAGAGGCCGATGGTCTCCTCTTCCTAAAACACATCCCACAAATCCCAGTGTGTCCATTTGGAGTTCTCTGTGGGATACCTCACTGCATGGGTTAAACATCAGCTTGTTTTGATCATTCCCATCCCCAGGAGAGCCTGGAACAGCTGCAATGTTTGCTCATTGCTCTCCTGTCCCAGGGCAAACCTGTTGCCCAATGAACCGGGGGCACTGTTCACCTGGCTGGGCTGGATTTTGACAGAGTTCCCATAATCCATGACCCCTCCGGACCTCTGCTGGTCTGTGGCTACGCAGGAAACAACACGGATATGAAATCCAGACCTTTCCGGAAATTAAAGGAAAACTGGCCAGTGTTCTGGCAGCCTGCCCAGCTCTGGGTCTGACTCTTACATGGCTCCTTCCTGGGGAAAAAATGTAATAAGGAAAAAAGAGTAAGGAAATGAGAGCAGAGCCATACATAACATTCTAATATTGAATTTCTTCAGGAGATACCGAAATCTGGGAGGCAGCTGGAGCACTGGTGGATCTCATCCATCATCTCAAAGCAGCTTATCACCCTCCAGCTCTGAGCTGGCTGCTCCCAGCTCTCCTTGGACTGGGCTGGCTCGGAATTGCTCCCAGTAATTCACATAAAGGGAAGCAGAAGGTTCTTTGGCTCTGCCCAAACCCCCAGGAGCAGGGTTGGTTTTCCCTCTCCTGAGTGGCGCCTTTTCCTAAGGAATCCTTTGGCTCTTGCAGAAAAAGGTATTTCTAGTTTCAGTGATGCTGGGATAAAGAAGTTCTTCCTGGGGGATCCCACCAGGAATGGAACCGCCCGCCGCATTTCCTGTCCAGGGGGGAATTCCAGCCCCAGAGGCTTGGGATGATTGTTCCGCCGTTCCTGTCTCCTTTCCCTATTCCAGCTAGAATCCATTATCTCATCCCAAGAACCCGTGGCTCCCACAACCAGCCCTGTGCCCTACTCCCTCACTGCACAAACCCTGTCCTGCTCAGCTCCCTTGGGCATCCCATTCCCATTCTTTGGGCACGTTTGTCCTTCTCTGCTGGAAGCTGTCCACCAAATCCAGCGGGGTTTCCTCCCACACCCCCCCCCAGCCTGGGGGTGTTCTCTGCCAACCCCAAAAGGGTTCAAGGGAAGGAGCGCAGCACCAGCTCTCTCTGGAAACCCTTTCTCAGGAACACGGCTTGGATCCCACCTTGGATACTCGGGGGAGCACCCCCAGAGCGTCGGGCTCCCGAGACACCCGGCGCGTCCCCCCACACCCGGGTCAAGGTGTTGGCACCACGCCGGGACAGGGGCCGAGGCGACAGCAGGGGCGGAGCCCGCGGCCCTGGAGGGTCTTTCCCGCGGACTCAGCGGCTGGGGGCGGGCGGTGCCACCCGCGGAGGGTGGCACAGGGCCAGGTGCGGGTGCCTGCGGGGCCATGGCCAGCTCCGCGTCCCTTTCCGTGCCACGCCCGGGGGCCACCACAGGCCGTGGGCGCGGGCTCGCAGCCCCGCGCGCCGATTGCGTCACACGGCCAGAGACTCCCCTCCCCCCTCCGTTGTCGCCTCTCCGTTACGTCATCGCGGCGCGCCGCGGGCGGTGCCGCGCGCCCGGAGCGGCCATGGCGGTGCCGGTGGCGGAGCCGGCCCGGGCCGGGCCCCGGCTGGGAATAGCGCTGGGGCTGGCGGCGGGCGCCGGCATCGGCCTCGGGCTGCTCTGGGCCATGCGCCGCCGCTCCAAGGAGCCGGCGGGGCCGCCGCGCCACGGTACGAGCGGGATGGGGGGGGGGCGGGAAAGCCGGTTTGGGGTGAGGGGAATGGGGCCGGGATACGCGCGGTGGGGCTGGAGCGGGGAGGAACTTGCGCAGAGTTGACGTTGGAATTGGAATTGGAATAGGGGGAGTGGGGCTGGAGTAGGGACGAATGGGGTTGGAGTAGGAAGAGCAGAGGGAAATGCGATTACAGAAGGAAGAATGGGGTTGGTGATGCCTTTTCCTGGTCTTAAAATCAAGAGTCAGACATGGTTAGAAGGGGAAAAGGGATTTTACCTTGGTATTTATTGTAAGGATCCTTAGGTGCACACGTCCAGGTCATATGCATCGAGATGCACCCCTCCCAGTCTGTCTTTTTTCCCCCCAACATCGGGTATAACATTATAGGTTTTACTAATTAGCAGATCTATCAAAGGTTCCCCAATGAGAGGCTCAAGTGAGCCCCCCTCCCCAAGGAACCTTCCCCTGGATGGTTCTATCTTGGTTTACAGAATGTGTTCTGGAGAGGACCTTGGGCTCTGGGGCACACTGATCCCTGGCTGCGAAGCTTCTAAAATGTTGAGTCTCTCAGCTTGACAAACAAGTCCAAGAATGGAGGCAAAAAGCACTAGGAATACAGAAGTTGTAAAAAGGTATAACAGGGGTATAAAAGAAAAGGCAAAAATCTTCATGGCATCATTGGAATGAGGGGAATGGGGTTGGAATAGGAAGAATGGGGGAAATGGGGCTGGAGTAGGGGAGAATAGGGATTGAATGCGGGGAATGGGATGGAATCGGGGAGTGGGACCAGGACAGGGGGAAGTGAGGTTGGGGTGTTGAGCGTTTAGAAATGCTGATTCCGAGCCCTGAGCTGGCTGGGTTTTGCCTGTGCAAAACTTTGGGAATAGAAAGTGAAACCGTGTTGTTCGCAGTGGTCATGGAGTAGTGGAGTCCTGGAATGGGTCGGGTGGGAAGGGACCTTAAAGCCCATCCAGTGCCACCCCTGCCATGGGCAGGGACACCTTCCACTGTCCCGGGCTGCTCCCAGCCCCAGTGTCCAGCCTGGCCTTGGGCACTGCCAGGGATCCAGGGGCAGCCACAGCTGCTCTGGGCACCCTGTGCCAGGGCCTGGCACCCTCACAGGGAACAATTCCTTCCCGACATCCCATCTAAATCTCCCCTTTTCTAGTTTGGAGCTATTCCCCCTTGTCCTGTCTCTCCAGGCCCTTGTAAAGAGTCCCTTTCCATCTTTCCTTCAGGCACTGGAAGGGGCAGTTGGGTCACCCCACTTCTCCAGGCTGAACAATCCCAATTGTCCCGGCTTTTCCCCACAGCAGAGCTGCTCCATCCCCCTGACCAGCTCGGTGTCCCTGTCAAGCCTCATATCCCCTGCCAGCAGAACTGTGGCCACATTTCCCTCATGGAATCCTGTCCCACTTGGGTCTAACCACTTCATTGTGCTCTGGTGCAGCCCAGGCCGTGCCCGGAGCGCTGCTCCCGGCGGATGCGGGCGACGGAGCCGTGCCCAGCCCCCTGCTGAGGCAGGACGAGCAGCTGGAGCTGCTGGAGCGCCTGGACTTCGTGGTGAGGAACATCGTGGGGCTGAGGAAGGAGGTGGAGGAGCTGCGGAACAGCCTCCAGCAGCTGGCGGTGGAGATCGTGGGGGAAGTCAGGTACTGCCCCTCTCTGCTGGGCTGGCATCGGGCACTCCCTGGCACAGGAAAACAGCCACAGGATCCCAGGATCCGGGAATGCCTGGGCTGGAAGGGACCCACGGGCAGGGACACCTTCCACTAGCCCAGGTTGCTCCAAGCCCTGTCCAGGCTGTCCTGGAACATTCCAGGGATGGGGTAGCCACAGCTTCCGTGGGAAATCCATTGCAGCACCCTCACAGGGAAGGATTCATTCCCCATATCCAGCCTCAATTTCCCCCTTCCCGTCTGAAGCCGCTCTGTCCCTCCTGTTCCTGCTGAGGAGGCTGGATGAACATCACACCTGTGGGTTCTCCAGGGATTGTCCATGGAGCAGGATTTGCTTCACCTGCAGAGCACAGCATTAGCTCTGTTTGAGTGTGTACAAACAGGACTAAACCACCTGGTGAACTCCTTGGATATGGGGGGAGTTGGGTGGAGTCTGCTGGAGAGGAGAAGGGGAATAGCAGATAGTTCACCACCAAATATTTATTCCTCTCCCTTTTTCTTTCCCTCCAGGACCCACCTGGAAGAAACGCAGCGAGTGACTCGCAGGAGGAAGTTCCCCTTCTCCAGGGAGAGAAGTGACTCCACAGGCTCCAGCTCCATCTATTTCACGGCCAGCTCAGGCAATGCCAACACAGATGATGGAGAGAGCGAAGGGGGGTAAGCTGAGCACTGGGACAGACCTTTTAGGGGATTTGGTGCCACATCTGGGCAGTTCAGAACATAAAAGAGGGAATTTTTTTCTCCTGCAGCCTGTTTTAGTTTGCTTTTATTACCCTAAGTGTGTTACTGCCAGGGTCAGACTGAGAGATCTGAAACGATCCTGGCTTTTAGAGAAAGGCAAATACACTTATTTTTAGGGTTTTTAAAGGAATTATTTGGTTAAGGAACCTTGCAGAAGAAAGGGAAGTACAAGTCCAGCCTGGCACTGGAGGGAGAGAGTTTAGAAATCAAATTTCCAGACAATGTCTATATCAATATATTAATAAATATTATGATTTTTCATACACACATATATATATGTGTATTTTAATGTGTATATAGATACACATAAATATAAATATATATAAATAAATCGATAAATATATGTTTTAGAGTGTGTGGAGAACTTGAGAAAGTTAAAAATGTGTTAGCTAAATGTCCTCAATGCACTGAGATGTCTTCAGTGAGGATATTTCTTAGGAATTTCTCTCCCTGTGTCACACTGATCAATTGTGTTAAGGTCTTAGGGTTTAAAATCAGGTGAAAATGGTCAGATCACCAAATCAGGGAATATCCTGAGGTGGAAGGGAGCCAGGAGGATCATCCAAATCCAACTCCTGGCCCTGCACATGACAGAAGAGTTCTGTGTGGTGTAAGAACATCATCAAAAGTGCCAATATAGCTGCTGGTTTATACATGTTAGGTAACACTTCTCCTGCACACGTGGTTGCTGATTTTCTGAGGAAATGCTGCTCTTTTGTGCCTGAATCTGACCACTTTTGTAGCTTTTGGGGGTGTGGAAGTGTGTCCCAAAAAACAGGTGGTGCTGCCATATGCGTTTTCCCAGAGCAGTTGGGATGAAATGTCATTTAAAGAGGGATTTTGTAGCAGTGGGAGCATCTCAGGGGGAATTTGGACAGCCAAACAACCTGGGAGCTGGTGCCAGCTGGCACTTGGCAGCAGGGATTTGTCCTCCCAGGATAAAGGACAGGGATCTGTGGCTGCCCTGAACTCGTGTTTCTCTCTAACAACTGGAGCTGGTGAGGCAGCAGGGAGCTGCCGTGATCTCCTTGGGGTTGTAGAGCTTCATCCAGCTCAAGTGGGTGTTGGAATGTGAGGGGAATTAGGGAGGGAGTGATTCATGGTGGTGTAATAGGTAAGGAAGTTGCAGAGCAGATTTGAGAGCTGTGGAGTTGGTTCTGAAGGCAGGGCTTGGCTATTTGGGTAACTCAGATGCACTGAGTCACCGGGGGGGGACAGTGGCTTGTGAAAAGCTGCTGGAAAAGGGGGTTTTGTCCACACATCCCAGCCCTGGCTGTCCTCAGATCTCAGAAAACTGTAAGCTGCAACAGAGGCTGATAATTCAGAGTTACAGAAAAGGCACCTCCTAAGGGCACAGGGGGTGTATTTTGCTGCAAAAACTCGATAATTTATTGGGAAACCACTGGTGGCTGGTGGAGTCCCTGCATTTTAATTAACATCTGTAATTAGCTGTAATGACCAGTGTGGGAATTGGTGGATTAGCAGCTCTCACCTGATTTAAAACCTGCATCTCAGGTGATGCCTCACTCTGAGAGGTGTCATCATATCAGTCTGGGCAGGAGCAGCTGCCTGTAGTGTGCAGCGTTGTCTGTTAGGGATGTGGATGTGCTTGAGAGGTAACATTTTCGGGGGAGGAAATGCAAGTTTTGGAAAGAACTGCTGAAGCTTTGGAGCAGGTGCTGGGAGGAGGAACGAGCCTGTAGCTGACATGAATTTCAGCTGGGTGTCCCTCGCTGGCAGCTGAATTCTTTCAGTGAGGTTCAGAACAAGGAACCCCCATCTCAGCTTTATTTTGGACCTGAGCAGCTTCTCCAGTTTCAGACACAATTCCCAAAAATCTCGCAAGAGTTCTCGGGGGGTTTGTGCTGTCTAATTTCCCTGTGTGGCCTTGGCTTTTGGGCTTCCTCACCTCCTCTTTCCATGGGCTCTGTTTTCCTTCAGGATCGCTGTACTAAAGCATTCCAGAGCTTTCCATCATTGTAAAGGCAGGAAAACAGGCTGTTAACACCTAAATCCCTTAATCTCCCTGAAAACTTTGGGTTTCTTGTCTTTTTGAACTGGCAGAATCCCTTAGGGGCTGGCTGGCAGAAAACAGGGTTGGTTTTTGATCTGAAGGACTGAAGTCTTGGCAGCTGCCAGTAAAATGTTGGGGGTTAGGATGGGGAAATCAGGGAATTCAAGGAGTTTGTGTTTAATTACTGAAAATGAGGTGGTCTAGAGAACTAATAATGTCATTGATATTGAGAAAAGTAAATAAATGAGGGTTTTAATCCAAGCCAGAGCCGTGCCAGTGTCACCTACCCCTGTGTTGGTGCGTTATCCATTAATTCAGTGTCTTCTCCAGTGTGAGCTGACATCCTGCAGTGTGAGGCTGGTGCTTTATTTCTTACCTTAAAATGTTTCAGGACAAAATGGTGGGGTTTTGAATGTCTGGCTGAGGGCTGGAGGCTGTGGTGAGGGAGCAGAGAGGGGAATTGTTGAGAATTAGGGATGGTTCTCAGGAGGCTTTGATAGCCAAACGTGTCTTGTTATCTGTGCATGGGCAAAGCCCTGTCACTGCCTCCTTTGGATTGGGGCTGTGGTCACATATCTGTGTCCCCAGGCAAAGGCAGGGCCACAGGGCTGTCCCTGGGAGGAGGAATGAGCACAGCTGGAAGTACCCAGTGCCCCCAGAGTGCAGGGAATTGAGTTCCAGCAGAACCGCCGAAGTTCTCTTGGGCAGTTATTGACTTAAATCAACAAAATCCCCACGTTCAAGTGCACATTTTGGGATGACTGGCTGATTTGTGCCTGTTCTGTAGCTGAGAGCTTGCAGGTAAAAGTGAGGGGCACAGAGAGTCATGTTTGAAAAGGAACCAGCTCTGTAAGTAGCCTCCCTCCTGCTGTGGTACCACTGCATAACGCTGGTGGTTTCAGTTTCAAATTCCCAGCTCGGGTGCTGGGGGAGCTCCATTTTCACCATTTTCAGGAGGTTTGATCTGAGCTTTACAGGATCACCGAGGTTGGGAGAGACCTCCAAAGTCATGGAGTCCCACCAGCACCTCCGTAATCCCTCATGTCCTGGTGTGTTTGCCTGCTTCAGCTGCAGGTCATCCCCTGGGTTTTTGCACATGTGGTGAATCCTTGCTGGATTCCTTGCTCGTGGGACATAGTCCTGGTGGCTTCCCAGCTGGCAGTGGGAAGAGGCCATTTGATGTTCAGGGTGATGGAGATCTGAGGTGTTGCCAGTACAGCTGTTGTGCCTGAAATTCCCTGGAAAAGGCTAAACCCCTCAGGCTGCATTTTGCACAGGGCTTGTTGAAGTTCCCTTTTATCACCCATCTATTTAACTGCATTGTCCTGGCTCGGGTTTTAGCTGGTTAATTCTCTTGTACTGAAGTTAGAAGGGCTGAGAGGGAGGAGCTGACAGGGTGTGCAGGGGAGGTGGGGACTGTTAGAATCCCGGGATGGTTTGGGTGGGAAGGGGCCTTAAATCTCATCCAGAGATGAGATTGCCACCCCCTGCCCTGGGCAGGGACACCTTCCACCTTTGCCCAGGTTGCTCAAAACTGACTTGGGACTTAACTTTGTTGTCACCTTCATCCCTCAGCTTTCTGAGGGGGATATGAGAAATGAGACTGTTGGAGACACTTGGGTTGTGCAGTGTCCTCTGGGATAAGCTAAGCTGCTCTTCCTCTCTGAGGAGCAGCTCCTCAAACTGCTCTGGTGATGTTTTTTCCCCCGAAGTTACACCACAGCCAACGCCGAGTCCGACTACGACCGGGAGTCGGAGCGGGAGAGCGAGGACGAAGTGAGCTGTGACACAGTGAGGACTGTGCGCAGGGATTCCCTGGATCTGGTCCCCGAGGATGAAAACCCTCTGGTCCTGGATTCCACGCTGGAGGAGGGCCTGGGGCAGCTCCTGGAGCAGGCTGACCGCCTGCACAGCGGGGATGAGCAGGACAAGAGAGAGGGGTTCCAGCTGCTCCTCAACAACAAGCTGGCGGTAAAGGTGCCTTGTTGTATTTTCCAGCACCAGGGGCAGGTCAGCTTGGACATCAGGAGGAGTTTCTTCACTCAGAGTCCACCCTGTGGCCGGTCCCCACCTTGTCCCCAGCCCAGAGCACTGAGTGCCGCGTCCAGGCCTTCCCTGGACACCTCCAGGGAGGGGACTCCAAACCTCCCTGGGCAGCCCCTTCCAATGGCTGACAGCCCTTTCCATGAGGAAATTCCTCCTTGGTGTCCAACCTGAGCCTGCCCTGGCACAGCTTGAGGCCATTTCCTCCTGTCCTGTCCCTGTTCCCCGGGAGCTGCCCCCTCCTGTCAGGGAGTTGTGGAGAGCCAGAAGATCCCCCCGGAGCCTCCTTTTCTCCAGGCTGAGCCCCCCAGCTCCGTTCCCTCCCCGTGACACGCTCCAGCCCCTCCCTGCCTTTCCTGACCTGGAAGCCCAGAGCTGGGCACAGCACTGGAGGTGCCCCTGCGGTTCCCAGCCCGGGGGGACGGTCCCTGCCGTGCTCCCGTGGCCACACCGAGTTACAAACCCGCCCTCGCTTCCCTCCGCTGCGCTTCCGCTTCGGCTCCCTCGGAACCGGGGCATTCCAAGGCTCAGGCAAATCCCCGCGTGCCTTCAGGTGCGGGTGCCCCGCTCAGCCTTGGTGCCCGGCTGCCCCTGCCCGTGGCAGGGCGGGCTCTGACGGGCCCTGCGGGCTCTCTGTGTTCCTGCAGTACGCGGGGCAGCGCGAGTTCCTGTGGCGCCTGGCGCGGGCGCGCTGCGACGTGTGGGAGCTGACGGAGGACGCGGACGAGAGGAGATCCTGCGCCAGCGAGGGTGAGGAGTTCCCTGGATTCCCTGCCAGGCTGGAGGAGGGCTGGCACTCAGCTGTGCAGCCCCCCCGCCTGCCAGCGGGGCCGGGCAGTTGTTGCTTTTCCCGATAAGCTGGGCGCTTTAAACAAGTTTTTTGTGTTTAAAAATCGTGCTTTGAAAGAGTAAAAATAGACGGAGACCTGCTTAAAGCTGGGGAAGTTGTTTCTCAAAGCTGTCATCCATTTCTCTGTGATACTAAAATGATAAAATAAATATGAAATAAACAAGCTTTGGCTGTAGCACACTGGGTTTTCCGTGTTGGCAGCACCTGCAGATATAAAAAAATATGTATTTTTAAATTTGCTTAGGGGAGTCGCTTTAATTTCATTCCCTCCTTCTTCTTTACCGACTCAAAGGTGCCTATGAGGTTTTGGGTGAGTCAGAATAGAACAAAAATCATCTTTATTATGGTTAAGATGTGCAGCAAAAGATACTAATCTAAATAATTTCTGCCCTGTTTATTATGCACAGAAGTTAGTTAATACTATAGCTAATGCAATTATTCTTTTCTGGAAATCAATGGAGCCATTTAAACATGGAATTTTAAGTTCCATATGTCCTTTTAGCCATCAATAGGTGCTTAGTTGTCAGCTTTTTGAGCCTGCCAGAGGATAAAATTATGTATGGGATGTTTTCAAGCCAAATGCCTTGTCAAATTAACAAATATATGACTTTTATGCCATTATGTTACTTTGGCACCGTCAGAGCAAGAAACTGGGAGAGAAAGCAACTGAATTTCTTACCTCTGGCTACTTTTTTGTTTTCCAGGGAAGGAAGAGCTGGAACTTGCCTTGCAGAAATGGGATCAAAGTGCTGAGTGCCACCAGTGGTAAGTGACTGTTCACTTCTTGCTTTTAAGAAGCGTAGGAAAAGGATTGGAAGGTTTTTGTGAGCTGAGCTGCAGTTAAAAAAATAATAAATCCAAACCCTCCAAAAACTTATTTGCTGTTACTTGCACTGTGCCACACTGGTGGTAGTTTTCCATAAAAAGCCATTTTTAACAGCTTTGCTTACTTGGTGTAAGGAATGACTTGACAGGCAGTAGGTTTGGTTGTGATGACAGGAATAAATTCGGTGTTTCTTATATTAATTTAATGATGAATTTCTCTCTGAAGAGTTGTGGAGGAAAAGCTCCCAAGTGGAGCTGCTTCGAGGCAAGGGGGGATGTGTTTGACTCCATCAGCCAGGCCTGGGAGTGTGGGCTTGGTGCTGTGCCAGATTCCCTATTTTCCTCTTAATTCTGGAGGAAGGAGAACCATCACTCTTATCAGACAGGCATTTAGAGTCTCCTGGAAGTGTGAATTTTTAAGTGTCCTTTTTAAAAATTATCCCAGAAGAGAGTTTGTGGAGTGGCACAGATATTTGTGGAGATAAGGGAATGTGCTTTTCTGTTCCCCTGGGGAATTCCTCCGTGAGTGGTGTTTGTCAGCAGTTGTTCTGAAGGACTGGCAACGCTTAAATTAGAGTAAAAGGGATTTTTTTTTCTTTTTTAATGACAATTATTGGGAGAACAGGTTGCTGAGTGTCTTTACCAACCAAGATCTGTGCTCTTGCAATGAGCAAGTTTGTTTGAAGGGTTGTTTTGAGCTACTGGCACCTGAATAGATGCCTTTATCATCTTAGGCTGTGTTTCAGCTGTTGGTGATGAATTACTGCTTTCCATTGAAGCTTTGATAGGAAGGAGGAATTTGGGGCCAGGAGAATCTCCAGCAGGTTGTGGTGTTGAGCTCTGCCTGCTGGTTTAACATCTTCCAATGGATGGGGTTTAGTTGCCAGGGCGAATCTTAAACTTTGTATTTTACAAAGCCAGGTTCTGCTCCAGTGTCCAAATATTGACAGTTTGGCCTTGTAATTCCAAGTTTGGGACAGTTCTTGGCTCCTCAGACCCCTTTCCCAAACAGGGATAAGGCTCCTTCCTGCACAGCTACATCCTGCTTCTGGTTCTGCAGGGCAGCTGGAGAAAGGAGGCAGCAGAGCAACAGCATGTGGGAGGTGTGGGATTTCCTGGGAATGAAGATGTAACTCCCTTTATCAGCACACAGATTATTGTTTTCTGCCGCGAATAGAGCAGGAAATTATTCCCTTGCCAGCTCTGAGGTGGTCACAACCTGGCTTAATTGCAGTCTTTCTTTATGCTAATTGAATTTACCCTGGGGAGAAAAAACAGGGGAGGCTTTAAAGGTTTTTTGGGGTGGATTTGATGCCTCAGCTCTTGGGAGAAGTGACCAGAGAATGCTGTTCACATTTATTTAAATTACAGTTTTATTCTGTCATATTTCTCTCTAGTGACTAACTGCCTTGCTGAAGACCCTGATCCTTTATTATCTCCTGTCACAGGGGAATAATTTATTATCTCTCACCACCCATGTTGTCTTTCCAGTATTCTTCTCCCTCTTCCTTGTAGTTTTTCAGGCATAAGTGGAGGAATTTAGTGCAGGACACAAGCTGTGGGAGTGGCATGGCTTTGTGCTGGTGTCATGGTCCTTTGCATTCTTCTTTCTACACACAGCAGTCAACATCATCTTTCTCCTTCCCACTGCATCCTAAATGGCCACTTCAATAGAAATATTCCAAATATTATTATTACCCAGTTATTTTGCTGCCTCTCCATGCAGGCTGTGTGAAGCCTGATGGTGCAGCTCTCCTGGGCTGCATTTTTTCTGTGTGAGTTTTCACACAGAAATCAAATTTCCTGTTGATTTTCTGTTTTATCAGTTGCCTCTTAAAACAGTTGGTGCATTCCTTCAGATGAAGTTGTGCTGGTTTTTTGTGCTTATTCGTTGTCTTCTGGTGCTTATTCATTGTCCTTTGTTCTTGTTATGCCCTGCTGCTGCCCAAATCATTCCTGGTTTTTTGAGGTGCTGAGGAAGACAGGAGTACTTAGCCTACAGTTACAGCAAGGAAAGCTTTCTCCCCCCAGTGCCTCGTTGTTGTTCAGTCATCACTGACATTTTAAAGCAACAAAGAAAGAAGATAACTCTGGGGAAGGGAAGGATTTCTGCTGGGAGATCAGTTCTGGCTGCAGCTCCTTTGGGGGCTGCATGGTTGGGAGGATTTGGCAGCAGGAGGAAAAGTGGTTTCTCAGGAATGACAGGGAGGGCAGTAAATGTCTGGGGCTGTGTGTGGCCTGGCTTTGGGATCTGCCCAGACACAAAGGAGAGGCCTTTCCTGGCTCTGGTGTGGGATGTGGGACAGAGCCCTCCCTGTCGCTGCTGTTGGAAGCCGGCCGGTCCCGAGGGAGCCGTCTCCGGGCGGAGCAGAGCGGGGATTTGGTCAGGGCTGCACAGACAAGCCCGCCTTGTGCAGAGGGACTGACCTCTGCCCCTGTGAGAGCTGCACTGAGGAACAGGAGCATGGGAGCTGTGTTGGCCATTGAATGTGCCTGTTGGGTGCCTTAGGAGTAGGCTTGTGTATGGGAAGGGAGGGATTGACAGGGAATGATCTCAGAGCCTCTCTGCTCCTGACTTGCAGTTACCTGGTTCTTCCCTGGGATTTAGACACCAGAGTCATTCTCTGCTTTGATTGTCAAAGATCTCTGAGCAGGTAGAATTTATGTCCCTTTCAACTGATTTCTCCATGAGCTGATTTCAGCTCTCAAGTAGGACAGAGCAAGCTCCTATGTCTGGCCTTGCTTTTAGGGATGGATGGAGGGATGGATGGATGGAGTATCAGTGGTTGCACAAACCTCTCAGAAATGAATTGAGAAAGAACTGTGGCCTTTTCTAATTCCCAACACATTGCCCGTGGGTGTTTGCAGCTTTAGGGATCAGGAAAGCAGAGAGCGAGCTGTGGATTTGCCTTGGCTTCCATTCCTCTTGCTAAAAGTAATATTGGAAGTGCAACCAGAGGGATTTCAGGGAAATCTGAGGAAAATGGTGCAGGTGCTGTGTCAGGAGCTGTAGTTTGAGTTGGGCACCTTGCCCTGGAAATGAAGCGCTGCCAGCTGAAAGCCGTCGTTGTGGGAGGAATAATAAACTCCAGCCCCCTTGGAGTTTTCCTGTGTGTTGTGGAGAAGTGGGAGTGGGTTGGATGAGTCTCCAAAATGTGCCCTTTCTTCTGGAGAGCCTGGCAGTTCGGTGGAACGTCTCGGTCACCAGCCCTTGGCAGTTCCGTGGGTACATCTGGCTGTCCGTGGGCAGATCCTGGATTTTTGAAAAGGCACAGCATTCCCAATACACCTGGGAGATGGATTCATTGAACACCTGGCAGTGCTTCAGGATTTAACTCTTGGTGCATCACTGCCCAGATCTGGCCAATCTTGAGCTGCATTCTGGATTTATGAGCCGAGTGTTTTCCATTCCGCAGGCGGATTAGATGGAATTTGCTGTCAGTGTGATATGGGGCAGCTCTAGGAACAGGTGTTAGGAGATAGTTCAGAATGTAGAGGAGGGAAAATAGCATGGAATTAGAGCTGTCTGAGTGCATGCCCCTGACTGTCTACCCTGGAAGGTGAATTCAGGCATGTGAACATCCAGAATACAGGAGCTCTCCCATATGGATGTTGGTGGGCTGTAGGGAAGGGGCAACATCAGCCTTCCCCACTTTTTCCTTCCATCTTGTCTCCCCTTGGAAAAGCCAAAGCTTTTTTTCCCAACCTCTTCATGATCAGCTGGTCATTAAACCTGGGCTGGGTTTCTGGGAATTCTGCTTTGTCTCCCAAGGTACCAATTCCCAATTAAATTCTTACTTTAATTTTTGGTTGTTGCAGTCTAAATCCCTGCCTGCTAATTCCCTGTCCCCTTACTCAGGCGCAGGGACTCGCCTACATCTACCCAATGCACCTTCAGGAAGGTGAAAAACTGGGAATGCTCATAAAATATTGGGAAAACTGTCTTTGAAGTGGTTGAAAGAGAGAAGAGCTGTGTTTGGGCTGGCAGAGCACCCTGACTGTGGAGGGGAGGTCCTGCAGGCTCTGTATTCCATGGCAGAGTTCTGCTTCCAGGGAAGTCAGCGTGCAGAACCCAAACAGTCCTTCCCAGTCCTGAGCCTGGGGATTGAAGCTGGAAGAGGAGGCTCTCTCTGCCGGGGGTTCCTGCTTCCACAGAGTTTATTTCCTAAAAGATGGGGAAGTGCTGAGCTGAGATTCCTGTGGGAAGTGGTGTGTCAGCAGCTTAGTGAGGAGTCCGGCTGATGAATCAAGGGAAATCCTAAGGAGAGCTTTGGATGGGTCTGAGCAGTGCTGCACGGGGCACACACCGCTTACAGGGGATGAAAATCCACCATAATCATGGGTTTGAATCTCTCCTGCTCCTGCTGCTCAGCCCTCCTGCACCTCCACAGTGCCTCTCATCCCGAGGCATTCCATAGAATGAGCTGGAGTAAATGGCTCCACCCTGCCAAGCTGAGCAAGCAGGGAAAAGAACAGCAGAAGGCAGAGCCTAAAATGCCAGAAATGCAGAGTTGTGGGTATGAAAATCCCCAAGAGTCCCATGGCCCTGAATGTGGGATCAGCAGAGCTGGGTTGGGAAGGATCATCTTTCCTGGAAATACAGGAAAAAACAGATCAGGCATCTCTTCCCATATATACATATATTTAGGTTATTTCATGGCACCAAAATGGGACTGAAATTTAATTTACTGCTGCTTTTATGGCTTTTTCATCAGCATTTCACCAGGCTGTTAAAAAGCCCCTGGAATTTTTATTTTACATGAGACAACTGCGTGATTTATTGCCTCAGAATATTTTATCTCTTGATCTTAGAGAATAACCTTTTTATTGGCTTGTATTTCTCAACCCCTGTCGTGCTGTGGATAGGGATGTGTAGTCCAGGCTGAGGTTTGTTGGGAAACAAACCTGAGAAGATCCTGAAAACACTTGTTCCATCATCTGCACTCAGCAGAGTGGGGCAGTGGAGCCATGAGCTTTTCCAGCTGGCAGGAAAAGGCTTTTGTCCCATAACACACTGATCTGGTGATCCTTGCCATTACCATGACAAATAAGAATTTTAGAGCTGAGCCAGAGCTTCTCCACAAGAAAATTAACAAATCAAAGGAAGAGATTTAAGGCAAATTGGTAAATTATTCAGGAAATGCAGCATTGGAAATGGAGCAGTGAGGGGATCTGTGGGATTTTGTGACTCTGAGGAAGGTGTAATTGGAGATTTAAAGGTCTCCTGACAGCTTCCTGCATATCTGCTGTGGTTAATCATCCCCAGGGATGCTTTGGGATATTGATGTCGGTATCTGGCAGCGCTGGGGTGTGGGTGTAGGAAAAGAGATTTTATTTGCATCTTTCTGCTTTTCTGCTTTGATTTTTTTTGCAAGAAGGAGCCATGTTATTCATTTGTCTGTCTGTGCCACCTGATTTTTTTTGAGCCAAACTCGGAGAAGGGATGGAAGCGTCCTCTATTCCCAGCGGGATGAGAGAGGCCAAGCTTCCATTTGCATGTTCTGTCCCACTTGAGAGCTCTCTGAGTGGTTGTTTCTTGGGAAGTGATGCAGGGAGGGAGGTTTTGAGCCACTGGGCTGCAGGGAGGTGAGATGGGAGGGTGCAAATCCACGGGGAATTCAAATTAACCTCCTTGAATTCCACGTCTCGTGCAAGAACTGATTTTGCTGGGGCCTTGCTTCTCAGGCTCACAAGTCACGGTCTCTTGCTGGACAAAAGGAAATGGCTTTGCACTTTCAGCACTGACCTTGTGTTCTCTGTTTCCCAGCTGCAGGATGTAGGTAGGTGTTCCCAGTATTTCCCTGGCAGCAGAGCTGGGCTGCTGCACGAGGAGCTCGCAGTGCCCCGTAGTTCCTTAGGGCTGCTCCTGGTCTGCCTCTCGCTGCAGTAGCTTCAGTGGGTGCTGCTCTGTGTTCTGTCACAGTTTTCTCTGCTCAGAGAGGCAGTTCTGGGTGTGGAAGTGTGCTGCTCCTGGTTTGTGGCCATCAGTGCAGCGAGTTGGTGCCTCACACCCAGCCCCTCCCGCTGCCTCGTGCTTCCAGCTCATTCCTTCCGGGTGCTGCATTTTGCTGCTTGTGTCTCTTCCCTGGGAGGGATGTGCTGTGTTCCTTGTTTTCCCCACTAAGGTGTGAAGCTTTACCGCACTTCACAGAATCCTGGGATGGTTGGGGTTGGAAGAGGCCTTAAAGCTCATCCCGTTCCACCCCTGCCATGGGCAGGGGCACCTTGCACTGTCCCAGGCTGCTCCAAGCTCCCTTCAGCCTGGCTTCGAGCACTTGTAGGTCTTCCTTCTGCAGCCATGGACAGCAGGTAAATGTGGATTCAATGTGGATTTAATCCCAGCTGGCTCATGCAGGTGTCTCCCTGTGCAGGTTCGCCATCCTGTGTGGGCAGCTGTCGGAACATGAGAGCATTCCCAAGCGCATCCAGGCCGGATATGTTTTCAAGGTGAGTGGCCAGGAGGTGCTGGGCTTTGTGTGGGTATCAAACAACACTTACTTCTGCAGCAGGAAATTGGGAAAATTGCCTCCAGTTCTTCTTAGGGAAGCAGTAGATCTCAGAGATGCTGTGAGTGGGTGGTTTGGGGTGAGGAAGCTGATTCCAGCCGTGCCTTTTGGGAGTGCCCAGGCTGGCTCTGCTGTTTTACACGCTGTAACTGCAGGAAAAAAAAGAAATCTTGCAAATGAATTTAGGTAAAGCATGACACTGAGAGCTTGAAACGTGGAATTATGACAGGGTGATAAGATACAGCTCCAGCTTGTCTCCTCTAAGTGCCTGTGAGCAACCCACAACCTCCTGGGAGCAGTTGCTGCTCAAAGAGAATTTCATTTGCCTGAGATCCCTGATTTTTATTCCTGTTATTACTCCTGTTATTACGATGCCTTGTGGGTGTTCCAGGGGAAAAGGACGCACGTGGAACAGGCCACAGGTAATTGTTTCCCCATCAGCCTTTGACATGAGCAGTGAGGTGGTTATGGCACAGCTCTGGAGTGGGAATAAAATGCAGGGCAGCTTCTTGTGTGTGCAGTAACTCCTGTCGCTGAGGCTGGAGGAGTGCTGCTGTTCCTTGCTCACTGAATCCACTCTAAGGAAATTTGGGATCTCTAGCTGTAATTTTACAGATTGTGACACTGAAGTTGTGGATTTTGTCCTTTCCTCTTTCCCCACCTGCTCTCGTGGGTATTTTATTTGCTTCTGACAAAGGTGTGACGAGTGCTGGTGGTGCTTTCCCACAGGAACACATCGATAAAGCCATTGCCCTGAAGCCACAGGACCCACAGCTCTACTATCTCCTGGGCAGGTGGTGTTACC
Organism: Coloeus monedula; assembly: GCF_965178545.1. NCBI lineage: Eukaryota > Metazoa > Chordata > Aves > Passeriformes > Corvidae > Coloeus > Coloeus monedula. The sequence goes on from NC_138786.1 coordinate 618,115, forward strand.
AGGTAATAGAGCTCATCATCACCTCCTGGGCAGGCCTCTAAGGCATTCACAGCTCCAGCCTTGGGTTTTTAGTACTGCTGGTGGCATGGGAGGTGAAATGGCAAAGGGTGGCTTAGGAAAAGCCCGAGCTGCAAACTCCTGTCCTGTTCCCAGTGCTTTGCTCTGTAAAAACAACCTTCTTTCCGTCTCTGGGCATGCAGGGATGTGGTCAAGGCCATCTGAGGAGCTTCTGCTCGTGGTACTGGTGTGGGATGTGCTGCGTGTGTCCCCTCTGCCCCTGCCACACGGAGCTGGGAGCAGTGTGCCAGCTGCTTTAGGGAAAAGCTTGGAGTCAGATGCCGTCAATCAGATTTAGAGCCTAAAAAAGGGAATGAGAGTCTGCAGTTGCTGTTCCATTTGTGCCATTGGAAAACACTTTGTTGGGAATGGAGCCACGGTGCAGAGGTTGTAGCTGGGATAATTGACAGTGGCAATTGCAGAGCAGCCCTGAGCTGAACTGCTGGGAGCTCCTGGCTCTTTTCCTGTGTGGAGAAGGAGCCTTCCTTCATGCTGAGCCTGGAGCTGCTGAGGCCATGGAATAAAACCATGGATGGAGAGGTGTGGTAGTGCTTTGTCAGGATTACACAGGGTTAAACAAGGTGTTGTCAGAGGGATGTGGAGGAGTCCCCATCCCTGGAGGTGTCCAAGGAATGCCCAGACATGGCACTGAGTGCTCTGGGCTGGGTCACAAGGTGGGGACTGGGCACAGCTTGGCCTCCATGGGCTGGGAGGGCTTTCCCAGCCTAAATGATGCTGTGATTATCCAGTTGGGAAGGCTTCAGCTTGCCTCTCCTGAGGAATCTTAGGGTGGGGGAGCAGGTTCTTGTGGAAGGTTTAGGCTGGGACAAGGGAGGACCCAGCTGGGGACCGGTGTGGCTGCAGCGTGGCAGGTTGGGATTTGGGACCATCCAAATCCCAGATGTGTGGAACTGCAGAAGCTGCCTCGGGACAATGGGGTTGAATTCTGTGGCTGGATTTGGATGCTCCATCAGAATATTCCGACCCTGCCGAGGGGTTTGGCTGCCTCCCGGGGGCTGGGCAGGCCACTGTTCCCTGCTGCTGTCGGGCGGGTGGGCCAGGTTGCCCTTTCCCCTCTGCAGGTTGCCCACCTGGGCTGGCTGGAGAAGAGGACGGTGTCGGCGCTGTTCGAGGCCCCGCCGACGGCCACGGTGCAGGACGCGCTGCAGAACTTCCTGCGGGTGAGGGAGCCCGGGAATCCGCCGGGAAGGGGCATCGCTGACCCGCACAGCTGCCAGCGTGGGATGGGCTGCTTGGAGCCCTCCCTGCTGCTTCCCCGTGGCCTGGGGCCTGGGCAAGGAACGCTGCAGAGAGAGAAAGTCATGAAGTGTCCCATTGCAGCAATGGGATGCTGAAGGTGTCAGAGCCCAAAGTGTTGGGGATGGGTTTGGGGGCTGGTTTTCCTTTCCGAGGCTGCACAGCAATTCCCTGCTCAGTACTGGATATGTCTGGGCTGTGCCTTAGGCTCTGGGAACGCTCGTGGAGGTACATCCTGTCATTTTAATTCCTCTCTGAGGATTTTACTTCAGCCTGGCTGACTTTGCCATTTCCAGCTTTTCCAGACAACTGCTTGAAGGTTGCAGGGCCACAGTGCTTTATGTATTTATGCTTTATGCTCCCTCCTGCCATCTTTTTTTTTTTTTTTTTTTACTTGAAGAGCTGCAGGAAGCCTGATGTAAGAGTTAACTGTGTCCTTGCATATCCTAATGTCTGCTCTTCCCTGTCACACCCTCCCTCTGTTCCTGTAGGTCGAGGAGCTGAGCCCTGGATTTTCCAAAGCAGGAAGAGTTTACATTGCCAAGGTAACCACTCACTCCTTGTTTGTTCAGAGGGTAAGAAACACTTGTATTAAAAATCACCTTTGGCTGTGAAGTGCTGACCAGGTGGAAAATACTCCATGCAAGAGCAAGATTTTATAGGATGATATTTCCATTTATTTTTTAAATCTTTTTAGGCCAAATCACCTTGTGCAGAGGCTTTTGAATTCAGGTTTTTAACAGATGAAATTCTGTAGGAAGCAGGAATGGTGACTGGGCAGCCATGGGCTGGGATTTAATCCTTCCCCGCCACGACTTCTGTGGTGATACAGCCAGAGAATCATGGGGAGATGTAAAGGATAAAGTATTTCTCTTTCCCTGTGCAGGTGGGGAGTCTTGAGCCCTCTTGCTGAGGGGTTTTAGCACCCACTTCCTTTTCCTGGGTGTATTTCATGGTCTCCAAATACCTCCAAGACTCTCTGGGCACCCAAAATCTTCCTGTTTCCTGCTGCTGGTCACGTGGAGAATATTTCAGACCTATTCCAGGACCCTGAGACTCCTGTAAATATTATTTATTACATTTTTAACAGCCTGGGGAACAATGTGCTCCCAGGAGAGAGGTTTTCTGGGGACGGTTGTGTGAGGAAGAGGGGAAATAGCAACTGGAAATCAAAAGAGAGCTTTGAAAAGGGTGAAAGCCACGAGGACACCTTGAAACGTCCAAGCAAAACCCAATCTCCTTGCCCGAAATGAAAGGGAGTCAAATATATTTGATATTCCGAGATCTGGTGGTGCCTCTGAGGCCCTGTGAATGAGGGATGCTGCAGGGAATGCCGGTGCCAAGGGCTGAGAGGCAGAAACAGCTCATTTAGCAGCTGCCCAGGTACATTTGCTGCCTGATTTTTCCCCTTGCACCCTTCTCCCGTTCCCTTTTCCCTTCCCAGTGCTACAGGGACCTCGGGAACACCTCGGCGGCGCTGCTGTGGATGAACCTCGCCTCGGAGCTGCCAGCGAGCACCAAAGAGGTAACACTCAGCAGGGACCCTGGCATGGGCACAGGGCACACAGGGACTCTGCCCCTCTGCTCCGGTGAGATCCCAGCATCCAGCTCGGGGGAGGACATGGAGCAAATCCAGAGGAGGGACAGGTTCGCTGGAGGGAGGCAGCACCTCTGCCATGAGGGAAGGCTGAGAGAATTTGGATTGTTGCAGTGACAGGAAAGATGGAGAGAGACAATTTAAAAGAGTCTGGAATGACAGGAAAAGGGGGAATGGCTTCAAACTGAAAGAGATTGTGCTTGGATCAGGTATGAGGAGGAAATTCCTCCCTGGGATGGTGGGCAGGCCCTGGCACAGGGTGCCCAGAGCAGCTGTGGCTGCCCCTGGAAGTGTCCAAGGCCAGGCTGGACAAGCCTTGGAGCAACCTGGGATAGTGGAAGGTGTCCCTGCCCAGGAACTGGATGGGCTTTAAGGTCCTTCCAACCCAAACCGTTCCAGGATTCCATGATATGCTTAAAAACTGATTTGGGGTTGGAGAAAAAGAAGGGAAATGATGCTTCTTATTTGTTTCAGTTGAGATGCACATTGATCTTTTCCCCTTTTGCATTTCCAGGATGCAGAAAGCGAGAAGGACCTTGAGGAGATGCGCTCGGTCTGGGAGGAATAATTTTGGAAAAACTCATCCCCCTGGATACTGCAGAGACAGTAAAATCCCAAATGGATTTCATGATCCTGACACTTCTGAGTGCACTTCATGGATAAGCCACAGGAGTTTGCAGGAAAACATCTTGCAATTGATGGGATAAAATTGTGCTTTATTTTCCTTTGTAGAGCACTGCATGTGTTTGATTTTAGGATCCCTAAAACTGTTGCATTCCTAAAAACGGGGGGATATGTGGGGGTTTATAGGTAGAGTTTGTGATATAAAAATATTTGTGGTTATATATATATATATATATGGCAGATATTTGTGAGTTAGCTAGTTAGTGATATAAATATGTATAATACATATTTTTATATATGTGTGTATAAATATATATGTATATTTATTTATAATATATATATATATATGCACATATATATTTTATATCACACACTCTGCCTGTGTGAAATCCTTGCTGGTGAGCTCCCACTTTATTCCTGAGGAAAACTTGAGCCAAATTTTTTTCCAGTTTATTTGTATTCTCTTTTCCTTATTAATTAATTGAATCAGTTGGAATAACTGATAAATGCCTTTTGTAGATGTCTAGGAGGGATCAATTTCCAAGCAGGACCAAGGAGCTTTCCTGCACAATGCAGAGTGGATTTTAAGAGGTTCATTAGTCAAAGAAGTGAGGAACAGGATTTTAAACTTCAGGATTTCTTCCCAGTGATGCTTCTGTCTTCACTCACACAAGGCTGAAAACTTCTATCCCTCCAAACTGTGCTGCTGTGGTTTAGCTGAGTAGGTACTGATCAGGGACCAGGATAGAGGAGCAGGAATAGCTTGTGGCAAAGCTGATGCTTCCATGTGCTGATCTTCTGCCACTGACCAGATTTATTCTTTTTGAATTAATTGTCTCCTGAACTAATGAGGCAACGCCAAGGAGGTGAAGCTGACCACTGACATTCCTCTTGCAGCTCCTGGGGACCAAACAGGAACAGGGAATTGTGCTGGACGCTGACACAGCTGGGGAAGGAAAACCTGTGTTGTGGAATTCCCCAAGGATTTATCAAAGCTTTGTTGATATCCCTTAAAATTCCAATGGCAGCTACTGAACACTAATTCCTGAACGTCTGTTTTATGCTTGGGTGGTTGTGAGGGGTAGAGGGAGGAGTGTGAGAGTAAAACATTCCTTAAATCACCTTTTTGGTCCCTTGCACTTGCATTTGTTACTTCCTGAAAATAGCACTGAAGGGGAAAAGTGCAGCAGACTCCAGTGGAAAAACTTCCTGGATTGCAGGTTTGGATGCTGCAGCGTTGGGTGACGGGATCAGGGCTGGCACTGGCCCTGGCACAGACGTGGGGGAGGTTTGGGAGCAATGGGAGGAAAATGAGGGATGGTGCTGGATGGAGCGATGGGCCTGTGCTCGTGCCAGTGCAGGTGTGGCCTTTGGCACCTTGTCAGGAATGTGGCAGCAGCCCCAGGAGCAGGCTGGAGGGGAGAACTGGGGCTGTGTTTGAGACTGACCAGCTCAGCTCAGTGTTTACCTGTGGGGGGAGTTTGGCCCCCCATGCTGAGTTGAAGCTGGATCAGGGTGACAGATGCTGCATTTTGGGCACCCTGAGAGTTTCTCTCCCCCCTGGAGATTTCCTGCAGGGATGGGGCAGGGCAGGGAGCAGAATTAACCCTGCACCTCCCGTGGGCACTGCTGGCCTTTGTCTCTCTGCTGTGCCATCAGCCTGTGGGAATTTGCTGCTGCCGCTGCCACCCCACCTGGGGGCTGCGTGCTCCTGGCAGCCCTTCCCAGCCCCACACCCGAGCTCCAGCGCTGCCTCCAGGCTGTGTTGGGAGAGTTTGCTGGGAATGTGCCTCATCCCTGGGAGTATCCTTTCCTTCCAGAGTGGCTGGATGGAGCTTCTGGGCTTGTCAGCTTCAGAGTTTGCTTGCAAAAGTCACTGCAGGGAAGAATGACAAGGAGGTTTGTCAGAGTGCTGCTGTCAGACCCCACCTGCCAGTCTGTGCTTTGGCTTGGAGGTTGTTGTGTATTGGCCCTGCAGGGAATCAATGTCCCCTTCCCACCTCAGCCCAGCAGATCCCAAGGGCTCTTCCTGGAGTACTTACTCTTTGCTTCCCTTTGGGATAACTTAATCTGCACCCTTCCAGGAGCAATTCCTTGGCTTCTCCTGGAGAAAACCCCAGGGCAGAGGCAGTGTGCAAAGGAGCCCAGAGCTGTGCTTGGAGCAGAGAGTGCTGAGAGCTGCGTGTGCCTCTGCTGCCCCAGGCTGGCAATATCCCCATGGCACAGACTGGGCAAATGGCATTAGAGGGAGCACAATCCCTTCCTGGAAGAGGTTTTCTCCTGTGCAGATCAGGCACAGGGCAGGAAGGGAACTTTGGAGATCAGCTGCTTTCCCCCAGAAAGCATCACTCACACCAGCATGGATGACATGACCTGTGCCCACTGCTCACCATGCACCTGGCCAGAATCAAGAGCAAAGGTTGGTTTGGGTGTGAGCACTTGAAATAACTTTGAAAGAGAAGCAATCACCTTTTGCTGCTTCTTTCTTTCTTTCTTTCAGATGCTGGGATTGCCTCTGGGCACATGGGCTGAGCTCTCCCTGCAGGGAACTGTCAGGCCTTAACAGCTGTGAGGTTGTGTTCTTCTCAGTGGGGAACTGGAAATAATTATTAATTAATTAATTAATTGCAGAAATGTTTGCTGAACCTTTCCCCTTTCCTGGTAGATCTTCTCTCTCTGCCTCTGAATTTACAGCTGTTCCCTGGTGTCATTGGCCCTGCCTGAATTCCTTGCAGCTCCTCACTGGGAAAACCTGGGATAACTTTGAGGGGACAGAGAAGACATTTTTAGCTGAAAACCTGGGGTGACTGAGAGGGGACACAAGAATTGTTTGTGTAGGAAAATGGGAGGGGATGTCGAGGGGAGTGAGGTGGCATTTTTGAGGGAAAAGCTGAGGTGATGTTCAGGGGAGAGAACATTTTTGGGGCAGAAAAGAGTTAATATTGTACAGGAAGGAAAAATTGGGTAAAATTTGATGTAATCTGTAGGGGACAATGAATATTTTGGCATAAAAATGAGTAGTAGACAAATAAGGAAAATTTTGGAGGCAAAACTTGACAAAATCTCAAGAGTACAGAATGAACACTTGGAGGGAAAAATGAGGTGATGAGTACTGAGCATGGGGGAAAATTTGGGGGCTAAATTTGAGCTAATCTCTAGGGGAGAGCATGAACACACTGAGGTAACATGAGGGAATCAGTTGTGGGCAGGTAGGGAAACTTGTGTAAAAATAACATTAAATAACTTGTAGAAAGAACATTTTGAGGTAAAAATGAGGTAATCAGTAGTAGAGAGATGGAAGACTTTGGGGGTAAATCTTGATAGAAGCTACATGGTAGAAAGTAAATAAATATTGAGGGAAGAATGAGGGAATCAGTAGTGGACAGGTAGGGGAATTTTGGGGGGTAAAACTTGAAATAATCTAAAGGTTGAGAATGAATGTTTTGAGGTAAAATGAGGTAATAAGTTGTGGACAGTTAAGGAAAATTTGGGGGGTTAAACTTGAGGTAATCTCTAGGGAGAGTGTGACCACTGACATGAACTGAGGCAGTCACTGGGGTGAGGCAAGGAAATTTCAGGTGTAAAACTTGGGAAGATCTGTAGGGCAAAGAATGAACATATTGAGGAAGCAATGAGGTGATCAGTAGCCAACATTAGGTAGAATTTGGGGGGTAAACCCTGAGGTAATTATGTAGGAACAATAAGTGTTTTTTGAGGAAAAATCTGACCTAATTTGTAGGGGGCAGAATGAACATTTTGGGGATAAGACAGACATAACCTGTGTGGTTTTGGTTTTAAAATCTAGTCAGTGTACAGGGGACAAAATAGACATTTTGGTAATAAAATCTGAGCTTATCTGTAGAAGAAAGAACTCATGTTTTGAGGTAAAAAGGAAGCGATCAGAATTGGACAGGTAGGGAAAACTGAGGGGGTAAAATGGGAGGACATCTCTAGGAGAGAGCAGGAGCATCCTGAGGTAAACTGAGGGAATTGCTCTGGACAGGTGGGTAAATCTGGGGGGGGTAAAACTTGAGGGAATCTCCATGGTAGAAAATGAGTATTTGGAGGTAAAAATGAAGTACTCAGTGGTGGAGAGGTAGAGAAAATTTTGGGGATAGACTCTGAGGTGATCTGTAGCAGAGAGAATGCACTTGATGGGGTAAACTGAGGTAATCACTTATGGACAGGTAGGGAAGTTCGGAGGGGTAAAAACTGAAAGCATCTGTAGGGCAAAGAATGAAAAGATTGAGGTGGGAATGAGGAAAGAGGTAGTGGACAGGTGGGGAAAGTTTTGGGGGCAAATCTTGTGGTAATCTCCAGAGCAGAGAAAGAATGCTTCCCTGTAAAAAATGAGGAACTCAGAAGGAGACAGATGGGGACATTTTGGGGGTAAAATCTCAGGTCATCTCAAGGTGAGGGAAGGACTATTTGGAGGTCAACTCAGGACTCACTGTGTCCTCCTTCCTTGACAGCAGCTGGCAGGGAAGGGAGAAGAGGCCTCAGGCTGGAGAGGGGCAGGAGAAAGGCACTGTGGGCAAAGGCACCTCCCTGGCATCCCCAGGGTACCTGTGGGGAACACAGTGGACACTTGGGGAGCAAAGGGAGGTGATGGCATTGTCCCTTTGGGGGATGCTGGCATTTAGATCATTCCATCCATTTGCCTGCTGACATTTCCCAGCCCAGGGGCTTTGGCTGCCAGGGCAGCACAAAGATTGTTCCCTGGGTGGTGGGCAGATTTGGGGGTTGGCTTTGCTAGTTCAGATGAATTCTACCCAAAGCCCTGAATTCCCTGCTGAATTGCCACTGGAACAGCCTCCCAGTGCCTCCTGGAGCATGGATATTCCCATGCAGAGCTGCCTATTTAACACCAGCTGTGTCAGGAACCAGCAGAGCTTCCAGAGAAGCTCAGCAGGGTCAGGGCAAGGACAGCTTCATGTTCCATAGAATTTGCTGTTTGTAACCCTCATCCCCCAGCCCCCCCAATGTCCCTGGGGGCACCTGACAGAGTTCCCTGGAATTCAGCTGCCTGCACCCCCCGAGCTGGGGCTCCAGGTGATGTTTTAAAGCAGGAACAGGCGCTGGCTGGACACGCTCCCAGCCCCTGCTGAGGCAGCCCCTGTGCCCACGGGAGGACTTCTCTCCCTGCAGGAGTTGATTTCATTCCAGAGCCTCAGGAGTGGCCTCTGCAAGTTCTTTTCCCTCAGGAAAGGGATGCACATCCCTGCCTTCAGGGCACCTGCAGTGGGAGCCACCTGGGAAAGCTTTCCATCAGTTGTGCAGTTCCAGCTGGCTCCCCAAAAACTCCCAACTCAATCCCAAGAGATTTCTCTGACTCTGACCTTGCATTTGAAGGCATCTCTGAGGGCATTGCTTGGCATTTCATTGCTGTGGGGGAAGCTTGCCTTGGCCTTAACACTGCTGAGGGATGATGGCCTCAGGCTGGAAGGGAAGGCATTTTGGGTGGCTGGGACATAGCTGGCAGGAGTGTGGGAGGTCAGCACTGGGAATTGCTGTCTGAGCCCCTCTGCAAACAGCCCATTCTGACATTCCCCAGTGCCAGCTGTTCCTTGGGGCATTTCTGGGGTGTCAGTGGGGTCTGTCGGGGCTGAAGCATCTCTGGGTGCCTGTTCAGAGCAGCCCCTGGCCGAGGGGCCGCGGGCAGCCCTTTATCCATGTCCATCCTAGCGCTGCCCGGGCAGCCCAGTGCCCGTTCCGGGGATGTGTGTTTGGCACACTGCGTGCCACGGGCAGGACACTGCAGGCACAGCTCCTCTCTGCAAATCCAAAGCACAAGAGCTGCTGCTTCCCTTCCTGGGCCTCCCGGCCTTCTCCCTGCCCCCATTCCCTGCCAGCTGGGACACACAGAGGGAGCACCAAGGAACACTCCTGGCAGTGAGCAGGAGTCACTGAGAGCTCTGTGCATCTGGGCCACAAAAGCTGCCCAGCCTCAGCAGCCACTGGGATTTTGGGCTGTGAACACTCACCTGAGGGAAAGGCCCCTCTGCAGGCAGGAGCAGCCCTGACACTCTCCAGAAGAACTTTGGCCATGGACCAAGTGAACCCTCAGGACTTGCCTTGCTCATTTCTCCCTGGAAAGGGCCATGGAATGAGCACCTTTACAGCTGTTGGGTAAATCCTGGAAAGGGCAGGAAATCAGGGTTATGGGAAGAGTTCAGTGCTGTCACACAACTAACTGATCACCTGTGTTGTTCCATGATCAGGGGCTAGGGTGTAAAGCAGTATTAGCATAAAAGAAGGAGCTGTATTTGCATAGGAATTACCTGGCTGGCACTTGGCATTCCTATCCTAGGCAGGACATTGCCAGGAGCTGAGATTGGCTTGGTTGGAGCAGTGTACTGAGAATGCCCAGGTGTGGGTTCAATCCCCAGATGAGGCATTCACATAAGGGTTCGACTTGGTGGTCCTTGTGTATCCCTTCCCACTCCGGATCTCCTGTGCTCTAGAAATAAAGAATAAACAGTTTCCACTGGACTTTGAAACCCAGAGGTTTTTGCATTGGAGCGTGCAAACCCCAGAGAAAGCGGGGGGGAGGAAGGAGAGCATCAGGTCTCACCCGGCAGGTATCGGATGAGCGGCCCAAGCAGCAGCGAGCCCCGGCGAGGCCCCGGTCCCGCAGCGGGCGCAGTCAGAGCAGGAGCGGCAGCAGCGGCCTCGGCGCCAGCGCCCGGCCCGGAGCGGCTCGTCCCGCTGCAGGCGCGCTGGTTGGGCGGGGGCGCGGCGGGCGGGAGGCCCCGGGGGAGCGGCCCGGGGCAGGGGGAGCGGCGGCCTCGGCAGTGCCGGGGCTGGGGGAGCTCCGCGTCCCCGCGGGGGCTGCGGGCGGGGCCGGGCCGGGAGCGCCGCCGCTCCGGTTCCGCCAGGGGGCGCCCCACAGGGCGGGCGGCGCTGAGGGAGCGGCGGCCTCGGGGGGGGCCGGGGCGGGCACGGGCGGTCCCCGCGGCCCGGCCGCTTCCAGGCGCGATCCAGCGCCTGCTGCGGGGAAGCGCCGCCCTCCCGGCGGGCCCGGCACCGGCACGGCCCCGGCTCCCCGCGGCCGCAGCGGGAGCGTAGCCGGAGCTCCGGCGGGAGCCCAGCCCCGCGCTGGCCGCAGCCGGAGCGGCAGCGCCGGGCTCGGCCCCAGCGCCAATCCCGGAGCGGCTCTTCCCAGCCACGGCGATGCCGATCCCTAATGCCATCCCCCATCCCACCTCAGTTCTCCGAGCCCGGCAGCCGCACCCCGCCCGCCGAGGGACAAGCGGCTCGGCCCGGGACCCCCAGCAAACACCGACAGGACCCAGCCCCGAATCCCAGGGCCCGGGTCCCGTTCCCACCTCAGCGCCTCGGGCTCGGCGCAGCGCCGGGAGCAGCCCCCGGTGCCGGGCTCCGCACAGCGCTCCGAACGACGGTCCCGCCGCAGCCCGGGAGGAGCAGGATGAGCATCCACCGCACAAAGCGGAGCGGGCGCGGATCCGCCGGCATTTACGGGCGCGGGCGGGGCGGGGCGGGCCCGGCACAGGTGTGAAGGGCGGGGTCCGCACAGGTGCGCGGGGCCCCAGAGCGGCTGCGCGGGGCGGGGCCGAGGGGATTTAAGCCTCGGGAATCGGCGCCGCCGCCATTTGCTCCCTCGGCGCTCGGTGGGAGAGGCTGTGGCCGGGCCGGGCTCTATATATCTCTGTGTTTCTTTTCCTTTATATTTGTCTTTACCTCTCTTCTTCTAACCCTCTCCGCTCTTTCCCCTCTGCCTCTCCTCCCCCACCCCCTACACCCCCCCCCCCCACCCCCCCCCCCTCTCCCCCCTAGCCCTCCCCTCCCTCCCCCCCGGCCCGGTCCCCCCCATCCCCCTCCCTGTCCCCCTACACACCCCAACCCTGCCCTACCCCCCCACCCTCTCTCTCCTCCACCGTTCCTTTCCCCCCATCCCGGGTCCCCCCTGCCCCCTCACCCTGCTCCCCTTCCCCTCCCAATTCCCCCCACCTGCCCTCAGTCCTCCCCCTCCGTCCCCCACCTTTGCTTCCCCCTCCACCTCCCCCTGTTCCTCTTTCCTCTTTCCCCTTCTGTACCTTGACCCCCCCACCTGTGCTCCGTCCTCGTCCTCCCCCCCTCCTTTCCTGTCCCCCATCCCACCTCTCCCTGCACACCCCGAACCCCCCACCTGCGCTCCTTCTTTGACCCCCTCTGCTCCCTTATTCCCGTCCTCTGTCCCGTCTTTCCCCCTCAGCCGCGGGGCACGGGGCGCCGGAGAATAAAGCCCAGAGGGCCGGAGCCCGGCGCCCCTGCCCTCGCTGGAGCCCCACACGGGCCGGGCCCGCTCGGCGGGTCCCCCGTGCAGTACAAAAACAGCGCCGGGGCTCCGGCTTTCCACACATCACACTGGGGATCCCCTCCTCAGGAGGGGTTCCCGGGGGGGGTGGTGGGTTTCAGGGAGGGTGGGCCCCCTCCTGAGGAGGGGGTGCCGGGGGGGTGGGGGGTCCGGGGGGGGTGAGTGGGGTGGGCCCCCTCCAGAGGAGGGGGTCCCGGGAGGGGGTCAGGGTGGGCCCCCTCCGGAGGAGGGGGTCCGGGGGAGGGGGTGGGGCGGAGGGGGGACTTTCACCCCCCTCCAGTCCCCGCCCCCTCTCCCGGACCCCCTCCTCCGGACGGGGCTCCCCCCGGCCCCCTCTCCGGGACCCCCTCCTCCGGACCGGGGCCCCGGGGGGGAGGGAGGGGGGCGGGTGGGGTGGGGGGGAAGCAGAGGGGGTCACGTCACTCTGCGGCATGAACAGACATAGAGCTCACAGGCCAAACCAACAGCCCCTCCCGTCCGGCCCCCCCACCCCACCTGCCCCCCTCCCCCCGGGGCCTCGGTCCGGAGGAGGGGGTCCCGGGGAGGGGGCCGGGGTGAGCCCCGTCCGGAGGAAGGGATCCGGGAGAGGGGGCGGGGACTGGAGGGGGGGGAAAGTCCCCCCCTCCGCCCCACCCCCTCCCCCGGACCCCCTCCTCCGGAGGGGGCCCACCCCGACCCCCTCCCGGGACCCCCTCCTCCGGAGGGGGCCCACCCCACCCACCCCCCCCGGACCCCCCACCCCCCTGGGACCCCCTCCTCAGGAGGGGGCCCACCCTCCCCCAACCCACCACCCTCCCTGAAACCCACCACCCCCCCCGGGAACCCCTCCTGAGGAGGGGATCCCCAGTGTGATGTGTGGAAAGCCGGAGCCCCGGCGCTGTTTTTGTACCGCACGGGGGACCCGCCGAGCGGGCCCGGCCCGTGTGGGGCTCCAGCGAGGGCAGGGGCGCCGGGCTCCGGCCCTCTGGGCTTTATTCTCCGGCGCCCCGAGCCCCGCGGCTGCGGGGGAAAGAGGGAAAGGGGAGAGTCAGGGAGGGATGAGGGGGGGTAGGGAGAGGAGTCGGGGTGGGTTGGGGAGAACGAGGGGGGAAAGGATGATGGACAGAGGAGAGGTAGAGGGGGAAGAGAGGGGAGTCGGGTTGGGGAGCGGGGTACGGAGAGGGGAGAAAGGAGGGGTACGGGGAGAAAGGAGGGGTACGGGGGTCGGGGATGCGCAGGGGAGCAGGGAGAGAGGGTGGGGGGCGCTGGGGAGAGGGCAGGAGGGGGGCTGGGAGAGAGAGAGGGTGTGGGGAGAGAGAAAGAAACTGGGGGGGTAGGAAAGAGGTGATAAGCGGGGGAAGAAGGAGGAGGAGAAGGGCAGGAGAAACAGGGGGAAGAAAGACGGGGAAGAAAGAGGGGGAGCGGGGGCCTCTCCCGGGCCCCGCCGGGGGAGCCCGGCCCGGCCGCAGCCTCCCCGAGCTCTGAGGGAGCAAATGGCGGCGGGGGCGATTTCGGGGGCTTAAATCACCTCGGCCCCGCCCTGCGCAGCCGCCCTGGGACCCCGCGCACCTGTGCGGACCCCGCCCCGCACCTGAGCCGGGCCCGGCCCCGCCCCTGAAGCCGCCCCCGGCCCCGCTCGGCCCCGCCCCAGAGCCCCGGCCCCGCCCGGCCCCGGGGCCCGCCCTGCCCGGCACGGGGGCGGCTCCATCGCTCGGGGCCCCGCCCCTCTCTCCCGGGCCGGACCCGCCCCGCGCACCGGGGCCGCACCGGGGCCGCTCCCGGGACCGGGGCTCCGGCTCCTGCCGGCGGCCGCTGCGGGTCCCGGGCGGTGCCGCCTCTCCCCCGGCGGGATCGGGGCTGGGATCGGCACCGGCAGGAGCCGCTCCGGGACGGGCGCTGGGGCCGAGCCCGGCGCTGCCGCTCCTGCTCCGGCCGGCTCTCCGCGGGGAGCCGGGGCTGTGCCGGCGCCCGGGCAGCCCCGGGATCCCGAGCCGGGCCCGACGCGCCGGGCCGGGCTCCGCTCTCAGCCCTGAGCCCCTCCCGGAGCCCGCCTTGGGCCCCACGACGCGGCCCCGGGCTCTGCCGCCAGCCCCGGACGCGGCGCTGAGTCGCTGCTCCCGAGCTCTGCGTGGGGCCGGCGAGCCCGGCTTCGGGCTGTGCCTGAGGCAGGACTCGGAGCCCAGAGACACACACTCGCCCTGGCCCGAAGAGCCCGCTTTGAGCACCAAAACACGGCACTTGGCCTTTAATTCAGGGCCAGCAAAACGCAGCACTTCAGTTTCTCTTTGTGAGCCCAAACACACAGGACTCGCTCTCTTCCTCAAGCCCTGAGAACAGGATTTAGTCACTGAGTCCCAGCTCTGGCCATACCAGCCTGCTCTCAGGACTCCACAATGCAGGATTTAGTCTCTGCTTTTAAGCTCTGCGCCTGCTTTTGAGCCCCCAAAACGCAGCACTGGGTCTCTTTTTGTGAGCCCAAAACCGCTCCTGTCCCTCGGGTTCGGAGCCCCCAGAAGTGCCCGGGGCCACGGCTGGACCCCAGCTGGGCACCAGCAGCCGCTCCCTCACCCCCCGTGGGATGGGGAAGAGACCAGAGACAAAATTCCAGCTCAGAGCAGTTTAATAATGGAAACCAAGACAAATGCAATCATTTGAGAGTAATGACAACACATAGTAACAGTGAGAGCAACAAGAGCAGTGGTAACACTAATGAACAGGAAACAGAGAAAAGCCCCTCCACACCCCCCCCTTTAACATTATAAATCCAAAATTTAATCCAGAGCAACACAAACTCCCAGCGTGGGGCATTTCCATATTCCTGTTCCTTTCTCTGTGTTCTGTCCTGGGGATTTGTGGACTGAGGGAGGCACTGGCTGCTCCTCTGGCCAAGGGGAAGGCTCCTGTGCTATTGCCATGAAGGGAACACCTGGAATTACTGCCCTGGGAGCCCAGTCCGGTCCTTCCAGTGACTGGGGGGCACCCAGAGGGTCTTTACACGAAATGAAAATGACATCCTGGTCCAGTGCATTGACAGCAGGATTGGACACTCCTGGCCAAGGTGACCAGTCCGTGGGAGTCGCACCGGTGACCATCCAGGGGGGATTTTAACTTGGGAGACTTGCAGATTTCAGCGTGCAGAAGCTCCAATTCTTTTTGGCACCTCTTGTTTAAATGTCTCCCCACTGGAAGAGGTCAATTAGTCTTTTTACTGACCTGACTGCCAGAGGCAGGGAAAAACAATCAGCGTTCCCTGAACGCCTCCAGCACTTCCATGTCCACCTGCAAGGAGTGGCCGATGGGCAGGAGCCTGCCCAGAACAGGCTCAGAGATGGGGCTTTCAACCCAAACCATTCCATCATTCCATGATCTCTGCCTGTATTGATGTTGCACTGTTCCCTCTCCAATTTAAATTCCCTAATTTAGATGATTTATTCAAGGAATCATTTTAAAATTATTCAGGAATAAAAAGGGGTGCATCAAACATACAAGAATCATTCCTACACCCACCAAACCATTCTTAACTGGAAGCCTATTCCCTCATGTCTGTCCTTGTTTTGCTTTCCTGGAAAACCTTGTGATCCCAGAGTCTCTCAGAGCGATGTACTGGCATTACTGGAAGGTTTGCTCTCTCAGAGAGCCTGGGGGGTTTACAGCACTTGTTCCTCTGCATCTTTATCTTTTCATCAGCTTTCCCCTGGAATGGTGCTGTGGGAGAAGCTTGGAATTACCAGAAATGGATCAGGTTCACATTTTTTCCCCACCAGTTTTCAACTATTTTGAAATGTGCCCAGGAACACTGCTGTGAAAGGATCAATCAGAACATCCTGAAAGAGAAAACCACCTCCAGCAGGAGCCAGAATGATCCCATTTCTGTTCTTACCTGGTCCTGCCAGAGCTCCCAACAGCCATTCCCATTCCTAAACAAGAGCTATGGAAGGCATTCCTGCTGTCCGTGAGGGTGAGGAGGCAGTTCTGGATGTTCTTTGCTGTGGAACCAGACAACAAACAGAGTGTAAATGATCTTGGTGGTCCCTTCCAAGCCAAACCAGCCCGTGATTCCACGCTTGGATCAGCACCTGTCCCAGCTCCATTCCAGAAACCTCCTCCCACTAACCCAGAACTTTCCTTTTTCTGCTCAACATCAGGGATTTGCTGCCGAGTGCCCCGGGCAGGGGAAGCCTCAGCCTTCCCTGGGACCGCAGCATTCCCTGGGCTGCCTCAGCATTCCCTGGGACCGCAGCATTCCCTGGGCTGCCTCAGCATCCCCTGCGCTGCTGTTCCACGCCCATCCCGTGGTCCAGCGCCGTTCCGGGCTGCAGTGCCGGGCTCTCCCCACGAGGCGGCAGCACCGGGAGCGAGCAGCCCCGGCCGGTCCCGCTGTCTCGGGGCAGCTGCGCCTTTAACCCGCCCTGAGCCGGCGGGGCCGTGAACACAGCGGGCACAAGCCCCACTGCAGATTAACCCAGATTTTACCCCAAAATGTTCATTTTGTCCCCTACAGAATCCGCCCCGGAGCGACGCCTTGGGCCCCGCACGGCCGAAGCAGCTGCGGTGTCCCGTGCCCGCAGCTCCCGCTGTGCCGGGACAGCGATCCCTGTGCCAGGGCACCCATCCCTGTGCCAAACACCCATCCCTGTGCCAGGGCACCCATCCCTGTGCCAGGACACCCATCCCTGTGCCAAACACCCATCCCTGTGCCGGGACACCCATCCCTGTGCCGGGACACCCATCCCTATGCCAGGGCACCCATCCCTGGGCCGGGATACTCATCCCTGTGCCGGAATACCGATCCCCCGCGGCCCCCACCGTCCGCTCGGGGCTGTCCCCGTTCCCCGCTCACCTCCGAGCCCGGAGCACCCGCGCCGGTGCCCCCGGCCCGGCCGCGCTGCTCCCCGGGCTCCCCGCCATTGCCGCTCCCGGCGAGGAAGGGCGGAAGTCACCGGTACCGCACCGATGCGGCGATCGGGTCCGTGGCTATTCGACCTTCTCAAGATGGCGGCCGGAAGGACCCCGCTCCGTCGATTCGGCTGCCTGAATGCTCCCGCCTGCCCCAGGCGCCGCTGGCCCCACAGTCGGTGTCCGCAAAGCGGGAAACGCCTCAGAAAATTGTGCTGAAAGCTCTGGGTTTGTGTCGGCGTCGCGTTCAGGCAGCCGAATAGACGGACCGGGAGGCCTTTCAGTCGCCATCTTGAGAAGGTCAAAAAAGCTGCGTAAGAGTCGCCATCTTTGGTGTGGCAATCCCGTGACTTCCGCCCGCCGTCGCCATCTTGGGTGCTGGCAGAAGCCACTTCCGGTTCGGCCGCCATCTTTAGTGTGGCACACCTAAGGCCCCCCCGCCCCACAACGGCGTCTGTCTATTCGGCTGCCTGAATCCGGCCCCGACTCCAACGCCGGCCCCGCGCTTTCCCCGCGATTTTCCGCGGCGCTTCCCGGTGCGAGGACACGGCTGGCGGGGTCAGCGGCGCCGGAGGCGGGGGACGGCCCCGCGACCGGCGGCAGGCATTGGCAGGGACGCCTCTCAAAGGGTCCTATCGCGTCCGCCATCTTGAGTGTGGCGGAAGTGGCACCCGCCCTCTGCAAGGTCCTGGCAGCTGCTAATAAAGCGTCACTTAGCGCCATCCCGAAAGCGCCCAACTGCGCCTTCCTTTCCGAGCAGCCCTCTCGAGAGCGGCACATTGGCATCTCTATTCTGACCGTGCCCGCCCGGTGCCCCCCGCCCCGTGTCGTGCAGGGACCGCGCCTCTGCTGCCCGGCAAAACCGGCCCCGCCGGGCCGCCCCCCGCGCTGTCATTCCCCGCGGTCACCGCCCCGCACGGCGCCCGTTCCTTTCCATAGCTGTGGCCCCGCTCACGCACGGCCGTGTCCCTCGGCTCCGAACCGCCCTTCGCCCCTCCCCTCCGCTGACAGACCCGGCCCCGCTCGCTCCCGCTCCTTGCCACGCTCGGCAGCCACCGAGGCCGCCGCCCTCTCGGCTCAGCCGGCACCGGGCGGCAGCAGCGCCGCCCAGCTCAGCCCGGGGGCAGGCACAGAGCACAGGGAAAAGCCGGCTCCGGGCGCTCTGCAGCTCCTGCAGCCCGAGCGTCTCGGCTCCTGCGGCCAGGCGCTTGCTGCTTTCCTTCCTGCAGAAAAACGCCGGCTCCTTATTCTCAAAACCTGCGGATCTCTATTCCCAGCTTCTTATATTGCTGTATGCGACAGAGTAGAGAGAGAGGGCTGGCTCATTTCAAAATGAATTTACATCTAAATTAGTAGTATTTGTCTATAGCTGTAAAAATGAAGAACTTAACAGCTTTTAGTATTTTACACTGTCATACACACATCCCTCCCAGTGGATTTTCTGGCAGTTTTGGGCCCCTCTGGGGGAGGACACCCAGCATTGGCCCCCCTCATTCCCCACTCACCTGCTCCTCCACCGCATCGTGGCTCTCCCAGGGACATTGGGGGGCCCCAAGTGACATTCAGAGCCCCCGAGTCTCCACCCCCTCCCCCAGCCTTTTTTCCTCACCCCCAAAGAATGCACAAAACGAGACAAACTGCCCTGGACGGCAGCACGGCACTTTCATAAAGCCATTTCCATGCAAACATCCCCCAGAAAGGGGCTCGGCAGGCACAGCCAAGGGGGGCAGCCCCCAGCAGGCTCGGAGCTCCTCCCCAGCTCCGGTGTCCCGGGCTGGCACGGGGGCAGCGGCCCCACGACGCTGCCGCGGCTCCCGCTCCGGCTCCGCTCCTGCGCTCGGGGCAGGGGCAGGAGCTGTCCCATCCCTTCCCTACCGCGCCGCTGCTGCCCCCGCCAGGCTGCGGCTCCGGGATCCCAACCTGCGCTCACGGACACATCGAGCGCTGCGGTGGGAGCGCGGGGGAGAGACCAGGAGAGGCAGAAAGAGGGAGCGGGAGCAGAGGGGACACAGGAGGAAAAGGAAGAGCAGGCTGCAGGATGAAACTGAAAAAAACCCCACCTGCGATGGGCAGCACGACAGAGAGGGATTAAAAAAGAACAGGGGCAGGGGACGGGACAGAAGGATCCCGTGAGAAACAACGGCACAGGGAGCACGACGGATCCCCCGAGAAGAAAAAGGAACAGCAGTGAGGCATGGAGAAGGACAGAGAGAAAGACGGAGCGGTAAACACACAGCAAAGACAGAGGGATAATACAGAGACAGAGAGGGAAACAAGGACGGAGGGAGGAAATGAGCGCGGCACGGGGGCGTGCGGGGAAGACGGGCAAGGCGCAGCAGAGGGATGGGCAAAGAGAGGGATGGGCAGCAGGACAGGGGCTCCCAAGAGAAGGGTACCGTGAGGGAGAGGGACCGAGCAGCCGATGCAGACAGGGACAGGCAAAAGGACAGCGAGAGGGACAAAGAAATACAGTCAGACTGCAGCACAAAGGAAAGAGGAGAGCAAGAAAGAAGGAAAGAGAAAGATGCGGGCGGCGAGGGAGACACAGAGAGACAGAACAGGGAGAGGGATTGAGCAGAATTTATTCAATAAAGGTCAGTATGGATTTCTTAAAAGAACACCAGAACATCCCTATCACGGAACTCTGCTGCCTGCTTCAACTTCACAGCTGTCGGGGAATATTTCTCCCCCCTCTCCTCTCTGCGGTGTTTATTAAATAAAGATTGAGTACTTATTTCTTAAAAGAAAAGAGAGAGTGAAGCAGTGAAAGGGAATGGCATGGGGAGCACACAGGACAAGAAAGCAACACAAAGGACACAGTGGACAGAGAGAAGAAAAGAGGTGGAAAGTTGGATGGAAGGCTGAAAGAAAATCAGGAGCAAACGCCAGGACTTTAATTAGAGAGGGTGGCTGCCGAAGCTGCCAGTAAAGCAGCGGCTCACACAGAAGCTGCTGCTGTCACGGCTCGGCCCGGCACTCACTAATTAACATCTGTCTCCGGGCAGGGCCATGAACCCCCTGCTGCAACAGGAGGGGAAAGCCGAGGGGATGATGCGCACCGGGTTCGGTGCCGCTCAGCCCCAATCCCAGCCCGTGGCGCCAGGGAACGCACCCCGATCTCCGAACCTTCTCCCAGGGAAATTCCACCTTCACCCCTTCTCTTCCCCTCCCGGTGTCTCCGTGGGCCCGGAACAAACACGATGAGAGGTTTCTCTGTTGCAGGTTCTTTGGAAATCCTACACTGACTTTGAGAGGGAGCAAGAGGAGGAGAAGACAACCAGGAAACTTTACTGCCAACCAACATCAAAGCCCTCGCACCGGAGAAGAACGAACGGCTCGTTTTTACGTGCCCAAATTCCTTCCAGTTTCAGCATCGTCTGTTTCCCGGCCCTGTGAGAACTGCTGGGCACAGCACCACGAGTGAAATGCTCTCGTGTTCAGAAGGCACAACTGCAGAGAACAGACAGCAAAGCCGTCTCGAGGCAATTTGGGCACACAAAATCCCCCTTTTTGCACCCTGAGCTTTCTGTTAAGCCACACCTGAAATTCCCAGTTTCTCCGTACTCTGCCCCAGAGCTTCCCTCTCCCGTCAGTGCCGTAGGCAGGACTGATTCCATACTCACAAACGCCCCTTGCCACGAGCGGCGCTCTCTGCCCGCCAAGGACACGGCACCGGGCAGGGACATTTCTCCCACTCCCCGGCAGAGACCTCCTCCTGCCACATCCAGGGAACCGCAGCCGCTCAGGGAACACCAACTTGGTCCTGGCCTGGGAACAGGACAGGGACAAGGAACACTTTGAAGTCATTCCCACCTCAGTGCTGTCCAGACCCGGCAGAAAGCGCTTCCCACACCTCTCCTGGAATTCTCTTCCCCGGCCCTTCCAGCTTCGGAAGCTTCTGTGGGAGCCTCAAGTTTCGGTGCAGCTCAGAAGCTGCACGCGCCTAAAGCATCCCCACGGGAACGCGAAGCTTCCCTCGGGCATTTCGTTTCTTTATCCCAAATATTCTCCCCACTCAGCCACAACCTAGAAAGAACAAAAGGGAAAAGAAGGAAGACCAATTAATTCTGACATAAGGAGTCTTGACTATCCCAACACACTGCCAGGTGAAAAAACATCCCTGCCCCTCTAACAAATCCCTCTGATACTGTCTCCATTCAGGATCAATTATTTAAACGTTGTATTAAGGAGCATAAGGACACAACGCTTGGAATTCTCAAAAAAGGCTCAGCTTGGCCACTCCAAGCACTTTCCCACCCGGGGAGCTGAGCTGTCCCAGATTTAAACGCCACGTTTGATCCAAATCCGACAGAAATCTGATCTTGTTTGGCTACTGAGCTTTCCCAAAAGCTGTGCAGTCAAGCCTGGAAATCCTCGCTGAAGCTTTGCCACGTCACATTGGGATTTACCCTTGGGAAAACCCCACTCTGAGCACTTGGGTTTCAAGAGGTTGCACCCGATGTTACAGACACAGAATTCCTGTGGCGTTTGGCATTTCCTGCACCTCCAAACACGTGAAAAGAATGAAGTGCAGAGTCCCAAGGCTCCATTATTGCCCTTCTCCTCACATCCCTTTCCTCAGCTGCACGTGGCTTTGTGCCTCCTCTGAAGGGCTGGAAAGGAATTTGGGAACCCCCCCTCAGCTCCTTCGGTTTTCAGCTTTTTCTCTGAGGCAGCCCAAAAGGCAAACAGGAAAAAAAAACAAACCCAGAAGTGCACAAAATCCCAGCCCCTCCCAAGATGCAGCTCCTCACACCAAACCTTGGGAGAATCCCTGGTGCTTCCAACACCGCTGCAATCCCACCTGGAGCTGAGCTTACAGGGTGCTCTGCCTAATCCACATGCAAGCCTGGATAGCCCAAAGCCTGCAAGAAAAGAGGAGGCAAAGTGAAGGGGAGAGGGGGGGAAAAACAGAACTGTGGGTTTTTCCCGTGTTTGCAACAGGATTGAAGGGCAGGATGGAGAGGTTTTGTGGAAAAGAAGTACCAAAGGCTGCTTCATTGCCAGCAATTAGCGCTGCTCAGGTTGAATCCAAGAGGACAAATGCACCAGGATCAAACAGGAGCGGCCGACAGGATGGGTTATGACACAGATCTGTGAAGCTGGAGCCTTCTTTCTTCTCCAGGGCTCTCCCAGAAATTCTCCATGGCCGGACGTGCTCCCGCTCTCCCCGCTGGGGAGGGTGGACTTGGATAGCCCGGGTGACTGGTGAGCCTAAACCAAGAAAGTGATGCAGTGATCCAAGTGTTCTTCCTGAGGAAATGACATATTCTCTGGACCTGGGATAACCTATCCTGTAGATACAGAAATGCTGCTAGCAAGGATTTTCTTGCTATTTTCTAAGCCCGTGAGAGACTTTTCTCTCTCACAGAAGAGGCAGCAGAGTTCTGTAAACAGCCAAACACCTGCAGCCTTGAAAAGTCTTGTTTATGGTACAGTAGGAAAATATTTGGACAATGGATGTTTTAGGATTTTAGCCAATCACCCCAAGGGGTGGCTGATCCTTTGTCCAATTAGACTGTGAAGAAAAAAGTCTATAAAAGAGTTTGTAAAATAATTAAATAAATCAATCTCGCTGCACAATTCCTGCTGCTGGATCTTCTCTCCTCCTCCCTATGGCTGCAGGACACGGTGATATACCCTAGGGGTGCAGTAATACTATCCCATGGCTTTCTCCAGGAAGGGTCCCAGCTGGATATGGTCTCCCAGAAAGGATTCCATAGGGGCTCACCTTTTGCTTGGAGCTTGGCTGAAGTCCTCAGCAATGCCAGGGAATGTGGCCATTGGAGGCTTTGGGCAGATCTGGCTCATTTGCCTTTTTAGGCTTTGCTTCCTTCTCTCAGCCTTCCCACTGGATTGGGGTCTCCAAGGAATATGGAAATCCCATTGGATTCCTGCTCTTTTGGACATTTTTTGTACCATTCCTGTACAAAACGAGGCCCCCTGTTCGATGCTTTTCCCCACCGTTCCCCGGCACTTTTATCTGCCGGTGCATTCCCTGCGTTGCTTGGGCTCTTCCCAGCTCTCTGAGCTCCTTCACAAGGCAGGAGATCGATTTGGCCCAGGAACTGAACACTCCTGAGGAATTGTCTGATGCCATCTCTGCATTTGACAACTGATCCTTGTGCTCAAAGGATCCCTCTTTCTTCCCTTCAGCCAATTCCAAGGCTCGCTGCCCCCAGCTGCGATCAGGCCCCAGCCTGATCCCTGCAGTCTTCCCTGCCGGGATCCTGCTCAGGAATCCCTGGGCTACAAATGTAAGAATTCATTCTTCCCACCCCTGCCCAGTTCCAAAGGATTTGGTGTCTGCCTTACCCGGCTGGAGCCTGCTTCCAGCTCTGTTCTTGCTGCTTCTGCTGCTTTCCATTGCCCAGGAATTCCACCGATGGAGTGACAGCATTTTCCAGCTCCTCCAGGATTCCCTCTGTTGTGTTTGGGTGCTGGAAGGATATCAAAACCAGGGCCTCACTATCAGGAATTACATCCCTGGATTTGTTCCTTTCCAAGTGTCACCTCTTCCCAACAAAGCACTGGACATCCAAGGAATAGAGAAATTGATGTGCTGACCACTGCTTACTCCTCTGGAATGTCAGAGCTTGGGAAAATGGGCAGCTGGAGCTTTTCCTGGTGCTACCCATGAAGTGTATTTTACCTAAGAGCCCCTGCCCATGCCTTTGCCTGTATCCACCAAAAATCCACCTGTTCATTCCCCAGCTGCTGCCTCCCTCTTTTCCTTTATCCCACAGAATTTTAACAGGTGAATATTCCCCTCTGCAAGAGCACCTTTCATTCCAAACCTAAGAACAAACGAATCATTCCTTTGGATATTAGAATTCCACTGAGAGCAATGGATGCAAAATGATCCTCTCCTGGCCCCTGCTGCATTCCTGGAGCAGGGATTCTTTCCCTCCTCCCCCCCCTGCCCCCCCCCTCGGTGCCCGCCCTGCTCTGCCCCCTTTTCCGGCTTTGTTCCACAGCTTTTGTTTCCACCTCTTGCATCCTTTCCCTCACTCCAGGAGCTCCCAGCAGTTCCACACCCTCTTTTCTCCCATCCTGATCCTTTCTCCAAGAACAGAGCTGTGCATTCCAATTCCCTTCTCTTTTCTCTGACAATTCCCACCAATCCACACCTAAAGCTGACACAAGGAACACTCAGTGCCCACAAATGCAAATCCAGACCTGGCCATGCCTAAACTCTGAACACACAATCCCCGACCATCTGCATTAATTCAAAGCTAACATTTAGGACACAGTTCAGGCTGCAGCACAAAGTCAATGCAGACAAAGGCTCCACAGGAAACGTGGGATTTCCTGTTTTTCCTGCAGTGGCATTTATGGCTGAGCAAATCAGAACAAGGCCTGAGCACACAGGACTGGAGAATAAACACCCAGCAACAACCCCTGTGCTCGGCAGGGGCCTGGGGCATCCCAGTCCAGGCTATTGGCTTCTTTTCCTTTTCTTCACCGCAATTAACCTGTAACAGGAACTTGTGAATCCATCCAGATAAGGAGACATTTCCTGAAACAGATCCTCCATAGAAACAGGAACAGAGAAGCTCACTGCCACATCCAAAATCCTTCAGCAAAGCACTTGCAAAAGCAAAGGTGCTGAGGGATTCCCAGGAGCACCAGGGAACCCAAGTGAAGGGGGGAAACCGGCCCACGGCAAACAGCTGCCACTGCTTTGCACTCCAGGCGCTCTGCAAGCGCAGCTTCCCTGGAATTTCACCCTCAGCATCTCTTCCAAGCTCCACAGGGGAACAAACAGGGACTCCAACATCTCCTTCCTTTGTCCATTTTGTAGCACAGGCCCACCAGGAGGAACTGGAATCCAAAGGCAGATCTAAACATGGGACTCCCACTTGCCACTCTCTCTACCTTTTCTCCAGCTTGGCCCTGGGCTGGGAAACAAACGACAACAAACGTTTAAAAACCATCCTTGAGGTGTCTTGAGGATGCCCAGGCCTGGCAGAAAGCCCTTCCCACCAGCCTGCCCAACATAATCAGGTGCAGCTGCATACCCCAAACTGCTCCTGAAATTTGTGCCACATTGATTCAATTACTTGGTTTACTTCTATGGAGTCATTAACTCTAGAAAAAAGGTTTATCGAAATCTGAGGGCTCCAACTAATTCAGGGGACATTTTCCTCAGACAAACAACTAACCCAATGAACTCCTGTGCTGAGAGTTCACCCCCCATCTCACGGGCACCGGCCATGTCACAGCCAAAACCTTCCCCGGACCCAGCACAGCGCCCTGGCCCTCCACACACGGGCACCTCTGGGAGCCATGGGCCAGCAATAGCCCAGCGCCTCTCAGGGGCCTGGGCCAAAGAGCTGCAGCAGCCGGAGCGCCCCGGGGAGAGAGAGGAACCCGCGAGTTCTGCACCCACGCAGCACAGGAGGAGCTGCCCTGGCCCAGCTCTGCCTCCTGTGCCAGCAGCAGCGCGGGCGCAGCTCTCACCCACCAGGGCTGCAAGGGGCAAGCGCCTGCGCCCAGCTGGGCACCGATGTGGCGCGGCCCCAGCGCGCTCCGCGAGTGCCCCCCAGGAACAAAGGGCAGCACCAAAC
This sequence comes from Coloeus monedula, assembly GCF_965178545.1. Taxonomy (NCBI): domain Eukaryota; kingdom Metazoa; phylum Chordata; class Aves; order Passeriformes; family Corvidae; genus Coloeus; species Coloeus monedula. The sequence continues at coordinate 643,412 of NC_138786.1, forward strand.
GAGACTCACCCACAGCGCTCCCAAAAACTCTCCAGCACCATTTGCTGCTTCCCTCTCGCTGCCAGGGCCCAACAAGCTCTGGCTCAGGTCCTGTCCCAGGCTCGCCGGTGACCTTGAGAGGAAAAGGTTATGTTCAAATTCAAGCAGGAGCTAAAAACAACAACAGAGAAGCACAGAACGAGACAAATTATCTTCCACCGCCCTCAGTAGCCTCAATTCAGGAGAGTTGGCAGAAACTCAAGAGTTGCACAGGGCAAAGGTCCAGGTGTACCTTTAGATACATTCAAACATCCTGGAGCCCTGGGCTTTCCTAGTGCCTCGGTACCCAACGTCAGGGGGGGAAACCATCCCAGTTCAGGCTTCCCCAGCCCATGTGCAGGTGTCACCCCCAGCCCTCCCAGGGGCTCCCAGTTCCCAGGGCAGAGCAGAACCAGCACCCAGCCAGCAGCCCCTCGGGCCTGGGAGCTGGGGGGCACTTCCAGAAGTACACCATGCCTTGGAGCAAGCTGGCCAAACAATTCCACACCTAAACCCTTCAATCCCTGCAAGTCAAGGCAGACTCCCAAATGCCCAAGAATTCGCAGCTGCCATGGAAAAGTTAAAAGATCAACGTCCGCCTGAACTGCATTTGCAGAGTCCAATTGCACCCATTTTGCTCTGCCTCACGCTGGCAAATTGCCCGGAACGTGCTGTGGACAAGAGCCTGGAAACCATGGAAAACTCCTGACACTGGTATCCCGACTCTGCCTCCTGCAGACACCCAGCTCAGGGAAAGCTTTGCAGCAAAGCACATCCTAAAGGAGCTGTTTTCCCCGAGGAAGCCCAGCAGCGGCAGCGCTGGCCCAGAGCACAAAGCAGCAGCTGTGCCGGGGAAGAGCATCCTTCAGTTCCTCTGCTGCTCACTTGACCACAGAGCTGTTCCTAGGCCACATTCACCTGCCTGGAGCACCCATGGTCCCGAGTGCGCGGAGCTGGGCTGGCACCGGCACAGGCGGCACGGGCAGGATGGCCCAGGGGCTCAGCACGGCCCCGGCTGCTCCGGGAGTGCCACGGCAAAGATGTGCCTGGTCCCGGCTGGAGCGGGGCAGGAGCGGGGCTGTCGGGGGCAAGGCGGCCCCGGGGGGCTCTGGGCGTGTGCGAGGGGTCAGGAGGGGTCAGGAAGGCTCTGGATGCTGCCGATCCCAAATGTCCGCATTGGAGAGCAGCAGAGCCCGACGGGCAGCGCTTCAAGGTGGGGAGAGGCTGCCGGGCAGGAAACCTGCGGGATGGGATGGGATGGGATGGGATGGGGATGGGGATGGGATGGGATGGGATGGGATGGGGATGGGGATGGGATGGGGATGGGGATGGGATGGGGATGGGGATGGGGATGGGATGGGGATGGGGATGGGGATGGGGATGGGGATGGGATGGGATGGGATGAGGGTGGGGATGGGGATGGGGAGCAGCTCAGCTGTGCTTCCTTGCGCCCGGGGGAGGTTTTGGCAATGATCCTGGAGCTGTTCTCAGAATGGGAAGTACTTCTGAGAAGTGCCCACCTGCATCACCAGCACTGCCAGCACTGCCAGCACTGCCAGCACTGCCAGCATTCCAGTGCCACCAGCACCACCAGCATCCCTCTGCTGCTGGAGGGACCATGGCCCCTCAGGGAAGAGAAACAAGGAATGGTAGGAGCCTGTCGTGAGAGGGAAGGCAGCTGGAGAATGGGACATTCTGCAAGGAAGGAGTGTTTCTAATCAGTAGGAAAGGAGGAGCCATTTGCAAAATTGTTCATGTGGGGCTTCTGACAAAAGCCACTTCCTCTGTAGGAAAGAAAACCAAAACAAATAACTCTGAGGAGGTGGAGCTCTGACAAAGCCAAAGTCACAATTTCTGACTCCCCCGTGACTCCACCCTCCCTGGGGGAGCAACACGAGGACAGGGCACAGAGAGGAGCTGGTGGCACAGCAGTGGGCACCTCCTGGTGATCTGGGCACTTTCTCCTTCGTGTTCCTGAGCTGGGAGGAGCCGCTTTAGGATGTGGATCCCAAAGGAGCAAGGGGTGCCAGGAAGCGCCGCTGATCGGGACAGAGCCCCTGTGCCTGCTGCTGCCCCACACTGAACAGGTCAGTGGAATGTTCTCCTTCCTTCCTGCCCCACCTTCCTCTCCTCCTGCAGCTGCTCTGTGCCTGCCACCCTCTCCCGGTGACCGCAGTGCCCTCACCAGCTCCTCCCTGCTCTGCCCTGCTCTTCAATTCTGCATCCTGATACCAAAATGGACCAGAATAAACTTTCTAACACAATGGGAAACAGGAGGAAGCAGGAATTCTTTACCTGTGCAGGACACACAGGAGGATCTCTCCTTGTTCTGTGTGTGGGGAGACTTTACAGCAGAGGTTTTATCCATTAGAAACACACAGAGGCATTAAAATCTCTTTATTATCTAATACACAAAAATCATTCTCCTAGAATGAATTTCCATGCATTCAACTCCTCCTGGAAGTCTTTTGATGGTCCTGCAGATTCATTAAGAGGGGTCTCTGCTGGTCATATTCACGGAATGCTTCAGTATTAAAGGTGACCTCGCCTTGAACTATTTTTCTGGGTGTGCACTGTTGCTTCTTGTGACAGAACTGCCCCAGAACCACTGCAGGCCTCCTGATCTCTTCCTGCACCGGCTCCAGCCTCATTTCTAGCCCTGGGTGCACACATTTAAATCCTTTAATCTTTTTGACTAGTTGGTTGTTACTGTCTGTTCTGAGCTTCCCCTCCTTTCAGCAACATTGGGGAACTGAAAATGTTTATTCTCTATGTTATTTACCAATCCCCTGCCGCACAGCCCAACCCTCCCACCTCCCTCTCCCACCCCACCATTCCCACCGCCCTCCTCCCCTGCACATCTCACTTCTCTCCACCGAACCCTTCCCGCTGCAGGGAGCTGCTGAGGAGCCGCTTGGTCCATCCCTGGATTCTCCAAGCACTGACTGCCCATCCACTCTGACCACAGCCGGGGCCACATCCCAGCGCCTGCCCAGCGTCCATCCATGGAGGTGAGCTCCGTGTCCCCACCTTCTGCCTCACCCACCGAAGGAGCCGATCTGTGTGAGATGGATGTCACCGACGTGGCCATACACAGTGTGACACTGCTCATCTGCCTCTGTGGGCTGGCTGGGAATGGGGCTCTCTTCTGCCTCCTCAGATGGAAAGGGCATACTGCCAGCATCTTTGGCCTGGCTGTCACCGACGTCCTCTTCCTCCTCTTTGCGGTCCCCTCCGCCCTGCTCTTCCTGCTGGAGGACGTGTCCTGCTCTCCTATCCTGCCCCTGATGTATGTGAGCTCCCTTTTCCAGCTCTCAGTGGTCTCCTGCTACTGGGTGCTCATCTGGCTGACAGCCATGAGCACCAAAAAGGACATGGAAAAGCTCTGCAAGCTCTGCTGCCACTGTGACCTTCCCGATCCCATTATGTGGGTGCTGTGGGGCGCTCAATGCTTGGCCTTCTTCGCTCTCTTCACTGCCATGCCCACAATGACATTCCTGTGCCCATCACACCAGCAGGAGCACTGCTGGGTGGCTCTCACCTCCATGTTCGCCGTCATCCTGCTCCTCTTTGCTGCACCCGTGGTCATCACCCGCACAATCGACATCGTTAAAGCCAAGTGTGGCTCCCAGCAGCAGCAACTCGAGAGGTTCCACATCGTTATCTTCCTCCTTCTGCTCTTGGCTCTCCTCCTCAGCCTCTTGAGTTTCCTGCAGCACCTTGGTTACACCATTGTTTCCTCCCAGGTTTTTTTCCTGCTCACCTGCATCCACAGCACCGTCAAACCCTTCATCTACTTCTTGGCAGGGAGGTGATGGAGCCCCTGCTCCATGGGGTCCCTCCAGCTCTTGCTCCAGAGGGTCTTTGAGGAGACAGAAAGACAAAACCACCCGCAGCAAGGATACCAACAGGGACACGGGGGTCTGAGCCTGTTGATCCCTTCCCCTGTGCTGCTGAAGGACCCTGGGACAGTGGCTGAGGGATTCCTTGAGCCAACTGATCAATAAATATCCACGGGATCAGCCTCCCTGGGGTGGTTTATTCCTGCAGCAGAAGGGAGCAGGGGCAGTGCCAAGGGCAGTGTGGGAGGGATGCTCTGCAGGGAGCACACTGGAGCATGGATTTCCTCCTCCCTCCCGCCTCCACATGGCTCCAAGCAGTGCAGCCAGGCTCAGTCCTGTTCCCTGGCTCTATTCCCCATGGAATGACCCTCACTGCCTCTGCGCCCCAGGGAATAAACTCCTTCTCCTTTGGCTCAGCAGATGAGTTTCATGGCGTTTTGAGGGAGCTCTTTCCCCGGAGAGGGTGGGACAGGTTAAGCCCTGGGGACACAGCCAGCACGGGGCAGCGGTGATTCCCCAAATCTCTGCGGGGCTGGTGCCTCTGGGTGGCAGGAGAGGGCTCGGGATGGCACGGAGCATCCTTCCCCTTCTGGCCGGCAGAGCCGGCCCTGCATTCCCGGTGATGGGAAGAGACACCAGGTAGGGCTGCAGAGCTGGGCAGGGACAGCAACATTCCCTTCCTCTTGGAGTGGCAATTTGTCACATCCCTTCATTCCAGAATGTCATACATGAAATCCCTATTTGTGCTTGGTCTTTGCATATTAAGTGATTTAAATAATTAATTTTGAGTTAATTATTTTTAAATTGAATGTTACAATTAACCCATCAGCCCAGGTACAAAAATCCAGTTCCATTATCGGTGTCCCTATTTGTTTAAAATTTATTAATAGAGTTGCACCCTTCCCAGTTAAAATTTTCCCAGTTAAAAATCACAAACTTGCCCCTTTTCAAGCTACAATCCACTGGTACACCATAAGAGTTACCTTTCCTGTGTTTACTGTATACTTTTACAAGTGTTCTGAGGTGTGTTGGATGTATTTTAATACTTTTTGTAGGTGTTTCACTTGCATTTTGATTCCAAGGCCAAAACCCCCCCACCCAGTCTTAATAGCCAGCAGCTATTTTTAGCTACAGAGCCATTACTCTGCAGGCAAGTTCCATGGCAACCTGAATACCTGAATTTTAATGAAGGTATTGTATTCCCTTATCTCTAACTGATACCACCCCCCTTGACAACGATGAGCCATTGGTGGACGGAGATGATCCATCAAAGGGAAAGCACCAATCGCCTTGGACCGAAGGGGCGGGCTGTGGGCTGACTGGGGGCGGAGCAAAAACTATAAAAAGGACGAAGCCGAGAGGTGGGCTCTCTTCTCTCTTCCCTCTTCCCCTCTTGCTCTCTCCAGACTAGCTGTGGGAGACATCGGTGCTGGGCATTAAAAGCCTTACCCCTTTTAAGGGGCTTTTAGTAATTTTTTTAAGTCAACCCAGCACTGCAAGTTTTTTCTCTACCTGAGGTCTAGTGCTGTCTCAGCCAGAAGATCTCAAATCCCTGCGCTCCTGGGGCATACCATCTACCGAGCCATAGGATCCCAAATTTTTATATTTTTCTGATTTCTGTAATTTTTCAATTTTTTCTGTTTTCAATAAATTAATCTTTTTAAGAGTTGTCTCATTTCTCACAAGAATGAAATCATTCTGAGTAAAGAGCAGGCTCAGAGGTGAGCTCCACTGAACTCTTGTGCCTGTGACCAAAACCCGCTGGAAATATGGAAATTGACGTCAGCAGGAGCTTGGACCATTGGATTGCACAGAAATTAGGGGGTTGTGCTGCTGTCCTGCACAACGGGGCCGTCCTCTGGTTGCCCAGCATCCATGTCCAAGGAAGCCCTTCAGCACCTCCATCCTGAACCTGGCCACCCTCAGGAGGAGCTGAACAGCGACTCTGCACAGCAGCTTCAGCCACAATCCAGGCTCTGCTGATCTTTGCCATTTTGGTACCACCCCTACATGAAATTGGCATTTATTGCTTTTGTTTCATTCCAATGTGGGAACTCTGACCCCAGAATGTGGTGACTAAATAATATCTGGGCTTTGCTGCAGAGCCTGTCCCTGCTGAACAGTGTCCAAAAGGGCTCCTTTCCTTCTTTTTTCCCACTCTAAAGCCCCTGCCTTGTCTGAGGAGGGGAGGTACCTGTCTCATAGCAGAGCCCTTCCTAAGGCTGCTGCCTGCCGTGGTTGGGATGATGCTGACAGTGCCAAGAGCTCCTCATCCCTCCTGGGAGAGAGCTGGGCAGCAGCCCCATCTCTTACTCGGGGGGAAGTTGCCCTCCTTTTCCCACAGCCTCAAATCCAGGGGAAACCAACATTCCACAGGTTCTGGAAAGGGAAGTGAGAGGGAAAGCCGTGGGGGGTGAGTCAGGCTTTGGAGACACACGTGAGGTGAAACATCTTAAAAAGCATTTATTAACAGAGTTGTTAATAATGAAGAGAGCAGAGCAACTCCCACATCTGGGAGGGTTTTCCTCTCCCTATCTCCCGTTTTCCTGTCCATTGGAAAGGAGAAACTTTCCAAGGTACAACCTCTTGTCCAGGAAAGAACAACTCAGCCAGGGAGCGTCTCCCAAGGCAAGTGCAGGTGGATCATTATCCTCATGAACTTTTTCCATTTCCAAGCACCTTCCTTGTCTCTGGTGTCACCCAGGCCAGTCCCTACCTTGATGCCATGAAGATTTTTGCCTTTTCTTTTATACCCCTGTTATACCTTTTTACAACTTCTGTATTCCCAGTGCTTTTTGCCTACATTCTTGGACTTGTTTGTTAAACTAAGAGACTAAACATTTTAGAAGCTTGGTAGCCAGGGATCAGTGTGCCCCAGAGCCCAAGGTCCTCTCCAGAACACATTCTGTAAACCAAGATAGAACCATCCAGGGGAAGGTTCCTTGGGGAGAGGGGCTCACTTGAGCCTCTCATTGGGGAATCTTTGATAGATCTGCTTATTAGTAAAACCTATAATGTTATACCCGATGTTGGGGAGACACGGGAGAAGAGAGACACAGAGACACAGGGAAAGACTCGGGGGGGTGCATCTCGATGCATATGACCTGGACGTGTGCACCTAAGGATCCTTACAATAAATACCAAGGTAAAATCCCTTTTCCCCTTCTAACCATGTATGCCTCTTGATTTTAAGACCAGGAAAAGGCATCAACCTGAGCTTCCCATTTTCCATGGAATCCTAGAATGGTTTGGGTTGGAAGGATCACTGAAGACCATCCCTCTCCAACTCACAAGACTGCTCACAGCCCCAAACTCGGTGTGCATTTTGGGGAAAGCCTTCCAGGGGCCATCCCAAACCCCTGCCCACTCACCCGGACAACAAAGCTCATTGTGAAGCCTCCACAGGGTCTTCCCATGTGTCAGGACCTGCTGGAGATGGACAGGAATGGCCCAGGAATTGTTCTGCACTGCTGTGCCGAGACTTCTGATCCACCTGCACGCTCTTTTTGATCAAAGACACCAAGAAAACCCACTGGGAAAAGCTCTGAGCCTTAGCGACTCATTTTTAATATTCCTCAGGGTAGGGAAGCTCACTTCTGAGACAAAGGGAGCGCAGGCCTGTTGAATGGGAAAGACTCAAAGCCAAGGTTTCAAAGCAAAAGGCCTCCTGGGTGTCCCTGCCTGTGGCTGCAGGGTTGGAATGAGATGATCTCTAAGGTTCCTTCCAACCCAAACCGTTCCATGATGATTCCGCAGATCATCCAGAATCCACCCCGGGCAGGAGTTCCCCTGCTGGACACAGCACCAGCCTGACTGAGCTCGAGGAGCATTTGGACAGCGCTGTCAGGCACAGGGAGGGATTGCTGGGATGTCCTGTGCAGGGCCAGGAGCTGAACTCGATGGTCCTTGTGGGTCCCTTCCAGCTCAGGGTATTTTATGCTTCTCTTGTATGATGATTCCACTAATGAGGATTCCACCGTGTTGTCCCTATTCTGGGGCTCTGGCACATCCTCAAAAGCCCTCTGGAAGGCGACACTGGGACTGAAAGCCAAGAGGATGGTGCCGTTCAGCCCAGCTGTCACACCCCGTGAGCCCAGCTGGTGGCAGAAGCTCTCTGGCACAGGAAATATCCGCAGGGCGATGGTGATGAAGAGCAGGAAAGTGAAGTCAGCGATGGCCAGGCTGGGGACGCGGATGGTGATGGGGTCCCTGCGGGTGCGGAAGCCGAGGAGCCAGAGCACAGCCCCGTTCCCACCATTCCAGACAGGCACAGGAGCAGCGTCACAGGGACTTTGCTCCAGTGGCTGCTGTCACAGTCGCTGCAGTTGTAGTGCTGCCCTCATGCCAGCTCCCGCTGGATGCCTTCCCACCGGGCTGCCTCCAGCAGGCAGGGCTGGCTCTCTCCGTGCCAGGGGACAATGTGCTCCTTGGGACACCTCTGCTGCTTCCCCTTCCCCTCACACAGCTGGAAGGGTGACAAACAGAGACACCTCAGCAATGCTGCTGACCCCCACACGTGGCTCTTCCCATCTTTTTCCACGCCCAGCTTCCATGTGGAGCAGCACAGGGAGAGGCGAGGGACAGATGGCAAGGAGGATGTGGGACACTGGTCTGGAGTGCCTGGCACAAAAGCTGGGGAGATACCTCCTTGCTGGCTTTGGACAGGACAGAGCTGGAGGAGGAAAACAACTGGAGAAGGGAAGGATTGCCCGTGGAGATATCATAGAGCAAGTGGCTTTGGGATGGACCGGACCTGGATTCTCAGGTGTCAGCTGAGATCACTGAGCTGCTGGATTCCTTCAGCAGGACGCTCATTTCAACATTCCCCCCTTTCCCCACAAGATTTATAGCTCTTAATACCCTCCAGACAGCAATTCCCTGAAAAAACATGGATGACCAGGTTGCACCCCCATGAGGGGGCACTGATTAAGCTGAAAGAGAAGAGTCTGACCTTGTTTCCTCTGTTTCCTCTCGCAGCCTGGACAATCCCACTGGAGCAGACACGCTGTGGGTTCACATCACCTCACACACTGCAGCTGCTCTCCCTGGCTCGGGATCTTCAAGAGGTTCCCTGGAATGATCACTTGGGAAAGGGGAGCAAAGCCCAGCGGGTGAGCCCGAGGGGTGTCTGGTGTGGGCTCTGTCCCAGGTCCTTCCACAGCCCCCTGTTCTCCGTGCTGGCTCGTGTTCTCCAGGGCTCTCACAAACAGGGAACGATTCCAGAGCCTTTGACGGGAGCAGGGCTCTGGTTCTCATCTGCTCTTGTCTTTGTCCAGGAGATGAGGAACAGGAGAGAGCCTCAGCAACGAGACCTATGGGAAAAGCAGTTTGTCTCTGTGTCAGCTTCCTCTTCTGTTTTAAAGCAACCCCAATCCCAAAATCCTGTCTTTGAGCTGCCTGAACTTGCCCCCTCCCATTCCTGGGCTGGATCCTTTGGACCCTGCACTGCAAATGTGCTGCTGAACTTTGATTTCTGGTTCAAACCTACTTTTGCCACTTGTATACCACCATTTCAGTGGTACTTGCCCTTCACCACGCAGTTTCCAGGAGAATTCATGCAACAGTAAATTCTGTGCATGAGCTGGGGCACAGGCACACAGCAGAGGGGTGATTTGGGATTTCAGGAATGCCAGTTTTTCTGAGAGGAGGTGAATCAATGCTGCTCTCTTGGCTACTGCCAACTTAGCTACTACTAAGTCTGAGGTTTCATCTGAGTCATCTACACTCCCTGGGGAGTCAGACAGCAGCATACAGAGAATTCCACGGAATTCCTAGAAAAAGCTGCAGAGAGGGGATTCCTACCCAGGCTGACATGTGCCTGGGAGCTGGGATGCTCCTGCTGGAAGCTGCTGTGCGTGGGGACCCTGGGACCAGAGCTGTCACCTCTCCTCCTTGCTGACACCCCGTTTGTGTCCCCAGCTATGGAACCTCACATCTCCTCACCATGCCAATCCTTCCAAGGGCAAACACTTGATGATCCATGAGCTAAAGGGGCTCCAGGAGAGGTGGAGAGGGACTTTGGACAAGGGCCTGGAGTGACAGGACAACAGGGGGAAATGGCTTCCCACTGCCAGAGGGTGGGTTCAGATTGGATATGAGGGAGAAATCCTTCCCTGTGAGGCTGGAGAGGCCCTGGCACACAGGTTCCCAGGGATGCTCTGGCAGCCCCATCCCTGCAAGTGTTCCAGCCCAGGGTGGATGGGGTTTGCAGCAACCTGGTCTGGTGGAAGGTGTCCCTGCTGGCAAACGGGTGGGGGATCAGGTAAAAACAACCACAAGTGCTCCCAAGACTGAGGAGGAGCAGGATGAGCTCTGCTGAAGGGCTGCAAAGGGATCACAGCACCCCCAAATCTGTGCTCTCATTGAATCATTAAGGATATTGGCAGTAATTAACGTGGGCTCTCAGTGCTGATAACCTGGCTGCAAGTAGCTAATTGCTGTCCTTCCCTTGGGCTGTGTGAGCCTGCAGCAGAATGACAAAAATGGGAATTCTTGGCTCACCCGGGATTTATGAGGCCCAGGGGAGGTGTTTGCAATGAACCCGGAGCTCTTCCCGGAATGGGAGTTGATTCTGACAAGCAGCCAGCTGCCTCAGCCAGCACTGCCAGCATTGCCAGCATTCCAGTGCCAGCACCACCCCCCTGCTGCTGGAGGAACTATGACCCCTCAGGGAAGTGAAACCTGTCAGGAGAGGGAAGGCAGTCAGAGAGTGGACGTTCAGCACAGAAGGAGTGTTTCTAATCGGGGGAAATCAGGAGCCATTTGCAAAACTGTTCATGTGGAGCTTCTGACCAAAGTCACTTCCTCTGTAGCAAAAAACCCCAAGACAAATAACTCCGAGGAAGTGGAGCTCTGACAAAGCCAAAGTCGCAATTCCTGACTCTCCCGTGACTCCACCCAGTCTTGGGGAGCAACACGAGGACAGGGCACAGAGAGGAGCTGTTGGGACAGCAGTGGGCACCTCCTGGTGATCTGGGCACTTTCTCCTTCGTGTTCCTGAGCTGGGAGGAGCCGCTTTAGGATGTGGATCCCAAAGGAGCAAGGGGCGCCAGGAAGCGCCGCTGATGGGGACAGAGCCCCTGTGCCTGCTGCTGCCCCACACTGAACAGGTCAGTGGAATGTTCTCCTTCCTCCCTGCCCCACCTTCCTCTCCTCCTGCAGCTGCTCTGGTCCTGCCACCCTCTCCCGGTGACCGCAGTGCCCTCCCCAGCTCCTCCCTGCCCTGCCCTGCTCTTCAATTCTGCATCTTGATACCAAAATGGGCCGGAATAAACTTTCTAACACTATGGGAAGCAGGAGGAAGCAGGAATTCTTTACCTGTGCAGGACACACAGGAGGATCTCTCCTTGTTCTGTGTGTGTGGGGAGACTTTACAGCAGAGGTTTTATCCATTAGAAACACACAGAGGCATTAAGGCATGGTTCTTGTCTGATACATAAACATCACTTTCCTAGGACTCATCTCCATGCATCCACCTCCTCCTGGGAGTCCTTTCATGATCCTGGAGGTTCATCAGGAGGGGTCTCTGGTGCTCCTATTCACTGAGTGCTGCCATATTAAAGGTGACCTCGCCTTGAACTTTCCCTTTGGCCATGCACTGCTGCTTCTTGTGACAGAACTGCCCCAGAACCACTGCAGGCCTCCTGATCTGTTTCCCCACTGCCTCCAGCCTAATTTCTTGCCCTGTGTGCACACATTTAAATCCTTTTTTCTTTTTGACTAGTGGGTCTTTCAGCAACATCGGGGAACTGAAAATGTTTATTCTCTGTGTTCTTTATCAATCCCCACCAAAACAGCCCAACCCTCCCACCTCCCTCTCCCACCCCACCATTCCCACCACCCTGCTCCCCTGCACATCTCACTTCTCTCCACCGAACCCTTCCCGCTGCAGGGAGCTGCTGAGGAGCCGCTTGGTCCATCCCTGGATTCTCCAAGCACTGACTGCCCATCCACTCTGACCACAGCCGGGGCCACATCCCAGCGCCTGCCCAGCGTCCATCCATGGAGGTGAGCTCCGTGTCCCCACCTTCTGCCTCACCCACCGAAGGAGATGATCCATGTGAGACAGATGTCACCAACATGGCCATACACAGTGTGACACTGCTCATCTGCCTCTGTGGGCTGGCTGGGAATGGGGCTGTCCTCCGCCTCCTCACGCTCAAAGTCCACAATGCCCGCATCTTTGACCTGGCTGCTGTTGACTTCATCTTCCTCCTCTTCGCTCTCCCCTCCACCCTGCTCTTCCTGCTGGAGGATGTGTCCTGCTCTCCTATCATGCCTGAGGTGTATGTGAGCTTCCTTTTCCAGCTGTCCATGGTCTCCTGCTACTGGGGGCTGTTCTGGGTGGCACGCCTCGGCGTGATTAACAACCTGAGAAAGCTCTTCCAGCTCTGCTGGTGCCACCCTCCCCTGCGTGTGTTGTGGGTGGTTGACAGTGTCCAATTCTGGGCCTTCTTCGCTCTCTTCACTGTCATTCCCACAATGACATTCCTGTGCCCATCACACCAGCAGGAGCACTGCCGGGTGGTTCTCATCTCCATGTTTGCCGTCATCCTGCTCCTCTTTGCTGCACCCATGGTCATTAGCCACACAATCGACATCGTTAAAGCCAAGTGCGGCTCCCAGCAGCAGCAACCCAAGAAGCGCGACATCGTTATCTTCCTTGTTGTGCTCTTCACTCTCTTTCTCAGCCTCTGGAATTTCCTGCAGCAGCTCAGTTACACGGTTGTGTCCTCCCAGGTTTTTTTCCTGCTCACCTGCATCCACAGCACCATCAAACCCTTCATCTACTTCTTGGCAGGGAGGTGCTGGAGCCCCTGCTCCATGGGGTCCCTCCGGCTCTCGCTCCAGAGGGTCTTTGAGGAGCAGAAAGACAAAACCACCCGCAGCAAGGATACCAACAGGGACACGGGGGTTTGAGCCTGTTGATCCCTTCCCCTGTGCTGCTGAAGGACCCCGGGACAGTGACTGAGGGATTCCTTGAGCCATCGGATTTATAAATATTGACCGTATTACCACCCCCTCCCATGCTGGATTCCTGCAGGAGAAGCGAGCAGGGGCAGTGCCAAGGGCAGTGTGGGAGGGATGCTCTGCAGGGAGCACACTGGAGCATGGATTTCCTCCTCCCTCCCAGCTCCACGTGGCTCCAAGCAGTGCAGCCGGGCTCAGTCCTGTTCCCTGGCTCTATTCCCCATGGAATGACCCTCACTGCCTCTGGGCCCCAGGGAATAAACTCCTTCTCCTTTGGCTCAGCAGATGAGTTTCATGGCGTTTTGAGGGAGCTCTTTCCCGGACAGGGTGCGACAGGTTAAGCCCTGGGGACACAGCCAGCACGGGGCAGCGGGGATTCCCCAAATCTCTGCGGGGCTGGTGCCTCTGGGTGGCAGGAGAGGGCTCGGGATGGCACGGAGCATCCTTCCCCTTCTGGCCGGCAGAGCCGGCCCTGCATTCCCGGTGATGGGAAGAGACACCAGGTAGGGCTGCAGAGCTGGGCAGGGACAGCAACATTCCCTTCCTCTTGGAGTGGCAATTTGTCACATCCCTTCATTCCAGAATGAAATCATTCTGAGTAAGAGCAGGCTCAGAGGTGAACTCCACTGAACTCTTGTGCCTGTGACCAAAACCCGCTGGAAATATGGAAATTGACGTCAGCAGGAGCTTGGACCATTGGATTGCACAGAAATTAGGGGGTTGTGCTGCTGTCCTGCACAACGGGGCCGTCCTCTGGTTGCCCAGCATCCATGTCCAAGGAAGCCCTTCAGCACCTCCATCCTGAACCTGGCCACCCTCAGGAGGAGCTGAACAGCGACTCTGCACAGCAGCTTCAGCCACAATCCAGGCTCTGCTGATCTTTGCCATTTTGGTACCACCCCTACATGAAATTGGCATTTATTGCTTTTGTTTCATTCCAACGTGGGAACTCTGACCCCAGAATGTGGTGAACAAATAATATCTGGGCTTTGCTGCAGAGCCTGTCCCTGGTGAACAGTGTCCAAAAGGGCTCCTTTCCTTCTTTTTCCCACTCTAAAGCCCCTGCCTTGTCTGAGGAGGGCAGGTACCTGTCTCACAGCAAAGCCCTTCCCAAGGCTGCTGCCTGCCGTGGTTGGGATGATGCTGACAGTGCCAAGAGCTCCTCATCCCTCCTGGGAGAGAGCTGGGCAGCAGCCCCATCTCTTACCCGGGGGGAAGTTGTCCCTCCTTTTCCCACGGCCTCAAATCCAGGGGAAACCAACATTCCACTGGTTCTGGAAAGGGAAGTGAGAGGGAAAGCCATGGGGGGTGAGTCAGGCTTTGGAGACACACATGAGCTGAAACATCCTAAAAAGCATTTATTAACAGAGTTGTTAATAATGAAGAGAGCAGAGCAACTCCCACATCTGGGAGGGTTTTCTCTCCCTGTCTCCCGTTTTCCTGTGCATTGGAAAGGAGAAACTTTCCAAGGTACAACCTCTTGTCCAGGAAAGAACAACTCAGCCAGGGAGCATCTCCCAAGGCAAGTGCAGAAGGAGCTGTCTTGGTTTGAAAGACAAGGAGAGAATCTCCTTTGGAATGGAGAATATGACCCCCTTCCCTCCGAATGATTCTAACTTTGAAATGAAGGGGCTTTCAGGCAAAGCTGTGGGAGAAGGAATTGCAGTCCTTCACTGGCATGTGTGTGTGTAACAGGGAAACAAACACCAGCAATGGCAGCCACAGGTAACAAAGGGAAAAGGAGCAGCAAACCCACTGACCTCCCAGTGCCTCCTGGAGCATGGATATTCCCATGCAGAGCTGCCTATTTAACACCAGCTGTGCCAGGAACCAGCAGAGCTTCCAGGGAAGCTCAGAAAAGTCGGGACAAGGACAGGTTTATATTCCATAGAATTTGCTGTTTGTAACCTTCATCCCTCAGCCCTCCCATGTCCCTGGGGGCACCTGACAGAGTTCCCTGGAATTCAGCTGCCTGCACCCCCCGAGCTCGGGCTCCAGGTGATGTTTTAAAGCAGGAGAAGGCGCTGGCATTATCCCGTTCCCCATCCCGTTCCCCATCCCGTTCCCCATCCCGCTCTCCCGCTCCTCGCTCACCGCCCGGGCCCGTCCGTGCCCGCCCGCCCCAACCGCTCCCGCCGGTTCCAACTGGCCGCGCGCAGCCCCGCCCCGCCTTCCCATTGGCCAGACCTCGGCCCGCCCCGCCTCCCCATTGGCCAGACCTCGGCCCGCCCCGCTCTCCATTGGCCTTTGGCCCCGTCAATCACGCGGCAAACCCCGCCCACCCCCCGCCCGCAGGCGCTGTTGCCGTGGCGGCCGCTGGAATGCGGCCCGGGCACATCCCCAAGGGAAAAGGAGGCACAAAATGAGGAATTGCGAAGTCAAAGGGGAAGGCTGCGCAGCGCCCGCGGCGCCCCGAGAGCGAGGAGCAGCCCCCGCTCCTCTCCCCATCTTCGTTTCCCACCCCAAGCCCTGCACGTTATCAGGGAGCAGCCCCAACCCTCTCCCATCATTACCTCGGAAATATTCCGTGGTTTTTCCAAACTGCTGAATTTATTGTGCTGAAGAGCCGCTTCGTTCAGCACACACCGGCCCATAGAGCTGCATAGAAAAGTGCTGCGATACAATTCCAGGCTTCCCCAGCCCATGTGCAGGTGTCACCCCCAGCCCTCCCAGGGGCTCCCAGTTCCCAGGGCAGAGCAGAACCAGCACCCAGCCAGCAGCCCCTCGGGCCTGGGAGCTGGGGGGCACTTCCAGAAGTACACCATGCCTTGGAGCAAGCTGGCCAAACAATTCCACACCTAAACCCTTCAATCCCTGCAAGTCAAGGCAGACTCCCAAATGCCCAAGAATTCGCAGCTGCCATGGAAAAGTTAAAAGATCAACGTCTGCCTGAACTGCATTTGCAGAGTCCAATTGCACCCATTTTGCTCTGCCTCACGCTGGCAAATTGCCCAGAACGTGCTGTGGACAAGAGCCTGGAAACCATGGAAAACTCCTGACACTGGTATCCCGACTCTGCCTCCTGCAGACACCCAGCTCAGGGAAAGCTTTGCAGCAAAGCCCATCCCAAAGGAGCTGTTTTCCCCGAGGAAGCCCAGCAGCGGCAGCGCTGGCCCAGAGCACAAAGCAGCAGCTGTGCCGGGGAAGAGCATCCTTCAGTTCCTCTGCTGCTCACTTGACCACAGAGCTGTTCCTAGGCCACATTCACCTGCCTGGAGCACCCATGGTCCCGAGTGCCCGGAGCTGGGCTGGCACCGGCACAGGCGGCACGGGCAGGATGGCCCAGGGGCTCAGCACGGCCCCGGCTGCTCCGGGAGTGCCACGGCAAAGATGTGCCTGGTCCCGGCTGGAGCGGGGCAGGAGCGGGGCTGTCGGGGGCAAGGCGGCCCCGGGGGGCTCTGGGCGTGTGCGAGGGGTCAGGAGGGGTCAGGAAGGCTCTGGATGCTGCCGATCCCAAATGTCCGCACTGGAGAGCAGCAGAGCCCGACGGGCAGCGCTTCAAGGTGGGGAGAGGCTGCCGGGCGGGAAACCTGCGGGATGGGATGGGATGGGATGGGATGGGATGGGATGGGATGGGGATGGGGATGGGGATGGGGATGGGGATGGGGATGGGGATGGGATGGGGATGGGGTAAAGATGAAGGGCGGGGTGGCGATGGGGATGGAGAGCATGGATGAGAATGGGATGGGGATAAGACAGGGAGCAGCTCAGCTGTGCTTCCTTGGGCCCGGGAGAGGTTTTGCAATGATCCCGGAGCTCTTCCCAGAATCGGAGTTGCTTCTGACACCTACAGATCTGCCTCACCAGCACTGCCAGCATTCCAGTGCCACCAGCACCACCAGCATTCCTCTGCTGCTGGAGGGACCATGACCCCTCAGGGAAGAGAAACGAGGAATGGTAGGAGCCTGTCAGGAGAGGGAAGGCAGTCAGAGAATGGGACATTCTGCAGGGAAGGAGTGTTTCTAACCAGGGGGAAATCAGGAGCCATTTGCAAAATTGTTCATGTGGGGCGTCTGACAAAACCCACTTCATCTGTAGCAAAAAACCCCAAGATAAATAACTCCAAGGAAGTGGAGCTCTGACGTACCCAAAGTCACAATTTCCAACTCCCCTGTGACTCCACCCACCCTGGGGGAGCAACACGAGGACAGGGCACAGAGAGGAGCTGGTGGCACAGCAGTGGGCACCTCCTGGTGATCTGGGCACTTTCTCCTTCGTGGTCCTGACCTGGGAGGAGCCGCTTTAGGGTGTGGATCCCAAAGGAGCAAGGGGTGCCAGGAAGCGCCGCTGATGGGGACAGAGCCCCTGTGCCTGCTGCTGCCCCACACTGAACAGGTCAGTGGAATGTTCTCCTTCCTCCCTGCCCCACCTTCCTCTCCTCCTGCAGCTGCTCTGGTCCTGCCACCCTCTCCCGGTGACCGCAGTGCCCTCCCCAGCTCCTCCCTGCCCTGCCCTGCTCTTCAATTCTGCATCTTGATACCAAAAGGGGCCGGAATAAACTTTCTAACACAATGGGAAGCGTGAGGAAGCAGGAATTCTTTACCTGTGCAGGATACAAAGGAGAATCTCTCCCTGTTTCTCTGTGTGTGGGGAGACTTTATGGCAGGGGTTTTATCCATTATAACCACACACAGTCATTCAAACATACTTATTGTCTGATACATAAACATCACTTTCCTAGGACTCATCTCCATGCATCCACCTCCTCCTGGGAGTCCTTTCATGATCCTGGAGGTTCATCAGGAGGGGTCTCTGCTGGTCCTATTCACTGAGTGCTGCCATATTAAAGGTGACCTCGCCTTGAACTTTCCCTTTGGCCATGCGCTGTTGCTTCTTGTGACAGAACTGCCCCAGAACCACTGCAGGCCTCCTGATCTGTTCCTGCACTGCCTCCAGCCACGTTTATCATCCTGTGTGCACACTTTCACATACTTTTATCTTTTTGCCCAGTCAGGCTTTTAGCAACTGCAGGGGAGCCGAAAATGTTTATTCTCTGTGTTCTTTATCAATCCCCACCAAAACAGCCCAACCCTCCCACCTCCCTCTCCCACCCCACCATTCCCACCGCCCTCCTCCCCTGCACATCTCACTTCTCTCCACCGAACCCTTCCCATTGCAGGGAGCTGCTGAGGAGCCGCTTGGTCCATCCCTGGATTCTCCAAGCACTGACTGCCCATCCACTCTGACCACAGCCGGGGCCACATCCCAGCGCCTGCCCAGCGTCCATCCATGGAGGTGAGCTCCGTGTCCCCACCTTCTGCCTCACCCACCGAAGGAGATGATCCATGTGAGACAGATGTCACCAACATGGCCATACACAGTGTGACACTGCTCATCTGCCTCTGTGGGCTGGCTGGGAACGGGGCTGTCCTCCGCCTCCTCACGCTCAAAGCCCGCAACACCCGCATCTTTGACCTGGCTGCTGTTGACTTCATCTTCCTCCTCTTTGCTCTCCCCTCCGCCCTGCTCTTCCTGCTGGAGGACGTGTCCTGCTCTCCTATCATGCCTGAGGTGTATGTGAGCTTCCTTTTCCAGCTGTCCATGGTCTCCTACTACTGGGGGCTGTTCCGGCTGACGGGCATCACCGTCACATGGGACATGGAAAAGCTCTGCCAGCTCTGCTGCGGCTGCAGCCTTCCCCTGCGCCTGCTGTGGGTGGTTGACAGTGTCCAATACTGGGCCTTCTTCGCTCTCTTCACTGTCATTCCCACAATGACATTCCTGTGCCCATCACACCAGCAGGAGCACTGCCGGGGGGGTTTCATCTCGGTGTTTGCCGTCATCCTGCTCCTCTTTGCTGCACCCATGGTCATTAGCCACACAATCGACATCGTTAAAGCCAAGTGCGGCTCCCAGCAGCAGCAACCGAAGATGCGCGACATCGTTATCTTCCTTGTTGTGCTCTTCACTCTCTTTCTCAGCCTCTGGAATTTCCTGCAGCAGCTCAGTTACACGGTTGTGTCCTCACAGGGTTTTTTCCTGCTCACCTGCATCCACAGCACCATCAAACCCTTCATCTACTTCTTGGCAGGGAGGTGCTGGAGCCCCTGCTCCATGGGGTCCCTCCGGCTCTCGCTCCAGAGGGTCTTTGAGGAATGGAAAGACAAAACTGCCGGCAGCAAGGATACCAGCAGGGACACGGGGGTCTGAGACTGTTGATCCCTTCCCCTGTGCTGCTGAAGGACCCCAGGACAGGGACTGAGGGATTCCTTGAGCCATTTGATTTATAAATATCGACTGTATTACCACCCCCTCCCATGCTGGATTCCTGCAAGAAGCGAGCAGGGGCAGTGCCACGGGCGATGTGGGAGGGATGCTCTGCAGAGAGCACACTGGAGCATGGATTTCCTCCTCCCTCCCAGCTCCACGTGGCTCCAAGCAGTGCAGCCGGGCTCAGTCCTGTTCCCTGGCTCTATTCCCCATGGAATGACCCTCACTGCCTCTGGGCCCCAGGGAATAAACTCCGTTTCCTTTGGCTCAGCAGATGAGTTTCATGGCGTTTTGAGGGAGCTCTTTCCCGGAGAGGGTGAGACAGGTTAAGCCCTGGGGACACAGCCAGCACGGGGCAGTGGTGATTCCCCAAATCTCTGCGGGGCTGGTGCCTCTGGGTGGCAGGAGAGGGCTCGGGATGGCACGGAGCATCCTTCCCCTTCTGGCCACCAGAGCCGGCCCTGCATTCCCGGTGATGGGAAGAGACACCAGGTAGGGCTGCAGAGCTGGGCAGGGACAGCAACATTCCCTTCCTCTTGGAGTGGCAATTTGTCACATCCCTTCATTCCAGAATGAAATCATTCTGAGTAAAGAGCAGGCTCAGAGGTGAACTCCACTGAACTCTTGTGCCTGTGACCAAAACCCGCTGGAAATATGGAAATTGACGTCACCAGGAGCTTGGACCATTGGATTGCACAGAAATTAGGGGGTTGTGCTGCTGTCCTGCACAACGGGGCCGTCCTCTGGTTGCCCAGCATCCATGTCCAAGGAAGCCCTTCAGCACCTCCATCCTGAACCTGGCCACCCTCAGGAGGAGCTGAACAGCGACTCTGCACAGCAGCTTCAGCCACAATCCAGGCTCTGCTGATCTTTGCCATTCTGGTACTACCCTGTCATAGGTTAGCAAGCACAGTCCTGGAAGGGATGTCCTTGCTAAGGGGTGCTTACAGCTTCCTCTGGGACCTGACAGAACCTATCAGGTGGCCAGTTTGTATATGGACAATTCTTTAAGCCACTTAAAGTTGCGACCACCCCTGTGATCCACACTTAAGAACAGACAAACTCCCCCCAGCTCTCTCTCTCTCGTTTCTGGTGCTGGGACAGGTGGATATGGCCTTTTGTGGGGCCAGTGGGCCTCAGCCATCCTGGAGGCGATGGCCCTGTTCCATCCGTGGAACCTCCCCCCCCACCACTGCTTTGCCGTGGGCAGCCAGAGCAGCTTGGCTCTCCCCCCTCTCCACTTCGATAAGAAACACTCAACATTCCAGCTGCAAAGCTGCAAGGCTGAGGTGAAATTAGCCCTTGTATTGCTGTGAAGAGCTGAAAACCAGAGGGAAGAGAGGAGATGCTTAAAGCTGAAAGTCTGTTGTGAAGCTGTGATATAGCAGAGTATCCTGCTGTAATTTCATGAAGATATGGGGGGTGGAGTGTTCAACTCGTGAGCAAAAGCACCTGCACTGAGATAGGCAGATGCTGACGCAGCTGTAATTTCATGAGAAGTTTGGACAGGGAGAGATGAACCACATGAGGACTTTGGCTCCAAATGGGAAAGGAGAAAACCTCAGTTCCTAGACATGCTCCCAGAGATGGTCCTAACGATGAAGATGAGGAAGACCCTTTGCTCCCAGGAAAGGAGAAGGGCCTCTGTTCTTAGAGATGAAATGCTCACAGAGACGGGTGAAGAGAACTTTTGTTTCTGAACAGCTCAACCTTAAAATTGTACCCCAAAAACCTTCAAGAGTGGACCCTCAAAAGCAGTTGTGGGAAAAGCTGCAAGTCGGGGGAAGGGACTCACATGTGAGCAGAGAGACTCCTCTTCCTAAATGGACTGAACAATATTTGGAAGTGGGCAGCTGTCTCGTTGTGATAATGTTTCCATAGCACGAGCAAAAAGAGACTTCTCTTTCTAAATGGACTGAACAAGGTTATTATGGAAGTGGCAAACAGACTGAACATCTCAAGGGTTGTCTTTTTACATTGTCAGTGGGAGAAGGGAGGAAGGTGGGGGGAGGAGGAGAGTTCTGAAGGTGTGGTGTAATTTTTTTTCCTCTTTTAGGAAAGTTAATAAACTTCTTTATATTCTTTCAAGTTTGGTGCCTGCTTTGCATTTCTCCTAATTCTTATCTCAGAGAAGATAAACAGTAATGAGTATTTTGGGCCAAACCACTACACTAAATTGGTGTTTCTGCCCGGTTTCAAACCCAACCCGCTACACGGAGGCAATCCCAGCATCTGCAAGAAAGAAAGAAGCAGCAAAAGGTGATTGCTTCTCTTTCAAAGTTATTTCAAGTGCTCACCCCCAAACCCACCTTTGCTCTTGATTCTGGCCGGGTGCATGGTGAGCAGTGGGCACAGGTCATGTCATCCATGCTGGTGTGAGTGATGCTTTCTGGGGGAAAGCAGCTGATCTCCAAAGTTCCCTTCCTGCCCCGTGCCTGATCTGCACAGGAGAAAACCTCTTCCAGGAAGAGATTGTGCTTCCTCTAATGCCATTTGCCCAGTCTGTTCCATGGGGATATTGCTAGCCTGGGGCAGCAGAGGCACACGCAGCTCTCAGCACTCCCTGCTCCAAGCACAGCTCTGGGCTCCTTTGCACACTGCCTCTGCCCTGGGGTTTTCTCCAGGAGAAGCCAAGGAATTGCTCCTGGAAGGGTGCAGATTAAGTTATCCCAAAGGGAAGCAAAGAATAAGTACTCCAGGAAGAGCCCTTGGGATCTGCTGGGCTGAGGTGGGAAGGGGACATTGATTCCCTGCAGGGCCAATACACAACAACCTCCAAGCCAAAGCACAGAGTGGCAGGTGGGGTCTGACAGCAGCACTCTGACAAACCTCCTTGTCATTCTTCCCTGCAGTGACTTTTGCAAGCAAACTCTGAAGCTGACAAGCCCAGAAGCTCCATCCAGCCACTCTGGAAGGAAAGGATACTCCCAGGGATGAGGCACATTCCCAGCAAACTCTCCCAACACAGCCTGGAGGCAGCGCTGGAGCTCGGGTGTGGGGCTGGGAAGGGCTGCCAGGAGCACGCAGCCCCCAGGTGGGGTGGCAGCGGCAGCAGCAAATTCCCACAGGCTGATGGCACAGCAGAGAGACAAAGGCCAGCAGTGCCCACGGGAGGTGCAGGGTTAATTCTGCTCCCTGCCCTGCCCCATCCCTGCAGGAAAACTCCAGGGGGGAGAGAAACTCTCAGGGTGCCCAAAATGCAGCATCTGTCACCCTGATCCAGCTTCAACTCAGCATGGGGGGCCAAACTCCCCCACAGGTAAACACTGAGCTGAGCTGGTCAGTCTCAAACACAGCCCCAGTTCTCACCTCCAGCCTGCTCCTGGGGCTGCTGCCACATTCCTGACAAGGAGCCCCTTTGGACAGGGCTCTCTCTGTGTCTCAGGTGCTGGGCACTGCAGGGACCAGGGCAGCCCCCTCTGGGGACAATTGGGGATTCATCCCACACCATGGGCAGGACCAGGGGCCCTCCAGTACAGGCTGGTGGGGCCAGAGCCCATTGGGTTTGGCTGCTCAAACACCAAAGCTTTTGGCAAAGATGGGACGAGTTAAGTGGGTTTTCCTGTCCTGAGAGAGAGAAGAAATTGTTGAAATTAAGCATGGAAATTAAGTCCACTGTGGAAGTCAAAGGCTCCTGGCTTTCCCACTCCTGTTCTGATTGCTCACTAGAGGGTTTTTTCCATAACAAATGAGAGGTGGCACCAAATAAAAGAGCTCTTTTTCAACATTTTTCCCCTACTTTCTTTCATACATAAAAAGGATGTCCATTTTTTCTTAGTGCATTCTTTGCCTAATTTTAACAGAACCATTTTCCTTCCAGGCCCCACTTGTGGGTTCTTCACTCCTTTGCCATTGGACTTTGGACAAAGGAAGAGAAGCATCTGCTCCAAACGGGTGTCATCCTGTGGGGAACACCCCCTGTACCAGCCCCAGCCTGGGCCAAGCACGCTGCCTCACTCTCCCCATTCTGGATGCTGGCTCCAATCCAGTCTGAGTTTTCCCCTGGTTTCCATGTCTAAGGACAGGAACTTGTCCTGGTCAGGGTGTAAGGCCTTAAACTGCACATGGATCTGGGGGGCTGGGACTGGGATTCCAGCAGGGAATTCATTGTTTCACAAATCAAAATTATTCCAGGGAGCTGCTGCTTCACCACACAGTGTCAGCAAAAGAGAGAAAACACCAAAGGTATATCCAAAAACAAGGATGAAATGATTCCTGCTGCTTTTAGTGGGATCAGGGCTTATGCTGCCCTGGAATGACAAAGAACTTCTCCCTCAGCCCCCCAGAGAGCCCTCAAAAAGCCAAAGTGCAGCAGGGAAGGAAGGAAAGGCACCTGCTGGGGACAGCACAGCTCCAGCTGCTCATGGGGACTGGGACTGAGTCTGGAGCCAAAAGCCCCTTCCCAGGCTGGAGGGGCTTGCCTAAAGCACCACCTCTGGGAAGCAAAGGGCTATGGAAGAAATGGAGTGGGAATTTACAATAATAATCATAATGGATCGGGAAAGAGCAACAACAGAAGCAACAATCATTCCAAGGGAGCAGGAGGGATGCTGAGCTTTAAACAAGGTTTGAGTGAGGCAGCAGCTCCTGGCAGTTCTAACCCACAGCTCCAGCTCTGCGATTCCAGGAGCACTGCAAGCTCCTCCTGCCCAGTCCCTGGCTTTGCCTCCTGCCAGTACTCGGCACCTCGGGCACGGGTGGCTGCGAGTGCTCCAGTGCTGCTGCCCCGAGGGAGCGGGAAAATGGCCACTAAACCCCTTCCCACTGGGCTGGCTCCGAGCTCTGGCTGGGGAAAACATTTGGCAGCCCTGGCATTTCAATGCAATCAGTTTCCATCACTTTGAAGATGCACTGAATAAACCCAGGGCCCATAAGTAAACCTCTCCCCATAAGGAGAGCCCCAGGGAATACACAATTATTCCTATGCCTGGCCAAACAAACCAGCAGCCAGGTTTTGGGGAGAGACTCCAGACTCTTATTTCCCTCCCTGGCTGTAAACCACTTGCAGAGGCTTTGGAGTTCATACAAGCTTGTCAGGATTTGGATACTTCATTTAAATTCCATTCAGATACTGGAATGGAAGTGTCCTAAAGGCACCTCCACTCAGACTTTCATTTTAAGCCCTCTACCACCAAAGAAGTTGGATGTTCTTTTCTTAGGAACACCCCACCTCTGCTTCTTTAGGTGTCTCCATGTGGGACATAAAATAAACGTGGACAAATTTTAGAATGCAGCTTCCAAGTCAAGTTACCTGCTAGGAAATTACTCCAGCTCTGGTACCTTGGGCTGTTTTAAACACAGCCTGGCCCTTCATGGCTGAGGCTCTGAGCTACACAACTTGTGAGCTGGCAAGTAACAGCAGCTGAGGTCTCATCCCAGCTGTACACAAAAACAGGGAGTGGGGGCTGCACTTGGATACCTGCAGGCAGGGTTGGGCCCCTTCTGAAAGCTTCAATCCCTGTTTTTCAGAGACTCAATCAGGGATAATGACATTTTCACAAAGCTCTCTTAAGGCACGTGAAAACCCGAGTAAGAGAATGGAATCAAAGCCTTTGTTCCACTGGCCTCACGCCCCAAATTCCAACGGGACACACAAGTCCCTCTCCTCGCAAGGCAACGTCTCCTACCTGGATCTGTGCCTTCCCCAGCCTTTGGTGGCCGCTGTCTCCATCCTCCCACACCTCCTCATCTTCCTCCTCAGCAGGCCTGGCTTCCTCATCCTGCAGAGCAAGCACAGGGACACTCAGCAGCCTGCTCATCCCAACCCTGGGCAGCAGGGATGGACTGCTGGGACCCCCTGGACAGTCACCCCTCTACTGGGCACCATCCCTGCTCTGCAGCCCATTCCCGTTCCTGGCCTGGCATCTCCTTTGAACGGGATGTTAAACCACAACCACTTGCTCTGCTGGGTTTTGGGACATCAGAGACTCCCCCAAGGCAGTGGACAAAGCTCCTGCTCCCACAGCCTCTGCCTCCCAAAGCCCTGCTAGGGCCAGGCAGAGCAAGGGAAACCCCTCAGTCCTGCTGGAAATTTCCTCTTGTGCCCGTAAACCCAGGGAAATCGTGGCTGCCCCATCCCTGGAAGTGTTCAAGGCCAGGCTGGTCACAGCTTGGAGCACCCTGTGGATGGAATGAGGTGATCCTTAAGGTCCCTTCCCACCCAAACTATTCTGCCATTCCAGGATGATTCTGTGATCTCTCCCTGCATTTATTTTGCATTGTTTCCTCTCTAATTTGAATTCCCAAATCTAAATTATTTTTTAAAGAAATCATTTAAAATTATCCCAGGAATAAAAAAGGGTGCATCAAACATACAAGAATCATTCCTACCTCCATCAAATCATTATTAATTGGAAGCCTCTTTCCTCATCTCTGTCCTTACTTTTCCTTTCCTGGGAAACCTTATGATCCCACAGATTTTCCAAGAGATTTACTGGGATTGCAGAAAGGTTTGCTCTGTCAGGGAGGCAAGGGGGTTTACAACACTTGCTCCTCTGCATCTTTATCCTTTCACCAGCTTTCCCCCAGAACGGTGCTGCAAGAGAAGTTCAGAATTACTAGAAATGGATCAGGGTCACCTTTTTTCCTCACTCTTTTCTAACTACTTCCAAATTCTTGGAATTATCCTCAAATGAGGCCTAGAAAACTACTGTGAAAACATCAATCAGAGGAACATCTTGAAAAGAGAAAACCACATCCAGCAGCAGCCAAAACAATGCCACTGCTATTCTTACCTGGTCTCCAGGTGCTCCAGCCAGAGCTCCCAACACCCACTGCCATTCCATGAGGGTGAGGAGGCAGTTTTGGAAGTGTTCTTTGCCATGGGATGGGATAACAGAGCCCAGAGGGTCTTTGTGTCCCTTCCAAGCCACCCCATGATTCCATGATACCATCAGCACCTGTACCAATTCCATTCTGGAAAGCCCAATTCCATTCCTCCCATCAACTCAGAATTTCTCCCTTCCTCTCTCTGCTCCACATCAGGCATGTGTTGCCTCGTGCCACAGCCATGGGATGTCTCAGCATTGCCTGGGAATGCCACTCAAGGCTGCCCTGGTGGCCTCAGTGCTCCAAAATGCCCAGCTGGCTCCCGTTCCAGTCGGGAATGTCCCAAACAGCAGCGTGGGGTGAGGCCTCTGCATCCCACCATTGGGGCAGCTCCCATAGAGTGTGACCAACTTACTGGGCTTGGAATTCCTGGCTTAAAAAGCAGGTGCTGGAATATCCTCTCCTAGGAATATCCGGAAGAAACCAGAAGGCTCCCTGAAAGCCACAGGTCAGGGGCAGAGTCAGATGAATGATCCTGAACTGGTTTTCAGGGGATGCATCCCCAGCCTGTGGCTGCAAAAACTCCAGAGCTGTTCCTTCCCCTTGGGACAGCCAGGGAAAACATCCCCAGCATGGATTTCTGACAGGAAAAACCTCCCAGCTCCAGCCTACTTGGCTCCTCCCAAATCCAGGCCAGCACTCCAACAGGCTCTAAGGACAAAACAACAGCAAAGACCATCTCAGGGCACACGCCACGAGCTGGGCGTCACATTCCTCACTGGAACTGGGCTGTTCCACATCCCTGTGAGAGTCGGGAGCATCCCCCGTTCCTCGCTCCTCCATTCAGGACAAAGAGCTGTCAAACAGCCAGTGTGTATGTCAGAGACTGAAACATTATATTTTCTCTCTTAAACATTTTCTTAAAGGACTTTTAAAACTGTATTACAGAAGCTGAAGAGAAGACTGCAACACCCTGAATGGGGCCCTGAGGCCTGACACCGCTCGCTGATGAAGATAAGATAAAGTAACAACTCAGGGCTGGGGACATTCACTGAGCATGGGCTTAACACCTCCAAGGTGGGGACCACAGCCCCAGGGCGATCAGGTGCCAGGCTCACACAGACCCTGGCACCAAGGGGTGGAGGGAGGAGAGGCTCTGGGTACCTTGGAAAAGCCTCTGGTCAGAGGTGCAGTGACCGCCCATCCTGCACTGTGCAGAGCCCGGCTGAGGGGTGCTCACCGGGGGGAGGAAGCTCATCCACAGCAGAAGGGGTGACATGGCCCAGCACAGGGGCCCCCAGAGCCTGCAGCAGAGCACCAGAGATGATGCCACAGACCCTCAGTGTTGCAAGGGACAGCGTCAAGCCGGCCCCTGCAAGAGAGGCACGTGGGCGTTCCCAGCTGGCCCAAAGTGTGCATTAACCCACGGAATTCTGCACCCTTCGGCTGGGGCAGCATGGAGCGGGATGGCCACGGCGCCCACGGGGGACCCTCACCAGCAGCAGAGCGGATGGAGGGGAGCAACGAGACGTCGCTGGCACCCTCAGATGGGTGATGGGCTTCCACCTACCCCCGTCACCTCTCCCTGCTCCCCCACCCCCCACGCACACTTTTCTTTCTTTCTTTCTTTTCTCTTCCCTTTTCTTTGCCTCTTTTACTATCAAATAAAATACATCCAGCTTTTGGCAACAACATCTGACCTCGTTTGGTTTTAATCTCATTTCTGGGGATATTTTGAACCTTCCAGGTTCTTTCCAGTTTATGCTCAGAGATGTAGCTTGCTTTGCTTTCCTGGGTCTAAACCAGATTGTAACAGCGTAACCCCAACAATCCAGGGAAAACCACCTTGCTCTGGGGAGAAACATCATGCCCAGTTATGGCAAAAGCCAAAGAGCAGTACTGGAAACACTCCCGGGCATGGACCCTCCCAGCTCCGGAAATGCAGCTCACAGGCTTCTTCCCATGGGAACCCCAATCTTGCCTGGGACTGGGCTCAGGGAGAAAGTCCTGCCCATTCCACCACTCTGGCACAGACACCCCAGGAAGGTGTCCCTGACCATGGCAAGGGGCTGAACAGGATGGTCTGTAAGGTTCTTGCCAGCACAGACCATTCCAGGAGTTTAAGGTGGATTTGAGCAGCTCCTGGGGACATGAACACCACCCACACCTCCCAGCTGGCTCAGCCCAGAGTCCATCCAGCACTCACAGAGAGCTGCTGGGAGCTGAAATTCTCCCTGCTCCCCCTGCCTGGGAAACCCTGCCTCCAGCTCCTGGGAAAGAGGAGCTGCATCCTGCTGGGTGCCCCTGGCTCTGGGCAGCTGCCGCCTTCAGGCGGGGGGATGGCTCGGGCAGCTCTGGTGACTGTTCCACCTCGATGATTTTGTGTTTTCCTGCATTTCCCTGGGCTGGAGGGGAGCAGGGGGTGCGGTGGGAGTGCGGGAAGGCAGCGGCAGGGAGGGCAAGGAGTGGGGCCGGGCACTGCACGGCGCAGGGGGGCTTCTGCTGGCACTGGAGGGGCGCGACCGTACGGAGGCGTCCCCGCCGCTGCCGGCCACTGCCCACGGGGCTCCTGCCCGCCCCCGGCGCCACTGACCCCACACCCCGTGTCCCCACACTGGGAACCACCACGGAAAATCATGCTGGAACCTCTAATCCTGAGCCCGAGCCTTGACCTTTGACCCCTTGACCCATTCCTTGACTAGCCGACCTTTCATCCCTGACCTTTGATCCCTGACTCTTGACTATCCGCCTTTACACCTTGAGCCCTGACCTTTAACCCCCAACCTTTGGCCTTTGACCCCTGATTTTGACCCATGACACGTGACCACATGACCTTTGAGCCCCTGAGCCCTGTGACCTTTGCCCCAACCTTCTACATGTGACCTCTGTGCTTTGACCTTGATCACTTTGACCTTTGACCCCCTGACTCCCCAACCTTTGCCCTGACTTTTGTCCCTTTATCCCCTAACCTTTAACCCCCTCTACTTTATGCCCCTCACTGCTATTGCTGCCTGGAACCCCTCACTCCTGCCCTACACGCCCCAGCCCCCAACCCATACCTGTCACTCTCCAGCCTGCAGATGTCATCCCTGCCTTTTTGGTGTGGGGCTCGGCCTCCTCTGAGGGTTCCAGGGTTATCCCAGCACCAGGGTTACTGAGCTGTGCTGCACTGAGGGTTTGCAGTGGTACCACAGAAAGAGATAGATTTTTCATCATTTAGCCCAAAATACAATCAGAGGGATCACAAATTAATTAAGTTCCTTAAGGCTGAAATCAAAGAAGGTGGGTGGGCTGTTACCCCGGTAGGACAAGTCGTATTTCCACCCCTGATCCTTCGGGAAATAGCCCAACGAGAGCATGAAAGTACCCACTGGGAAACAGAAAATCTTTTAAAACATTTGAGGAAAGTAGTAATAGGGAGAGGAAGGATTGATATTGTACAATCTGTAACAAACAAGTGTGAAACCTGCTGTAAAAACAACCCTGACACAAGCAAGAGAGTTGTGTTAGGAGTGACAAAGACAGGAGATCTCCCAGGAGATTATTGGCAAATAGATTTTGCTGAGATGCCACACAAAGAGGGATGCAGGTATAGACTGGTACTGGTTGACACCTTCAGTGGATGGCCTGAGGCTTTCCCCTGTCGCACCAACACAGCAAAAGAAGGAGTGAAAGCTTTGCTCGACCATATAATACCAAGATTTGGGGTTCCTTTGGGAATGTCATCAGATAGGGGACCACATTGTGTTGCAACAGTGGTTGGGGAAGTTAGCAGGAGTTTGGGACTTACCTGGGACCTGCACACACCATACAGGCCCCAGGCAAGTGGCAAAGTTGAACGCATGAACAGGACCCTCAAAACCCAGATGTGCAGGATTTGTCAAGAGACATCCATGACAAGGGTTCAAGGCCTGCCTGTAGCCTTGCTGAGAGTCTGCATACAGCCAAGGCAAAGGGACAACATCAGTCCCTATGAAATATTATATGGCAGGCCATACCAGGTTCCACAGATCCCTGGGGAAGTTCGTATGAGAGGTAAAAACGATTTGCAGAAATATTTAATGGCTCTGAGTTCCACTTTGCAGAAGCTCCAGAGATTCGTGGTGCTCTCCAAACCAATAGGATTGGACACAGCTGCTCATCCATTCCAGCCTGGAGCCTGGGTCTACATCAAGTGCTGGGACAGCGACCCCTTGCAAGCCAAGTGGAAGGGACCTTTCCAAGTTCTGCTGAGCACTTCTACTGCGGTCAAGGTTGCTGGCAAGGGCCCCTGGATTCACTACTCCAGGGTGAAGAGAGCTTCTGCTCCCAAAATCACCAAGAAGACAGAGACTGATCCAAATCAGAAAGATGCAGTTTAAACTGGTTTTTACATGTTTGCTGTTTGCCCAACTGGTAACCATTGGTCAAGGTTCACCCCATGATTTGCATAAGACTGTGGTCCAAAATGTGTCCAAAATTCTTAGTAAGAGCAATTGCTGGATCTGTACTCAGTTACCACCCCTAGATGGGAAGGGTCACTGGCCACTGATTGGCATTTTAATGGAAAAGAACTGCACTGAAACATGGGAACCAATGAATAGCACCCTTCTGCCCCCCATGACCCTGAGGGGCCTGGTGGAGCGTGCAAACTATAAGGTTCCTTGTGCAATTGTAAACACCACAGGAAAAGCTGTTCTTCCTTCATATTGTCATCAGATCCATTTCAGGGAAATAATAGACCCAAAAATTGCAGCAAAGATGAAAGTGACAGGGTGGAGACTGGCTCAGCAGTTTGGGACGGGGTTCTATTGGATATGGGGTGATAAGGCCTGGAAAGTTATGCCCGTGAACAAAGACCAGGCTTGGGCTAATGGGGCTGTGGTCCCAAATATAACAATATTTGACCATCTTGAAAACGCAAATGAGAAGAGAAAAAGATCTCTTAGTCCCTTCATTGAATGTCCCACACTTTTCCATAGCATAATCAGAGCCCTTGTACCCACTTATGGAGTAGTTGAACTGGAGAGAGCAATTGTAAACATCTCAGCTGCCATTGAATGTATTGAGCAGCACACTGCAGCTGCAATTTCAGCCTTACAGGAGGAAGCTGACAGTCTGTCCTGTGCAGTGATGCAAAACAGGATAGCTCTCAATTTCATACTTGCTGCACAAGGAGGTGTAGGTGCTATTGTCAATACCTCTTGGTGTTCTTATGCGGACCAAAGTGGAAGAATTAAGAAAGATTGGGATGAGATTTGGAAGGGAACTCAAATTCTACATGAAGTAGCTTCTAGAAATCACACCTTAAAATTTGATCATATTTTTGATACCCTCACCTCATGGTTATCAAACAGGGCCTGGGTAAAAAGAAATATTCATAATAGCTGTAAGTGTAGTTATTATCTGTGTAATTTCCTGTGGAGCAGCTGGTTGTGTAAACCGGTTCTGTGGGTAAAGAATAGAGTAGAGACTAGACAAGATAGAGTTTTGTTAGTCTCTAAAAGGGGGGAATTGATGCCATGAAGATTTTTGCCTTTTCTTTTATACCCCTGTTATACCTTTTTACAACTTCTGTATTCCTAGTGCTTTTTGCCTACATTCTTGGACTTGTTTGTCAAGCTGAGAGACTCAACATTTTAGAAGCTTGGTAGCCAGGGATCAGTGTGCCCCAGACCCCAAGGTCCTCTCCAGAACACATTCTGTAAACCAAGATAGAACCATCCAGGGGAAGGTTCCGTGGGGAGGGGGGGCTCACTTGAGCCTCTCATTGGGGAATCTTTGATAGATCTGCTAATGAGTAAAACCTATAATGTTATACCCGATGTTGGGGGGAAAAAAGACAGACTGGGAGGGGTGCATCTCGATGCATATGACCTGGACGTGTGCACCTAAGGATCCTTACAATAAATAGCAAGGTAAAATCCCTTTTCCCCTTCTAACCGTGGCTGACTCTTGATTTTAAGACCAGGAAAAGGCATCACCAGGGTCACTGCACTGTGCTGACGCTAGGGGGAAAATGGTGCTGTTAGGGGTGGTGTAAGGGCTGGTGCACCTTTGCCCTGTATTCCTAACCTCCACTGTGTACTCTCCACCCTGTTAGGGAGGCTCTTTGTTTGGCTGCACCCAAGCCTTGGTGATGAACATTGCCCTGCAGACAGGATGGGACCAAGGAAAAACAAAACTCAGATGGGGGAAAAAAAAAAAAAAAAGCTCACAGGTGGGTGTGTTATTATAAAGTTAAGAATTACTTGAAAAACCTGAAAGGCAAAAATCACACACACAAGATTAGAACCAGTCAACACACACGCTCTCACAGACTGACACACGCACACACAGACAGACACACACTCTCACAGACAGACACCCCTTCTTCAGCTCACACACTGACTGCAGCCCTTACTCACAACACTCCACTGACAAAGACACTTCAACACATCTTCCAACTGCTGCTCCATGACGTGGAAGGGCAGATTCTGGGAAAAGCGGTAGCATCGGTGACTGCAGGGATGGGAATTGGCCTTGGGGACCTGCAAGACAACATGAGGCAGTCTACAAGGAGCTGACAGCTCGGAGTTATCCCCACACACCAGGCCCATAAGTTTTCTACACAAAACCCCACAGACAAGAGATGAACCACAAAGTTTTACAACTGTTCAACCCAGCCACGACTCTACGTGCCAGGGCAGGGCAGCTCCAAGTGTAAGCACACCAAAGAGAAGCAAAGATGACACGAGGACTTGAGATAACTCTCCAGAAGATAAATTCTTGAGCCTGATATGCTTTGAGGCAATGGAACCTATGGAACTACCACAGTGAGGAGGGCCTAATACACTTCATTGAGAAGCCCATGGCCCAGGAAAAGAAGATACTACCAAAAGTGAGAAGGAAGATGGATGAGAACATCTTGTGTACTCCTTCTGCTCTCCAAAAGCAAAACTGTAAAGATGCCGGAATGAGCCCGATCCGGGAAAGGACGCGAGCAGAGATCCCCGCTGCCGCTACGGCCCAGAACGAGGCCGAGAAAGCACCGAGACGTAACAAAGCCCTGTGACACAGGAGAGGATGGACACAAACTACAGAACACAGACACAAATGACACAACACAGACACGAGCTGAACGTGCCCAGCAATGGGCACAAGATTCCTAGAGCAAGATGAGCCAGAAGCTGGTGATGCCGAAGGAAAGAAGGCTCGATGGCAGCAGCACCCAACAGTGAAATGTAACTCCTTCCAAGAAGGCAGTGCCAAAGCTGCTAAGAGGATGCTTGAGAAGCTCAGCAGGCCTAGAGAAGGAGGCAATGACTGCCAGGTGATACAAAGGGATCCCTAGGGAAGGACTCTGCCACCAAAGGCTGAAGTGACTTTGCAAAACGTGACCAACCAGCAAGTGGCCAAGATGCCCACGGGCGGCTACGGCAGCGAGGAGGTAAAATGGAGACCGTGGCGATCGTGCCAGACCCGAAGGCGAGCTCCTCGGGCAAAAAGATCCACGATGACGGCGAGACTCAAAGGCCAATGACACAAAGCTCACGACAACACAGAGATGGGTTGGAACTGCCCTGCCCAGCAAAGGCTCAGGTGATGCTGAGGAGAAACCCTCTCCCTTTGCTTCCAAGGGGCCCTCCCACAACAGCCCTCTCCTCTAAGCTAACTTCCAATTGCCTCCTGGAACTCCAAAGGTTTTTCCCTTCTCCCAGCCACAGCTCCCAACACTTAGCTCTCTGAAGACAAGCAGGCAAAATCCATCCTTGACAGAAAAAATGCATCAGCACCACAGATGTCAACACGTTCCCCACGGTCCGCTTTGGCAGCTGTGAAAGATGGAGAACAAGGAGAAAATTCAGCCTCTGACAACACACGCCAAAAGAGACCCCTTCTGCAAGGCCCCCTCCCTCAAAACTGCCGAGGCTCAGCGCTTACCTGCTCTCTCCAAACTTCAGCTCCACACCTGCTCACGGGACCTAAGACAACAAAACAGAAAACGTGACTGCTGCCCTCAAGAAGAGCATCCCTGGGCTACTCCACACCACTGCCCCGGCTCACCTCAAATCCTGATCTGACTCTGGAGGTGGCCAGGACAAACCTGCACAATGAAAAGGGACACGCTCAGCACGCTGCCATAGACCGCTGGCCTATCAGCCACCCCACCTAAATGCCAACTCACCTGCTCGCCTCTATCCCTTGGCACGCCCAGGGCGGCAGCAGCACCTGCAGAGAAGCAAAGCAAAACCACACGAAACATGCTGAGAGACTGTGAAACCACAGCCTCCCTGCTCCGACTGAAGTACACCACACCTATACCTTAGGCTTGCACCCTCCAGCATCCAGGGCCAGGACATCCTGCAAGTGGACCACCTAAAACACACACAACAATGGATGCTTAGAGCTGCACCAAAAATTGAGACTGAGGCCATAACAACTCATTCTGTCCACTGGTCACAGCTCACCTCGCTTCATCAACCTTGACTGCCAATATCCAGCATTACTCCCTAAAAAAAAAAAAAAAAAAAAAAGACATGGAACAAGGCTGTAACATAGTCACCATTGACACTGCCCCTGCAAAGACAAACAGCAACTGACCTTCCCATGGGAACCCCCTCACCTGGTATGGGGCATTCTGCCAAGGATTTAATCCATCTGCCTCTGAAAGAAAGTTATTACACAAGTCAAGGTGCTGCATGGTAACTTAACAGCTCCAGCCATCCTGCATCAATCTAGGAATACCATCAATCGAGAAATGAACAGTACAGTCTTAGTCCCATTACACCCACACCCCAGACTATGCAGCAGGGCAGAGCAGCTCCAGGCCAAGCACACACAGAGGCCTGTTATGCAGGAGATGACAAATGAGGGGATGCAACAAGAAGAGAAAACTCTCAGCAAGAAGAATGACCACAGGGACCGAGAGAAGGCAGAATGAGATGACCCAGGCAAGACCGACAGTGAGCCAATGAGGCTCGAAGAACCCTGGCAGAAGAAGATGCCAACAGAAGGACTCATTCCAGGAGCCACCTGGCAAAACCACAAAGATGGATGCCTGAGAACTGTACCATCAGCATCCTCTATCTATCTCCACATCCTTACAAGTCCTAATCTGCTATAATGGATCCCTGTGGTGCACAGCTGCTGATACAGCTCAGAACAAGACCATAAAAGACGTCCGACTCAACGCTTCTAAAGAGAGATGCGATTCCGATGGGCGGCCGAGCTCCCGAGTCAAAGGTTCGATGGTATCGGCACCGGGCCGAGGAATGCGGAGTTGGAGATGCTAAGGATGATGCCTGGCATTTTGGAATATCCCCTCAAAGGGGTAAGACAAAAGACCTGCAACACAGGATGCCCAAAAGACACAGAACACACAATAGACAAGTGACACGACACGCACCGGGACTGCTCTGCCCTGCACACCTCAGCGTTGTGATCAAAAGTGAGACTTCCCCTTCACGTGGCCTAAGGGGCTCTTTCTCAGACATCCCCGACTCCAAAGCTTATTCAAAAACCCCTCCTGATGAGTCCCAACCCAGCACCCTGCTTTCATCCCCTCTGTGGGGTGTAGCCCTCGACTTATCCCTCGGATGTCTGGGGATGTGAATCCACGTCGGGTGCCAAAGACGGCCGCCTCTCCACCTGGGAAGTTCCTGCCCTCAGTGAGCTGTTCTCTCTTCGCTGGCTACAGTAAAGAAAACCAAACATCAGTGCATGAGCTGAACAGCACATCAGCCAAAACCCAACAGTTCCACTACTCACCATCTCCTAAGAATGCCCGGGTCCTCGGCCCGCCTGCTCCGGCCACGCTCAGAGGCCGACGCCGTCGTCGCAGGGTGCACCTGAGTTAAGAGGAGACAAGGTTCCGTGGCATTGCTGAAACCTGAGTGGGACCTCGCTCCTCCTCCCCACCTCCCCAACTTGCTGCAAATCCTCAACCATTGCTGAAGGCTACCCAGACAGCACCTCCAAATGGAAAAGGCAAAAGCTTCATCACAGATTCCTGTAATACTTCCAGAGGGCTCACAAGAGCAGCTTGAGGGGGCCAAACCAGCTCTGTCAGCTGGTCAGCAAGGGGGCTCAGCCCTGGTAGGCAAAATACAAGTGGAACACCTGGAACACACAAATGGATGCTTAGAGCTGCACCAGATTTTGGCACCCAAGCAATAACAACCGGTTCTGTCCACCAGTCACTGCTCACCTTGCTCACTTGACCTTGACTGCTGCTATCTGGCTTCACTTCCTAGAAAGAAGGACAGAGAACAACCCTGTAACACAGCCACCCTTTATACCACCCCTGAAAAGCCAAGCAATGACCAACCTTCCCAGGGGGAGAAGGGACAAAACAAAACAGAAAGGCACGTGCCCACACAGGGTCCAAAAGCGTCACATTGCCGGGGGAGTTTCCATCTGAAACCGTTCCACTGTGACCTCTTTCCACAAGGGTCTCTGTCACATTGGACCAGCAGTTTGAATGCTGCACACCACCTGTAAAACACACCAAAAAATGCTTACAGTTTCATCACTGATACAGCAACTCCAGTAGCACCCAGTTCTGTGCTGGAATCAATGCTCATCTCAGTTGCTGGTACTCATCCTGCTCACGGGTCCCCTGGTGCCCATACCCCACTCCACCTACCCCCCACTCTACTCCACAGGACAGAGCAGTTCCAAACACAAACACAAACAACACATGATGCTACAGTGTGACACAAGGATGATTAAAAAAGCTCTCAGCAAGAAGAACAACAGCAAGGATCGACACGATGCCAAAAGAGATGACCAATGGTATGGCAACCGTGGACACAGGAGGCTCTAAGGAGCAGAAGAAAAGACTGGAACAGTGACCTGTTCTAAGGGCTGCCACTCACAATGATCAAGATGGCTGTGAGACAGTGCCACATTCAGAATGCTCCCATATCCTGACAATCTTACAAGCCCCAGGACATTACAGCTCACAGCTGGAAAGGATGGATGGCAGCACAGCTGGGAACAAGGCCTCAAAAGACATCTGACTCGGTACTTCTGATCTGTGATGCCAAGACACAGCCAAGCCCACCATAAAAGAACAAATGAGATCGGCATCGTGCCAAGAAGAGTGAATGTTTGAGCACCTGGAGATGATGGCTGACACTTGCAATAAGCCCCCTGAGGGGAAAAGGCCTCCGAGATCTGATCCAAGAGATAACAAAGACACAGAAGACACGCTGGACAACACAACACAGGCTGGAACTGCTCTGTCCTGCACACCCTATGGTCTGATCACAAGTAGAGCCACTCCTTTCAGCTGGCTTAAGAGGCCCCTTAGAGGACATCCCTTTCCCCTATGCTAAGTTTTAAATCTCTCCTGGGAATTTCCAACCTGCTATCCTCACATCTCTGGATCCCAGCCCCCAACTTAGCTTTTGGATGACCGGTGACATGAATCCACACTGGACACAAAATGAGTCCACCTCAGCTGTCTCAGAAGGCCCCGTGATGGCTGGGTTAGCCTCTCCATCAGCTGCAGTAAAGAAAGCCAAAATCAATGCCTGAGTTTAGTAGCCAAACCCCAACAAGTCAGCTACTGACCATCTGTCCTAAGGGCACCCATGTCCTTGAGCATCCCTCTTCATCCCAAGACAAAGGTTGTGGCCATCATTATAATGGACATCTGGGTTAGCAAGAGTTATGTGGTGTTTCTGTGTGCCTTAAAACACGTAAATGCATCTGCTGTGCTTGCAGGAAAGCCTGACAAGGCCCCTGAATAGACACCATTTCCCACCACACTACTTTCAAAACCTCTCCTGGCACTTCCTAACTTGCTACCCTGCTCATGCTCCCTCTCACAGTTGCAATCCTCAACTTACCTATCAGAAGCCTCCAGCTCAGACATCATCTCTAACACAGGGCAGGTTGCTCTCGTGGCACAATGAAGCTGCTGAAAATTTTTAAGTGTCATACTTGACACAAGCTGGAATCTCAAGAAGTTGCAATGCTCCTAAGGAAAAAAAAACAACAACAAAAAAACCAAACAGGAAATTACAGAAGCACCTTACCACCCCTGAACACTCACCCCAAAACCATGAGCTTAAATACTCCCTGCACTCAAAGCCATCTTCTTCATGGGGTCTCCAAAGCCTCTGCTGCTTTAGATGCCAAAACCACCTCCTAAAAAACAGCCGACACAACCTGAAAGAGCTCCTTCAATAAAAGAACAGAAGAACTCTTCCCCCACCCCAGCCCACAAACACAAAGAGCTCCTGGGCCCCAGGGCTGGGGTTAATTGACCCCTGGCCGGGCCCGCCTCTCGCTCCCACCACGCCCGGGAAAAGGGAGGAGGCAATTTTACCAGAAGGGATCGAAGCCCTGGGAGGAGCTGCAGCTGTTTGGCTGCTCTGCCTTAAATTCCAGGTGAGCAAAGGGCTCCGTAGATGCCTTCTGTTTTCCTACAGCTGCATCCACTGAAAGGGTAAAAAAGCTTCTTGTTTTGGCAGCGTAGACACATGAGTTGCATGATTCCTTGTTAAGTTCTGTAATTGGTCATTAGGAACTATTGGGTAGTACTCCATACAGGACTGTGTAGGGTGGAGAAGAATAGTAATAATTTACATGGTGTAACTCCTGTTGGGGCCTCTAATTAGGGCTGTATTCACTGTAAATAAAACTAAAAAAAAGAACGGGCTCTCTGGCAGCAGGAGGGTTTTGTGTGTGCTGGGCTCTCTCCCTTGTGAGAGATTGGGTGCCAGTACCCAGCTAGAAGTGCCCTGAAGTACAGATTTAAATTCTTAAAATGCTGAAAAAGGGGGAGCTTCCTTCAACTGAACCCCTTAGAATGAGGGACTAGGGAGTGTTTGTCTCTACTTAAATAGATGCCATGGCAATAAATGGGTTCTCTTCTCTGAATCCCCTAAAATACAGGAAAAAGAGGGGTTTCCCTTATTTCAGGTCTCTCCAGTGATGGAAAAAGGGGTTTTTTTCCCCCTCAATTCAAGCCCTTAAAAAGGAGGGACAGCAGGGCTTTTCCCTCAATTTAAACCTTGGGATGATGAAAATGGGGGAGTTATGTTCAATTCCAACCCATAAAATAGCATTGTCAAGGTTTTCCTTTTTATTTAAAGTGGAAAATACTGGAAAATGGGGATTCCCTGTCAAGTGATACCCCTAAGAGCATGGAAAAGGCAGGGTTTCCTTCAAGTGGTACCCTTAAAATTGCAGAGGAAGGGGATTCCCCCTCAATTTAAACACAGACAATTATGGAAAAGGAAGCTTTTTCCCCTCTGTTTAAATCCCTTTTCTCCTCATAATGCCCCTTTTTTTCTGGGGGCACTGGGGAAGGGCTGCCAAGATGAAAGGGGAAAGTGGAATGTTTCCCTGGGACCCCACATGCTGCCCTGCCTGCTCAGGTGCTGCCCCTTGGCACGAGGGGTTTTCCCTGGGCATTTTCTGGGAGCAGTGCTCTGTGCCCAGGTGCCTCCGGCTGCTCCCCAGCTCCTGCCGGATGCTCCGACCATTGTCCCTGGAGGGACACTCGGGATGCCCCCATTGCCCCTCTGGACCAGCAGCTCCCTGCACAGCTGTGCCCGGGGAACCCTCGGAGAGCGGCCTCTGGCAGGAGCCGCCCCCTCCTCATCCTGGCCGCTCACACCTGGGGCTGCTGCGCCTTGGAGCAGGGGCTGAGGAGGAGAAAGGTCCTGCTGCTCCTTCCCTGCCCTGCACAGCCCTTGGTGTGCCCCTGAAACACCGGGGTGCCGGGCTTTCCTTGCTGTGCGGGACTGGGTGGTTCTTTGATCCCAGACTCTGCTCTTCCCCGGGCACGGCACATGGACAGGGGGCAGAGATGGGCCCTCAGAGGAGCGGGGGCTGCTCCTCGCTCTCGGGGCGCCGCGGGCGCTGCGCAGCCTTCCCCTTTGACTTCGCAATTCCTCATTTTGTGCCTCCTTTTCCCTTGGGGATGCGCCCGGGCCGCATTCCAGCGGCCGCCACGGCAACAGCGCCTGCGGGCGGTGGGGTGGGCGGGGTTTGCCGCGTGATTGACGGGCCGGCGGCCAATGGGGAGCGGGGCGGGCCGAGGTCTGGCCAATGGGGAGGCGGGGCGGGGCTGCGCGCGGCCAGTTGGAACCGGCGGGAGCGGTTGGGGCGGGCGGGCACGGACGGGCCCGGGCGGTGAGCGAGGAGCGGGAGAGCGGGATGGGGAACGGGACGGGGAACGGGACGGGGAACGGGATGGGGAACGGGACGGGGAACGGGATGGGGAACGGGAACGGGATGGGGAACGGGGGAACGGGGGAACGGGATGGGGAACGGGATGGGGGAGCCGGGGAACGGGATGGGGAACGGGATGGGGGAGCGGGGGAACGGGATGGGGAGCTGGATAATGCCAGCGCCTTCTCCTGCTTTAAAACATCACCTGGAGCCCGAGCTCGGTGGGTGCAGGCAGCTGAATTCCAGGGAACTCTGTCAGGTGCCCCCAGGGACATTGGGGGGGCTGGGGGATGAGGGTTACAAACAGCAAATTCTATGGAACATGAAGCTGTCCTTGTCCCGACTCTGCTGAGCTTCCCTGGAAGCTCTGCTGGTTCCTGGCACAGCTGGTGTTAAATAGGCAGCTCTGCATGGGAATATCCATGCTCCAGGAGGCGCTGGGAGGTCAGTGGGTTTGCTGCTCCTTTTCCCTTTGTTACCTGTGGCTGCCATTGCTGGTGTTTGTTTCCCTGTTACACACACACATGCCAGTGAAGGACTGCGATTCCTTCTCCCACAGCTTTGCCTGAAAGCCCCTTAATTTCAAAGTTATAATCATTCGGAGGGAAGGGGGTCATATTCTCCATTCCAAGGGAGATTCTCTCCTTGTCTTTCAAACCAAGACAGCTCCTTCTGCACTTGCCTTGGGAGATGCTCCCTGGCTGAGTTGTTCTTTCCTGGACAAGAGGTTGTACCTTGGAAAGTTTCTCCTTTCCAATGCACAGGAAAATGGGAGACAGGGAGAGAAAAACCCTCCCAGATGTGGGAGTTGCTCTGCTCTCTTCATTATTCACAACTCTGTTAATAAATGCTTTTTAGGATGTTTCAGCTCATGTGTGTCTCCAAAGCCTGACTCACCCCCCACGGCTTTCCCTCTCACTTCCCTTTCCAGAACCAGTGGAACGTTGGTTTCCCCTGGATTTGAGGCCGTGGGAAAAGGAGGGACAACTTCCCCCCGAGTAAGAGATGGGGCTGCTGCCCAGCTCTCTCCCAGGAGGGATGAGGAGCTCTTGGCACTGTCAGCATCATCCCAACCACGGCAGGCAGCAGCCTTAGGAAGGGCTCTGCTATGAGACAGGTACCTGCCCTCCTCAGACAAGGCAGGGGCTTTAGAGTGGGACAAAAGAAGGAAATGAGGCATTCTGGACACTGTTCAGCAGGGACAGGCTCTGCAGCAAAGCCCAGATATTATTTAGTCACCACATTCTGGGGTCAGAGTTCCCACGCTGTAATGAAACAAAAGCAATAAATGCCAATTTCATGTAGGGGTGGTACCAAAATGGCAAAGATCAGCAGAGCCTGGATTGTGGCTGAAGCTGCTGTGCAGAGTCGCTGTTCAGCTCCTCCTGAGGGTGGCCAGGTTCAGGATGGAGGTGCTGAAGGGCTTCCTTGGACATGGATGCTGGGCAACCAGAGGACAGCCCCGTTGTGCAGGACAGCAGCACAACCCCCTAATTTCTGTGCAATCCAATGGTCCAAGCTCCTGGTGACGTCAATTTCCATATTTCCAGCGGGTTTTGGTCACAGGCACAAGAGTTCAGTGGAGTTCACCTCTGAGCCTGCTCTTTACTCAGAATGATTTCATTCTGGAATTAAGGAATGTGACAATTCCCACTCCAAGAGGAAGGGAATGTTGCTGTCCCTGCCCAGCTCTGCAGCCCTACCTGGTGTCTCTTCCCATCACCGGGAATGCAGGGCCGGCTCTGCCGGCCAGAAGGGGAAGGATGCTCCGTGCCATCCCGAGCCCTCTCCTGCCACCCAGAGGCACCAGCCTGGCAGAGATTTGGGGAATCCCCGCTGCCCTGTGCTGGCTGTGTCCCCAGGGCTTAACCTGTCCCACCCTCTCCGGGAAAGAGCTCCCTCAAAACACCATGAAACTCATCTGCTGAGCCAAAGGAGAAGGAGTTTATTCCCTGGGGCGCAGAGGCAGTGAGGGTCATTCCATGGGGAATAGAGCCAGGGAACAGGACTGAGCCCGGCTGCACTGCTTGGAGCCACGTGGAGCTGGGAGGGAGGAGGAAATCCATGCTCCAGTGTGCTCCCTGCAGAGCATCCCTCCCACATTGCCGTGGCACTGACCCTGCTCGCTTCTCCTGCAGGAATCCAGCATGGGAGGGGGTGGTAATACGGTCAATATTTATAAATCCGATGGCTCAAGGAATCCCTCAGTCACTGTCCCGGGGTCCTTCAGCAGCACAGGGGAAGGGATCAACAGGCTCAAACCCCCGTGTCCCTGTTGGTATCCTTGCTGCGGGTGGTTTTGTCTTTCTGCTCCTCAAAGACCCTCTGGAGCGAGAGCCGGAGGGACCCCACAGAGCAGGGGCTCCAGCACCTCCCTGCCAAGAAGTAGATGAAGGGTTTGATGGTGCTGTGGATGCAGGCGAACAGGAAAACAACCTGGGAGGACACAGCGATGTAACCGAGCTGCTGCAGGAAATTCCAGAGGCTCACAAAGAGAGTGAAGAGCACAACAAGGAAGATAACGATGTCGCGCTTCTTGGGTTGCTGCTGCTGGGAGCCACACTTGGCTTTAACGATGTCGATTGTGCAGGTGATGACCCCGGGTGCAGCAAAGATGAGCAGGATGACAATGAACATGGAGGTGAGAGCCACCTGGCAGTGCTCCTGCTCGTGTGATGGGCACAGCAATGTCATTGTGGGAATGACAGTGAAGAGAGCGAAGAAGGCCCAGAATTGGACACTGTCAACCACCCACAACACACGCAGGGGAAGGCTGCAGCCGCAGCAGAGCTGGCAGAGCTTTCCCAGGTTGTTAATCACGCTGAGGCGTGCCACCCGGAACAGCCCCCAGTAGCAGGAGACCATGGACAGCTGGAAAAGGAAGCTCAGGTACATCAGGGGCATGATAGGAGAGCAGGACACGTCCTCCAGCAGGAAGAGCAGGGAGGAGGGGAGTGCAAAGAGGAGGAAGATGAAGTCAACAGCAGCCAGGTCAAAGATGCCAAAATTGTGGACTTTGAGCGTGAGGAGGCGGAGGACAGCCCCGTTCCCAGCCAGCCCACAGAGGCAGATGAGCAGTGTCACACTGTGTATGGCCATGTTGGTGACATCTGTCTCACATGGATCATCTCCTTCGGTGGGTGAGGCAGAAGGTGGGGACACGGAGCTCACCTCCATGGATGGACGCTGGGCAGGCGCTGGGATGTGGCCCCGGCTGTGGTCAGAGTGGATGGGCAGTCAGTGCTTGGAGAATCCAGGGATGGACCAAGCGGCTCCTCAGCAGCTCCCTGCAGTGGGAAGGGTTCGGTGGAGAGAAGTGAGATGTGCAGGGGAGGAGGGCAGTGGGAATGGTGGGGTGGGAGAGAGAGGTGGGAGGGTTGGGCTGTTCAGGAGGGGATTGGTAAGCAACACAGAGAATAAACATTTTCAGTTCCCCGATGTTGCTGGAAGACCCACTAGTCAAAAAGAAAAAAGGATTTAAATGTGTGCACACAGGGCAAGAAATTAGGCTGGAGGCAGTGCAGGAACAGATCAGGAGGCCTGCAGTGGTTCTGGAGCAGTTCTGTCACAAGAAGCAACAGCACATGGCCAAAGGAAAAGTTCAAGGGGAGGTCACCTTTAATATGGCAGCACTCAGTGAATATGAGCACCAGAGACCCCTCCTGATGAACCTCCAGGATCATGAAAGGACTCCCAGGAGGAGGTGGATGCATGGAGATGAGTCCTAGGAATGTGATGTTTATGTATCAGACAAGAACCACGCCGGAATGCCTCTGTGTGTTTCTAATGGATAAAACCCCTGCTGTAAAGTCTCCCCCCACACACAGAACAAGGAGAGATCCTCCTGTGTGTCCTGCACAGGTAAAGAATTCCTGCTTCCTCCTGTTTCCCATTGTGTAAAAAGTTTATTCCGGCCCATTTTGGTATCAAGATGCAGAATGGAAGAGCAGGGCAGAGCAGGGAGGAGCTGGGGAGGGCACTGCAGTCACCGGGAGAGGGTGGCAGGAACAGAGCAGCTGCAGGAGGAGAGGAAGGTGGGGCAGGGAGGAAGGAGAACATTCCACTGACCTGTTCAGTGTGGGGCAGCAGCAGGCACAGGGGCTCTGTCCCGATCAGCGGCGCTTCCTGGCACCCCTTGCTCCTTTGGGATCCACACCCTAAAGCGGCTCCTCCCAGGTCAGGAACACGAAGGAGAAAGTGCCCAGATCACCAGGAGGTGCCCACTGCTGTGCCACCAGCTCCTCTCCGTGCCCTGTCCTCGTGTTGCTCCCCCAGGGTGGGTGGGGTCATAGGGCAGTCGGAAGTGGTTTTACAACTTTGGCTACGTCAGAGCTCCACTGCCTTGGAATTACTGGGGTTTTTTTCCTCTAGGAAGTGCCTTGAGGAAAAAAGGTTTATTTTGTGATTGGCTCCTCATTTTCTCCTCTACAGTAACGCTTGTTCCCTGCAAGATGTCCCATTCTCCAATTGCCATCCCTGTCCTGACAGGTTTCTACCATTTCTCATTTTACTTCCCGTAAGGGCCGTGTTCCCTCCAGCAGCAGAGGGATGCTGGTGGCACTGCAGTGCTGGCAGTGCTGGCAGTGCTGGTGAGGCAGCTGGGTGCTTGTCAGAATCAACTCCCATTCTGGGAAGAGCTCCAGGATCATTGCAAACACCTCCCCTGGGCCTCA
The DNA here is from genome assembly GCF_965178545.1 of Coloeus monedula. NCBI lineage: Eukaryota > Metazoa > Chordata > Aves > Passeriformes > Corvidae > Coloeus > Coloeus monedula. The sequence continues at coordinate 688,044 of NC_138786.1, forward strand.
TAAAAGCACAGGTGAGCCAAGAATTCCCATTTTTGTCATTCTGCTGCAGGCTCACACAGCCCAAGGGAAGGACAGCAATTAGCTACTTGCAGCCAGGTTATCAGCACTGAGAGCCCACCTTAATTACGGCCAATACCCTTAATGATTCAATGAGAGCACAGATTTGGGGGTGCTGTGATCCCCTTTGCAGCCCTTCAGCAGAGCTCATCCTGCTCCTCCTCAGTCTTGGGAGCACTTGTGGTTGTTTTTACCTGATCCCCCACCCTTTTGCCAGCAGGGACACCTTCCACCAGACCAGGTTGCTGCAAACCCCATCCACCCTGGGCTGGAACACTTGCAGGGATGGGGCTGCCAGAGCATCCCTGGGAATGTGTGCCAGGGCCTCTCCAGCCTCACAGGGAAGGATTTCTCCCTCATATCCAATCTGAACCCACCCTCTGGCAGTGGGAAGCCATTTCCCCCTGTTGTCCTGTCACTCCAGGCCCTTGTCCAAAGTCCCTCTCCACCTCTCCTGGAGCCCCTTTAGCTCATGGATCATCAAGTGTTTGCCCTTGGAAGGATTGGCATGGTGAGGAGATGTGAGGTTCCATAGCTGGGGACACAAACGGGGTGTCAGCAAGGAGGAGAGGTGACAGCTCTGGTCCCAGGGTCCCCACGCACAGCAGCTTCCAGCAGGAGCATCCCAGCTCCCAGGCACCTGTCAGCCTGGGTAGGAATCCCCTCTCTGCAGCTTTTTCTAGGAATTCCGTGGAATTCTCTGTATGCTGCTGTCTGACTCCCCAGGGAGTGTAGATGACTCAGATGAAACCTCAGACTTAGTAGTAGCTAAGTTGGCAGTAGCCAAGAGGGCAGCATTGATTCACCTCCTCTCAGAAAAAAATGGCATTCCTGAAATCCCAAATCACCCCTCTGTTGTGTGCCTGTGCCCCAGCTCATGCACAGAATTTACTGTTGCATGAATTCTCCTGGAAACTGCGTGGTGAAGGGCAAGTACCACTGAAATGGTGGTATACAAGTGGCAAAAGTAGGTTTGAACCAGAAATCAAAGTCCAGCAGCACATTTGCAGTACAGGGTCCAAAGGATCCAGCCCAGGAATGGGAGGGGGCAAGTTCAGGCAGCTCAAAGACAGGATTTTGGGATTGGGGTTGCTTTAAAACAGAAGAGGAAGCTGACACAGAGACAAACTGCTTTTCCCATAGGTCTCGTTGCTGAGGCTCTCTCCTGTTCCTCATCTCCTGGACAAAGACAAGAGCAGATGAGAACCAGAGCCCTGCTCCCGTCAAAGGCTCTGGAATCGTTCCCTGTTTGTGAGAGCCCTGGAGAACACGAGCCAGCACGGAGAACAGGGGGCTGTGGAAGGACCTGGGACAGAGCCCACACCAGACACCCCTCGGGCTCACCCGCTGGGCTTTGCTCCCCTTTCCCAAGTGATCATTCCAGGGAACCTCTTGAAGATCCCGAGCCAGGGAGAGCAGCTGCAGTGTGTGAGGTGATGTGAACCCACAGCGTGTCTGCTCCAGTGGGATTGTCCAGGCTGCGAGAGGAAACAGAGGAAACAAGGTCAGACTCTTCTCTTTCAGCTTAATCAGTGCCCCCTCATGGGGGTGCAACCTGGTCATCCATGTTTTTTCAGGGAATTGCTGTCTGGAGGGTATTAAGAGCTATAAATCTTGTGGGAAAAGGGGGGAATGTTGAAACGAGCGTCCTGCTGAAGGAATCCAGCAGCTCAGTGATCTCAGCTGACACCTGAGAATCCAGGTCCGGTCCATCCCAAAGCCACTTGCTCTATGATATCTCCACGAGCAATCCTTCCCTTCTCCAGTTGTTTTCCTCCTCCAGCTCTGTCCTGTCCAAAGCCAGCAAGGAGGTATCTCCCCAGCTTTTGTGCCAGGCACTCCAGACCAGTGTCCCACATCCTCCTTGCCATCTGTCCCTCGCCTCTCCCTGTGCTGCTCCACATGGAAGCTGGGCGTGGAAAAAGATGGGAAGAGCCACGTGTGGGGGTCAGCAGCATTGCTGAGGTGTCTCTGTTTGTCACCCTTCCAGCTGTGTGAGGGGAAGGGGAAGCAGCAGAGGTGTCCCAAGGAGCACATTGTCCCCTGGCACGGAGAGAGCCAGCCCTGCCTGCTGGAGGCAGCCCGGTGGGAAGGCATCCAGCGGGAGCTGGCATGAGGGCAACACTACAACTGCAGCGACTGTGACAGCAGCCACTGGAGCAAAGTCCCTGTGACGCTGCTCCTGTGCCTGTCTGGAATGGTGGGAACGGGGCTGTGCTCTGGCTCCTCGGCTTCCGCACCCGCAGGGACCCCATCACCATCCGCGTCCCCAGCCTGGCCATCGCTGACTTCACTTTCCTGCTCTTCCTCACCATCGCCCTGCGGATATTTCCTGTGCCAGAGAGCTTCTGCCACCAGCTGGGCTCACGGGGTGTGACAGCTGGGCTGAACGGCACCATCCTCTTGGCTTTCAGTCCCAGTGTCGCCTTCCAGAGGGCTTTTGAGGATGTGCCAGAGCCCCAGAATAGGGACAACACGGTGGAATCCTCATTAGTGGAATCATCATACAAGAGAAGCATAAAATACCCTGAGCTGGAAGGGACCCACAAGGACCATCGAGTTCAGCTCCTGGCCCTGCACAGGACATCCCAGCAATCCCTCCCTGTGCCTGACAGCGCTGTCCAAATGCTCCTCGAGCTCAGTCAGGCTGGTGCTGTGTCCAGCAGGGGAACTCCTGCCCGGGGTGGATTCTGGATGATCTGCGGAATCATCATGGAACGGTTTGGGTTGGAAGGAACCTTAGAGATCATCTCATTCCAACCCTGCAGCCATGGGCAGGGACACCCAGGAGGCCTTTTGCTTTGAAACCTTGGCTTTGAGTCTTTCCCATTCAACAGGCCTGCGCTCCCTTTGTCTCAGAAGTGAGCTTCCCTACCCTGAGGAATATTAAAAATGAGTCGCTAAGGCTCAGAGCTTTTCCCAGTGGGTTTTCTTGGTGTCTTTGATCAAAAAGAGCGTGCAGGTGGATCAGAAGTCTCGGCACAGCAGTGCAGAACAATTCCTGGGCCATTCCTGTCCATCTCCAGCAGGTCCTGACACATGGGAAGACCCTGTGGAGGCTTCACAATGAGCTTTGTTGTCCGGGTGAGTGGGCAGGGGTTTGGGATGGCTCCTGGGAGGCTTTCCCCAAAATGCACACCGAGCTTGGGGCTGTGAGCAGTCTTGTGAGTTGGAGAGGGATGGTCTTCAGTGATCCTTCCAACCCAAACCATTCTAGGATTCCATGGAAAATGGGAAGCTCAGGTTGATGCCTTTTCCTGGTCTTAAAATCAAGAGTCAGACACGGTTAGAAGGGGAAAAGGGATTTTACCTTGGTATTTATTCTTAAGGATCCTTAGGTGCACACGTCCAGGTCATATGCATCGAGATGCACCCCCCCGAGTCTTTCCCTGTGTCTCTGTGTCTCTCTTCTCCCGTGTCTCCCCAACATCGGGTATAACAATATAGGTTTTACTAATTAGCAGATCTATCAAAGATTCCCCAATGAGAGGCTCAAGTGAGCCCCTCTCCCCAAGGAACCTTCCCCTGGATGGTTCTATCTTGGTTTATAGAATGTGTTCTGGAGAGGACCTTGGGATGTGGGGCACACTGATCCCTGGCTACCAAGCTTCTAAAATGTTGAGTCTCTCAGCTTGACAAACAAGTCCAAGAATGTAGGCAAAAAGCACTGGGAATACAGAAGTTGTAAAAAGGTATAACAGGGGTATAAAAGAAAAGGCAAAAATCTTCATGGCATCAAGGTAGGGACTGGCCTGGGTGACACCAGAGACAAGGAAGGTGCTTGGAAATGGAAAAAGTTCATGAGGATCATGATCCACCTGCACTTGCCTTGGGAGACGCTCCCTGGCTGAGTTGTTCTTTCCTGGACAAGAGGTTGTACCTTGGAAAGTTTCTCCTTTCCAATGGACAGGAAAACGGGAGACAGGGAGAGAAAAACCCTCCCAGATGTGGGAGTTGCTCTGCTCTCTTCATTATTAACAACTCTGTTAATAAATGCTTTTTAGGATGTTTCACCTCACGTGTGTCTCCAAAGCCTGACTCACCCCCCACGGCTTTCCCTCTCACTTCCCTTTCCAGAACCAGTGGAATGTTGGTTTCCCCTGGATTTGAGGCTGTGGGAAAAGGAGGGACAACTTCCCCCCAAGTAAGAGATGGGGCTGCTGCCCAGCTCTCTCCCAGGAGGGATGAGGAGCTCTTGGCACTGTCAGCATCATCCCAACCACGGCAGGCAGCAGCCTTAGGAAGGGCTCTGCTGTGAGACAGGTACCTGCCCTCCTCAGACAAGGCAGGGGCTTTAGAGTGGGACAAAAGAAGGAAAGGAGCCATTTTGGACACTGTTCAGCAGGGACAGGCTCTGCAGCAAAGCCCAGATATTATTTAGTCACCACATTCTGGGGTCAGAGTTCCCACGTTGGAATGAAACAAAAGCAATAAATGCCAATTTCATGTAGGGGTGGTACCAAAATGGCAAAGATCAGCAGAGCCTGGATTGTGGCTGAAGCTGCTGTGCAGAGTCGCTGTTCAGCTCCTCCTGAGGGTGGCCAGGTTCAGGATGGAGGTGCTGAAGGGCTTCCTTGGACATGGATGCTGGGCAACCAGAGGACGGCCCCGTTGTGCAGGACAGCAGCACAACCCCCTAATTTCTGTGCAATCCAATGGTCCAAGCTCCTGCTGACGTCAATTTCCATATTTCCAGCGGGTTTTGGTCACAGGCACAAGAGTTCAGTGGAGTTCACCTCTGAGCCTGCACTTTACTCAGAATGATTTAATTCTGGAATGAAGGGATGTGACAAATTGCCACTCCCAGAGGAAGGGAATGTTGCTGTCCCTGCCCAGCTCTGCAGCCCTACCTGGTGTCTCTTCCCATCACCGGGAATGCAGGGCCGGCTCTGCTGGCCAGAAGGGGAAGGATGCTCTGTGCCATCCCGAGCCCTCTCCTGCCACCCAGAGGCACCAGCCCCGCAGAGATTTGGGGAATCACCGCTGCCCCGTGCTGGCTGTGTCCCCAGGGCTTAACCTGTCGCACCCTGTCCGGGAAAGAGCTCCCTCAAAACGCCATGAAACTCATCTGCTGAGCTAAAGGAAACAGAGTTTATTCCCTGGGGCCCAGAGGCAGTGAGGGTCATTCCATGGGGAATAGAGCCAGGGAACAGGACTGAGCCTGGCTGTGCTGCTTGGAGCCACGTGGAGCTGGGAGGGAGGAGGAAATCCATGCTCCAGTGTGCTCCCTGCAGAGCATCCCTCCCACATCGCCCGTGGCACTGCCCCTGCTCCCTTCTCCTGCAGGAATAAACCACCCCAGGGAGGCTGATCCCGTGGGTATTTATTGATCAGTTGGCTCAAGGAATCCCTCAGTCACTGTCCTGGGGTCCTTCAGCAGCACAGGGGAAGGGATCAACAGGCTCAGATCACCGAGTCCATGGCAGGATCATTGCTGCTGGGAGTGTTTTTTTCTCTCTCCTCAAAGACTCTCCAGAGGGATTCCCTGAGGGACCCCACGGTACAGAGCATCCAGCACCTCCCCACAGAGCAGGGTCTCCAGGAACTCCCCACTGAGAAGTAGATGAAGGGTTTGATGGTGCTGTGGATGCAGGTGAGCAGGAAAAAAACCTGTCTTGACACACCGGTGTAACCAAGCTGCTGCAGGAAATTCCAGAGGTTCAGAAGGAGAGCCAAGAGCACAACGAGGACGACAACAACATCGAACCTCTTGGGTTGCTGCTGCTGGGAGCCACACTTGGCTTTAATAATGTTGATTATGCGGGTGATGAGCACAGGTGCAGCAAAGAGGAGCAGGGTAACAGAGAACGTGGAGATGAGAGACAGCCGGCAGTGCTCCTGCTCGTGTGATGGGCACAGGGAAGCCACCGTGGGAATGAGAATGATGGGAGCGAAGAAGGCCAAGCATTGAGCGCCCCACAGCACCCACATCATGGGATCGGGAAGGTCACAGTGGCAGCAGAGCTTGCAGAGCTTTTCCATGTCCTTTTTGGTGCTCATGGCTGTCATCCAGAAGAGTGCCCAGTAGCAGGAGACCACTGACACCAGGTAAAGGAATCTCACGTACATCAGGGGCAGGATAGGAGAGCAGGACACGTCCTCCAGCAGGAAGAGCAGGGCGGAGGGGAGTGCGAAGAGGAGGAAGAAGAAGTCAGTGACAGCCAGGCCAAAGATGCCGGCAGTACGCCCTTTCCGTCTGAGGAGGCAGAAGAGAGCCCCATTCCCAACCAGCCCACAGAGGCAGATGAGCAGTGTCACACTGTGTATGGCCACGTTGGTGACATCTGTCTCACACAGATCGTCTCCTTCGGTGGGTGAGGCAGAAGGTGGGAACACGGAGCTCACCTCCATGGATGGACGCTGGGCAGGCGCTGGGATGTGGCCCCGGCTGTGGTCAGAGTGGATGGGCAGTCAGTGCTTGGAGAATCCAGGGATGGACCAAGTGGCTCCTCAGCAGCTCCCTGCAGTGGGAAGGATTCGGTGGAGAGAAGTGAGATGTGCAGGGGAGGAGGGCAGTGGGAATGGTGGGGTGGGAGAGGGAGGTGGGAGGGTTGGGCTGTTTGGCAGGAAGTTGATAAAGAACATAGAGAATAAACATTTTCATTTCCCCAGTGTTGCTGAAAGACCAAGTAGTGAAAAAGATTAAAGGATTTAAATGTGTGCACCCAGGGCTAGAAATGAGGCTGGAGCCGGTGCAGGAACAGATCAGGAGGCCTGCAGTGGTTCTGGGGCAGTTCTGTCACAAGAAGCAACAGTGCACATCCAGAAAAAACAGTTCAAGGCAAGGTCACCTTTAATACTGAAGCATTCAGTGAATATGACCAGCAGAGACCCCTCTTAATGAATCTGCAGGACCATCAAAAGACTTCCAGGAGGAGTTGAATTCACGGAAATCAGTTCTAGTGAAGTGATTTTTTTGAATTAGGTAAGAAACAGATTTGAATGACAATGTGTGTTTCTAATGGATAAAACCCCTGCTGTAAAGTCTCACCCCACACACAGAACAAGGAGAGATCCTCCTGTGTGTCCTGCACAGGTAAAGAATTCCTGCTTCCTCCTGCTTCCCATAGTGTTAGAAAGTTTATTCCGGCCCATTTTGGTATCAAGATGCAGAATTGAAGAGCAGGGCAGAGCAGGGAGGAGCTGGGGAGGGCACTGCGGTCACCGGGAGAGGGCGGCAGGAACAGAGCAGCTGCAGGAGGAGAGGAAGGTGGGGCAGGGAGGAAGGAGAACATTCCACTGACCTGTTCAGTGTGGGGCAGCAGCAGGCACAGGGGCTCTGTCCCGATCAGCGGCGCTTCCTGGCACCCCTTGCTCCTTTGGGATCCACACCCTAAAGCGGCTCCTCCCAGGTCAGGAACACGAAGGAGAAAGTGCCCAGATCACCAGGAGGTGCCCACTGCTGTCCCACCAGCTCCTCTCCGTGCCCTGTCCTCGTGTTGCTCCCCCAGGGTGAGTGGAGTCACGGGGGAGTCAGAAATTGTGACTTTGGCTTTGTCAGAGCTCCACCTCCTCAGAGTTATTTGTTTTGGTTTTCTTTCCTACAGAGGAAGTGGCTTTTGTCAGAAGCCCCACATGAACAATTTTTCAAATGGCTCCTCCTTTCCTACTGATTAGAAACACTCCTTCCTTGCAGAATGTCCCATTCTCCAGCTGCCTTCCCTCTCACGACAGGCTCCTACCATTCCTCGTTTCTCTTCCCTGAGGGGCCATGGTCCCTCCAGCAGCAGAGGGATGGTGGTGGTGCTGGTGGCACTGGAATGCTGGCAGTGCTGGCTGTGCTTTCTGTGCTGGTGAGGCAGGTGGCTGCTTGTCAGAAGTAATTCCCATTCCGAGAACAGCTCCAGGATCATTGCCAAAATCTCCCCCGGGCCCAAGGAAGAACAGATGAGCTGCTTCCCATCCCCATCCCCATCCCCATCCCCACCCCATCCCCATCCCCATCCCCATCCCATCCCATCCCCATCCCCATCCCCATCCCCATCCCATCCCATCCCATCCCATCCCATCCCATCCCATCCCATCCCCACCCTCATCCCATCCCATCCCATCCCCATCCCATCCCCACCACATCCCCATCCCATCCCATCCCATCCCATCCCCATCCCCATCCCCATCCCCATCCCCATCCCCATCCCCATCCCCATCCCCATCCCCATCCCATCCCATTCCCATCCCCATCCCCATCCCCATCCCCATCCCCATCCCATCCCATCCCATCCCCATCCCATCCCATCCCATCCCATCCCATCCCATCCCATCCCATCCCGCAGGTTTCCCGCCCGGCAGCCTCTCCCCACCTTGAAGCGCTGCCCGTCGGGCTCTGCTGCTCTCCAGCGCGGACATTTGGGATCGGCAGCATCCAGAGCCTTCCTGACCCCTCCTGACCCCTCGCACACGCCCAGAGCCCCCCGGGGCCGCCTTGCCCCCGACAGCCCCGCTCCTGCCCCGCTCCAGCCGGGACCAGGCACATCTTTGCCGTGGCACTCCCGGAGCAGCCGGGGCCGTGCTGAGCCCCTGGGCCATCCTGCCCGTGCCGCCTGTGCCGGTGCCAGCCCAGCTCCGGGCACTCGGGACCATGGGTGCTCCAGGCAGGTGAATGTGGCCTAGGAACAGCTCTGTGGTCAAGTGAGCAGCAGAGGAACTGAAGGATGCTCTTCCCCGGCACAGCTGCTGCTTTGTGCTCTGGGGCAGCGCTGCCGCTGCTGGGCTTCCTCGGGGAAAACAGCTCCTTTGGGATGTGCTTTGCTGCAAAGCTTTCCCTGAGCTGGGTGTCTGCAGGAGGCAGAGTCGGGATACCAGTGTCAGGAGTTTTCCATGGTTTCCAGGCTCTTGTCCACAGCACGTTCCGGGCAATTTGCCAGCGTGAGGCAGAGCAAAATGGGTGCAATTGGACTCTGCAAATGCAGTTCAGGCAGACGTTGATCTTTTAACTTTTCCATGGCAGCTGCGAATTCTTGGGCATTTGGGAGTCTGCCTTGACTTGCAGGGATTGAAGGGTTTAGGTGTGGAATTGTTTGGCCAGCTTGCTCCAAGGCATGGTGTACTTCTGGAAGTGCCCCCCAGCTCCCAGGCCCGAGGGGCTGCTGGCTGGGTGCTGGTTCTGCTCTGCCCTGGGAACTGGGAGCCCCTGGGAGGGCTGGGGGTGACACCTGCACATGGGCTGGGGAAGCCTGAACTGGGATGGTTTCCCCCCCTGACGTTGGGTACCGAGGCACTAGGAAAGCCCAGGGCTCCAGGATGTTTGAATGTATCTAAAGGTACACCTGGACCTTTGCCCTGTGCAACTCTTGAGTTTCTGCCGACCCTCCTGAATTGAGGCTACTGAGGGCGGTGGAAGATAATTTGTCTCGTTCTGTGCTTCTCTGTTGTTGTGTTTAGCTCCTGCTTGAATTTGAACATAACCTTTTCCTCTCAAGGTCACCGGCGAGCCTGGGACAGGACCTGAGCCAGAGCTTGTTGGGCCCTGGCAGCGAGAGGGAAGCAGCAAATGGTGCTGGAGAGTTTTTGGGAGCGCTGTGGGTGAGTCTCGTTTGGTGCTGCCCTTTGTTCCTGGGGGGCACTCGCGGAGCGCGCTGGGGCCGCGCCACATCGGTGCCCAGCTGGGCGCAGGCGCTTGCCCCTTGCAGCCCTGGTGGGTGAGAGCTGCGCCCGCGCTGCTGCTGGCACAGGAGGCAGAGCTGGGCCAGGGCAGCTCCTCCTGTGCTGCGTGGGGGCAGAACTCGCGGGTTCCTCTCTCTCCCCGGGGCGCTCTGGCTGCTGCAGCTCTTTGGCCCAGGCCCCTGAGAGGCGCTGGGCTATTGCTGGCCCATGGCTCCCAGAGGTGCCCGTGTGTGGAGGGCCAGGGCGCTGTGCTGGGTCCGGGGAAGGTTTTGGCTGTGACATGGCCGGTGCCCGTGAGATGGGGGGTGAACTCTCAGCACAGGAGTTCATTGGGTTAGTTGTTTGTCTGAGGAAAATGTCCCCTGAATTAGTTGGAGCCCTCAGATTTCGATAAACCTTTTTTCTAGAGTTAATGACTTCATAGAAGTAAACCAAGTAATTGAATCAGTGTGGCACAAATTTCAGGAGCAGTTTGGGGTATGCAGCTGCACCTGATTATGTTGGGCAGGCTGGTGGGAAGGGCTTTCTGCCAGGCCTGGGCATCCTCAAGACACCTCAAGGATGGTTTTTAAACGTTTGTTGTCATTTGTTTCCCAGCCCAGGGCCAAGCTGGAGAAAAGGTAGAGAGAGTGGCAAGTGGGAGTCCCATGTTTAGATCTGCCTTTGGATTCCGGTTCCTCCTGGTGGGCCTGTGCTGCAAAATGGACAAAGGAAGGAGATGTTGGAGTCCCTGTTTGTTCCCCTGTGGAGCTTGGAAGAGATGCTGAGGGTGAAATTCCAGGGAAGCTGTGCTTGCAGAGCGCCTGGAGTGCAAAGCAGTGGCAGCTGTTTGCCGTGGGCCGGTTTCCCCCCTTCACTTGGGTTCCCTGCTGCTCCTGGGAATCCCTCAGCACCTTTGCTTTTGCAAGTGCTTTGCTGAAGGATTTTGGATGTGGCAGTGAGCTTCTCTGTTCCTGTTTCTATGGAGGATCTGTTTCAGGAAACGTCTCCTTATCTGGATGGATTCACAAGTTCCTGTTAAAGGTTAATTGCGGTGAAGAAAAGGAAAAGAAGCCAATAGCCTGGACTGGGATGCCCCAGGCCCCTGCCGAGCACAGGGGTTGTTGCTGGGTGTTTATTCTCCAGTCCTGTGTGCTCAGGCCTTGTTCTGATCTGCTCAGCCATAAATGCCACTGCAGGAAGGAAATCCCACGTTTCCTGTGGAGCCTTTGTCTGCATTGACTTTGTGCTGCAGCCTGAACTGTGTCCTAAATGTTAGCTTTGAATTAATGCAGATGGTCGGGGATTGTGTGTTCAGAGTTTAGGCATGGCCAGGTCTGGATTTGCATTTGTGGGCACTGAGTGTTCCTTGTGTCAGCTTTAGGTGTGGATTGGTGGGAATTGTCAGAGAAAAGAGAAGGGAATTGGAATGCACAGCTCTGTTCTTGGAGAAAGGATCAGGATGGGAGAAAAGAGGGTGTGGAACTGCTGGGAGCTCCTGGAGTGAGGGAAAGGATGCAAGAGGTGGAAACAAAAGCTGTGGAACAAAGCCGGAAAAGGGGGCAGGGCAGGGCGGGCACCGCAGGGTGTGGGGGAAAGAGGGAAAGAATCCCTGCTCCAGGAATGCAGCAGGGGCCAGGAGAGGATCATTTTGCATCCATTGCTCTCAGTGGAATTCTAATATCCAAAGGAATGATTCGTTTGTTCTTAGGTTTGGAATGAAAGGTGCTCTTGCAGAGGGGAATATTCACCTGTTAAAATTCTGTGGGATAAAGGAAAAGAGGGAGGCAGCAGCTGGGGAATGAACAGGTGGATTTTTGGTGGATACAGGCAAAGGCATGGGCAGGGGCTCTTAGGTAAAATACACTTCATGGGTAGCACCAGGAAAAGCTCCAGCTGCCCATTTTCCCAAGCTCTGACATTCCAGAGGAGTAAGCAGTGGTCAGCACATCAATTTCTCTATTCCTTGGATGTCCAGTGCTTTGTTGGGAAGAGGTGACACTTGGAAAGGAACAAATCCAGGGATGTAATTCCTGATAGTGAGGCCCTGGTTTTGATATCCTTCCAGCACCCAAACACAACAGAGGGAATCCTGGAGGAGCTGGAAAATGCTGTCACTCCATCGGTGGAATTCCTGGGCAATGGAAAGCAGCAGAAGCAGCAAGAACAGAGTTGGAAGCAGGCTCCAGCTGGGTAAGGCAGACACCAAATCCTTTGGAACTGGGCAGGGGTGGGAAGAATGAATTCTTACATTTGTAGCCCAGGGATTCCTGAGCAGGATCCCGGCAGGGAAGACTGCAGGGATCAGGCTGGGGCCTGATCGCAGCTGGGGGCAGCGAGCCTTGGAATTGGCTGAAGGGAAGAAAGAGGGATCCTTTGAGCACAAGGATCAGTTGTCAAATGCAGAGATGGCATCAGACAATTCCTCGGGAGGGTTTAGTTCCTGGGCCAAATCGATCTCCTGCCTTGTGAAGGAGCTCAGAGATCTGGGAAGAGCCCAAGCAACGCAGGGAATGCACCGGCAGATAAAAGTGCCGGGGAACGGTGGGGAAAAGCATCCGAACAGGGGGCCTCGTTTTGTACAGGAACGGTACAAAAAATGTCCAAAAGAGCAGGAATCCAATGGGGTTTCCATATTCCTTGGAGACCCCAATCCAGTGGGAAGGCTGAGAGAAGGAAGCAAAGCCTAAAAAGGCAAATGAGCCAGATCTGCCCAAAGCCTCCAATGGCCACATTCCCTGGCATTGCTGAGGACTTCAGCCAAGCTCCAGGCAAAAGGTGAGCCCCTATGGAATCCTTTCTGGGAGACCATATCCAGCTGGGACCCTTCCTGGAGAAAGCCATGGGATAGTATTACTGCACCCCTAGGGTATATCACCGTGTCCTGCAGCCATAGGGAGGAGGAGAGAAGATCCAGCAGCAGGAATTGTGCAGCGAGATTGATTTATTTAATTATTTTACAAACTCTTTTATAGACTTTTTTCTTCACAGTCTAATTGGACAAAGGATCAGCCACCCCTTGGGGTGATTGGCTAAAATCCTAAAACATCCATTGTCCAAATATTTTCCTACTGTACCATAAACAAGACTTTTCAAGGCTGCAGGTGTTTGGCTGTTTACAGAACTCTGCTGCCTCTTCTGTGAGAGAGAAAAGTCTCTCACGGGCTTAGAAAATAGCAAGAAAATCCTTGCTAGCAGCATTTCTGTATCTACAGGATAGGTTATCCCAGGTCCAGAGAATATGTCATTTCCTCAGGAAGAACACTTGGATCACTGCATCACTTTCTTGGTTTAGGCTCACCAGTCACCCGGGCTATCCAAGTCCACCCTCCCCAGCGGGGAGAGCGGGAGCACGTCCGGCCATGGAGAATTTCTGGGAGAGCCCTGGAGAAGAAAGAAGGCTCCAGCTTCACAGATCTGTGTCATAACCCATCCTGTCGGCCGCTCCTGTTTGATCCTGGTGCATTTGTCCTCTTGGATTCAACCTGAGCAGCGCTAATTGCTGGCAATGAAGCAGCCTTTGGTACTTCTTTTCCACAAAACCTCTCCATCCTGCCCTTCAATCCTGTTGCAAACACGGGGAAAACCCACAGTTCCGTTTTTTCCCCTCTCCCCTTCACTTTGCCTCCTCTGCAGGCTTTGGGCTATCCAGGCTTGCATGTGGATTAGGCAGAGCACCCTGTAAGCTCAGCTCCAGGTGGGATTGCAGCGGTGTTGGAAGCACCAGGGATTCTCCCAAGGTGTGGTGTGAGGAGCTGCATCTTGGGAGGGGCTGGGATTTTGTGCACTTCTGGGTTTGTTTTTTTTTCCTGTTTGCCTTTTGGGCTGCCTCAGAGAAAAAGCTGAAAACCGAAGGAGCTGAGGGGGGGTTCCCAAATTCCTTTCCAGCCCTTCAGAGGAGGCACAAAGCCACGTGCAGCTGAGGAAAGGGATGTGAGGAGAAGGGCAATAATGGAGCCTTGGGACTCTGCACTTCATTCTTTTCACGTGTTTGGAGGTGCAGGAAATGCCAAACGCCACAGGAATTCTGTGTCTGTAACATCGGGTGCAACCTCTTGAAACCCAAGTGCTCAGAGTGGGGTTTTCCCAAGGGTAAATCCCAATGTGACATGGCAAAGCTTCAGCGAGGATTTCCAGGCTTGACTGCACAGCTTTTGGGAAAGCTCAGTAGCCAAACAAGATCAGATTTCTGTCGGATTTGGATCAAACGTGGCGTTTAAATCTGGGACAGCTCAGCTCCCCGGGTGGGAAAGTGTTTGGAGTGGCCAAGCTGAGCCTTTTTTGAGAATTCCAAGCATTGTGTCCTTATGCTCCTTAATACAACGTTTAAATAATTGATCCTGAATGGAGACAGTATCAGAGGGATTTGTTAGAGGGGCAGGGATGTTTTTTCACCTGGCAGTGTGTTGGGATAGTCAAGACTCCTTATGTCAGAATTAATTGGTCTTCCTTCTTTTCCCTTTTGTTCTTTCTAGGTTGTGGCTGAGTGGGGAGAATATTTGGGATAAAGAAACGAAATGCCCGAGGGAAGCTTCGCGTTCCCGTGGGGATGCTTTAGGCGCGTGCAGCTTCTGAGCTGCACCGAAACTTGAGGCTCCCACAGAAGCCGTCTGAAGCTGGAAGGGCCGGGGAAGAGAATTCCAGGAGAGGTGTGGGAAGCGCTTTCTGCCGGGTCTGGACAGCACCGAGGTGGGAATGACTTCAAAGTGTTCCTTGTCCCTGTCCTGTTCCCAGGCCAGGACCAAGTTGGTGTTCCCTGAGCGGCTGCGGTTCCCTGGATGTGGCAGGAGGAGGTCTCTGCCGGGGAGTGGGAGAAATGTCCCTGCCCGGTGCCGTGTCCTTGGCGGGCAGAGAGCGCCGCTCGTGGCAAGGGGGGTTTGTGAGTATGGAATCAGTCCTGCCTACGGCACTGACGGGAGAGGGAAGCTCTGGGGCAGAGTACGGAGAAACTGGGAATTTCAGGTGTGGCTTAACAGAAAGCTCAGGGTGCAAAAAGGGGGATTTTGTGTGCCCAAATTGCCTCGAGATGGCTTTGCTGTCTGTTCTCTGCAGTTGTGCCTTCTGAACACGAGAGCATTTCACTCGTGGTGCTGTGCCCAGCAGTTCTCACAGGGCCGGGAAACAGACGATGCTGAAACTGGAAGGAATTTGGCCGTGTAAAAACGAGCCGTTCGTTCTTCTCCGGTGCGAGGGCTTTGATGTTGGTTGGCAGTAAAGTTTCCTGGTTGTCTTCTCCTCCTCTTGCTCCCTCTCAAAGTCAGTGTAGGATTTCCAAAGAACCTGCAACAGAGAAACCTCTCATCGTGTTTGTTCCGGGCCCACGGAGACACCGGGAGGGGAAGAGAAGGGGTGAAGGTGGAATTTCCCTGGGAGAAGGTTCGGAGATCGGGGTGCGTTCCCTGGCGCCACGGGCTGGGATTGGGGCTGAGCGGCACCGAACCCGGTGCGCATCATCCCCTCGGCTTTCCCCTCCTGTTGCAGCAGGGGGTTCATGGCCCTGCCCGGAGACAGATGTTAATTAGTGAGTGCCGGGCCGAGCCGTGACAGCAGCAGCTTCTGTGTGAGCCGCTGCTTTACTGGCAGCTTCGTCAGCCACCCTCTCTAATTAAAGTCCTGGCGTTTGCTCCTGATTTTCTTTCAGCCTTCCATCCAACTTTCCACCTCTTTTCTTCTCTCTGTCCACTGTGTCCTTTGTGTTGCTTTCTTGTCCTGTGTGCTCCCCATGCCATTCCCTTTCACTGCTTCACTCTCTCTTTTCTTTTAAGAAATAAGTACTCAATCTTTATTTAATAAACACCTCAGAGAGGAGAGGGGGGAGAAATATTCCCCGACAGCTGTGAAGTTGAAGCAGGCAGCAGAGTTCCGTGATAGGGATGTTCTGGTGTTCTTTTAAGAAATCCATACTGACCTTTATTGAATAAATTCTGCTCAATCCCTCTCCCTGTTCTGTCTCTCTGTGTCTCCCTCGCCGCCCGCATCTTTCTCTTTCCTTCTTTCTTGCTCTCCTCTTTCCTTTGTGCTGCAGTCTGACTGTATTTCTTTGTCCCTCTCGCTGTCCTTTTGCCTGTCCCTGTCTGCATTGGCTGCTCGGTCCCTCTCCCTCACGGTGCCCTTCTCTTGGGAGTCCCTGTCCTGCTGCCCATCCCTCTCTTTCCCCATCCCTCTGCTGCGCCTTGCCCGTCTTCCCCGCACGCCCCCGTGCCGCGCTCATTTCCTCCCTCCGTCCTTGTTTCCCTCTCTGTCTCTGTATTATCCCTCTGTCTTTGCTGTGTGTTTACCGCTCCGTCTTTCTCTCTGTCCTTCTCCATGCCTCACTGCTGTTCCTTTTTCTTCTCGGGGGATCCGTCGTGCTCCCTGTGCCGTTGTTTCTCACGGGATCCTTCTGTCCCGTCCCCTGCCCCTGTTCTTTTTTAATCCCTCTCTGTCGTGCTGCCCATCGCAGGTGGGGTTTTTTTTCAGTTTCATCCTGCAGCCTGCTCTTCCTTTTCCTCCTGTGTCCCCTCTGCTCCCGCTCCCTCTTTCTGCCTCTCCTGGTCTCTCCCCCGTGCTCCCCCCGCAGCGCTCGATGTGTCCGTGAGCGCAGGTTGGGATCCCGGAGCCGCAGCCTGGCGGGGGCAGCAGCGGCGCGGTAGGGAAGGGATGGGACAGCTCCTGCCCCTGCCCCGAGCGCAGGAGCGGAGCCGGAGCGGGAGCCGCGGCAGCGTCGTGGGGCCGCTGCCCCCGTGCCAGCCCGGGACACCGGAGCTGGGGAGGAGCTCCGAGCCTGCTGGGGGCTGCCCCCCTTGGCTGTGCCTGCCGAGCCCCTTTCTGGGGGATGTTTGCATGGAAATGGCTTTATGAAAGTGCCGTGCTGCCGTCCAGGGCAGTTTGTCTCGTTTTGTGCATTCTTTGGGGGTGAGGAAAAAAGGCTGGGGGAGGGGGTGGAGACTCGGGGGCTCTGAATGTCACTTGGGGCCCCCCAATGTCCCTGGGAGAGCCACGATGCGGTGGAGGAGCAGGTGAGTGGGGAATCAGGGGGGCCAATGCTGGGTGTCCTCCCCCAGAGGGGCCCAAAACTGCCAGAAAATCCCCTGGGAGGGATGTGTGTATGACAGTGTAAAATACTAAAAGCTGTTAAGTTCTTCATTTTTACAGCTATAGACAAATACTACTACTTTAGATGTAAATTCATTTTGAAATGAGCCAGCCCTCTCTGTCTACTCTGTTGCATACAGCAATATAAGAAGCTGGGAATAGAGATCAGCAGGTTTTGAGAATAAGGAGCCGGCGTTTTTCTGTAGGAAGGAAAGCAGCAAGCGCCTGGCCGCAGGAGCCGAGACGCTCGGGCTGCAGGAGCTGCAGAGCGCCCGGAGCCGGCTTTTCCCTGTGCTCTGTGCCTGCCCCCGGGCTGAGCTGGGCGGCGCTGCTGCCGCCCGGTGCCGGCTGAGCCGAGAGGGCGGCGGCCTCGGTGGCTGCCGAGCGTGGCAAGGAGCGGGAGCGAGCGGGGCCGGGTCTGTCAGCGGAGGGGAGGGGCGAAGGGCGGTTCGGAGCCGAGGGACACGGCCGTGCATGAGCGGGGCCACAGCTATGGAAAGGAGCGGGCGCCGTGCGGGGCGGTGACCGCGGGGAATGACAGCGCGGGGGGCGGCCCGGCGGGGCCGGTTTTGCCGGGCAGCAGAGGCGCGGTCGCAGCGCGACCCGGGCGGGAGGCACCGGGCGGGCACGGTCAGAATAGAGATGCCAATGTGCCGCTCTCGAGAGGGCGGCTCGGAAAGGAAGGCGCAGTTGGGCGCTTTCGGGATGGCGCTAAGTGACGCTTTATTAGCAGCTGCCAGGACCTTGCAGAGGGCGGGTGCCACTTCCGCCACACTCAAGATGGCGGACGCGATAGGACCCTTTGAGAGGCGTCCCTGCCAATGCCTGCCGCCGGTCGCGGGGCCGTCGCCCGCCTCCGGTGCCGCTGACCCCACCAGCCGTGTCCTCGCACCGGGAAGCGCCGCGGAAAATCGCGCGGAAAGCGCGGGGCCGGCGTTGGAGTCGGGGCCGGATTCAGGCAGCCGAATAGACAGACGCCGTTGTGAGGCGGGGGGGCCTTAGGTGTGCCACACTAAAGATGGCGGCCGAACCGGAAGTGGCTTCTGCCAGCACCCAAGATGGCGGCGGCGGGCGGAAATCACGGGATTGCCACACCAAAGATGGCGCTCCTTACGCAGCTTTTTTGACCTTCTCAAGATGGCGGCTGAAAGGCCTCCCGGTCCGTCTATTCGGCTGCCTGAACGCGACGCCGACACAAACCCAGAGCTTTCAGCACAATTTTCTGAGGCGTTTCCCGCTTTGCGGACACCGACTGTGGGGCCAGCGGCGCCTGGGGCAGGCGGGAGCATTCAGGCAGCCGAATCGACGGAGCGGGGTCCTTCCGGCCGCCATCTTGAGAAGGTCGAATAGCCACGGACCCGATCGCCGCATCGGTGCGGTACCGGTGACTTCCGCCCTTCCTCGCCGGGAGCGGCAATGGCGGGGAGCCCGGGGAGCAGCGCGGCCGGGCCGGGGGCACCGGGGCGGGTGCTGCGGGCTCGGAGGTGAGCGGGGAACGGGGACAGCCCCGAGCGGACGGTGGGGGCCGCGGGGGATCGGTATTCCGGCCCAGGGATGGGTGCCCTGGCATAGGGATGGGTGCCCTGGCACAGGGATCGCTGTCCTGGCACAGGGATGGGTGTTTGGCACAGGGATGGGTGTTTGGCACAGGGATGGGTGCCCTGGCACAGGGATCGCTGTCCTGGCACAGGGATCGCTGTCCTGGCACAGGGATGGGTGTTTGGCACAGGGATGGGTGCCCTGGCACAGGGATGGGTGCCCTGGCACAGGGATCGCTGTCCCGGCACAGCGGGAGCTGCGGGCACGGGACACCGCAGCTGCTTCGGCCGTGCGGGGCCCAAGGCGTCGCTCCGGGGCGGATTCTGTAGGGGACAAAATGAACATTTTGGGGTAAAATCTGGGTTAATCTGCAGTGGGGTTTGTGCCCGCTGTGTTCACGGCCCCGCCGGCTCAGGGCGGGTTAAAGGCGCAGCTGCCCCGAGACAGCGGGACCGGCCGGGGCTGCTCGCTCCCGGTGCTGCCGCCCCGTGGGGAGAGCCCGGCACTGCAGCCCGGAACGGCGCTGGACACGGGATGGGCGTGGAACAGCAGCGCAGGGAATGCTGAGGCAGCCCAGGGAATGCTGCGGTCCCAGGGAAGGCTGAGGCATCCCCTGCCCGGGGCACTCGGCAGCAAACCCCTGATGTTGAGCAGAAAAAGGAAAGTTCTGGGTTAGTGGGAGGAGGTTTCTGGAATGGAGCTGGGACAGGTGCTGATCCATGCATGGAATCACGGGCTGGTTTGGCTTGGAAGGGACCACCAAGATCAGTTACACTCTGTTTGTTGTCTGATTCCACAGCAAAGAACATCCAGAACTGCCTCCTCACCCTCACGGACAGCAGGAATGCCTTCCATAGCTCTTGTTTCGGAATGGGAATGGCTGTTGGGAGCTCTGGCAGGACCAGGTAAGAACAGAAATGGGATCATTCTGGCTCCTGCTGGAGGTGGTTTTCTCTTTCAGGATGTTCTGATTGATCCTTTCACAGCAGTGTTCCTGGGCACATTTCAAAATAGTTGAAAACTGGTGGGGAAAAAATGTGAACCTGATCCATTTCTGGTAATTCCAAGCTTCTCTCACAGCACTGTTCAGGGGAAAGCTGATGAAAAGATAAAGATGCAGAGGAACAAGTGCTGTAAACCCCCCAGGCTCTCTGAGAGAGCAAACCTTCCAGTAATGCCAGTACATCGCTCTGAGAGACTCTGGGATCACAAGGTTTTCCAGGAAAGCAAAACAAGGACAGAGATGAGGGAATAGGCTTCCAGTTAAGAATGGTTTGGTGGGTGTAGGAATGATTCTTGTATGTTTGATGCTTCCCTTTTTATTCCTGAATAATTTTAAAATGATTCCTTGAATAAATCATCTAAATTTGGGAATCTAAATTGGAGAGGGAACAGTGCAACATCAATACAGGCAGAGATCATGGAATGATGGAATGGTTTGGGTTGAAAGCCCCATCTCTGAGCCTGTTCTGGGCAGGCTCCTGCCCATCGGCCACTCCTTGCAGGTGGACATGGAAGTGCTGGAGGCGTTCAGGGAACGCTGATTGTTTTTCCCTGCCTCTGGCAGTCAGGTCAGTAAAAAGACTAATTGACCTCTTCCAGTGGGGAGACATTTAAACAAGAGGTGCCAAAAAGAATTGGAGCTTCTGCACGCTGAAATCTGCAAGTCTCCAAGTTAAAATCCCCCCTGGATGGTCACCGGTGCGACTCCCACGGACTGGTCACCTTGGCCAGGAGTGTCCAATCCTGCTGTCAATGCACTGGACCAGGATGTCATTTTCATTTCGTGTAAAGACCCTCTGGGTGCCCCCCAGTCACTGGAAGGACCGGACTGGGCTCCCAGGGCAGTAATTCCAGGTGTTCCCTTCATGGCAATAGCACAGGAGCCTTCCCCTTGGCCAGAGGAGCAGCCAGTGCCTCCCTCAGTCCACAAGTCCCCAGGACAGAACACAGAGAAAGGAACAGGAATATGGAAATGCCCCACGCTGGGAGTTTGTGTTGCTCTGGATTAAATTTTGGATTTATAATGTTAAAGGGGGGGGTGTGGAGGGGCTTTTCTCTGTTTCCTGTTCATTATTGTTACCACTGCTCTTGTTGCTCTCACTGTTACTATGTGTTGTCATTACTCTCAAATGATTGCATTTGTCTTGGTTTCCATTATTAAACTGTTCTGAGCTGGAATTTTGTCTCTGGTCTCTTCCCCATCCCACGGGGGGTGAGGGAGCGGCTGCTGGTGCCCAGCTGGGGTCCAGCCGTGGCCCCGGGCACTTCTGGGGGCTCCGAACCCGAGGGACAGGAGCGGTTTTGGGCTCACAAAAAGAGACCCAGTGCTGCGTTTTGGGGCCTCAAAAGCAGGCGCAGAGCTTAAAAGCAGAGACTAAATCCTGCACTGTGGAGTCCTGAGAGCAGGCTGGTATGGCCAGAGCTGGGACTCAGAAACAGTGACTAAATCCTGTTCTCAGGGCTTGAGGAAGAGAGCGAGTCCTGTGTGTTTGGGCTCACAAAGAGAAACGGAAGTGCTGCGTTTTGCTGGCCCTGAATTAAAGGCCAAGTGCCGTGTTTTGATGCTCAAAGCGGGCTCTTCGGGCCAGGGCGAGTGTGTGTCTCTGGGCTCCGAGTCCTGCCTCAGGCACAGCCCGAAGCCGGGCTCGCCGGCCCCACGCAGAGCTCGGGAGCAGCGACTCAGCGCCGCGTCCGGGGCTGGCGGCAGAGCCCGGGGCCGCGTCGTGGGGCCCAAGGCGGGCTCCGGGAGGGGCTCAGGGCTGAGAGCGGAGCCCGGCCCGGCGCGTCGGGCCCGGCTCGGGATCCCGGGGCTGCCCGGGCGCCGGCACAGCCCCGGCTCCCCGCGGAGAGCCGGCCGGAGCAGGAGCGGCAGCGCCGGGCTCGGCCCCAGCGCCCGTCCCGGAGCGGCTCCTGCCGGTGCCGATCCCAGCCCCGATCCCGCCGGGGGAGAGGCGGCACCGCCCGGGACCCGCAGCGGCCGCCGGCACGACCCGGAGCCCCGGTCCCGGGAGCGGCCCCGGTGC
Organism: Coloeus monedula; assembly: GCF_965178545.1. Classification (NCBI taxonomy): domain Eukaryota; kingdom Metazoa; phylum Chordata; class Aves; order Passeriformes; family Corvidae; genus Coloeus; species Coloeus monedula. Next base: position 709,322 of record NC_138786.1, read on the forward strand.
GGCCCCGGTGCGGCCCCGGTGCGCGGGGCGGGCCCGGCCCGGGAGAGAGGGGCGGGGCCCCGAGCGATGGAGCCGCCCCCGTGCCGGGCAGGGCGGGCCCCGGGGCCGGGCGGGGCCGGGGCTCTGGGGCGGGGCCGAGCGGGGCCGGGGGCGGCTTCAGGGGCGGGGCCGGGCCCGGCTCAGGTGCGCGGGGCGGGGTCCGCACAGGTGCGCGGGGTCCCAGGGCGGCTGCGCAGGGCGGGGCCGAGGTGATTTAAGCCCCCGAAATCGCCCCCGCCGCCATTTGCTCCCTCAGAGCTCGGGGAGGCTGCGGCCGGGCCGGGCTCCCCTGGCGTGGCCCGGGAGAGGCCTCCGCTCCCCCTCTTTCCTCCCCCTCTTTCTCCTGCCCTTCTCCTCCTCCTTCTTCCCCCGCTTATCACCTCTTTCCTGCTCCCCCAGTTTCTTTCTCTCTCCCCACACCCTCCCTCTCTCTCTCTCCCAGCCCCCCTCCTGCCCTCTCCCCAGCGCCCCCCACTCTCTCTCCCTGCTCCTCTGCGCATCCCCGACCCCCGTACCCCTCCTTTCTCCCCGACCCCTCCTTTCTCCCTGACCCCTCCTTTCTCCCCTCTCCGTACCCCGCTCCCCAACCCGACTCCCCTCTCTTCCCCCTCTACCTCTCCTCTGTCCATCATCCTTTCCCCCCTCGTTCTCCCCAACCCACCCCGACTCCTCTCCCTACCCCCCTCATCCCTCCCTGACTCTCCCCTTTCCCTCTTTCCCCCGCAGCCGCGGGGCTCGGGGCGCCGGAGAATAAAGCCCAGAGGGCCGGAGCCCGGCGCCCCTGCCCTCGCTGGAGCCCCACACGGGCCGGGCCCGCTCGGCGGGTCCCCCGTGCGGTACAAAAACAGCGCCGGGGCTCCGGCTTTCCACACATCACACTGGGGATCCCCTCCTCAGGAGGGGTTCCCGGGGGGGGGGTGGGTTTCAGGGAGGGTGGTGGGTTGGGGTAGGGTGGGCCCCCTCCTGAGGAGGAGGTCCCGGGGGGGTGGGGGGTCCGGGGGGGGTGGGTGGGGTGGGCCCCCTCCGGAGGAGGGGGTCCCGGGAGGGGGTCAGGGTGAGCCCCCTCCGGAGGAGGGGGTCCGGGGGGGGGGGTGGGGCGGAGGGGGGACTTTCCCCCCCCTCCAGTCCCCGCCCCCTCTCCCGGATCCCTTCCTCCGGACGGGGCTCACCCCGGCCCCCTCCCCGGGACCCCCTCCTCCGGACCGGGGTCCCGGGGGGAGGGAGGGGGGCGGGTGGGGTGGGGGGGCCGGACGGGAGGGGCTGTTGGTTTGGCCTGTGAGCTCTATGTCTGTTCATGCCGCAGAGTGACGTGACCCCCCCTGCTTCCCCCCCACCCCACCCGCCCCCCTCCCCCCTCCCGGGGCCCCGGTCCGGAGGAGGGGATCCCGGGGAGGGGGCCGGGGTGAGCCCCGTCCGGAGGAGGGGGTCCAGGAGAGGGGGCGGGGACTGGAGGGGGGGAAAGTCCCCCCTCCGCCCCACCCCCTCCCCCGGACCCCCTCCTCCGGAGGGGGCCCACCCTGACCCCCTCCCGGGACCTCCTCCTCAGGAGGGGGCCCACCCTCCCCCAACCCACCACCCTCCCTGAAACCCACCACCCCCCCCGGGAACCCCTCCTGAGGAGGGGATCCCCAGTGTGATGTGTGGAAAGCCGGAGCCCCGGCGCTGTTTTTGTACCGCACGGGGGACCCGCCGAGCGGGCCCGGCCCGTGTGGGGCTCCAGCGAGGGCAGGGGCGCCGGGCTCCGGCCCTCTGGGCTTTATTCTCCGGCGCCCCGTGCCCCGCGGCTGCGGGGGAAAGACGGGACAGAGGACGAGAATAAGGGAGCAGAGGGGTCAAAGAAGGAGCGCAGGTGGGGGGTTCGGGGTGTGCAGGGAGAGGTGGGATGGGGGGACAGGAAAGGAGGGGGGGAGGACGAGGACGGAGCACAGGTGGGGGGGCAAAGTACAGAGGGGGAAAGAGGGAAGAGGAACAGAAGGTGGTAGAGGGGGAAGCAAAGGTGGGGGACGGAGGGGGAGGACTGAGGGCAGGTGGGGGGAATTGGGAGGGGAAGGGGAGCAGGGTGAGGGGGCAGGGGGGACCCGGGATGGGGGGGAAAGAACGGTGGAGAAGGAGAGACAGGGTGGGGGGGTAGGGCAGGGTTGGGGTGTGTAGGGGGACAGGGAGGGGGGATGGGGGGGACCGGGCCGGGGGGGAGGGAGGGGAGGGCTAGGGGGGAGAGGGGGGGGGTAGGGGGGGGGGTGTAGGGGGTGGGGGAGGGGAGGCAGAGGGGAAAGAGCGGAGAGGGTTAGAAGAAGAGAGGTAAAGACAAATATAAAGGAAAAGAGATACAGAGATACAGAGCCCAGCCCGGCCACAACCTCTCCCACCGAGCGCCGAGGGAGCAAATGGCGGCGGCGCCGATTCCCGAGGCTTAAATCCCCTCGGCCCCGCCCCGCGCAGCCGCTCTGGGGCCCCGCGCACCTGTGCGGACCCCGCCCTTCACACCTGTGCCGGGCCCGCCCCGCCCCGCCCGCGCCCGTAAATGCCGGCGGGTCCGCGCCCGCTCCGCTTTGTGCGGTGGATGCTCATCCTGCTCCTCCCGGGCTGCGGCGGGACCGTCGTTCGGAGCGCTGTGCGGAGCCCGGCACCGGGGGCTGCTCCCGGCGCTGCGCCGAGCCCGAGGCGCTGAGGTGGGACCGGGAACGGGACCCGGGGATTCGTGTCCGGGTCCTGTCGGTGTTTGCTGGGGGTCCCGGGCCGAGCCGCTTGTCCCTCGGCGGGCGGGGTGCGGCTGCCGGGGCCGGAGAACTGAGGTGGGATGGGGGATGGCATTAGGGATCGGCATCGCCGCGGCTGGCAAGAGCCGCTCCGGGATTGGCGCTGGCGCCGAGCCCGGCGCTGCCGCTCCCGCTGCGGCCAGCGCGGGGCTGGGCTCCCGCCGGACCTCCGGCTACGCTCCCGCTGCGGCCGCGGGGAGCCGGGGCCGTGCCGGTGCCGGGCCCGCCGGGAGGGCGGCGCTTCCCCGCAGCAGGCGCTGGATCGCGCCTGGAAGCGGCCGGGCCGCGGGGACCGCCCGTGCCCGCCCCGGCCCCCCCCGAGGCCGCCGCTCCCTCAGCGCCGCCCGCCCTGTGGGGCGCCCCCTGGCGCAACCGGAGCGCCGGCGCTCCCGGCCCGGCCCCGCCCGCAGCCCCCGCGGGGACGCGGAGCTCCCCCAGCCCCGGCACTGCCGAGGCCGCCGCACCCCCTGCGCACGGCAGCGCCCGCCTCCCCCTGCCCCGGGCCGCTCCCCCGGGGGCCTCCCGCCCGCCGCGCCCCCGCCCAACCAGCGCGGCTGCAGCGGGACGAGCCGCTCCGGGCCGGGCGCTGGCGCCGAGGCCGCTGCTGCCGCTCCTGCTCTGACTGCGCCCGCTGCGGGACCGGGGCCTCGCCGGGGCTCGCTGCTGCTTGGGCCGCTCATCCGATACCTGCCGGGTGAGACCTGATGCTATCCTTCCTCCCCCCCGCTTTCTCTGGGGCTTGCACGCTCCAATGCAAAAACCTCTGGGTTTCAAAGTCCAGTGGAAACTGTTTATTCTTTATTTCTAGAGCACAGGAGATCCGGAGTGGGAAGGGATACACAAGGACCACCAAGTCGAACCCTTATGTGAATGCCTCATCTGGGGATTGAACCCACACCTGGGCATTCTCAGTACACTGCTCCAACCAAGCCAATCTCAGCTCCTGGGAATGTCCTGCCTAGGATAGGAATGCCAAGTGCCAGCCAGGTAATTCCTATGCAAATACAGCTCCTTCTTTTATGCTAATGCTGCTTTACACCCCAGCCCCTGATCATGGAACAACACAGGTGATCAGTTAGTTGTGTGGCAGCACAAAACTCATCCCATAACCCTGATTTCCTGCCCTTTCCAGGATTTACCCAACAGCTGTAAAGGTGCTCGTTCCATGGCCCTTTCCAGGGAGAAATGAGCAAGGCAAGGCCTGAGGGTTCACTTGGTCCATGGCCAAAGTTCTTCTGGAGAGTGTCAGGGCTGCTCCTGCCTGCAGAGGGGCCTTTCCCTCAGGTGAGTGTTCACAGCCCAAAATCCCAGTTGGCTGCTGAGGCTGGGGAGCTTTTGTGGCCCAGAGCTGCACAGAGCTCTCAGTGACTCCTGCTCACTGCCAGGAGTGTTCCTTGCTGCTTCCTCTATGTGTCCCAGCTGGCAGGGAATGGGGGCAGGGAGAAGGCCGGGAGCCCCAGGAAGGGAAGCAGCAGCTCTTGTGCTTTGGATTTGCAGAGAGGAGCTGTGCCTGCAGTGTCCTGCCCGTGGCACGCAGTGTGCCAAACACACATCCCCGGAACGGGCACTGGGCTGCCCGGGCAGCGCTGGGATGGACATGGATAAAGGGCTGCCCGCGGCCCCTCGGCCAGGGGCTGCTCTGAACAGGCACCCAGAGATGCTTCAGTCCCGACAGACCCCACTGACACCCCAAAAATGCCCCAAGGAACAGCTGGCACTGGGCAATGTCAGAATGGGCTGTTTGCAGAGGGGCTCAGACAGCAATTCCCAGTGCTGACCTCCCACACTCCTGCCAGCTATGTCCCAGCCACCCAAAATGCCTTCCCTTCCAGCCTGAGGCCATCATCCCTCAGCAGTGTTAAAGCCAAGGCAAGCTTCGCCCACAGCAATGAAATGCCAAGCAATGCCCTCAGAGATGCCTTCAAATGAAAGGTCAGAGTCAGAGAAATCTCTTTGGATTGAGTTGGGAGTTTTTGGGGAGCCAGCTGGAACTGCACAACTGATGGAAAGCTTTCCCAGGTGGCTCCCACTGCAGGTGCCCTGAAGGCAGGGATGTGCATCCCTTTCCTGAGGGAAAAGAACTTGCAGAGGCCACTCCTGAGGCTCTGGAATGAAATCAGCTCCTGCAGGGAGAGAAGTCCTCCCGTGGGCACAGGGGCTGCCTCAGCAGGGGCTGGGAGTGTGTCCAGCCAGCGCCTGTTCCTGCTTTAAAACATCACCTGGAGCCCCAGCTCGGGGGGTGCAGGCAGCTGAATTCCAGGGAACTCTGTCAGGTGCCCCCAGGGACATTGGGGGGGGCTGGGGGATGAGGGTTACAAACAGCAAATTCTGTGGAACATGAAGCTGTCCTTGCCCTGACCCTGCTGAGCTTCCCTGGAAGCTCTGCTGGTTCCTGCCACAGCTGGTGTTAAATAGGCAGCTCTGCATGAGAATATCCATGCTCCAGGAGGCACTGGGAGGCTGTTCCAGTGGCAATTCAGCAGGGAATTCAGGGCTTTGGGTAGAATTCATCTGAACTAGCAAAGCCAAACCCCAAATCTGGGCACCACACAGGGAACAATCTTTGTGCTGCCCTGGCAGCCAAAGCCCCTGGGCTGGGAAATGTCAGCAGGCAAATGGATGGAATGATCTAAATGCCAGCATCCCCCAAAGGGACAATGCCATCACCTCCCTTTGCTCCCCAAGTGTCCACTGTGTTCCCCACAGGTGCCCTGGGGATGCCAGGGAGGTGCCTTTGCCCACAGTGCCTTTCTCCTGCCCCTCTCCAGCCTGAGGCCTCTTCTCCCTTCCCTGCCAGCTGCTGCCAAGGAAGGAAGACACAGTGAGTGCTGAGTTGACCTCCAAATAGTCCTTCCCTCACCTTGAGATGACCTGAGATTTTACCCCCAAAATGTCCCCATCTGTCTCCTTCTGACTTCCTCATTTTTTACAAGGAAGCATTCTTTCTCTGCTCTGGAGATTACCACAAGATTTGCCCCCAAAACTTTCCCTACCTGTCCACTACCTCTTTCCTCATTCCCACCTCAATCTTTTCATTCTTTGCCCTACAGATGCTTTCAGTTTTTACCCCTCTGAACTTCCCTACCTGTCCATAAGTGATTACCTCAGTTTACCCCATCAAGTGCATTCTCTCTGCTACAGATCACCTCAGATTCTATCCCCAAAATTTTCTGGACCTCTCCACCACTGAGTACTTTATTTTTACCTCCAAATACTCATTTTCTACCATGGAGATTCCCTCAAGTTTTACCCCCCAGATTTACCCACCTGTCCACAGCAATTCCCTCAGTTTACCTCAGGATGCTCCTGCTCTCTCCTAGAGATGTCCTCCCATTTTACCCCCTCAGTTTTCCCTACCTGCCCAATTCTGATCACCTCCTTTTTACCTCAAAACATGAGTTCTTTCTTCTGCAGATGAACTCAGATTTTATTACCAAAATGTCTATTTTGTCCCCTGTGCACTGACTAGATTGTAAAACCAAAACCACGCAGGTTATCTCTGTCTTATCCCCAAAATGTTCATTCTGCCCCCTACAAATTAGGTCAGATTTTTTCTCAAAAACCCTTACTATTCCTACATAATTACCTCAGGGTTTGCCCCCCACATTCTACCTAATGTTGGCTACTGATCACCTCATTGCTTCCTCAATATGTTCATTCTTTGCCCTACAGATCTTCCCAAGTTTTACACCCCAAATTTCCTTGCCTTGCCCCAGTGACTGCCTCAGTTCATGTCAGTGGTCACACTCTCCCTAGAGATTACCTCAAGTTTAACCCCCCAAATTTTCCTTAACTGTCCACAACTTATTACCTCATTTTACCTCAAAAGATTCATTCTCAACCTTTAGATTATTTCAAGTTTTACCCCCCAAAATTCCCCTACCTGTCCACTACTGATTCCCTCATTCTTCCCTCAATATTTATTTACTTTCTACCATGTAGCTTCTATCAAGATTTACCCCCAAAGTCTTCCATCTCTCTACTACTGATTACCTCATTTTGACCTCAAAATGTTCTTTCTACAGCTTATTTAAGGTTATTTTTACACAAGTTTCCCTACCTGCCCACAACTGATTCCCTCATGTTACCTCAGTGTGTTCATGCTCTCCCCTAGAGATTAGCTCAAATTTTCCCCCATGCTCAGTACTCATCACCTCATTTTTCCCTCCAAGTGTTCATTCTCTGCTCTTGAGATTTTGTCAAATTTTGCCTCCAAAATTTTCCTTATTTGTCTACTACTGAGTACCTCATTTTTACACCAAAACATTCATTCTGTCCCCTACAGATTACATCAAATTTTACCCCCCAAGTTTTCCTTCCTGTGCAATATTAACTCTTTTCTGCCCCAAAAATGTGCATTCTCTGCCCTAAACATCACCTCAGCTTTTCCCTCAAAAATGCCACCTCACTCCCCTCGACATCCCCTCCCATTTTCCTACACAAACAATTCTTGTGTCCCCTCTCAGCCAGCCCAGGTTTTCAGCTAAAAATGTCTCCTCTGTCCCCTCAAAGTTATCCCAGGTTTTCCCAGTGAGGAGCTGCAAGGAATTCAGGCAGGGCCAATGACACCAGGGAACAGCTGTAAATTCAGAGGCAGAAAGAGAAGATCTACCAGGAAAGGGGAAAGGTTCAGCAAACATTTCTGCAATTAATTAATTAATAATTATTTCCAGTTCCCCACTGAGAAGAACACAACCTCACAGCTGTTAAGGCCTGACAGTTCCCTGCAGGGAGAGCTCAGCCCATGTGCCCAGAGGCAATCCCAGCATCTGCAAGAAAGAAAGAAGCAGCAAAAGGTGATTGCTTCTCTTTCAAAGTTATTTCAAGTGCTCACACCCAAACCCGCCTTTGCTCTTGATTCTGGCCAGGTGCATGGTGAGTGCTGGGCACAGGTCATGTCATCCATGCTGGTGTGAGTGATGCTTTCTGGGGGAAAGCAGCTGATCTCCAAAGTTCCCTTCCTGCCCTGTGCCTGATCTGCACAGGAGAAAACCTCTTCCAGGAAGGGACTGTGCTCCCTCTAATGCCATTTGCCCAGTCTGTGCCATGGGGATATTGCCAGCCTGGGGCAGCAGAGGCACACGCAGCTCTCAGCACTCTCTGCTCCAAGCACAGCTCTGGGCTCCTTTGCACACTGCCTCTGCCATGGGGTTTTCTCCAGGAGAAGCCAAGGAATTGCTCATGGAAGGGTGCAGATTAAGTTATCCCAAAGGGAAGCAAAGAGTAAGTACTCCAGGAAGAGCCCTTGGGATCTGCTGGGCTGAGGTGGGAAGGGGACATTCATTCCCTGCAGGGCCAATACACAACAACCTCCAAGCCAAAGCACAGACTGGCAGGTGGGGTCTGACAGCAGCACTCTGACAAACCTCCTTGTCATTCTTTCCTGCAGTGACTTTTGCAAGCAAACTCTGAAGCTGACAAGCCCAGAAGCTCCATCCAGCCACTCTGGAAGGAAAGGATACTCCCAGGGATGAGGCACATTCCCAGCAAACTCTCCCAACACAGCCTGGAGGCAGCGCTGGAGCTCGGGTGTGGGGCTGGGAAGGGCTGCCAGGAGCACGCAGCCCCCAGGTGGGGTGGCAGCGGCAGCAGCAAATTCCCACAGGCTGATGGCACAGCAGAGAGACAAAGGCCAGCAGTGCCCATGGGAGGTGCAGGGTTAATTCTGCTCCCTGCCCTGCCCCATCCCTGCAGGAAAGCTCCAGGGGGGAGAGAAACTCTCAGGGTGCCCAAAATGCAGCATCTGTCACCCTGATCCAGCTTCAACTCAGCGTGGGGGGCCAAACTCCCCCCACAGGTAAACACTGAGCTGAGCTGGTCAGTCTCAAACACAGCCCCAGTTCTCCCCTCCAGCCTGCTCCTGGGGCTGCTGCCACATTCCTGACAAGGAGCCCCTTTGGACAGGGCTCTCTCTGTGTCTCAGGTGCTGGGCACTGCAGGGACCAGGGCAGCCCCCTCTGGGGACAACTGGGGATTCATCCCACACCATGGGCAGGACCAGGGGCCCTCCAGTACAGGCTGGTGGGGCCAGAGCCCATTGGGTTTGGCTGCTCAAACACCAAAGCTTTTGGCAAAGATGGGACAAGTTAAGTGAGGTTTCCTGTCCTGAGAGAGAGAAGAAATTGTTGAAATTAAGCATGGAAATTAAGTCCACTGTGGAAGTCAAAGGCTCCTGGCTTTCCCACTCCTGTTCTGATTGCTCACTAGAGGGTTTTTTCTGTAACAAATGAGAGGTGGCACCAAATAAAAGAGCTCTTTTTCAACATTTTTTCCCTACTTTCTTTCATACATAAAAAGGATGTCCATTTTTTCTTAGTGCATTCTTTGCCTAATTTTAACAGAACCATTTTCCTTCCAGGCCCCACTTGTGGGTTCTTCACTCCTTTGCCATTGGACTTTGGACAAAGGAAGAGAAGGATCTGCTCCACATGGGTGTCATCCTATGGGGAACACCCCCTGTACCAGCCCCAGCCTGGGCCAAGCACGCTGCCTCACTCTCCCCATTCTGGATGCTGCCTCCAATCCAGTCTGAGTTTTCCCCTGGTTTCCATGTCTAAGGACAGGAACTTGTCCTGGTCAGGGTGTAAGGCCTTAAACTGCACATGGATCTGGGGGGCTGGGACTGGGATTCCAGCAGGGAATTCATTGTTTCACAAATCAAAATTATTCCAGGGAGCTGCTGCTTCACCACACAGTGTCAGCAAAAGAGAGAAAACACCAAAGGTGTATCCAAAAACAAGGATGAAATGATTCCTGCTGCTTTTAGTGGGATCAGGGCTTATGCTGCCCTGGAATGACAAAGAACTTCTCCCTCAGCCCCCCAGAGAGCCCTCAAAAAGCCAAAGTGCAGCAGGGAAGGAAGGAAAGGCACCTGCTGGGGACAGCACAGCTCCAGCTGCTCATGGGGACTGGGAATGAGTCTGGAGCCAAAAGCCCCTTCCCAGGCTGGAGGGGCTTGCCTAAAGCACCACCTCTGGGAAGCAAAGGGCTATGGAAGAAATGGAGTGGGAATTTACAATAATAATCATAATGGATCGGGAAAGAGCAACAACAGAAGCAACAATCATTCCAAGGGAGCAGGAGGGATGCTGAGCTTTAAACAAGGTTTGAGTGAGGCAGCAGCTCCTGGCAGTTCTAACCCACAGCTCCAGCTCTGCGATTCCAGGAGCACTGCAAGCTCCTCCTGCCCAGTCCCTGGCTTTGCCTCCTGCCAGTACTCGGCACCTCGGGCACGGGTGGCTGCGAGTGCTCCAGTGCTGCTGCCCCGAGGGAGCGGGAAAATGGCCACTAAACCCCTTCCCACTGGGCTGGCTCCGAGCTCTGCCTGGGGAAAACATTTGGCAGCCCTGGCATTTCAATGCAATCAGTTTCCATCACTTTGAAGATGCACTGAATAAACCCAGGGCCCATAAGTAAACCTCTCCCCATAAGGAGAGCCCCAGGGAATACACAATTCTTCCTATGCCTGGCCAAACAAACCAGCAGCCAGGTTTTGGGGAGAGACTCCAGACTCTTATTTCCCTCCCTGGCTGTAAACCACTTGCAGAGGCTTTGGAGTTCATACAAGCTTGTCAGGATTTGGATTCTTCATTTAAATTCCATTCAGATACTGGAATGGAAGTGTCCTAAAGGCACCTCCACTCAGACTTTCATTTTAAGCCCTCTACTACAAAAGAAGTTGGATGTTCTTTTCTTAGGAACACCCCACCTCTGCTTCTTTAGGTGTCTCCATGTGGGACATAAAATAAACATGGACAAATTTTAGAATGCAGCTTCCAAGTTACCTGCTAGGAAATTACTCCAGCTCTGGTACCTTGGGCTGTTTTAAACACAGCCTGGCCCTTCATGGCTGAGGCTCTGAGCTACACAACTTGTGAGCTGGCAAGTAACAGCAGCTGAGGGCTCATCCCAGCTGTACACAAAAACAGGGAGTGGGGGCTGCACTTGGATACATGCAGGCAGGGTTGGGCCCCTTCTGAAAGCTTCAATCCCTGTTTTTCAGAGACTCAATCAGGGATAATGACATTTTCACAAAGCTCTCTTAAGGCACGTGAAAACCCGAGCAAGAAAATGGAATCAAAGCCTTTGTTCCACTGGCCTCACGCCCCAAATTCCAACGGGACACACAAGTCCCTCTCCTCGCAAGGCAACGTCTCCTACCTGGATCTGTGCCTTCCCCAGCCTTTGGTGGCCGCTGTCTCCATCCTCCCACACCTCCTCATCTTCCACCTCAGCAGGCCTGGCTTCCTCATCCTGCAGAGCAAGCACAGGGACACTCACCAGCATGCTCATCCCAACCCTGGGCAGCAGGGATGGACTGCTGGGACCCCCTGGACACTCACCCCTCTGCTGGGCACCATCCCTGCTCTGCAGCCCATTCCCGTTCCTGGCCTGGCATCTCCTTTGAACGGGATGTTAAACCACAACCACTTGCTCTGCTGGGTTTTGGGACATCAGAGACTCCCCCAAGGCAGTGGACAAAGCTCCTGTTCCCACACCCTCTGCCTCCCAAAGCCCTGCTAGGGCCAGGCAGAGCAAGGGAAACCCCTCAGTTCCTGCTGGAAATTTCCTCTTGTGCCCGTAAACCCAGGGAAATCGTGGCTGCCCCATCCCTGGAAGTGTTCAAGGCCAGGCTGGTGACAGCTTGGAGCACCCTGGGGATGGAATGAGGTGATCCTTAAGGTCCCTTCCCACCCAAACTATTCTGCCATTCCAGGATGATTCTGTGATCTCTCCCTGCATTTATTTTGCATCGTTTCCTCTCTAATTTGAATTCCCAAATCTAAATTATTTTTTAAAGAAATCATTTAAAATTATCCCAGGAATAAAAAAGGGTGCATCAAACATACAAGAATCATTCCTACCTCCATCAAATCATTAATTGGAAGCCTCTTTCCTCATCTCTGTCCTTACTTTTCCTTTCCTGGGAAACCTTATGATCCCACAGATTTTCCAAGAGATTTACTGGGATTGCAGAAAGGTTTGCTCTGTCAGGGAGGCAGGGGGGGTTTACAACACTTGCTCCTCTGCATCTTTATCCTTTCACCAGCTTTCCCCCAGAACGGTGTTGCAAGAGAAGTTCAGAATTACTAGAAATGGATCAGGTTCACCTTTTTTCCTCACTCTTTTCTAACTACTTCCAAATTCTTGGAATTATCCTCAAATGAGGCCTAGAAAACTACTGTGAAAACATCAATCAGAGGAACATCTTGAAAAGAGAAAACCACATCCAGCAGCAGCCAAAACAATGCCACTGCTATTCTTACCTGGTCTCCAGGTGCTCCTGCCAGAGCTCTCAATACCCACTGCCATTCCATGAGGGTGAGGAGGCAGTTTTGGAAGTGTTCTTTGCCACGGGATGGGATAAAAGAGCCCAGAGGGTCTTTGTGTCCCTTCCAAGCCACCCCATGATTCCATGATCCCATCAGCACCTGTACCAATTCCATTCTGGAAAGCCCAATTCCATTCCTCCCATCAACTCAGAATTTCTCCCTTCCTCTCTCTGCTCCACATCAGGCATGTGTTGCCTCGTGCCACAGCCATGGGATGTCTCAGCATTGCCTGGGAATGCCACTCAAGGCTGCCCTTGTGGCCTCAGTGCTCCAAAATGCCCAGCTGGCTCCCGTTCCAGTCAGGAATGTCCCAAACAGCAGCGTGGGGTGTGCCCTCTGCATCCCACCATTGGGGCAGCTCCCATAGAATGTGACCCACTTACTGGGCTTGGAATTCCTGGCTTAAAAAGCAGGTGCTGGAATATCCTCTCCTAGGAATATCCGGAAGACCAGAAGGCTCCCTGAAAGCCACAGGTCAGGGACAGAGTCAGATGAACGATCCTGAACTGGTTTTCAGGGGATGCATCCCCAGCCTGTGGCTGCAAAAACTCCAGAGCTGTTCCTTCCCCTTGGGACAGCCAGGGAAAACATCCCCAGCATGGATTTCTGACAGGAAAAACCTCACTGCTCCAGGCTACTTGGCTCCTCCCAAATCCAGGCCAGCACTCCAACAGGCTCTAAGGACAAAACAACAGCAAAGACCATCTCAGGGCACACGCCACGAGCTGGGCGTCACATTCCTCACTGGAACTGGGCTGTTCCCACATCCCTGGGACAGTCGGGAGCATCCCCCGTTCCTCGCTCCTCCATTCAGGACAAAGAGCTGTCAAACAGCCAGTGCGTATGTCAGAGACTGAAACATTATATTTTCTCTCTTAAACGTTTTCTTAAAGGACTTTTAAAACTGAATTACAGAAGCTGAAGAGAAGACTGCAACACCCTGAATGGGGCCCTGAGGCCTGACACCGCTCGCTGATGAAGATAAGATAAAGTAACAACTCAGGGCTGGGGACATTCACTGAGCATGGGCTTAACACCTCCAAGGTGGGGACCACAGCCCCAGGGCGATCAGGTGCCAGGCTCACACAGACCCTGGCACCAAGGGGTGGAGGGAGGAGAGGCTCTGGGTACCTTGGAAAAGCCTCTGGTCAGAGGTGCAGTGACCGCCCATCCTGCACTGTGCAGAGCCCGGCTGAGGGGTGCTCACCGGGGGGAGGAAGCTCATCCACAGCAGAAGGGGTGACATGGCCCAGCACAGGGGCCCCCAGAGCCTGCAGCAGAGCACCAGAGATGATGCCACAGACCCTCAGTGTTGCAAGGGACAGCGTCAAGCCGGCCCCTGCAAGAGAGGCACGTGGGCGTTCCCAGCTGGCCCAAAGTGTGCATTAACCCACGGAATTCTGCACCCTTCGGCTGGGGCAGCATGGAGCGGGATGGCCACGGCGCCCACGGGGGACCCTCACCAGCAGCAGAGCGGATGGAGGGGAGCAACGAGACGTCGCTGGCACCCTCAGATGGGTGATGGGCTTCCACCTACCCCCGTCACCTCTCCCTGCTCCCCCACCCCCCACGCACACTTTTCTTTCTCTCTTTCTTTTCTCTTCCCTTTTCTTTGCCTCTTTTACTATCAAATAAAATACATTTTGGCAACAACATCTGACCTCATTTGGTTTTAGTCTCATTTCTGGGGATATTTTGAACCTTCCAGGTTCTTTCTGGTCTATGCTCAGAGATTTAGCTTGCTTTGCTTTCCTGGCTCTAAACCGGATTGTAACATCTTAATGGCGTAGTCGGCAGGATCCCCTAAAAATGAGAGTGTTGTTTCCCAAAAATCAATGAATTGCTAATACTTAGGATCGATCATTTTAAACATTTCCTAACACCTCTCTACCTTTCTTACTCTGTCTTAGTCTATTCTTTGGTTGGTTGGTTGTGTGTTTGCACCCGTGCCTAAACGGTGCCCCCGAGGCCCAAGGTCTGGGAAATCGGCACTCCTGTAGGTGAAAGACCTGGGAGGTTGCAAAGTTATTTTGCGACTCGTAACTGAGATTTTTTACTTTGTGACTTGTAACTTTGGTAAACACTAGGTGCCCACGAGGTGGAAGGAGTAGGACCTTAGAGAAAATTTTTAAGGGGTGTCCCTCGAGAGAGACTACTGCGGTGTTTGTAACTTTGTTTGGGTTGGTAGAAGAGGTACCTTCCCAGAGTGGGGGGTGAGACTTTTGTAAATTTGCTTTACGCTGGGCACCCTCTGGGAAAGATCACCCCCAAATTCGTGGTAGCATAAAATATAGTGCATAAGCTTTGTTTCCTTTGTTGAACGAATGTGGTGCCAGGTCATCTTCTGCGGGGATGGTCTGTGCACTGAAATGGTTTCTGTAACATCCAAGTAGTCAGTGTTGTTTAAATTCTCTGCTCTGCTAGCAGGGCCAGAGTTAAAAGAGGCTGCAGGCAAAACTATCCCCCGGCTCCTGAACTTGATTGTCATGTCCAAAGAAAGTTTTGGAATGCAAATGAGAGAGAACTTTACAGGGGGAAAAACTGAGAAGTTTTGAACCTGTAACATTCTCTGAAGTGTGGTCTACAGTAGCATGTAGACCCTGAATTAAAACTGGCAAGGGTCAGAAAATTACCACCAAAACGATACCTGTATGGCTACTGAAAAATCGAAATTTGGCCATAAGCCTGGCAAAATTAGAATCTTATCAATAAAATGCAATGAAAACACAAAAAAAGGCTGGGTGAGTAAAAGGAGCAAATGTTATCTGCAAAACTGATAAGACTAATTGCTCCAGGCAGAAATGCCCTGAAAAAAAAAAAAAAAAAAAAAAAAAAAGAGGAGAAAAAGGCATCCCGAATGCCTAAACCACTCACTCCACAGAACATCCAATCAACTGGAGGAGACCCCATTGAAAAACAAACTGTGGGACATGAAGCCTAATAATAATAATAAATTGATGCAATTAACAACTTGCTTTACACAGGCATATTTTGCCTGGGAAGCTTCTTTTCTCTTTCTAGGAATCCAAACATCCCTGCACTGAAGGAGAATGAATTTGGGAGCAGCAAAACTGCAAGCAGCACATTCACACCTAGGTGTGATAACCATCTCTTCACTTTAAGCTCTGTGACTTTCTAATAACGACAAGAAGTTTTTGTTTGAAGATCAGTCTGCAGTAGGCCGAATTTTTACTTTTCTTTTATAGGAACCTACCAACAGATGAGATCGAGCTGTGTGAGAACCAATGCAACTTTTAAATTGTCATCCTGACTGCTTGCCTCGTCAATTAATTTGTTAATGTTTGCAATTTGTGTTTGCATTACAAGCAAATCAATTGAATTTTATATATTGTTGAGTTCTTTTGCTGAGATAGTGTGGCAAAAGGTCTTATGAATGTTTGTTTGTTTTTTGAGAGTTGGTACAAGAATATATACATAAATGAAATCTTACATATATGTTTTTCCCAGTTCTACCTTGGAATCATTATAATTTGGCTAATTCTTTTCTCTCTTCAAGAATTATCAATTAGTGAACTAAAAAATCCTAACAGAATGTAAGATTAAATGAAAAGCAGCCTTCCACCAACTCTCAAACCTACTTAAACATCTTTAATGTACTGTTAAGTTTCCTATGTCCAAGAACATTTTAATTCTACCTCACTTCTTTTAATCAGGCTACTAAAGTTCAAAAGAACAACTAAATTGAAAAAAAAATTAATTTCTGTTTTATTTCTTCCTTCTTCTTGTTTTTCTTGGCTTTTTTTTTTTAATCCCACCAATAATAAAACTACAGCTTCTGTTTTGTGTCAAAATTAAATTACAACAGTGCTATAATCTATTCCCTGATAAATGAAACATAGCTGTGATGTAGAAACGTGTTTGCATGAAAATCTTTGTATGAAAATATTTTTAATTTAATATGATAAAAGTTAATTCTTTCATAGACTTACCCAGCGGAGCAGGAATTCTACCAATGAAAGTCTTCCAACTATATGTGAATGCAGTCAAGAAAACAACCTAGTTTTCAGCCTTGAAGTATGCAGAAGCACACATTTTCAACAAACATATTCACATTTGTTCCAGGGTGCAATTAGATTAGGAATTTAAAAATTAAAACCCGCTGTGTAACTCTATGATCAATTTCAAAACATATTAAGGCAACATCCAAGAAATACCATATTGGGGAATCTCTCACACCCACTGTCAAATAAAGAAAACTGATTTTTGGGTTCACGGGGTGGGAGGCGCTTACTAATAAGCATTGGATTAATAATTGCAATTCACATTTTTGACGATTGGAATAACTATTGTATTACTTGCATTGTTACTCCTTCTATCTTTTCTCTTACTAACCACTCTACAAATCAGCCACTGTGGGCAACCCACAAACTGAAGAAACATCAGAAGAAAAGTTTAAGTCACGGGGTGGATTGTCAGAGACTGAAACATTATATTTTCTCTCTTAAACATTTTCTTAAAGGACTTTTAAAACTGAATTACAGAAGCTGAAGAGAAGACTGCAACACCCTGAATGGGGCCCTGAGGCCTGACACCGCTCGCTGATGAAGATAAGATAAAGTAACAACTCAGGGCTGGGGACATTCACTGAGCATGGGCTTAACACCTCCAAGGTGGGGACCACAGCCCCAGGGCGATCAGGTGCCAGGCTCACACAGACCCTGGCACCAAGGGGTGGAGGGAGGAGAGGCTCTGGGTACCTTGGAAAAGCCTCTGGTCAGAGGTGCAGTGACCGCCCATCCTGCACTGTGCAGAGCCCGGCTGAGGGGTGCTCACCGGGGGGAGGAAGCTCATCCACAGCAGAAGGGGTGACATGGCCCAGCACAGGGGCCCCCAGAGCCTGCAGCAGAGCACCAGAGATGATGCCACAGACCCTCAGTGTTGCAAGGGACAGCGTCAAGCCGGCCCCTGCAAGAGAGGCACGTGGGCGTTCCCAGCTGGCCCAAAGTGTGCATTAACCCACGGAATTCTGCACCCTTCGGCTGGGGCAGCATGGAGCGGGATGGCCACGGCGCCCACGGGGGACCCTCACCAGCAGCAGAGCGGATGGAGGGGAGCAACGAGACGTCGCTGGCACCCTCAGATGGGTGATGGGCTTCCACCTACCCCCGTCACCTCTCCCTGCTCCCCCACCCCCCACGCACACTTTTCTTTCTCTCTTTCTTTTCTCTTCCCTTTTCTTTGCCTCTTTTACTATCAAATAAAATACATTTTGGCAACAACATCTGACCTCGTTTGGTTTTAATCTCATTTCTGGGGATATTTTGAACCTTCCAGGTTCTTTCCAGTTTATGCTCAGAGACTCAGCTTGCTTTGCTTTCCTGGCTCTAAACCGGATTGTAACAGTGTAACCCCAACAATCCAGGGAAAACCACCTTGCTCTGGGGAGAAACATCATGCCCAGTTATGGCAAAAGCCAAAGAGCAGTACTGGAAACACTCCCAGGCATGGACCCTCCCAGCTCCGGAAATGCAGCTCTCAGGCTTCTTCCCATGGGAACCCCAATCTTACCCAGGACTGGGCTCGGGGAGAAAGTCCTGCCCATTCCACCACTCTGGCACAGACACCCCAGGAAGGTGTCCCTGACCATGGCAAGGGGCTGAACAGGATGGTCTGTAAGGTTCTTGCCAGCACCAGACCATTCCAGGAGTTGAAGGTGGATGTGAGCAGCTCCTGGGGACATGAACACCACCCACACCTCCCAGCTGGCTCAGCCCAGAGTCCATCCAGCACTCACAGAGAGCTGCTGGGAGCTGAAATTCTCCCTGCTCCCCCTGCCTGGGAAACCCTGCCTCCAGCTCCTGGGAAAGAGGAGCTGCATCCTGCTGGGTGCCCCTGGCTCTGGGCAGCTGCCGCCTTCAAGCGGGGGGATGGCTCGGGCAGCTCCGGTGACTGTTCCACCTCGATGATTTTGTGTTTTCCTGCATTTCCCTGGGCTTGAGGGGAGCAGGGGGTGCGGTGGGAGTGCGGGAAGGCAGCGGCGGGGAGGGCAAGGAGTGGGGCCGGGCACCGCACGGCGCAGGGGGGCTTCTGCTGGCACTGGAGGGGCGCGACCGTACGGAGGCGTCCCCGCCGCTGCCGGCCACTGCCCACGGGGCTCCTGCCCGCCCCCGGCGCCACTGACCCCACACCCCGTGTCCCCACACTGGGAACCACCACGGAAAATCATGCTGGAACCTCTAATCCTGAGCCCGAGCCTTGACCTTTGACCCCCTGACCCATTCCTTGACTAGCCGACCTTTCATCCCTGACCTTTGATCCCTGACTCTTGACTATCCGCCTTTACACCTTGAGCCCTGACCTTTAACCCCCAACCTTTGGCCTTTGACCCTTGATTTTGACCCATGACACCTGACCACATGACCTTTGAGCCCCTGAGCCCTATGACCTTTGCCCCAACCTTCTACATGTGACCTCTGTGCTTTGACCTTGATCACTTTGACCTTTGACCCCCTGACTCCCCAACCTTTGCCCTGACTTTTGTCCCTTTATCCCCTAACCTTTAACCCCCTCTACTTTATGCCCCTCACTGCTATTGCTGCCTGGAACCCCTCACTCCTGCTCTACACGCCCCAGCCCCCAACCCATACCTGTCACTCTCCAGCCTGCAGATGTCATCCCTGCCTTTTTGGTGTGGGGCTTGGCCTCCTCTGAGGGTTCCAGGGTTATCCCAGCACCAGGGTTACTGAGCTGTGCTGCACTGAGGGTTTGCAGTGGTACCACAGAAAGAGATAGATTTGTCATCATTTAGCCCAAAATACAATCAGAGGGATCACAAATTAATTAAGTTCCTTAAGGCTGAAATCAAAGAAGGTGGGTGGGCTGTTACCCCAGTAGGACAAGTCGTATTTCCACCCCTGATCCTTCGGGAAATAGCCCAACGAGAGCATGAAAGTACCCACTGGGAAACAGAAAATCTTTTAAAACATTTGAGGAAAGTAGTAACAGGGAGAGGAAGGATTGATATTGTACAATCTGTAACAAACAAGTATGAAACCTGCTGTAAAAACAACCCTGACACAAGCAAGAGAGTTGTGTTAGGAGTGATAAAGACAGGAGATCTCCCAGGAGATTATTGGCAAATAGATTTTGCTGAGATGCCACACAAAGAGGGATGCAGGTATAGACTGGTACTGGTTGACACCTTCAGTGGATGGCCTGAGGCTTTCCCCCCGTCATACCAACACAGCAAAAGGAGTGAAAGCTTTGCTCGACCATATAATACCAAGATTTGGGGTTCCTTTGGGAATGTCATCAGATAGGGGACCACATTGTGTTGCAACAGTGGTTGGGGAAGTTAGCAGGAGTTTGGGACTTACCTGGGACCTGCACACACCATACAGGCCCCAGGCAAGTGGCAAAGTTGAACGCAGGAACGGGACCCTCAACACCCAGATGTGCAGGATTTGTCAAGAGACATCCATGACAAGGGTTCAAGGCCTGCCTGTAGCCTTGCTGAGAGTCTGCATACAGCCAAGGCAAAGGGACAACATCAGTCCCTATGAAATATTATATGGCAGGCCATACCAGGTTCCACAGATCCCTGGGGAAGTTCGTATGAGAGGTAAAAACGATTTGCAGAAATATTTAATGGCTCTGAGTTCCACTTTGCAGAAGCTCCAGAGATTCGTGGTGCTCTCCAAACCAATAGGATTGGACACAGCTGCTCATCCATTCCAGCCTGGAGCCTGGGTCTACATCAAGTGCTGGGACAGCGACCCCTTGCAAGCCAAGTGGAAGGGACCTTTCCAAGTTTTGCTGACCACTTTTACTGCGGTCAAGGTTGCTGGCAAGGGCCCCTGGATTCACTACTCCAGGGTGAAGAGAGCTTCTGCTCCCAAAATCACCAAGAAGACAGAGACTGATCCAAATCAGAAAGACGCAGTTTAAACTGGTTTTTACATGTTTGCTGTTTGCCCAACTGGTAACCATTGGTCAAGGTTCACCCCATGATTTGCATAAGACTGTGGTCCAAAATGTGTCCAAAATTCTTAGTAAGAGCAATTGCTGGATCTGTACTCAGTTACCACCCCTAGATGGGAGGGGTCACTGGCCACTGATTGGCATTTTAATAGAAGAGAACTGCACTGAAACGTGGGAACCAATTAATAGCACCCTTCTGCCCCCCATGACCGTGAGGGGCCTGGTGGAGCGTGCAAACTATAAGGTTCCTTGTGCAATTGTAAATGCCACAGGAAAAGCTGTTCTTCCTTCATATTGTCATTAGACCCATTTCAGGGAACTAATAGACCCAAAAATTGCAGCAAAGATGAAAGTGACAGGGTGGAGACTGGCTCAGCCACTGGGACAGGGTTGTATTGGATATGGGGTGATAAGGCCTGGAAAGTTATGCCCGTGAACAAAGACCAGGCTTGGGCTAATGGGGCTGTGGTCCCAAATATAACAATATTTGACCATCTTGAAAAACCAAATGAGAAGAGAAAAAGATCTCTTAAACCCCTCATTGAACGTCCCACACTTTTTCATAGCATAATCAGAGCCCTTGTACCCACTTATGGAGTAGTTGAACTGGAGAGAGCAATTGTAAACATCTCAGCTGCCATTGAATGTATTGAGCAGCACACTGCAGCTGCAATTTCAGCCTTACAGGAGGAAGCTGACAGTCTGTCCTGTGCAGTGATGCAAAACAGGACAGCTCTCAATTTCATACTTGCTGCACAAGGAGGTGTAGGTGCTATTGTCAATACCTCTTGGTGTTCTTATGT
This sequence comes from Coloeus monedula, assembly GCF_965178545.1. Taxonomy (NCBI): domain Eukaryota; kingdom Metazoa; phylum Chordata; class Aves; order Passeriformes; family Corvidae; genus Coloeus; species Coloeus monedula. The sequence continues at coordinate 730,193 of NC_138786.1, forward strand.
GGAGCAAAGTGGAAGAATTAAGAAAGATTGGGATGAGATTTGGAAGGGAACTCAAATTCTACATGAAGTAGCTTCTAGAAATCACACCTTAAAATGTGATCATGTTTTTGATACCCTCACCTCATGGTTACCAAAATGGGCCTGGGTAAAAGAAATATTCATAATAGCTGTCATTGTAGTTATTATCTGTGTAATTTCCTGTGGAGCAGCCGGTGGTGTAAACCAGTTCTGTGGGTAAAGAACAGAGTAGAGACTAGACAAGATAGAGTTTTGTTAGTCCCTAAAAGGGCAGAAATGATGCCATGAAGATTTTTGCCTTTTCTTTTATACCCCTATTATACCTTTTTACAACTTCTGTATTCCTAGTGCTTTTTGCCTACATTCTTGGACTTGTTTGTCAAGCTGAGAGACTCAACATTTTAGAAGCTTGGTAGCCAGGGATCAGTGTGCCCCAGACCCCAAGGTCCTCTCCAGAACACATTCTATAAACCAAGATAGAACCATCCAGGGGAAGGTTCCTTGGGGAGGGGGGCTCACTTGAGCCTCTCATGGGGGAATCTTTGATAGATCTGCTAATTAGTATAACCTATAATGTTATACCCAATGTTGGGGGGAAAAAAGACAGACTGGGAGGGGTGCATCTCGATGCATATGACCTGGACGTGTGCACCTAAGGATCCTTACAATAAATACCAAGGTAAAATCCCTTTTCCCCTTCTAACCATGTCTGACTCTTGATTTTAAGACCAGGAAAAGGCATCACCAGGGTCACTGCATTGTGCTGCTGGTGGGGGGAAAATGGTGCTGTTAGGGGTGGTGTAAGGGCTGGTGCACCTTTTCCCTGTATTCCTAACCTCCACTGTGTACTCTCCACCCTGTTAGGGAGGCTCTTTGTTTGGCTGCACCCAAACCTTGGTGATGAACATTGCCCTGCAGACAGGACAGGACCAAGGAAAAACAAAACTCAGATGGGGGAAAAAAAAGAAGCTCACAGCTGGGTGTTTTCTTATTATAAAGTTAAAAATGAGTTGAAAAACCTGAAAGGCAAAAATCACACACACAAGGTTAGAACCAGTCAACACACACGCTCTCACAGACTGACACACGCACACACAGACAGACACACACTCTCACAGACAGACACCCCTTCTTCAGCTCACACACTGACTGCAGCCCTTACTCACAACACTCCACTGACAAAGACACTTCAACACATCTTCCAACTGCTGCTCCATGACGTGGAAGGGCAGATTCTGGGAAAAGCGGTAGCATCAGTGACTGCAGGGATGGGAATCGGCCTTGGGGACCTGCAAGACAACATGAGGCAGTCTACAAGGAGCTGACAGCTCCGAGTTATCCCCATACACCAGGCCCGTAAGTTTTCTACACAAAACCCCACAGACAAGAGATGAACCACAAAGTTTTACAACTGTTCAACCCAGCCACGACTCTACGTGCCAGGGCAGGGCAGCTCCAAGTGTAAGCACACCAAAGAGAAGCAAAGATGACACGAGGACTTGAGATAACTCTCCAGAAGATAAATTCTTGAGCCTGACATGCTTTGAGGCAATGGAACCTATGGAACTACCACAGTGAGGAGGGCCTAATACACTTCATTGAGAAGCCCATGGCCCAGGAAAAGAAGATACTACCAAAAGTGAGAAGGAAGATGGATGAGAACATCTTTGTACTCCTTCTGCTCTCCAAAAGCAAAACTGTAAAGATGCCGGAATGAGCCCGATCCGGGAAAGGACGCGAGCAGAGATCCCCGCTGCCGCTACGGCCCAGAACGAGGCCGAGAAAGCACCGAGACGTAACAAAGCCCTGTGACACAGGAGAGGATGGACACAAACTACAGAACACAGACACAAATGACACAACACAGACACGAGCTGAACCTGCCCAGCAATGGGCCCAAGATTCCTAGAGCAAGATGAGCCAGAGGCTGGCGATGCCGAAGGAAAGAAGGCTCGATGGCAGCAGCACCCAACAGTGAAACGTAACTCCTTCCAAGAAGGCAGTGCCAAAGCTGCTAAGAGGATGCTTGAGAAGCTCGGCAGGCCTAGAGAAGGAGGCAATGACTGCCAGGTGATACAAAGGGATCCCTAGGGAAGGACTCTGCCACCAAAGGCTGAAGTGACTTTGCAAAACGTGACCAACCAGCAAGTGGCCAAGATGCCCACGGGCGGCTACGGCAGCGAGGAGGTAAAATGGAGACCGTGGCGATCGTGCCAGACCCGAAGGCGAGCTCCTCGGGCAAAAAGATCCACGATGACGGCGAGACTCAAAGGCCAATGACACAAAGCTCACGACAACACAGAGATGGGTTGGAACTGCCCTGCCCAGCAAAGGCTCAGGTGATGCTGAGGAGAAACCCTCTCCCTTTGCTTCCAAGGGGCCCTCTCACAACAGCCCTCTCCTCTAAGCTAACTTCCAATTGCCTCCTGGAACTCCAAAGGTTTTTCCCTTCTCCCAGCCACAGCTCCCAACACTTAGCTCTCTGAAGACAAGCAGGCAAAATCCATCCTTGACAGAAAAAATGCATCAGCACCACAGATGTCAACACGTTCCCCACGGTCCGCTTTGGCAGCTGTGAAAGATGGAGAACAAGGAGAAAATTCAGGCTCTGACAACACACGCCAAAAGAGACCCCTTCTGCAAGGCCCCCTCCCTCGAAACTGCCGAGGCTCAGCGCTTACCTGCTCTCTCCAAACTTCAGCTCCACACCTGCTCACGGGACCTAAGACAACAAAACAGAAAACGTCACTGTTGCCCTCCAGAAGAGCATCCCTGGGCTACTCCACACCACTGCCCCGGCTCACCTCAAATCCTGATCTGACTCTGGAGGTGGCCAGGACAAACCTGCACAATGAAAAGGGACACGCTCAGCACGCTGCCATAGACCGCTGGCCTATCAGCCACCCCACCTAAATGCCAACTCACCTGCTCGCCTCTGGCCCTTGGCACGCCCAGGGCAGCAGCAGCACCTGCAGAGAAGCAAAGCAAAAACACACAAAACATGCTGAGAGACTGTGAAACCACAGCCTCCCTGCTCCGACTGAAGTACACCACACCTATACCTTAGGCTTGCACCCTCCAGCATCCAGGGCCAGGACATCCTGCAAGTGGACCACCTAAAACACACACAACAATGGATGCTTAGAGCTGCACCAAAAATTGAGACTGAGGCCATAACAACTCATTCTGTCCACTGGTCACAGCTCACCTCGCTTCATCAACCTTGACTGCCAATATCCAGCATTACTCCCTAAAAAAAAAAAAAAAAAAAAAAAGACATGGAACAAGGCTGTAACATAGTCACCATTGACACTGCCCCTGCAAAGACAAACAGCAACTGACCTTCCCATGGGAACACCCTCACCTGGTATGGGGCACTCTGCCACGGATTTAATCCATCTGCCTCTGAAAGAAAGTTATTACACAAGTCAAGGTGCTGCATGGTAACTTAACAGCTCCAGCCATCCTACATCAATCTAGGAATACCATCAATCGAGAAATGAACAGTACAGTCTTAGTCCCATTACACCCACACCCCAGACTATGCAGCAGGGCAGAGCAGCTCCAGGCCAAGCACACACAGAGGCCTGTGATGCAGGAGATGACAAATGAGGAGATGCAACAAGAAGAGAAGACTCTCAGCAAGAAGAATGACCACAGGGACTGAGAGAAGGCAGAATGAGATGACCCAGGCAAGACCGACAGTGAGCCAATGAGGCTCGAAGAACCCTGGCAGAAGAAGATGCCAACAGAAGGACTCATTCCAGGAGCCACCTGGCAAAACCACAAAGATGGATGCCTGAGAACTGCACCATCAGCATCCTCTATCTATCTTCACATCCTTACAAGTCCTAATCTGCTATAATGGATCCCTGTGGTGCACAGCTGCTGATACAGCTCAGAACAAGACCATAAAAGACGTCCGACTCAACACTTCTAAAGAGAGATGCGATTCCAATGGGCGGCTGAGCTCCCGAGTCAAAGGTTCGATGGTATCGGCACCAGGCCGAGGAATGCGGAGTTGGAGATGCTAAGGATGATGCCTGGCATTTTGGATAATCCCCTCAAAGGGGTAAGACAAAAGACCTGCAACACAGGATGCCCAAAAGACACAGAACACACGATAGACAAGTGACATGACACACACCGGGACTGCCCTGCCCTGCACACCTCAGTGTTGTGATCAAAAGTGAGACTTTCCCTTAACGTGGCCTAAGGGGCTCTTTCTCAGACATCCCCGACTCCAAAGCTTATTCAAAAACCCCTCCTGATGAGTCCCAACCCAGCACCCTGCTTTCATCCCCTCTGTGGGGTGTAGCCCTCGACTTATCCCTCGGATGTCTGGGGATGTGAATCCACGTCGGGTGCCAAAGACGGCCGCCTCTCCACCTGGGAAGTTCCTGCCCTCAGTGGGCCATACTCTCTTAGTTGGCTGCAGTAAAGAAAACCAAACATCAGTGCATGAGCTGAACAGCACATCAGCCAAAACCCAACAATTCCACTACTCACCATCTCCTAAGAATGCCCGGGTCCTCGGCCCGCCTGCTCCGGCCACGCTCAGAGGCCGACGCCGTCGTCGCAGGGTGCACCTGAGTTAAGAGGAGACAAGGTTCCGTGGCATTGCTGAAACCTGAGTGGGACCTCGCTCCTCCTCCCCACCTCCCCAACTTGCTGCAAATCCTCAACCATTGCTGAAGGCTACCCAGACAGCACCTCCAAATGGAAAAGGCAAAAGCTTCATCACAGATTCCTGTAATACTTCCAGAGGGCTCACAAGAGCAGCTTGAGGGGGCCAAACCAGCTCTGTCAGCTGGTCAGCAAGGGGGCTCAGCCCTGGTAGGCAAAATACAAGTGGAACACCTGGAACACACAAATGGATGCTTAGAGCTGCACCAGATTTTGGCACCCAAGCAATAACAACCGGTTCTGTCCACCAGTCACTGCTCACCTTGCTCACTTGACCTTGACTGCTGCTATCTGGCTTCACTTCCTAGAAAGAAGGACAGAGAACAACCCTGTAACACAGCCACCCTTTATACCACCCCTGAAAAGCCAAGCAATGACCAACCTTCCCAGGGGGAGAAGGGACAAAACAAAACAGAAAGGCACGTGCCCACACAGGGTCCAAAAGCGTCACATTGCCGGGGGAGTTTCCATCTGAAACCGTTCCACTGTGACCTCTTTCCACAAGGGTCTCTGTCACATTGGACCAGCAGTTTGAATGCTGCACACCACCTGTAAAACACACCAAAAAATGCTTACAGTTTCATCACTGATACAGCAACTCCAGTAGCACCCAGTTCTGTGCTGGAATCAATGCTCATCTCAGTTGCTGGTACTCATCCTGCTCACGGGTCCCCTGGTGCCCATACCCCACTCCACCTACCCCCCACTCTACTCCACAGGACAGAGCAGTTCCAAACACAAACACAAACAACACATGATGCTACAGTGTGACACAAGGATGATTAAAAAAGCTCTTAGCAAGAAGAACAACAGCAAGGATCGACACGATGCCAAAAGAGATGACCAATGGTATGGCAACCATGGACACAGGAGGCTCTAAGGAGCAGAAGAAAAGACTGGAACAGTGACCTGTTCTAAGAGCTGTCAGTCACAATGATCAAGATGGCTGTGAGACAGTGCCACATTCAGAATGCTCCCATATCCTGACAATCTTACAAGCCCCAGGACATTACAGCTCACAGCTGGAAAGGATGGATGGCAGCACAGCTGGGAACAAGGCCTCAAAAGACATCTGACTCGGTACTTCTGATCTGTGATGCCAAGACACAGCCAAGCCCACCATAAAAGAACAAATGAGATCGGCATCGTGCCAAGAAGAGTGAATGTTTGAGCACCTGGAGATGATGGCTGACACTTGCAATAAGCCCCCTGAGGGGAAAAGGCCTCCGAGATCTGATCCAAGAGATAACAAAGACACAGAAGACACGCTGGACAACACAACACAGGCTGGAACTGCTCTGTCCTGCACACCCTATGGTCTGATCACAAGTAGAGCCACTCCTTTCAGCTGGCTTAAGAGGCCCCTTAGAGGACATCCCTTACCCCTATGCTAAGTTTTAAATCTCTCCTGGGAATTTCCAACCTGCTATCCTCACATCTCTGGATCCCAGCCCCCAACTTAGCTTTTGGATGACCGGTGACATGAATCCACACTGGACACAAAAGGAGTCCACCTCAGCTGTCTCAGAAGGCCCCGTGATGGCTGGGTTAGCCTCTCCATCAGCTGCAGTAAAGAAAGCCAAAATCAATGCCTGAGTTTAGTAGCCAAACCCCAACAAGTCAGTTACTGACCATCTGTCCTAAGGGCACCCATGTCCTTGAGCATCCCTCTTCATCCCAAGACAAAGGTTGTGGCCATCATTATAATGGACATCTGGGTTAGCAAGAGTTATGTGGTGTTTCTGTGAACACAGTGGGTGCATCTGTGTGCCTTAAAACACATAAATGCATCTGCTGTGCTTGCAGGAAAGCCTGACAAGGCCCCTGAATAGACACCATTTCCCACCACACTACTTTCAAAACCTCTCCTGGCACTTCCTAACTTGCTACCCTGCTCATGCTCCCTCTCACAGTTGCAATCCTCAACTTACCTATCAGAAGCCTCCAGCTCAGACATCATCTCTAACACAGGGCAGGTTCCTCTCGTGGCACAATGAAGCTGCTGAAAATTTTGAAGTGTCATACTTGACACAAGCTGGAATCTCAAGAAGTTGCAATGCTCCTAAGGAAAAAAAAACAACAGAAAAACCAAACACGAAATTACAGAAGCACCTTACCACCCCTGAACACTCACCCCAAAACCATGAGCTTAAATACTCCATGCACTCAAAGCCATCTTCTTCATGGGGTCTCCAAAGCCTCTGCTGCTTTAGATGCCAAAACCACCTCCTAAAAAACAGCCGACACAACCTGAAAGAGCTCCTTCAATAAAAGAACAGAAGAACTCTTCCCCCACCCCAGCCCACAAACACAAAGAGCTCCTGGGCCCCAGGGCTGGGGTTAATTGACCCCTGGCCGGGCCCGCCTCTCGCTCCCACCACGCCCGGGAAAAGGGAGGAGGCAATTTTACCATAAGGGATCGAAGCCCTGGGAGGAGCTGCAGCTGTTTGGCTGCTCTGCCTTAAATTCCAGGTGAGCAAAGGGCTCCGTAGATGCCTTCTGTTTTCCTACAGCTGCATCCACTGAAAGGGTAAAAAAGCTTCTTGTTTTGGCAGCGTAGACAGATGAGTTGCATGATTCCTTGTTAAGTTCTGTAATTGGTCATTAGGAACTATTGAGTAGTACTCCATACAGGACTGTGTAGGGTGGAGAAGAATAGTAATAATTTACATGGTGTAACTCCTGTTGGGGCCTCTAATTAGGACTGTATTCACTATAAATGAAACTAAAAAAAGAATGGGCTCTCTGGCAGCAGGAGGGTTTTGTGTGTGCTGGGGTCGCTCCCTTGTGAGAGATTGGGTGCCAGTACCCAGCTAGAAGTGCCCTGAAGTACAGATTTAAATTCTTAAAATGCTGAAAAAGGGGGAGCTTCCTTCAATTGAACCCCTTAAAATGAGGGACTAGGGAGTGTTTGTCTCTACTTAAATAGATGCCATGGCAATAAATGGGTTCTCTTCTCTGAATCCCCTAAAATACAGGAAAAAGAGGGGTTTTCCTTATTTCAGGTGTCTCCAGTGATGGAAAAAGGGGGTTTTTTCCCCTCAGTTCAAACCCTTAAAAAGGAGGGACAGCAGGGCTTTTCCCTCAATTTAAACCATGGGATGATGAAAATGGGGGAGTTATGTTCAATTCCAACCCATAATATAGCATTGTCAAGGTTTTTCCTTTCTATTTAAACTGGAAAATGGGGATTCCCTGTCAAGTGATACCCCTAAGAGCATGGAAAAGGCAGGGTTTCCTTCAAGTGATACCCTTAAAATTGCAGAGGAAGGGGATTCCCCCTCAATTTAAACACAGACAATTATGGAAAAGGAAGTTTTTTTCCCTCCGTTTAAATCCCTTTTCTCCTCATAACCCCCCTTTTTGGGGGGGGGGCACTGGGGAAGGGCTGCCAAGATGAAAGGGGAAAGTGGAATGTTTCCCTGGGACCCCACATGCTGCCCTGCCTGCTCAGGTGCTGCCCCTTGGCACGAGGGGTTTTCCCTGGGCATTTTCTGGGAGCAGTGCTCTGTGCCCAGGTGCCTCCGGCTGCTCCCCAGCTGCTGCCGGATGCTCCGACCATTGTCCCTGGAGGGACACTCGGGATGCCCCCATTGCCCCTCTGGACCAGCAGCTCCCTGCACAGCTGTGCCCGGGGAACCCTCGGAGAGCGGCCTCTGGCAGGAGCCGCCCCCTCCTCATCCTGGCCGCTCACACCTGGGGCTGCTGCGCCTTGGGGCAGGGGCTGAGGAGGAGAAAGGTCCTGCTGCTCCTTCCCTGCCCTGCACAGCCCTTGGTGTGCCCCTGAAACACCGGGGTGCCGGGCTTTCCTTGCTGTGCGGGACTGGGTGGTTCTTTGATCCCAGACTCTGCTCTTCCCCGGGCACGGCACATGGACAGGGGGCAGAGATGGGCCCTCAGAGGGCTTTGTTGGGTTCCCGGTTCCTCCCTCAGCTCCTCCTTCCCTCTTTTCCCTTAACTCCCGCTCCACTCTTTGCCAATGGATTTGCCAACGTGACAGCTCAGCCTGCCAAGCTTTACTTCATCGCCTTCCACACTGTGATGGTGATAATCATTGTCAAGTAGGTTTTTTGGGATGGTTTTGTTATGAAAAAAGTATGTAATTCGTGCTATTATGTATAAAACTAGAATGTAATCAGACCATGTAGAGACAGTTTCAAAATCCCTCCACCTGCCTTTCTGAGAGAAAGATTTCACAACACTAAAAGAAGTTGTCTCACAATAAGTGAGGATTCCACCTAGGTGGGGTTGGATCTTATCACCGGGACATTTGCTCCATGACGACTTGATCACCACCTTCTGATATCTACATCTCATCTGATAAGGAATCGGACATTCCAGAAACGAAAAATAACTGTTCCAGGAACCAGAGATGGCCCATCCATCTTCAGAGATGGCCCATTCATCATCTAGGATGGACAATTCATCTGACCCAGGAAAGGCTTTGTGCAGCCCAACTCCGGGACAAGAAAACATCATGAATATGCTAAATTGCGAGACAAATAGAATTAATTCGGACTCTGCCCAAAAACTGTATAAGAAGGAACCAGCCGAAGCAGCACCCGTGAACTTGGGAGCTCTGGTGCGATAGAGGTCAGATCTGTGCGTGTTCACCCAGCTCCGACCCCGGGCTCGGGGCTGCTTTTCTGCATCGTGGCTTTCTGTGTGACCGATCTTTCGGCCGCGGAATAAAATCTATTTCTTTATTAAATTTAATTTGCCTGAATTTCTTTACCTCCCATTCATAACAACGATGGAACATGCGAAAAGCCAACATCACAATCCCATTTATAACAGAGGGATCCGCCGGAGGCACCCGCGGCGCTGCGGTCCTGCCCGCGGAGGGATCCGCCGGAGGGACTATTTGTGATGCGCTCCTGCCCGCGGAGGGATCAGCGCTGATGCCGCCCCGCCCGCCCAGCTGCTCTCGCTGCCTTTTCCCGCTCTCCCCTCTGCTCCCAGCGCTTCTCCTGCAAAGGGCGCGGCTTTTCCTGGGCTCTTTTCCTGCCGGGCTGCAGCGAGCGCTCCCCTCAAGGAGCAGGGGCAGCTTTGCTCGCGGCGGCAGCGATTCAACAGAGCAGGCCCGGAACAATTCCTGCTTAGCCGGGCTTTGAGCACATTCCTGAGCCAGCACCAGCAGCAGCGAGTGAGGCAGCGGCACATGAAGGAGGCTGCGGCTCTGGCCAGGCTGGGGAGGGGTTCCTCTGTAATAGAAGAACAGGGAGAGACAAACCAGAAAGGGCAGGAAAAAAAGAAAAAGCCAAGACAAACTAAACTTTTTTTAAAAAATAATCCGGATCCAGAGGGACTTCTGGCTGGAGAACTTCCTGGGGAGCAATCCTGCCCCTCTGGGAGGCAATGCCAGGGCAACTCCAGCTGAAACCTGCACACAAACACCACAAAGATTTCAGATATTTGCAGGAAGCCACCACTTAGCAACTGCTGCTTAATAATTTATTCACTTTCCCATTCAATGGTACATTCAGTCCACAAGACTTCAACACCTTTCTGGTAGTTTTATTTACAGTCTGCAGCGTGTTCTGTAAAACACAGGAGTGCTCACAGACACGCACACAACATAGGGATTTGCAAACATTTAAATAAGCACAGTTTATTCCAAAGGAAGTCTATGCACTACTTTTTCCATAAAAATTATAAAAAATACTTTAGTTACTGTATTTTACCTAAACCAAGATACTTGAGAATTCTTGCACAAGTGATGCCCCCTCCCCACAAAGGGCACTCCGACAAGAAGAAATTCAGGAGACTGCATCACCAAATAAAATCCTAATGGCAACTGCTTCAATCCCCCAGAAGAACAAAGAACTCCCACTCTGCATCCAGCAATCCCTGCTCTGCAGCCTGTCTGCATCTGCTTTTGTAGGGCTTGTGGGGCTTTTGCACTCACTTCCTTCTCCAGGGCAGTTCCCACAAAGAAAGAATGACTGAATTTCTGCAGACTGTCACTCGGCAATCCTGCATTTCACACATGCAAAGGGAAACACTTTCCTTTGAGCCCTTTATTTCAAGGAGTCTCTTTTTTACTGAGCATCCAGTGAGAACAGTGCCCAGTTGTGGCTGTTATTATTTCTCTGCTTTTGCTGCGTGGCAATATTGAGCTGGAGCTCTGCAGAACACCCACTGCAGCCCTTGTCTCACTGGGGCACACCGAATTGACAAAAAAAAGGCACAAAGATGAAACTCCTAAAGCAGCAGCAGCCCCAAGTCACTGAGCTGCTGCTTCCCACCACCAACACTCTGTGTCTCAGCAAACACTTCCAACGCACGAGCCAAGGCCACAGGGGAGTGAAAAGCCCAGAGCCTGCGGGCAGGACAAGCACTCCATTGATCAGTAACAAACCAACACAGCTCAGCTGGATGGTGCACTTAAGACTGGACCTGGAAGCGTCAGGAAAAGCCACTGGAACACAAGCTCAGCAGCACAGAATCCATTTGGCACCAGCTGATGAGATGGGAGGCTCTGTGTGGGACACGTTGTGCATTCAGCTTCAACAATGCCACAGCTCCACAGCAGCGCTGAAAAACTTCTGCTTTTAACAGCTGGAGAGGATTTTCTCAATGGAAGTGAAGCTGTCATTAACAGAGGAACAGCACACGATGCACAACATAACCTGCAATAAAAAGCTTTTGCTTTCCAGCATGTAAGCATCCAGGTTACTGGACTTTAGGTCATATCAACGAATCTGATGATAGATTTTTAAAAAATTTTTCTTGGAACTAAAAAAGTAAAATCTTCCATAAAATGATAAAGCACAAAAATACTCTCTCAGTACGTCTCAGGAAGCCATTTAATACCTTCCATGTCCTAGGAACAACTAGGCAAAACACTTGGAAAGTGTGAGCAGTAGAAATGTTGACCATTGAATGTTTGGCAGCCGTGTGCTCCAGCCCCTGGGAGGGGCTTGTCCCCCACTCCACACCAGTCCTGCAGCTCCCCAGCTATTTCTTCTTCTTCTTCTTCGGGGGCTCATCCTCAGAGCTGCTGCTGCTGCTGCTGCTGCTGCTGCTGGAGGAGCTCGGATCCGAGTCGAAGTCGGAGGAGGAGGAAGAGCTGCTGGAGGAGGGGGAGGGGGAGGAGGAGGAGGAGGAGGAGCTGTCCTCACTGTCACTGTCCTCGGAGGAGGTAGAGGAGTCCTGGCTGTCAGAGGAGTCGCTGGCTGAGCTGTCGCTGCTGCTGCTGCTGGAACTGGTCACACTTTTGGACCCGGGAGAGAACAAAGAGCTGAGCACAGCCCTGCCAGAGCCCATGGCACCGTGTTCTCTGCTCTGCTGGAATAATCCAAAGATCAATTTGTTGCCTTGAAAATTTCCAGGCCTCACCACCTAAGATGAATTCCTGTGCCCTCCCTCCCTTTCCCACTCCTGGATGAGTGGATTTTGGCCATTTGAGCAACGGCAGAGTGGCCCCAGGGCATGACATAGCCCAGCAGGACCGCAGAGAGGGGCAGAGAGGGAAAGCTGGCCAGGATCTCGTTCCCAGCCCTGAGCAGGGGCTTTACTGGCCTGACTGTCCTGTACTACCCGAGCTCTGGGGACAATGAACCAGGCTCAGTCCCTGCCTCACCACTGGCACCGTGAAATTCTGGCACTGCAAGAGTCAGGGGAGGTTTCAGCAGTGATTTCAGCAAGGTCAGAGCTGCTCCCAGCAAAAGCTGTTCTTAGACTACTCCTGGCTGAAGAACCCCGAGTACCTGCCACTGCAGGATGCTTGTGACTTCCAGGTGGAGGAGAAGGGTGGAAACAATCCAAGATGAAGACAGAATGATGAACACAGCAAAGAGGATTTCTTTATGCTCTGCACTGTTTTGTCACGTTCAGCCCTTCCTGGGCTGTTCTCTGCTTGTTGTTCTCAAGATCAACATCTCCAACTAAGGGGGGGTGATGTGAATTCCAAGGAAGTACAATTCAATTCTCCCCTAGATCTTTCCCTAAAGTACAAGATACTGATTCACCTCCCTTCCCACCAGAGTCAATCAAAGACTATCCAAAAACGTAAATGATGATAATGCGGAATCTGGTCTCCATTAGAAAAATTAATGTAGTATTTTTTATCAGAGCTTTGGTTAAATGTAACAACGCAGGAAGTGCCTGTGCTCAGGTTATTGGAGAGTGCGAGGTTTTCTCATCGCATCAGCCCTGTCAGCTGACAAATGTGGCTGTGCACTAAGGCACAAAGCACCGACGTTTGCACACTACAGCTGGAATCTGCTATCTCTGTGTGCAGACACAACCACTGCTCATCACAGATAAACCCACAAGGGCTGCTCCAGCACTGACTTACCTGGGGAAAAACCAGCACTAAGAGGAGCAAAATAAAAAGCATGGGAGTAGTAGTTTCACCCTGAGCAGCTCCATGAGATGGGCAGGAATCAGAGAATCCCCTGAGTAACTCTGAACTTGCTTTTCCTGATCACCTTTCACAGAATCCATAGCAGCAACCCATGGACATCCCGTGTGTAGGTTTATTCCAAAACCCACTTGCAGAAACATCAGGATATTGCACCTAAAGCTGCCTCTGCCAGAGGGAAGCAAGAGCTGGGGCTGGGAGAGGAAACAGGCAGGAACTTGCTCTCAGGAGAGGCAGCACGTGGGCTGCTGGCACTGCCAGCAGGAGGACGCAGGTGGGAGCAGGTAAAATTCCAATACAAAATGCAACTGGGGAATGTGACGGTGCAGAGGCTGTAGGTTGGCAGTCTAAGACTTTGGGGTTTATCACAGCTCTGCAAAAGCACCGAATTTCGCCAGCAGGTACCACTCATCCTCCTCAGGACAAGCTTCCAAGAGTTCATCTCTCAATCTGTGCCCTAGTGTGGGCCAAGTGCTGGTGGAGCCTGGGCTGGCACCCCGAGCTCTCACCCCAGCTGGCACCCCCAGGCCTTTCCAATGTGCCACTGCCACCCAAGCCACAATGGTGGGGCCTGAGGAAAGGAAGGAATGAGGAGGGACTTAGGACACAATCCTGCCCTTCAGACAGGCAGATTTACTGTGCTCCAGTCTCAAGGGGGCTCTCAGTGGATAACTCAAGCATCCCGCGTGGGACACTGGGGCCAAGGAGCAGCTGGAGGCAGCTCTGTCACCTGGGCTCACAGGGCTCTGCAGCAGCTGCTCTGCCCCAGCCTGTTCTGCTTAGGCCTGGGCTCCCTCATTACTGTTTATATCAAAACAAACACACTCTGTGGAAAAAAGGCTGGTGCCTCTGGATGGCAGGAGAGGGCTCGGGATGGCACGGAGCATCCTTCCCCTTCTGGCCGGCAGAGCCGGCCCTGCATTCCCGGTGATGGGAAGAGACACCAGGTAGGGCTGCAGAGCTGGGCAGGGACAGCAACATTCCCTTCCTCTTGGAGTGGCAATTTGTCACATTCCTTCATTCCAGAATGAAATCATTCTGAGTAAAGAGCAGGCTCAGAGGTGAACTCCACTGAACTCTTGTGCCTGTGACCAAAACCCGCTGGAAATATGGAAATTGACACACCGGCCCATAGAGCTGCATAGAAAAGTGCTGCGATACAATTCCAGGTTTCCCCAGCCCATGTGCAGGTGTCACCCCCAGCCCTCCCAGGGGCTCCCAGTTCCCAGGGCAGAGCAGAACCAGCACCCAGCCAGCAGCCCCTCGGGCCTGGGAGCTGGGGGGCACTTCCAGAAGTACACCATGCCTTGGAGCAAGCTGGCCAAACAATTCCACACCTAAACCCTTCAATCCCTGCAAGTCAAGGCAGACTCCCAAATGCCCAAGAATTCGCAGCTGCCATGGAAAAGTTAAAAGATCAACGTCTGCCTGAACTGCATTTGCAGAGTCCAATTGCACCCATTTTGCTCTGCCTCACGCTGGCAAATTGCCCGGAATGTGCTGTGTACAACAGCCTGGAAACCATGGAAAACTCCTGACACTGGTATCCCGACTCTGCCTCCTGCAGACACCCAGCTCAGGGAAAGCTTTGCAGCAAAGCCCATCCTAAAGGAGCTGTTTTCCCCGAGGAAGCCCAGCAGCGGCAGCGCTGGCCCAGAGCACAAAGCAGCAGCTGTGCCGGGGAAGAGCATCCTTCAGTTCCTCTGCTGCTCACTTGACCACAGAGCTGTTCCTAGGCCACATTCACCTGCCTGGAGCACCCATGGTCCCGAGTGCCCGGAGCTGGGCTGGCACCGGCACAGGCGGCACGGGCAGGATGGCCCAGGGGCTCAGCACGGCCCCGGCTGCTCCGGGAGTGCCACGGCAAAGATGTGCCTGGTCCCGGCTGGAGCGGGGCAGGAGCGGGGCTGTCGGGGGCAAGGCGGCCCCGGGGGGCTCTGGGCGTGTGCGAGGGGTCAGGAGGGGTCAGGAAGGCTCTGGATGCTGCCGATCCCAAATGTCCGCACTGGAGAGCAGCAGAGCCCGACGGGCAGCGCTTCAAGGTGGGGAGAGGCTGCCGGGCAGGAAACATGCGGGATGGGATGGGATGGGATGGGATGGGATGGGATGGGATGGGATGGGGATGGGGATGGGGATGGGATGGGATGGGATGGGATGGGATGGGGATGGGATGGGGATGGGGATGGGATGGGATGAGGATGGAGGGCGGGGTGGGGTTGGCGATGAAGAGCAAGTATGAGAATGAGATGGGGATAGGATGGGGAGCAGCTCCGCTGTGCTTCCTTGGGCCCGGGGAAGGTTTTGCAATGATCCTGGAGCTCTTCCTGGAATGGGAATTGCTTCTGAGAAGCAGCCAGCTGCCTCACCAGCACAGCCAGCACAGCCAGCACTGCCAGCATTCCAGTGCCACCAGCACCACCAGCATCCCTCTGCTGCTGGAGGGACCATGGCCCCTCAGGGAAGAGAAACGAGGAATGGTAGGAGCCTGTCAGGAGAGGGAAAGCAGTCGGAGAATGGGACATTCTGCAGGGAAGGAGTGTTTCTAATCAGGAGGAAAGGAGGAGCCTTTGCAAAACTCTTCATGTGGGGTTTCCGGCAAAAGCAACTTCCTCTGTAGCAAAAGTACCCTGAGCCAAGTAACTCTTACGAAGTTGGCCTCTGACGTAGCCAAAGTCACAATTTCTGACTCTCCGGTGACTACACAGAGCCTGGGGAAGCAACACGAGGACAGGGCACGGAGAGGAGCTGGTGGGACAGCAGTGGGCACCTCCTGGTGATCTGGGCACTTTCTCCTTCGTGTTCCTGACCTGGAAGGAGCCGCTTTAGGATACAGATCCCAAAGGAGCAAGGGGTGCCAGGAAGCGCCGCTGGTCGGGACAGAGCCCCTGTGCCTGCTGCTGCCCCACACTGAACAGGTCAGTGGAATGTTCTCCTTCCTCCCTGCCCCACCTTCCTCTCCTCCTGCAGCTGCTCTGTGCCTGCCACCCTCTCCGGTGACCGCAGTGCCCTCCCCAGATACCCCCTCTTTTCCTGTGCATCCTGTCTGTATCTTAATACCAAAATGAGCCAGAATAAACTTTCTAACAGAATGGGAAGTGTGAGCAAGCAGGAACTCTTTACCTGTGCAGGACACACAGGAGGATCTCTCCTTGTTCTGTGTGTGGGGGGAGACTTTACAATAGGGGTTTTTAGCCATTAGAAACACACAGAGGCATTAAGGCTTTGTTTTTGTCTGATACATAAACATCCCTTTCCTAGGACTCAGTTCCATGCATCCACCTCCTCCTGGGAGTCCTTTCATGATCCTGGAGGTTCATCAGGAGGGGTCTCTGGTGCTCATATTCACTGAGTGCTGCCATATTAAAGGTGACCTCACCTTGAACTTTTCCTTTGGCCATGTGCTGTTGCTTCTTGTTACAAAACTGCCTCAGAACCACTGCAGGCCTCCTGATCTGTTCCTGCACTGCCTCCAGCCACGTTTAGCATCCTGTGTGCACACTTTTACATACTTTTATCTTTTTGGCTGGTTGGTCTTTCAGCAACTTGCAGGGGAGCTGAATATTTTTATTTCCTATTTATCAGTCTCCTGCCAAACAGCCCAACCCTCCCACCTCCCTCTCCCACCCCACCATTCCCACCGCCCTCCTCCCCTGCACATCTCACTTCTCTCCACCGAATCCTTCCCACTGCAGGGAGCTGCTGAGGAGCCGCTTGGTCCATCCCTGGATTCTCCAAGCACTGACTGCCCATCCACTCTGACCACAGCCGGGGCCACATCCCAGCGCCTGCCCAGCGTCCATCCATGGAGGTGAGCTCCGTGTCCCCACCTTCTGTCTCACCCAGGGGAGAAGCCGATCTATGTGAGATAGGTGTCACCGACATGGCCATACACGGTTTCACGCTGCTCATCAGCCTCTGTGGGGTGGCCGGGAACGCGGCTGTCTTCTGGTTCCTCGGCTTCCACATCAAGAGGGACACCATGAAACCCATCACTGCCTACATCCTTGACCTGGCCATTATCGACTTCCTCTTCCTCATCTTCATGGTCCCCTCTTCCCTGCTTTTCCTGCTGGAGGATTTGTCCTGCTCTGCCATCATGCCCCCAGCATACATTAGCTTCCTTTTCCTCCTGTTTGTGTTGTTCTACAGCGTAGGGCTGTTCCGGCTGACGGCCATCAGCATTGAGAGGTGCAGGTCCATCCTCTGCCCACATGGGTACTTCTGCCACCTTCCCCAGGACCTGTCATGGGTGGTGGTGAGTGCCCTGCTCTGGGCCCTGTCCATCGCTGTCATCGCTGCCATTTCTGCAGTGACTTCCCTGTGCCAGTCACAGGAACACGAGCACTGCCGGGGGGCTCTCATCTCCCTGTACATCCTCAGCTTCCTCATCTTTGCTCCATCCGTGGTCATTTCCAGTGCAATCCTCTTCATCCACTTCAAGGGTAGCTGCCAGCAGCAGCAACTCCAGAGGCTCGACATCATTGTCTTCCTCATTGTGCTCCCCACTCTCCCCATTAGTGTCTGGAATTTCCTGCAGCAGCTCAGCTACACCACTGTGTCCTCCCAGGTCATTTTCCTGTTTGCCTGCATCCACAGCACCATCAACCCCTTCATCTACTTCTCTGTAACAAAGAGCTGGAGGCAGCGCTCCATGAAGTCCCTCAGGAAATCCCTCCAGAAGGTCTTCGAGGAGTCAGAAGAAAACACGGCCTGCAGCAGTGATGACACCATGGACATGGGGCCCCTGAGCCCGTTGAACCCTTCAACTGCACCGATGGAGGACCATGGGGCAGTGGCTGAGGGATTCCTTGAGCCACCAGATCAATAAATATCCACGGGATCACCCTCCCGCACTGTATTCCAGCAGGAGAAGGGAGCAGGGGCAGTACCAAGGACGATGTGGGAGGGAAGCTCTGCAGGGAGCACACTGGAGCATGGATTTCCTCCTCCCTTCTGGTTTCTAGAACACTGTTCCCCCAAAGGGATTGTGCCCTCATGACTGTGATCCCAAAAATCCCCCTGGCATGGTTCCTTCTGACAAGCAGCCAGCTGCCCCACCAGCACAGCCAGCACTGCCAGCATTCCAATGCCACCAGCACCACCAGGATCCCTCTGCTGCTGGATGGACCGTGACCCCTCAGGGAAGAGAAATGAGGAATGGTAGAAGCCTGTTGGGAGAGGGAAGGCAGTTGGGGAATGGGACATTCTGCAGGGAAGGAGTGTTTCTAATCAGGAGGAAAGGAGGAGCCATTTGCAAAACTCTTCATGTGGACCTTTTTGACAAAAGTCAATTCCTTTGTGGTAAAGAAAAAAAAAATTCAAGATAGATAACTTCAAGGAAGTGGAGCTCTGACAAAGCCAAAGTTGTAAAACCGGTTTCGACTGCCCTGTGACCCCACTGAGTCTTGGGGAGCAACACGAGGACAGGGCACAGAGAGGAGCTGGTGGGACAGCAGTGGGCACCTCCTGGTGATCTGGGCACTTTCTCCTTCGTGTTCCTGACCTGGGAGGAGCCGCTTTAGGGTGTGGATCCCAAAGGAGCAAGGGGTGCCAGGAAGCGCCGCTGATCGGGACAGAGCCCCTGTGCCTGCTGCTGCCCCACACTGAACAGGTCAGTGGAATGTTCTCCTTCCTCCCTGCCCCACCTTCCTCTCCTCCTGCAGCTGCTCTGTGCCTGCCACCCTCTCCCAGTGACCGCAGTGCCCTCCCCAGATCCCCCCTCTTTTCCTGTGCATCCTGTCTGTATCTTAATACCAAAATGAACCAGAATAAACTTTCTAAGACAATGGGAAGTGTGAGCAAGGATTTCTCCTTGTTCTGTGTGTGTGGGGAGACTTTACAGCAGGGGTTTTATCCATTAGAAACACACAGAGGCATTAAGGGGAGGTTCTTGTCTGATACATAAACATCACATTCCTAGGACTCATCTCCATGCATCCACCTCCTCCTGGGAGTCCTTTCATGATCCTGGAGGTTCATCAGGAGGGGTCTCTGGTGCTCGTATTCACTGAGTGCTGCCATATTAAAGGTGACCTCGCCTTGAACTTTTCCTTTGGCCATGCACTGCTGCTTCTTGTGACAGAACTGCCCCAGAACCACTGCAGGCCTCCTGATCTGTTTCCCCACTGCCTCCAGCCACGTTTAGCATCCTGTGTGCACACTTTTACATACTTTTATCTTTTTGGCTGGTTGGTCTTTCAGCAACTGCAGGGGAGCTGAATATTTTTATTTCCTATTTATCAGTCTCCTGCCAAACAGCCCAACCCTCCCACCTCCCTCTCCCACCCCACCATTCCCACCGCCCTCCTCCTGTGCACATCTCACTTCTCTCCACCGATCACTTCCTGCTGCAGGGAGCTGCTGAGGAGCCGCTTGGTCCATCCCTGGATTCTCCAAGCACTGACTGCCCATCCACTCTGACCACAGCCGGGGCCACATCCCAGCGCCTGCCCAGCGTCCATCCATGGAGGTGAGCTCCGTGTTCCCACCTTCTGTCTCACCCAGGGGAGAAGCCGATCTATGTGAGATAGGTGTCACCGACATGGCCATACACGGTTTCACGCTGCTCATCAGCCTCTGTGGGGTGGCCGGGAACGCGGCTGTCTTCTGGTTCCTCGGCTTCCACATCAAGAGGGACACCATGAAACCCATCACTGCCTACATCCTTGACCTGGCCATTATCGACTTCCTCTTCCTCATCTTCATGGTCCCCTCTTCCCTGCTTTTCCTGCTGGAGGATTTGTCCTGCTCTGCCATCATGCCCCCAGCATACATTAGCTTCCTTTTCCTCCTGTTTGTGTTGTTCTACAGCGTAGGGCTGTTCCGGCTGACGGCCATCAGCATTGAGAGGTGCAGGTCCATCCTCTGCCCACGTGGGTACTTCTGCCACCTTCCCCAGGACCTGTCATGGGTGGTGGTGAGTGCCCTGCTCTGGGCCCTGTCCATCGCTGTCATCGCTGCCATTTCTGCAGTGACTTCCCTGTGCCAGTCACAGGAACACGAGCACTGCCGGGGGGCTCTCATCTCCCTGTACATCCTCAGCTTCCTCATCTTTGCTCCATCCGTGGTCATTTCCAGTGCAATCCTCTTCATCCATTTCAAGGGTAGCTGCCAGCAGCAGCAACTCCAGAGGCTCGACATCATTGTCTTCCTCATTGTGCTCCCCACTCTCCCCAT
Source organism: Coloeus monedula (assembly GCF_965178545.1). Lineage (NCBI taxonomy): Eukaryota > Metazoa > Chordata > Aves > Passeriformes > Corvidae > Coloeus > Coloeus monedula. Next base: position 750,441 of record NC_138786.1, read on the forward strand.
TAGTGTCTGGAATTTCCTGCAGCAGCTCAGCTACACCACTGTGTCCTCCCAGGTCATTTTCCTGTTTGCCTGCATCCACAGCACCATCAACCCCTTCATCTACTTCTCTGTAACAAAGAGCTGGAGGCAGCGCTCCATGAAGTCCCTCAGGAAATCCCTCCAGAAGGTCTTTGAGGAGTCAGAAGAAAACACAGCCTGCAGCAGTGATGACACCATGGACATGGGGGCCCTGAGGCCATTGAACCCTTCAGCTGCACCGATGGAGGACCATGGGGCAGTGGCTGAGGGATTCCTTGAGCCACCAGATCAATAAATATCCATGGGATCACCCTCCCGCACTGTATTCCAGCAGGAGAAGGGAGCAGGGGCAGTACCAAGGACGATGTGGGAGGGAAGCTCTGCAGGGAGCACACTGGAGCATGGATTTCCTCCTCCCTTCTGGTTTCTAGAACACTGTTCCCCCAAAGGGATTGTGCCCTCATGACTGTGATCCCAAAAATCCCCCTGGCATGTTCCTTCTGACAAGCAGCCAGCTGCCCCACCAGCACAGCCAGCACTGCCAGCATTCCAATGCCACCAGCACCACCAGGATCCCTCTGCTGCTGGATGGACCGTGACCCCTCAGGGAAGAGAAATGAGGAATGGTAGAAGCCTGTTGGGAGAGGGAAGGCAGTTGGGGAATGGGACATTCTGCAGGGAAGGAGTGTTTCTAATCAGGAGGAAAGGAGGAGCCATTTGCAAAACTCTTCATGTGGACCTTTTTGACAAAAGTCAATTCCTTTGTGATAAAGAAAAAAAAAAATCAAGATAGATAACTTCAAGGAAGTGGAGCTCTGACAAAGCCAAAGTTGTAAAACCGGTTTCGACTGCCCTGTTGTGAGAAATGAGACAACTCTTAAAAAGATTAATTTATTGAAAACAGAAAAAATGAAAAATTACAGAAATTAAAAAAATATAAAAATTTGGGATCCTATGGCTCGGTAGATGGTATGCCCCAGGAGCGCAGGGATCTGAGATCTTCTGGCTGAGACAGCACTAGACCTCAGGTAGAGAAAAAACTTGCAGTGCTGGCTTGACTTAAAAAATTACTAAAAGCCCCTTAAAAGGGGTAAGGCTTTTAATGCCCAGCACCGATGTCTCCCACAGCTAGTCTGGAGAGAGCAAGAGGGGAAGAGAGAAGAGAGAAGAGAGCCCGCCTCTCGGCTTCGTCCTTTTTATAGTTTTTGCTCCGCCCCCCAGTCTGCCCACAGCCCGCCCCTTCGGTCCAAGGCGATTGGTGCTTTCCCTTTGATGGATCATCTCCGTCCACCAATGGCTCATCGTTGTCAAGGGGGGTGGTATCAGTTAGAGATAAGGGAATACAATACCTTCATTAAAATTCAGGTATTCAGGTTGCCATGGAACTTGCCTGCAGAGTAATGGCTCTGTAGCTAAAAACAGCTGCTGGCTATTAAGACTGGGTGGGGGGTTTGGACTTGGAATCAAAATGCAAGTGAAACACCTACAAAAATTATTAAAATACATCCAACACACCTCAAAACACTTGTAAAAGTATACAGTAAACACAGGAAAGGTAACTCTTATGGTGTACCAGTGGTTTGTAGCTTGAAAAGGGGCAAGTTTGTGATTTTTAACTGGGAAAATTTTAACTGGGAAGGGTGCAACTCTATTAATAAACTTTAAAAAATGGAAACACTGGTAATGGAACTGGATTTTTGTACCTGGGCTGATGGGTTAATTGTAACATTCAATTTAAAAATAATTAACTCAAAATTAATTATTTAAAGCACTTAATATGCAAAGACCAAGCACAAATAGGGATTCCATGTATGACACTGTGATCCCATGGAGCCTTGGGGAACAACACGAGGACAGGGCACGGAGAGGAGCTGGTGGGACAGCAGTGGGCACCTCCTGGTGATCTGGGCACTTTCTCCTTCGTGTTCCTGACCTGGAAGGAGCCGCTTTAGGATACAGATCCCAAAGGAGCAAGGGGTGCCAGGAAGCGCCGCTGATGGGGACAGAGCCCCTGTGCCTGCTGCTGCCCCACACTGAACAGGTCAGTGGAATGTTCTCCTTCCTCCCTGCCCCACCTTCCTCTCCTCCTGCAGCTGCTCTGTGCCTGCCACCCTCTCCCGGTGACCGCAGTGCCCTCCCCAGATACCCCCCTCTTTTCCTGTACATCCTGTCTGTATCTTAATACCCAAATGAACCAGAATAAACTTTCTAACAGAATGGGAAGTGTGAGCAAGCAGGAATTCTTTACCTGTGCAGGACACACAGGAGGATCTCTCCTTGTTCTGTGTGTGGGGGGAGACTTTACAATAGGGGTTTTTAGCCATTAGAAACACACAGAGGCATTAAGGCTTTGTACTTGTCTGATACGTAAACATCCCTTTCCTAGGACTCATCTCCATGCATCCACCTCCTCCTGGGAGTCCTTTCATGATCCTGGAGGTTCATCAGGAGGGGTCTCTGGTGCTCATATTCACTGAGTGCTGCCATATTAAAGGTGACCTCACCTTGAACTTTTCCTTTGGCCATGTGCTGTTGCTTCTTGTTACAAAACTGCCTCAGAACCACTGCAGGCCTCCTGATCTGTTCCTGCACTGCCTCCAGCCACGTTTAGCATCCTGTGTGCACACTTTTACATACTTTTATCTTTTTGGCTGGTTGGTCTTTTCAGCAACTGCAGGGGAGCTGAATATTTTTATTTCCTATTTATCAGTCTCCTGCCAAACAGCCCAACCCTCCCACCTCCCTCTCCCACCCCACCATTCCCACCGCCCTCCTCCTGTGCACATCTCACTTCTCTCCACCGAATCCTTCCCGCTGCAGGGAGCTGCTGAGGAGCCGCTTGGTCCATCCCTGGATTCTCCAAGCACTGACTGCCCATCCACTCTGACCACAGCCGGGGCCACATCCCAGCGCCTGCCCAGCGTCCATCCATGGAGGTGAGCTCCGTGTTCCCACCTTCTGTCTCACCCAGGGGAGAAGCCGATCTATGTGAGATAGGTGTCACCGACATGGCCATACACGGTTTCACGCTGCTCATCAGCCTCTGTGGGGTGGCCGGGAACGCGGCTGTCTTCTGGTTCCTCGGCTTCCACATCAAGAGGGACACCATGAAACCCATCACTGCCTACATCCTTGACCTGGCCATTATCGACTTCCTCTTCCTCATCTTCATGGTCCCCTCTTCCCTGCTTTTCCTGCTGGAGGATTTGTCCTGCTCTGCCATCATGCCCCCAGCATACATTAGCTTCCTTTTCCTCCTGTTTGTGTTGTTCTACAGCGTAGGGCTGTTCCGGCTGACGGCCATCAGCATTGAGAGGTGCAGGTCCATCCTCTGCCCACGTGGGTACTTCTGCCACCTTCCCCAGGACCTGTCATGGGTGGTGGTGAGTGCCCTGCTCTGGGCCCTGTCCATCGCTGTCATCGCTGCCATTTCTGCAGTGACTTCCCTGTGCCAGTCACAGGAACACGAGCACTGCCGGGGGGCTCTCATCTCCCTGTACATCCTCAGCTTCCTCATCTTTGCTCCATCCGTGGCCATTTCCAGTGCAATCCTCTTCATCCATTTCAAGGGTAGCTGCCAGCAGCAGCAACTCCAGAGGCTCGACATCATTGTCTTCCTCATTGTGCTCCCCACTCTCCCCATTAGTGTCTGGAATTTCCTGCAGCAGCTCAGCTACACCACTGTGTCCTCCCAGGTCATTTTCCTGTTTGCCTGCATCCACAGCACCATCAACCCCTTCATCTACTTCTCTGTAACAAAGAGCTGGAGGCAGCGCTCCATGAAGTCCCTCAGGAAATCCCTCCAGAAGGTCTTTGAGGAGTCAGAAGAAAACACGGCCTGCAGCAGTGATGACACCATGGACATGGGGCCCCTGAGCCCGTTGAACCCTTCAACTGCACCGATGGAGGACCATGGGGCAGTGGCTGAAGGTTTCCTTGAGCCACCAGATCAATAAATATCCATGGGATCACCCTCCCGCACTGTATTCCAGCAGGAGAAGGGAGCAGGGGCAGTACCAAGGACGATGTGGGAGGGAAGCTCTGCAGGGAGCACACTGGAGCATGGATTTCCTCCTCCCTTCTGGTTTCTAGAACACTGTTCCCCCAAAGGGATTGTGCCCTCATGACTGTGATCCCAAAAATCCCCCTGGCATGGTTCCTTCTGACAAGCAGCCAGCTGCCCCACCAGCACAGCCAGCACTGCCAGCATTCCAATGCCACCAGCACCACCAGGATCCCTCTGCTGCTGGATGGACCGTGACCCCTCAGGGAAGAGAAATGAGGAATGGTAGAAGCCTGTTGGGAGAGGGAAGGCAGTTGGGGAATGGGACATTCTGCAGGGAAGGAGTGTTTCTAATCAGGAGGAAAGGAGGAGCCATTTGCAAAACTCTTCATGTGGACCTTTTTGACAAAAGTCAATTCCTTTGTGATAAAGAAAAAAAAAATTCAAGATAGATAACTTCAAGGAAGTGGAGCTCTGACAAAGCCAAAGTTGTAAAACCGGTTTCGACTGCCCTGTGACCCCACTGAGTCTTGGGGAGCAACACGAGGACAGGGCACAGAGAGGAGCTGGTGGGACAGCAGTGGGCACCTCCTGGTGATCTGGGCACTTTCTCCTTCGTGTTCCTGAGCTGGGAGGAGCCGCTTTAGGATACAGATCCCAAAGGAGCAAGGGGTGCCAGGAAGCGCCGCTGATCGGGACAGAGCCCCTGTGCCTGCTGCTGCCCCACACTGAACAGGTCAGTGGAATGTTCTCCTTCCTCCCTGCCCCACCTTCCTCTCCTCCTGCAGCTGCTCTGTGCCTGCCACCCTCTCCCAGTGACCGCAGTGCCCTCCCCAGATACCCCCTCTTTTCCTGTGCATCCTGTCTGTATCTTAATACCAAAATGAGCCAGAATAAACTTTCTAACACAATGGGAAGCGTGAGGAAGCAGGAATTCTTTACCTGTGCAGGACACACAGGAGGATCTCTCCTTGTTCCGTGTGTGGGGGGAGACTTTACAGCAGGGGTTTTATCCATTAGAAACACACAGAGGCATTAAGGCTTTGTTTTTGTCTGATACATAAACATCACATTCCTAGGACTCATCTCCATGCATCCACCTCCTCCTGGGAGTCCTTTCATGATCCTGGAGGTTCGTCAGGAGGGGTCTCTGGTGCTCGTATTCACTGAGTGCTGCCATATTAAAGGTGACATCACCTTGAACTTTCCCTTTTGCCATGCGCTGTTTCTTTTTGTTACAGAACTGCCCCAGAACCACTGCAGGCCTCCTGATCTGTTTCCCCACTGCCTCCAGCCTAATTTCTTGCCCTGTGTGCACACATTTAAATCCTTTTTTCTTTTTGACTAGTGGGTCTTTCAGCAACATCGGGGAACTGAAAATGTTTATTCTCTGTGTTCTTTATCAATCCCCACCAAAACAGCCCAACCCTCCCACCTCCCTCTCCCACCCCACCATTCCCACCGCCCTCCTCCCCTGCACATCTCACTTCTCTCCACCGAACCCTTCCCACTGCAGGGAGCTGCTGAGGAGCCGCTTGGTCCATCCCTGGATTCTCCAAGCACTGACTGCCCATCCACTCTGACCACAGCCGGGGCCACATCCCAGCGCCTGCCCAGCGTCCATCCATGGAGGTGAGCTCCGTGTCCCCACCTTCTGCCTCACCCACTGAAGGAGATGATCCATGTGAGACAGATGTCACCAACATGGCCATACACAGTGTGACACTGCCCATCTGCCTCTGTGGGCTGGCTGGGAACGGGGCTGTGCTCTGGCTCATGGTCATGACCGGCAGTGCTCTCTTCATCTTTAACCTGGCTGTCGCTGACTTCTTCTTCCTCCTCTTCGCGCTCCCCTCCTCCCTGCTCTTCCTGCTGGAGGACGTGTCCTGCTCTCCTATCCTGCCCCTGATGTACGTGAGCTTCCTTTTCCAGCTGTCCATGGTCTCCTACTACTGGGGGCTGTTCCGGCTGAGAGACGTCAGCGCCGTATCAGACATGGACAGCCTCTGCCTGCTCTGCTGCCGCTGTGACCTTCCCCTGCGCCTGCTGTGGGTGGTGTACAGGGTCCAATTCTGGGCCTTCTTCGCTCTCATCACTGCCATTCCCACGGTGACATTCCTGTGCCCATCACACGAGCAGGAGCACTGCCGGCTGGCTCTCATCTCCATGTTCGCTGTCATCCTGCTCATCTGTGGTGCACCCATGGTCATTTCCACATCAATCATTTTCATCAAGGCCAAGAGTGGCTCCAAGAAGCAGCGACCCGAGAGGCGTGACATCGTTATCTTCCTCGTTGTGCTCTTCACTCTCCTCCAGAGCCTCTGGAATATCCTGCAGCAGCTCAGTTACACCGGTGTGTCAAGACAGGTTGTTTTCCTGCTTGCCTGCATCCACAGCACCATCAAACCCTTCATCTACTTCTTGGCAGGGATGTACAAGAGGCCCTGCTCTGTGAGATCCCTCAGGAATTCTCTCCGGAGGTTCTTTGAGGATCCAGAAGAAAACACTCCCAGCAGCAATGCTGTGGCCAAGGACTCGGTGATCTGAGCCTGTTGCTCCCTTCCCCTGTGCTGCTGAAGGACCCCAGGACAGTGACTGAGGGATTCCTTGAGCCAACTGATCAATAAATATCCACGGGATCAGCCTCCCTGGGGTGGTGTAATCCCGCAGGAGAAAAGAGCAGGGGCAGTGCCAAGGGCAATGTGGGAGGGATGCTCTGCAGGGAGCACACTGGAGCATGGATTTCCTCCTCCCTCCCGGCTCCACGTGGCTCCAAGCAGTGCAGCCGGGCTCAGTCCTGCTCCCTGGCTCTATTCCCCATGGAATGACCCTCACTGCCTCTGGGCCCCAGGGAATAAACTCCTTCTCCTTTGGCTCAGCAGATGAGTTTCATGGTGTTTTGAGGGAGCTCTTTCCCGGAGAGGGTGGGACAGGTTAATGCCTGGGGACACAGCCAGCACGGGGCAGCGGTGATTCCCCAAATCTCTGCGGGGCTGGTGCCTCTGGGTGGCAGGAGAGGGCTCGGGATGGCACGGAGCATCCTTCCCCTTCTGGCCGGCAGAGCCGGCCCTGCATTCCCGGTGATGGGAAGAGACACCAGGTAGGGCTGCAGAGCTGGGCAGGGACAGCAACATTCCCTTCCTCTGGGAGTGGGAATTGTCACATCCCTTCATTCCAGAATGAAATCATTCTGAGTAAAGAGCAGGCTCAGAGGTGAACTCCACTGAACTCTTGTGCCTGTGACCAAAACCCGCTGGAAATATGGAAATTGACGTCAGCAGGAGCTTGGACCATTGGATTGCACAGAAATTAGGGGGTTGTGCTGCTGTCCTGCACAACGGGGCCGTCCTCTGGTTGCCCAGCATCCATGTCCAAGGAAGCCCTTCAGCACCTCCATCCTGAACCTGGCCACCCTCAGGAGGAGCTGAACAGCGACTCTGCACAGCAGCTTCAGCCACAATCCAGGCTCTGCTGATCTTTGCCATTTTGGTACCACCCCTACATGAAATTGGCATTTATTGCTTTTGTTTCATTCCAACGTGGGAAGTCTGACCCCAGAATGTGGTGACTAAATAATATCTGGGCTTTGCTGCAGAGCCTGTCCCTGCTGAACAGTGTCCAAAATGGCTCCTTTCCTTCTTTTGTCCCACTCTAAAGCCCCTGCCTTGTCTGAGGAGGGCAGGTACCTGTCTCACAGCAGAGCCCTTCCCAAGGCTGCTGCCTGCCGTGGTTGGGATGATGCTGACAGTGCCAAGAGCTCCTCATCCCTCCTGGGAGAGAGCTGGGCAGCAGCCCCATCTCTTACTCGGGGGGAAGTTGTCCCTCCTTTTCCCACGGCCTCAAATCCAGGGGAAACCAACGTTCCACTGCTTCTGGAAAGGGAAGTGAGAGGGAAAGCCGTGGGGGGTGAGTCAGGCTTTGGAGACACACGTGAGGTGAAACATCTTAAAAAGCATTTATTAACAGAGTTGTTAATAATGAAGAGAGCAGAGCAACTCCCACATCTGGGAGGGTTTTTCTCTCCCTGTCTCCCGTTTTCCTGTGCATTGGAAAGGAGAAACTTTCCAAGGTACAACCTCTTGTCCGGGAAAGAACAACTCAGCCAGGGAGCATCTCCCAAGGCAAGTGCAGAAGGAGCTGTCTTGGTTTGAAAGACAAGGAGAGAATCTTCCTTGGAATGGGGAATATGACCCCCTTCCCTCCGAATGATTATAACTTTGAAATGAAGGGGCTTTCAGGCAAAGCTGTGGGAGAAGGAATCACAGTCCTTCACTGGCATGTGTGTGTGTAACAGGGAAACAAACACCAGCAATGGCAGCCACAGGTAACAAAGGGAAAAGGAGCAGCAAACCCACTGACCTCCCAGTGCCTCCTGGAGCATGGATATTCCCATGCAGAGCTGCCTATTTAACACCAGCTGTGCCAGGAACCAGCAGAGCTTCCAGGGAAGCTCAGCAGAGTCGGGACAAGGACAGCTTCATGTTCCATAGAATTTGCTGTTTGTAACCCTCATCCCCCAGCCCCCCCAATGCCCCTGGGGGCACCTGACAGAGTTCCCTGGAATTCAGCTGCCTGCACCCCCCGAGCTCGGGCTCCAGGTGATGTTTTAAAGCAGGAGAAGGCGCTGGCATTATCCAGCTCCCCATCCCGTTCCCCCGCTCCCCCATCCCGTTCCCCCGTTCCCCATCCCGTTCCCCCATTCCCCCATCCCGTTCCCCCGTTCCCCATCCCGTTCCCCCGTTCCCCATCCCGTTCCCCATCCCGTTCCCCCGTTCCCCATCCCGTTCCCCATCCCGTTCCTCCGTTCCCCATCCCGTTCCCCATCCCGTTCCCCCGTTCCCCATCCCGTTCCCCCGTTCCCCATCCCGTTCCCCATCCCGTACCCCCGTTCCCCCATCCCGTTCCCCCGTTCCCCATCCCGTTCCCCGTCCCGTTCCCCATCCCGTTCCCCATCCCGCTCTCCCGCTCCTCGCTCACCGCCCGGGCCTGTCCGTGCCCGCCCGCCCCAACCGCTCCCGCCGGTTCCAACTGGCCGCGCGCAGCCCCGCCCCGCCTCTCCATTGGCCAGACCTCGGCCCGCCCCGCTCCCCATTGGCCTTTGGCCCCGTCAATCACGCGGCAAACCCCGCCCACCCCCCGCCCGCAGGCGCTGTTGCCGTGGCGGCCGCTGGAATGCGGCCCGGGCACATCCCCAAGGGAAAAGGAGGCACAAAATGAGGAATTGGGAAGTAAAAGGGGAAGGCTGCGCAGCGCCCGCGGCGCCCCGAGAGCGAGGAGCAGCCCCCACTCCTCTCCCCGTCTTCGTTTCCCACCCCAAGCCCTGCACGTTATCAGGGAGCAGCCCCAACCCTCTCCCATCATTACCTCGGAAATATTCCGTGGTTTTTCCAAACTGCTGAATTTATTGTGCTGAAGAGCCGCTTCGTTCAGCACACACCGGCCCATAGAGCTGCATAGAAAAGTGCTGCGATACAATTCCAGGTTTCCCCAGCCCATGTGCAGGTGTCACCCCCAGCCCTCCCAGGGGCTCCCAGTTCCCAGGGCAGAGCAGAACCAGCACCCAGCCAGCAGCCCCTCGGGCCTGGGAGCTGGGGGGCACTTCCAGAAGTACACCATGCCTTGGAGCAAGCTGGCCAAACAATTCCACACCTAAACCCTTCAATCCCTGCAAGTCAAGGCAGACTCCCAAATGCCCAAGAATTCGCAGCTGCCATGGAAAAGTTAAAAGATCAACGTCTGCCTGAACTGCATTTGCAGAGTCCAATTGCACCCATTTTGCTCTGCCTCACGCTGGCAAATTGCCCGGAACGTGCTGTGGACAAGAGCCTGGAAACCATGGAAAACTCCTGACACTGGTATCCCGACTCTGCCTCCTGCAGACACCCAGCTCAGGGAAAGCTTTGCAGCAAAGCCCATCCTAAAGGAGCTGTTTTCCCCGAGGAAGCCCAGCAGCGGCAGCGCTGCCCCAGAGCACAAAGCAGCAGCTGTGCCGGGGAAGAGCATCCTTCAGTTCCTCTGCTGCTCACTTGACCACAGAGCTGTTCCTAGGCCACATTCACCTGCCTGGAGCCCCCGTGATGCCGAGTGCCCGGAGCTGGGCTGGCACCGGCACAGGCGGCACGGGCAGGATGGCCCAGGGGCTCAGCACGGCCCCGGCTGCTCCGGGAGTGCCACGGCAAAGATGTGCCTGGTCCCGGCTGGAGCGGGGCAGGAGCGGGGCTGTCGGGGGCAAGGCGGCCCCGGGGGGCTCTGGGCGTGTGCGAGGGGTCAGGAGGGGTCAGGAAGGCTCTGGATGCTGCCGATCCCAAATGTCCGCGCTGGAGAGCAGCAGAGCCCGACGGGCAGCGCTTCAAGGTGGGGAGAGGCTGCCGGGCGGGAAACCTGCGGGATGGGATGGGATGGGATGGGATGGGATGGGATGGGATGGGATGGGATGGGATGGGATGGGATGGGATGGGATGGGATGGGGATGGGATGGGGATGGGATGGGGATGGGATGGGGATGGGATGGGGATGGGATGGGGATGGGATGGGGATGGGATGGGGATGGGATGGGGATGGGATGGGGATGGGATGGGGATGGGATGGGGATGGGATGGGGATGGGATGGGGATGGGATGGGGATAGGATGGGGATGGGATGGGGATGGGGTGAGGATGGGGTGGCGATGGGGTGGCGATGGGGTGGCGATGGTGATGGAGAGCAGGAATGAGAATGGGATGGGGATAAGACAAGGAGCAGCTCCGCTGTGCTTCCTTGGGCCGGGGGAGGTTTTGCAATGATCCCGGAGCTCTTCCCAGAATCGGAGTTGCTTCTGACAAGTACAGATCTGCCTCACCAACACAGCCAGCATAGCCAGCATTCCAATGCCACCAGCATCCCCCTGCTGCTGGAGGGACCATGACCCCTCAGGGAAGAGAAATGAGGAATGGTAGGAGCCTGTTGGGAGAGGGAGTGTAGTCAGGGAATGGGACATGCTGCAGGGAAGGAGTGTTTCTAACCAGGGGGAAATCATGAACCTTTGCAAAATTGTTCATGCAAATTGTTCATGCAAAATTGTTCATGCAAAACCATCTGTAGCAAAAAAACCCCCAAGACAAATAACTCTGGGCAAGTGGAGCTCTGACACACCTAAAGTCACAATTTCCAACTCCCCCGTGACTCCACCCTCCCTGGGGGAGCAACACGAGGACAGGGCACGGAGAGGAGCTGGTGGGACAGCAGTGGGCACCTCCTGGTGATCTGGGCACTTTCTCCTTCGTGGTCCTGAGCTGGGAGGAGCCACTTTAGGATACGGATCCCAAAGGAGCAAGGGGTGCCAGGAAGCGCCGCTGATCGGGACAGAGCCCCTGTGCCTGCTGCTGCCCCACACTGAACAGGTCAGTGGAATGTTCTCCTTCCTCCCTGCCCCACCTTCCTCTCCTCCTGCAGCTGCTCTGCTCCTGCCACCCTCTCCCGGTGACCGCAGTGCCCTCCCCAGATCCCCCCTCTTTTCCTGTGCATCCTGTCTGTATCTTAATACCCAAATGAGCCAGAACAAATTTTCTAACACAATGGGAAATGTGAGGAAGCAGGAATTCTTTACCTGTGCAGGACACACAGGAGGATCTCTCCTTGTTCTGTGTGTGGGGAGACTTTACAGCAGGGTTTTATCCATTATAAACACACAGAGGCATTCAAATCTGTTTCTTATCTAATACACAACAATCACTTTCCTAGAACGAATTTCCATGCATTCACCTCCTCCTGGAAGTCTTTTGATGGTCCTGCAGATTCATTAAGAGGGGTCTCTGCTGGTCATACTCACGGAATGCTTCAGTATTAAAGGTAACCTTGCCTTGAGCTATTTTTCTGGGTGTGCACTGTTGCTTCTTGTTACAGAACTGCCCCAGAACCACTGCAGGCCTCCTGATCTGTTCCTGCAGCGGCTCCAGCCTCATTTCTAGCCCTGGGTGCACACATTTAAATTCTTTCATCTTTTTGACTAGTTGGTTGTTACTGCCTGTTCTGAGCTTCCCCTCCCCAAGACACTTGCCTCTGCCATGTGCTCCGAGGTTCTTTCTTCTAAGCGTGGGCAAAACCAAATGTAACTCAAGCTCTTTAGCAGTGTCTGATTTGCCGGTCACCCCGGGTCCGCCCCCAGTCCTCCTCTCTCACCTTCTCCGAATAAAAGACAAAATCGAGAGAGGCCCCGTCCTCTCTTGGCTCAGCTTCCTTCCTGTGAACACCTCTTGTCGTCTGTCTCATTTGAAAGCTTCTAACGGCGGGAAATTGAGCGAGCAGACATCTATATTTCTCCCTGTTTGCTTCTGCTGATGGTATTTGCTCTGCAGCTGATAAAGATACCGATTTTAGAGCTACTGAAGTGCTAGATTGCCCGTGCTACCTCTCTGGGCTGCTCGAGGCTTTCTAAGGCATTAAACTATTAGCCTAGCCGGTATAAAGCTGAAAAGATACCCTCCACAGTTGGTCTTTTCAGCAACATCAGGGAACTGAAAATGTTTATTCTCTATGTTATTTATCAATCCACTGCTGCACAGCCCAACCTTCCCACCTCCATCTCCCACCCCACCATTCCCACCACCCTCCTCCCCTGCACATCTCACTTCTCTCCACCGAACCCTTCCCACTACAGGGAGCTGCTGAGGAGCCGCTTGGTCCATCCCTGGATTCTCCAAGCACTGACTGCCCATCCACTCTGACCACAGCCGGGGCCACATCCCAGCGCCTGCCCAGCGTCCATCCATGGAGGTGAGCTCCGTGTTCCCACCTTCTGCCTCACCCACCGAAGGAGCTGATCTATGTGAGATGGATGTCACCGACGTGGCCATACACAGTGTGACACTGCTCATCTGCCTCTGTGGGCTGGCTGGGAATGGGGCTCTCTTCTGCCTCCTCAGACGGAAAGGTCATACTGCCAGCATCTTTGGCCTGGCTGTCGCCGACTTCATCTTCCTCCTCCTTGTGCTCCCCTCCGCCCTGCTCTTCCTGCTGGAGGACGTGTCCTGCTCTCCTATCCTGCCCCTGATGTACGTGAGCTTCCTTTACCTGGTGTCAGTGATCTCCTGCTACTGGGTGCTCTTTTGGATGACAGCCATGAGCACCAAAAAGGACATGGAAAAGCTCTGCAAGCTCTGCTGCCACTGTGACCTTCCTGATCCCATGATGTGGGTGCTGTGGGGCGCTCAATGCTTGGCCTTCTTCGCTCTCTTCACTGCCATTCCCACGGTGACATTCCTGTGCCCATCACACCAGCAGGAGCACTGCCAGGTGGTTCTCACCTCCATGTTCATTGTCATCCTGCTCCTCTTTGCTGCACCCGTGGCCATTTCCAGCACAATCAACATCGTTAAAGCCAAGTGTGGCTCCCAGCAGCAGAAACCCGAGAGGTTCGATGTCGTTGTCTTCCTCCTTGTGCTCTTGGCTCTCCTCCTGAGCCTCCTGAATTTCCTGCAGCAGCTCGGTTACATCGTTGTGTCCTCCCAGGTTTTTTTCCTGCTCACCTGCATCCACAGCACCATCAAACCCTTCATCTACTTCTTGGCAGGGAGGTGCTGGAGCCCCTGCTCCATGGGGTCCCTCCAGCTCTCGCTCCAGAGGGTCTTTGAGGAGACAGAAAGACAAAACTGCCGGCAGCAAGGATACCAACAGGGACACGGGGGGTCTGAGCCTGTTGATCCCTTCCCCTGTGCTGCTGAAGGACCCTGAGACAGTGACTGAGGGATTCCTTGAGCCATCGGATTTATAAATATCCAGAATATCAACCTCCCCCGGCCTGTATTCCTGCAGGAGAAGCGAGCAGGGGCAGTGCCAAGGGCGATGTGGGAGGGATGCTCTGCAGGGAGCACACTGGAGCATGGATTTCCTCCTCCCTCCCGGCTCCACGTGGCTCCAAGCAGCACAGCCGGGCTCAGTCCTGTTCCCTGGCTCTATTCCTCATGGAATGACCCTCACTTCCTCTGGGCCCCAGGGAATAAACTCCTTCTCCTTTGGCTCAGCAGATGAGTTTCATGGCGTTTTGAGGGAGCTCTTTCCCCGGAGAGGGTGGGACAGGTTAAGCCCTGGGGACACAGCCAGCACGGGGCAGCGGGGATTCCCCAAATCTCTGCGGGGCTGGTGCCTCTGGGTGGCAGGAGAGGGCTCGGGATGGCACGGAGCATCCTTCCCCTTCTGGCCAGCAGAGCCGGCCCTGCATTCCCGGTGATGGGAAGAGACACCAGGTAGGGCTGCAGAGCTGGGCAGGGACAGCAACATTCCCTTCCTCTGGGAGTGGCAATTTGTCACATCCCTTCATTCCAGAATTAAATCATTCTGAGTAAAGAGCAGGCTCAGAGGTGAACTCCACTGAACTCTTGTGCCTGTGACCAAAACCCGCTGGAAATATGGAAATTGACGTCAGCAGGAGCTTGGACCATTGGATTGCACAGAAATTAGGGGGTTGTGCTGCTGTCCTGCACAACGGGGCCGTCCTCCGGTTGCCCAGCATCCATGTCCAAGGAAGCCCTTCAGCACCTCCATCCTGAACCTGGCCACCCTCAGGAGGAGCTGAACAGCGACTCTGCACAGCAGCTTCAGCCACAATCCAGGCTCTGCTGATCTTTGCCATTTTGGTACCACCCCTACATGAAATTGGCATTTATTGCTTTTGTTTCATTCCAACGTGGGAACTCTGACCCCAGAATGTGGTGACTAAATAATATCTGGGCTGTGCTGCAGAGCCTGTCCCTGGTGAACAGTGTCCAGAATGCCTCATTTCCTTCTTTTGTCCCACTCTAAAGCCCCTGCCTTGTCTGAGGAGGGCAGGTACCTGTCTCACAGCAGAGCCCTTCCTAAGGCTGCTGCCTGCCGTGGTTGGGATGATGCTGACAGTGCCAAGAGCTCCTCATCCCTCCTGGGAGAGAGCTGGGCAGCAGCCCCATCTCTTACTCGGGGGGAAGTTGTCCCTCCTTTTCCCACGGCCTCAAATCCAGGGGAAACCAACGTTCCACAGGTTCTGGAAAGGGAAGTGAGAGGGAAAGCCGTGGGGGGTGAGTCAGGCTTTGGAGACACACGTGAGGCTGAACATCCTAAAAAGCATTTATTAACAGAGTTGTGAATAATGAAGAGAGCAGAGCAACTCCCACATCTGGGAGGGTTTTTCTCTCCCTGTCTCCCGTTTTCCTGTCCATTGGAAAGGAGAAACTTTCCAAGGTACAACCTCTTGTCCAGGAAAGAACAACTCAGCCAGGGAGCATCTCCCAAGGCAAGTGCAGAAGGAGCTGTCTTGGTTTGAAAGACAAGGAGAGAATCTCCCTTGGAATGGGGAATATGACCCCCTTCCCTCCGAATGATTATAACTTTGAAATGAAGGGGCTTTCAGGCAAAGCTGTGGGAGAAGGAATCACAGTCCTTCACTGGCGTGTGTGTGTGTAACAGGGAAACAAACACCAGCAATGGCAGCCACAGGTAACAAAGGGAAAAGGAGCAGCAAACCCACTGACCTCCCAGCGCCTCCTGGAGCATGGATATTCCCATGCAGAGCTGCCTATTTAACACCAGCTGTGCCAGGAACCAGCAGAACTTCCAGGGAAGCTCAGAAAAGTCGGGACAAGGACAGGTTTATATTCCATAGAATTTGCTGTTTGTAACCCTCATCCCCCAGCCCCCCCAATGTCCCTGGGGGCACCTGACAGAGTTCCCTGGAATTCAGCTGCCTGCACCCCCCGAGCTCGGGCTCCAGGTGATGTTTTAAAGCAGGAGAAGGCGCTGGCATTATCCCGCTCCCCCATCCCGTTCCCCATCCCGTTCCCCCATCCCGTTCCCGTTCCCCATCCCGTTCCCCATCCCGTTCCCCATCCCGTTCCCCGTCCCGTTCCCCATCCCGTTCCCCATCCCGTTCCCCATCCCGTTCCCCATCCCGCTCTCCCGCTCCTCGCTCACCGCCCGGGCCCGTCCGTGCCCGCCCGCCCCAACCGCTCCCGCCGGTTCCAACTGGCCGCGCGCAGCCCCGCCCCGCCTTCCCATTGGCCAGACCTCGGCCCGCCCCGCCTCCCCATTGGCTAGACCTCGGCCCGCCCCGCTCCCCATTGGCCATTGGCCCCTTCAATCACGCGGCAAACCCCGCCCACCCCCCGCCCGCAGGCGCTGTTGCCGTGGCGGCCGCTGGAATGCGGCCCGGGCACATCCCCAAGGGAAAAGGAGGCACAAAATGAGGAATTGGGAAGTCAAAGGGGAAGGCTGCACAGCGCCCACGGCGCCCCGAGAGCGAGGAGCAGCCCCCGCTCCTCTCCCCATCTTCGTTTCCCACCCCAAGCCCTGCACGTTATCAGGGAGCAGCCCCAACCCTCTCCCATCATTACCTCGGAAATATTCCGTGGTTTTTCCAAACTGCTGAATTTATTGTGCTGAAGAGCCGCTTCGTTCAGCACACACCGGCCCATAGAGCTGCATAGAAAAGTGCTGCGATACAATTCCAGGCTTCCCCAGCCCATGTGCAGGTGTCACCCCCAGCCCTCCCAGGGGCTCCCAGTTCCCAGGGCAGAGCAGAACCAGCACCCAGCCAGCAGCCCCTCGGGCCTGGGAGCTGGGGGGCACTTCCAGAAGTACACCATGCCTTGGAGCAAGCTGGCCAAACAATTCCACACCTAAACCCTTCAATCCCTGCAAGTCAAGGCAGACTCCCAAATGCCCAAGAATTCGCAGCTGCCATGGAAAAGTTAAAAGATCAACGTCTGCCTGAACTGCATTTGCAGAGTCCAATTGCACCCATTTTGCTCTGCCTCACGCTGGCAAATTGCCCGGAACGTGCTGTGGACAAGAGCCTGGAAACCATGGAAAACTCCTGACACTGGTATCCCGACTCTGCCTCCTGCAGACACCCAGCTCAGGGAAAGCTTTGCAGCAAAGCCCATCCTAAAGGAGCTGTTTTCCCCGAGGAAGCCCAGCAGCGGCAGCGCTGGCCCAGAGCACAAAGCAGCAGCTCTGCTGGGGAAGAGCATCCTTCAGTTCCTCTGCTGCTCACTTGACCAGAGAGCTGTTCCTAGGCCACATTCACCTGCCTGGAGCACCCATGGTCCCGAGTGCCCGGAGCTGGGCTGGCACCGGCACAGGCGGCACGGGCAGGATGGCCCAGGGGCTCAGCACGGCCCCGGCTGCTCCGGGAGTGCCACGGCAAAGATGTGCCTGGTCCCGGCTGGAGCGGGGCAGGAGCGGGGCTGTCGGGGGCAAGGCGGCCCCGGGGGGCTCTGGGCGTGTGCGAGGGGTCAGGAGGGGTCAGAAAGGCTCTGGATGCTGCCGATCCCAAATGTCCGCGCTGGAGAGCAGCAGAGCCCGACGGGCAGCGCTTCAAGGTGGGGAGAGGCTGCCGGGCAGGAAACCTGCGGGATGGGATGGGATGGGATGGGATGGGATGGGATGGGATGGGGATGGGATGGGGATGGGATGGGATGGGGATGGGGATGGGGATGGGGATGGGATGGGGATGGGGATGGGGTAAAGTTGGAGGGTGGGGTGGCGATGGGGATGGAGAGCATGGATGAGAATGGGATGGGGATAAGACAGGGAGCAGCTCAGCTGTGCTTCCTTGGGCCCGGGGGAGGTTTTGCAAGGATACGGAGCTCTTCCCAGAATCGGAGTTGCTTCTGACACCTACAGATCTGCCTCACCAACACAGCCAGCATTCCAGTGCCACCAGCACCACCAGCATCCCTCTGCTGCTGGAGGGACCATGACCCCTCAGGGAAGAGAAACGAGGAATGGTAGGAGCCTGTCAGGAGAGGGAAGGCAGTCAGAGAATGGGACATGCTGCAGGGAAGGAGTGTTTCTAACCAGGGGGAAATCAGGAGCCATTTGCAAAATTGTTCATGTGGGGCGTCTGACAAAACCCACTTCATCTGTAGCAAAAAACCCCAAGATAAATAACTCCAAGGAAGTGGAGCTCTGACGTACCCAAAGTCACAATTTCCAACTCCCCTGTGACTCCACCCACCCTGGGGGAGCAACACGAGGACGGGGCACGGAGAGGAGCTGGTGGCACAGCAGTGGGCACCTCCTGGTGATCTGGGCACTTTCTCCTTCGTGTTCCTGACCTGGGAGGAGCCGCTTTAGGGTGTGGATCCCAAAGGAGCAAGGGGTGCCAGGAAGCGCCGCTGATCGGGACAGAGCCCCTGTGCCTGCTGCTGCCCCACACTGAACAGGTCAGTGGAATGTTCTCCTTCCTCCCTGCCCCACCTTCCTCTCCTCCTGCAGCTGCTCTGTGCCTGCCACCCTCTCCCGGTGACCGCAGTGCCCTCCCCAGCTCCTCCCTGCTCTGCCCTGCTCTTCAATTCTGCATCTTGATACCAAAAGGGGCCGGAATAAACTTTCTAACACAATGGGAAGCAGGAGGAAGCAGGAATTCTTTACCTGTGCAGGATACAAAGGAGAATCTCTCCCTGTTTCTCTATGTGGGGAGACTTTATGGCAGGGGTTTTATCCATTATAACCACACACAGTCATTCAAACATACTTATTGTCTGATACATAAACATCACTTTCCTAGGACTCATCTCCATGCATCCACCTCCTCCTGGGAGTCCTTTCATGATCCTGGAGGTTCATCAGGAGGGGTCTCTGGTGCTCATATTCACTGAGTGCTGCCATATTAAAGGTGACCTCCCCTTGAACTTTCCCTTTTGCCATGCGCTGTTGCTTCTTGTTACAGAACTGCCCCAGAACCACTGCAGGCCTCCAGATCTGTTCCTGCACTGCCTCCAGCCACGTTTATCATCCTGTGTGCACACTTTCACATACTTTTATCTTTTTGCCCAGTCAGGCTTTTAGCAACTGCAGGGGAGCCGAAAATGTTTATTCTCTGTGTTCTTTATCAATCCCCACCAAAACAGCCCAACCTTCCCACCTCCCTCTCCCACCCCACCATTCCCACCGCCCTCCTCCCCTGCACATCTCACTTCTCTCCACCGAACCCTTCCCGCTGCAGGGAGCTGCTGAGGAGCCGCTTGGTCCATCCCTGGATTCTCCAAGCACTGACTGCCCATCCACTCTGACCACAGCCGGGGCCACATCCCAGCGCCTGCCCAGCGTCCATCCATGGAGGTGAGCTCCGTGTCCCCACCTTCTGCCTCACCCACCGAAGGAGATGATCCATGTGAGACAGATGTCACCAACATGGCCATACACAGTGTGACACTGCTCATCTGCCTCTGTGGGCTGGCTGGGAATGGGGCTGTCCTCCGCCTCCTCACGCTCAAAGCCCGCAACACCCGCATCTTCGACCTGGCTGCTGTTGACTTCATCTTCCTCCTCTTCGCTCTCCCCTCCGCCCTGCTCTTCCTGCTGGAGGACGTGTCCTGCTCTCCTATCATGCCTGAGGTGTATGTGAGCTTCCTTTTCCAGCTGTCCATGGTCTCCTACTACTGGGGGCTGTTCCGGCTGACGGGCATCACCGTCACATGGGACATGGAAAAGCTCTGCCAGCTCTGCTGCGGCTGCAGCCTTCCCCTGCGCCTGCTGTGGGTGGTTGACAGTGTCCAATACTGGGCCTTCTTCGCTCTCTTCACTGTCATTCCCACAATGACATTCCTGTGCCCATCACACCAGCAGGAGCACTGCCGGGGGGGTTTCATCTCGGTGTTTGCCGTCATCCTGCTCCTCTTTGCTGGACCCATGGTCATTAGCCACACAATCGACATCGTTAAAGCCAAGTGCGGCTCCCAGCAGCAGCAACCGAAGATGCGCGACATCGTTATCTTCCTTGTTGTGCTCTTCACTCTCTTTCTCAGCCTCTGGAATTTCCTGCAGCAGCTCAGTTACACAGTTGTGTCCTCCCAGGTTTTTTCCTGCTCACCTGCATCCACAGCACCATCAAACCCTTCATCTACTTCTTGGCAGGGAGGTGCTGGAGCCCCTGCTCCATGGGGTCCCTCCGGCTCTCGCTACAGAGGGTCTTTGAGGAGCAGAAAGACAAAATTGCCGGCAGCAAGGATACCAGCAGGGACACGGGGGTCTGAGACTGTTGATCCCTTCCCCTGTGCTGCTGAAGGACCCCAGGACAGGGACTGAGGGATTCCTTGAGCCATTTGATTTATAAATATCGACTGTATTACCACCCCCTCCCATGCTGGATTCCTGCAAGAAGCGAGCAGGGGCAGTGCCAAGGGCAATGTGGGAGGGATGCTCTGCAGGGAGCACACTGGAGCATGGATTTCCTCCTCCCTCCCAGCTCCACGTGGCTCCAAGCAGTGCAGCCGGGCTCAGTCCTGTTCCCTGGCTCTATTCCCCATGGAATGACCCTCACTGCCTCTGCGCCCCAGGGAATAAACTCCGTTTCCTTTGGCTCAGCAGATGAGTTTCATGGTGTTTTGAGGGATCTCTTTCCCGGAGAGGGTGGGACAGGTTAAGCCCTGGGGACACAGCCAGCACGGGGCAGCGGTGATTCCCCAAATCTCTGCGGGGCTGGTGCCTCTGGGTGGCAGGAGAGGGCTCGGGATGGCACGGAGCATCCTTCCCCTTCTGGCCGGCAGAGCCGGCCCTGCATTCCCGGTGATGGGAAGAGACACCAGGTAGGGCTGCAGAGCTGGGCAGGGACAGCAACATTCCCTTCCTCTGGGAGTGGGAATTTGTCACATCCCTTCATTCCAGAATGAAATCATTCTGAGTAAAGAGCAGGCTCAGAAGTGAACTCCACTGAACTCTTGTGCCTGTGACCAAAACCCGCTGGAAATATGGAAATTGACGTCAGCAGAAGCTTGGACCATTGGATTGCACAGAAATTAGGGGGTTGTGCTGCTGTCCTGCACAACGGGGCCGTCCTCTGGTTGCCCAGCATCCATGTCCAAGGAAGCCCTTCAGCACCTCCATCCTGAACCTGGCCACCCTCAGGAGGAGCTGAACAGCGACTCTGCACAGCAGCTTCAGCCACAATCCAGGCTCTGCTGATCTTTGCCATTCTGGTACTACCCTGTCATAGGTTAGCAAGCACAGTCCCGGAAGGGATGTCCTTGCTAAGGGGTGCTTGCAGCTTCCTCTGGGACCTGACAGAACCTATCAGGTGGCCAGTTTGAATATGGACAATTCTTTAAGCCACTTAAAGTTGCGACCACCCCTGTGATCCACACTTAAGAACAGACAAGCTCCCCCCAGCTCTCTCTCTCTCGTTTCTGGTGCTGGGACAGGTGGATATGGCCTTTTGTGGGGCCAGTGGGCCTCAGCCATCCTGGAGGCGATGGCCCTGTTCCATCCGTGGAACCTCCCCCCCCACCACTGCTTTGCCGTGGGCAGCCAGAGCAGCTTGGCTCTCCCCCCTCTCCACTTCGATAAGAAACACTCAACATTCCAGCTGCAAAGCTGCAAGGCTGAGGTGAAATTAGCCCTTGTATTGCTGTGAAGAGCTGAAAACCAGAGGGAAGAGAGGAGATGCTTAAAGCTGAAAGTCTGTTGTGAAGCTGTGATATAGCAGAGTATCCTGCTGTAATTTCATGAAGATATGGGGGGTGGAGTGTTCAACTCGTGAGCAAAAGCACCTGCACTGAGATAGGCAGATGCTGACGCAGCTGTAATTTCATGAGAAGTTTGGACAGGGAGAGATGAACCACATGAGGACTTTGGCTCCAAATGGGAAAGGAGAAAACCTCAGTTCCTAGACATGCTCCCAGAGATGGTCCTAACGATGAAGATGAGGAAGACCCTTTGCTCCCAGGAAAGGAGAAGGGTCTCTGTTCTTAGAGATGAAATGCTCACAGAGATGGGTGAAGAGAACTTTTGTTTCTGAACAGCTCAACCTTAAAATTGTACCCCAAAAACCTTCAAGAGTGGACCCTCAAAAGCAGTTGTGGGAAAAGCTGCAAGTCGGGGGAAGGGACTCACATGTGAGCAGAGAGACTCCTCTTCCTAAATGGACTGAACAATATTTGGAAGTGGGCAGCTGTCTCGTTGTGATAATGTTTCCATAGCATGAGCAAAAAGAGACTTCTCTTTCTAAATGGACTGAACAAGGTTATTATGGAAGTGGCAAACAGACTGAACATCTCAAGGGATGTCTTTTTACATTGTCAGTGGGAGAAGGGAGGAAGGTGGGGGGAGGAGGAGAGTTCTGAAGGTGTGGTGTAATTTTTTTTCCTCTTTTAGGAAAGTTAATAAACTTCTTTATATTCTTTCAAGTTTGGTGCCTGCTTTGCATTTCTCCTAATTCTTATCTCAGAGAAGATAAACAGTAATGAGTATTTTGGGCCAAACCACTACACTAAATTGGTGTTTCTGCCCGGTTTCAAACCCAACCCGCTACACGGAGGCAATCCCAGCATCTGCAAGAAAGAAAGAAGCAGCAAAAGGTGATTGCTTCTCTTTCAAAGTTATTTCAAGTGCTCACACCCAAACCAACCTTTGCTCTTGATTCTGGCCGGGTGCATGGTGAGCAGTGGGCACAGGTCATGTCATCCATGCTGGTGTGAGTGATGCTTTCTGGGGGAAAGCAGCTGATCTCCAAAGTTCCCTTCCTGCCCTGTGCCTGATCTGCACAGGAGAAAACCTCTTCCAGGAAGGGACTGTGCTCCCTCTAATGCCATTTGCCCAGTCTGTGCCATGGGGATATTGCCAGCCTGGGGCAGCAGAGGCACACGCAGCTCTCAGCACTCTCTGCTCCAAGCACAGCTCGGGGCTCCTTTGCACACTGCCTCTGCCCTGGGGTTTTCTCCAGGAGAAGCCAAGGAATTGCTCATGGAAGGGTGCAGATTAAGTTATCCCAAAGGGAAGCAAAGAGTAAGTACTCCAGGAAGAGCCCTTGGGATCTGCTGGGCTGAGGTGGGAAGGGGACATTCATTCCCTGCAGGGCCAATACACAACAACCTCCAAGCCAAAGCCCAGAGTGGCAGGTGGGGTCTGACAGCAGCACTCTGACAAACCTCCTTGTCATTCTTCCCTGCAGTGACTTTTGCAAGCAAACTCTGAAGCTGACAAGCCCAGAAGCTCCATCCAGCCACTCTGGAAGGAAAGGATACTCCCAGGGATGAGGCACATTCCCAGCAAACTCTCCCAACACAGCCTGGAGGCAGCGCTGGAGCTCGGGTGTGGGGCTGGGAAGGGCTGCCAGGAGCACGCAGCCCCCAGGTGGGGTGGCAGCGGCAGCAGCAAATTCCCACAGGCTGATGGCACAGCAGAGAGACAAAGGCCAGCAGTGCCCACGGGAGGTGCAGGGTTAATTCTGCTCCCTGCCCTGCCCCATCCCTGCAGGAAAACTCCAGGGGGGAGAGAAACTCTCAGGGTGCCCAAAATGCAGCATCTGTCACCCTGATCCAGCTTCAACTCAGCGTGGGGGGCCAAACTCCCCCCACAGGTAAACACTGAGCTGAGCTGGTCAGTCTCAAACACAGCCCCAGTTCTCACCTCCAGCCTGCTCCTGGGGCTGCTGCCACATTCCTGACAAGGAGCCCCTTTGGACAGGGCTCTCTCTGTGTCTCAGGTGCTGGGCACTGCAGGGACCAGGGCAGCCCCCTCTGGGGACAATTGGGGATTCATCCCACACCATGGGCAGGACCAGGGGCCCTCCAGTACAGGCTGGTGGGGCCAGAGCCCATTGGGTTTGACTGCTCAAACACCAAAGCTTTTGGCAAAGATGGGACGAGTTAAGTGGGTTTTCCTGTCCTGAGAGAGAGAAGAAATTGTTGAAATTAAGCATGGAAATTAAGTCCACTGTGGAAGTCAAAGGCTCCTGGCTTTCCCACTCCTGTTCTGATTGCTCACTAGAGGGTTTTTTCCGTAACAAATGAGAGATGGCACCAAATAAAAGAGTTCTTTTTCAACATTTTTCCCCTACTTTCTTTCATACATAAAAAGGATGTCCATTTTTTCTTAGTGCATTCTTTGCCTAATTTTAACAGAACCATTTTCCTTCCAGGCCCCACTTGTGGGTTCTTCACTCCTTTGCCATTGGACTTTGGACAAAGGAAGAGAAGGATCTGCTCCACACGGGTGTCATCCAATGGGGAACACCCCCTGTACCAGCCCCAGCCTGGGCCAAGCACGCTGCCTCACTCTCCCCATTCTGGATGCTGCCTCCAATCCAGTCTGAGTTTTCCCCTGGTTTCCATGTCTAAGGACAGGAACTTGTCCTGGTCAGGGTGTAAGGCCTTAAACTGCACATGGATCTGGGGGGCTGGGACTGGGATTCCAGCAGGGAATTCATTGTTTTACAAATCAAAATTATTCCAGGGAGCTGCTGCTTCACCACACAGTGTCAGCAAAAGAGAGAAAACACCAAAGGTGTATCCAAAAACAAGGATGAAATGATTCCTGCTGCTTTTAGTGGGATCAGGGCTTATGCTGCCCTGGAATGACAAAGAACTTCTCCCTCAGCCCCCTAGAGAGCCCTCAAAAAGCCAAAGTGCAGCAGGGAAGGAAGGAAAGGCACCTGCTGGGGACAGCACAGCTCCAGCTGCTCATGGGGACTGGGAATGAGTCTGGAGCCAAAAGCCCCTTCCCAGGCTGGAGGGGCTTGCCTAAAGCACCACCTCTGGGAAGCAAAGGGCTATGGAAGAAATGGAGTGGGAATTTACAATAATAATCATAATGGATCGGGAAAGAGCAACAACAGAAGCAACAATCATTCCAAGGGAGCAGGAGGGATGCTGAGCTTTAAACAAGGTTTGAGTGAGGCAGCAGCTCCTGGCAGTTCTAACCCACAGCTCCAGCTCTGCAATTCCAGGAGCACTGCAAGCTCCTCCTGCCCAGTCCCTGGCTTTGCCTCCTGCCAGTACTCGGCACCTCGGGCACGGGTGGCTGCGAGTGCTCCAGTGCTGCTGCCCCGAGGGAGCGGGAAAATGGCCACTAAACCCCTTCCCACTGGGCTGGCTCCGAGCTCTGCCTGGGGAAAACATTTGGCACCCCTGGCATTTCAATGCAATCAGTTTCCATCACTTTGAAGATGCACTGAATAAACCCAGGGCCCATAAGTAAACCTCTCCCCATAAGGAGAGCCCCAGGGAATACACAATTATTCCTATGCCTGGCCAAACAAACCAGCAGCCAGGTTTTGGGGAGAGACTCCAGACTCTTATTTCCCTCCCTGGCTGTAAACCACTTGCAGAGGCTTTGGAGTTCATACAAGCTTGTCAGGATTTGGCTACTTCATTTAAATTCCATTCAGATACTGGAATGGAAGTGTCCTAAAGGCACCTCCACTCAGACTTTAATTTTAAGCCCTCTACCACCAAAGAAGTTGGATGTTCTTTTCTTAGGAACACCCCACCTCTGCTTCTTTAGGTGTCTCCATGTGGGACATAAAATAAACGTGGACAAATTTTAGAATGCAGCTTCCAAGTCAAGTTACCTGCTAGGAAATTACTCCAGCTCTGGTACCTTGGGCTGTTTTAAACACAGCCTGGCCCTTCATGGCTGAGGCTCTGAGCTACACAACTTGTGAGCTGGCAAGTAACAGCAGCTGAGGTCTCATCCCAGCTGTACACAAAAACAGGGAGTGGGGGCTGCACTTGGATACCTGCAGGCAGGGTTGGGCCCCTTCTGAAAGCTTCAATCCCTGTTTTTCAGAGACTCAATCAGGGATAATGACATTTTCACAAAGCTCTCTTAAGGCACGTGAAAACCCGAGCAAGAAAATGGAATCAAAGCCTTTGTTCCGCTGGCCTCACGCCCCAAATTCCAACGGGACAGACAAGTCCCTCTCCTCGCAAGGCAACGTCTCCTACCTGGATCTGTGCCTTCCCCAGCCTTTGGTGGCCGCTGTCTCCATCCTCCCACACCTCCTCATCTTCCTCCTCAGCAGGCCTGGCTTCCTCATCCTGCAGAGCAAGCACAGGGACACTCACCAGCCTGCTCATCCCAACCCTGGGCAGCAGGGATGGACTGCTGGGACCCCCTGGACACTCACCCCTCTGCTGGGCACCATCCCTGCTCTGCAGCCCATTCCCGTTCCTGGCCTGGCATCTCCTTTGAACGGGATGTTAAACCACAACCACTTGCTCTGCTGGGTTTTGGGACATCAGAGACTCCCCCAAGGCAGTGGACAAAGCTCCTGCTCCCACAGCCTCTGCCTCCCAAAGCCCTGCTAGGGCCAGGCAGAGCAAGGGAAACCCCTCAGTCCTGCTGGAAATTTCCTCTTGTGCCCGTAAACCCAGGGAAATCGTGGCTGCCCCATCCCTGGAAGTGTTCAAGGCCAGGCTGGTCACAGCTTGGAGCACCCTGTGGATGGAATGAGGTGATCCTTAAGGTCCCTTCCCACCCAAACTATTCTGCCATTCCAGGATGATTCTGTGATCTCTCCCTGCATTTATTTTGCATTGTTTCCTCTCTAATTTGAATTCCCAAATCTAAATTATTTTTTAAAGAAATCATTTAAAATTATCCCAGGAATAAAAAAGGGTGCATCAAACATACAAGAATCATTCCTACCTCCATCAAATCATTATTAATTGGAAGCCTCTTTCCTCATCTCTGTCCTTACTTTTCCTTTCCTGGGAAACCTTATGATCCCACAGATTTTCCAAGAGATTTACTGGGATTGCAGAAAGGTTTGCTCTGTCAGGGAGGCAGGGGGGTTTACAACACTTGCTCCTCTGCATCTTTATCCTTTCACCAGCTTTCCCCCAGAACGGTGTTGCAAGAGAAGTTCAGAATTACTAGAAATGGATCAGGGTCACCTTTTTTCCTCACTCTTTTCTAACTACTTCCAAATTCTTGGAATTATCCTCAAATGAGGCCTAGAAAACTACTGTGAAAACATCAATCAGAGGAACATCTTGAAAAGAGAAAACCACATCCAGCAGCAGCCAAAACAATGCCACTGCTATTCTTACCTGGTCTCCAGGTGCTCCAGCCAGAGCTCCCAACACCCATTGCCATTCCATGAGGGTGAGGAGGCAGTTTTGGAAGTGTTCTTTGCCATGGGATGGGATAACAGAGCCCAGAGGGTCTTTGTGTCCCTTCCAAGCCACCCCATGATTCCATGATACCATCAGCACCTGTACCAATTCCATTCTGGAAAGCCCAATTCCATTCCTCCCATCAACTCAGAATTTCTCCCTTCCTCTCTCTGCTCCACATCAGGCATGTGTTGCCTCGTGCCACAGGCATGGGATGTCTCAGCATTGCCTGGGAATGCCACTCAAGGCTGCCCTTGTGGCCTCAGTGCTCCAAAATGCCCAGCTGGCTCCCGTTCCAGTCGGGAATGTCCCAAACAGCAGCGCGGGGTGAGGCCTCTGCATCCCACCATTGGGGCAGCTCCCATAGAGTGTGACCAACTTACTGGGCTTGGAATTCCTGGCTTAAAAAGCAGGTGCTGGAATATCCTCTCCTAGGAATATCCGGAAGAAACCAGAAGGCTCCCTGAAAGCCACAGGTCAGGGGCAGAGTCAGATGAATGATCCTGAACTGGTTTTCAGGGGATGCATCCCCAGCCTGTGGCTGCAAAAACTCCAGAGCTGTTCCTTCCCCTTGGGACAGCCAGGGAAAACATCCCCAGCATGGATTTCTGACAGGAAAAACCTCCCAGCTCCAGCCTACTTGGCTCCTCCCAAATCCAGGCCAGCACTCCAACAGGCTCTAAGGACAAAACAACAGCAAAGACCATCTCAGGGCACACGCCACGAGCGGGGCGTCACATTCCTCACTGGAACTGGGCTGTTCCACATCCCTGTGAGAGTCGGGAGCATCCCCCGTTCCTCGCTCCTCCATTCAGGACAAAGAGCTGTCAAACAGCCAGTGTGTATGTCAGAGACTGAAACATTATATTTTCTCTCTTAAACATTTTCTTAAAGGACTTTTAAAACTGAATTACAGAAGCTGAAGAGAAGACTGCAACACCCTGAATGGGGCCCTGAGGCCTGACACCGCTCGCTGATGAAGATAAGATAAAGTAACAACTCAGGGCTGGGGACATTCACTGAGCATGGGCTTAACACCTCCAAGGTGGGGACCACAGCCCCAGGGCGATCAGGTGCCAGGCTCACACAGACCCTGGCACCAAGGGGTGGAGGGAGGAGAGGCTCTGGGTACCTTGGAAAAGCCTCTGGTCAGAGGTGCAGTGACCGCCCATCCTGCACTGTGCAGAGCCCGGCTGAGGGGTGCTCACCGGGGGGAGGAAGCTCATCCACAACAGAAGGGGTGACATGGCCCAGCACAGGGGCCCCCAGAGCCTGCAGCAGAGCACCAGAGATGATGCCACAGACCCTCAGTGTTGCAAGGGACAGCGTCAAGCCGGCCCCTGCAAGAGAGGCACGTGGGCGTTCCCAGCTGGCCCAAAGTGTGCATTAACCCACGGAATTCTGCACCCTTCGGCTGGGGCAGCATGGAGCGGGATGGCCACGGCGCCCACGGGGGACCCTCACCAGCAGCAGAGCGGATGGAGGGGAGCAACGAGACGTCGCTGGCACCCTCAGATGGGTGATGGGCTTCCACCTACCCCCGTCACCTCTCCCTGCTCCCCCACCCCCCACGCACACTTTTCTTTCTCTCTTTCTTTTCTCTTCCCTTTTCTTTGCCTCTTTTACTATCAAATAAAATACATCCAGCTTTTAGCAACAACATCTGACCTCGTTTGGTTTTAATCTCATTTCTGGGGATATTTTGAACCTTCCAGGTTCCTTCCAGTTTTATGCTCAGAGACTCAGCTTGCTTTGCTTTCCTGGCTCTAAACCGGATTGTAACAGTGTAACCCCAACAATCCAGGGAAAACCACCTTGCTCTGGGGAGAAACATCATGCCCAGTTATGGCAAAAGCCAAAGAGCAGTACTGGAAACACTCCCAGGCATGGAGCCTCCCAGCTCCGGAAATGCAGCTCTCAGGCTTCTTCCCATGGGAACCCCAATCTTGCCTGGGACTGGGCTCGGGGAGAAAGTCCTGCCCATTCCACCACTCTGGCACAGACACCCCAGGAAGGTGTCCCTGACCATGGCAAGGGGCTGAACAGGATGGTCTGTAAGGTTCTTGCCAGCACAGACCATTCCAGGAGTTGAAGGTGGATGTGAGCAGCTCCTGGGGTCATGAACACCACCCACACCTCCCAGCTGGCTCAGCCCAGAGTCCATCCAGCACTCACAGAGAGCTGCTGGGAGCTGAAATTCTCCCTGCTCCCCCTGCCTGGGAAACCCTGCCTCCAGCTCCTGGGAAAGAGGAGCTGCATCCTGCTGGGTGCCCCTGGCTCTGGGCAGCTGCCGCCTTCAGGCGGGGGGATGGCTCGGGCAGCTCCGGTGACTGTTCCACCTCGATGATTTTGTGTTTTCCTGCATTTCCCTGGGCTGGAGGGGAGCAGGGGGTGCGGTGGGAGTGCGGGAAGGCAGCGGCGGGGAGGGCAAGGAGTGGGGCCGGGCACCGCACGGCGCAGGGGGGCTTCTGCTGGCACTGGAGGGGCGCGACCGTACGGAGGCGTCCCCGCCGCTGCCGGCCACTGCCCACGGGGCTCCTGCCCGCCCCCGGCGCCACTGACCCCACACCCCGTGTCCCCACACTGGGAACCACCACGGAAAATCATGCTGGAACCTCTAATCCTGAGCCCGAGCCTTGACCTTTGACCCCTTGACCCATTCCTTGACTAGCCGACCTTTCATCCCTGACCTTTGATCCCTGACTCTTGACTATCCGCCTTTACACCTTGAGCCCTGACCTTTAACCCCCAACCTTTGGCCTTTGACCCTTGATTTTGACCCATGACACCTGACCACATGACCTTTGAGCCCCTGAGCCCTATGACCTTTGCCCCAACCTTCTACATGTGACCTCTGTGCTTTGACCTTGATCACTTTGACCTTTGACCCCCTGACTCCCCAACCTTTGCCCTGACTTTTGTCCCTTTATCCCCTAACCTTTAACCCCCTCTCTTTATACCCCTCACTGCTCTTGCTGCCTGGAACCCCTCACTCCTGCTCTACACGCCCCAGCCCCCAACCCATACCTGTCACTCTCCAGCCTGCAGATGTCATCCCCACCTTTTTGGTGTGGGGCTTGGCCTCCTCTGAGGGTTCCAGGGTTATCCCAGCACCAGGGTTACTGAGCTGTGCTGCACTGAGGGTTTGCAGTGGTACCACAGAAAGAGATAGATTTGTCATCATTTAGCCCAAAATACAATCAGAGGGATCACAAATTAATTAAGTTCCTTAAGGCTGAAATCAAAGAAGGTGGGTGGGCTGTTACCCCAGTAGGACAAGTCGTATTTCCACCCCTGATCCTTCGGGAAATAGCCCAACGAGAGCATGAAAGTACCCACTGGGAAACAGAAAATCTTTTAAAACATTTGAGGAAAGTAGTAACAGGGAGAGGAAGGATTGATATTGTACAATCTGTAACAAACAAGTATGAAACCTGCTGTAAAAACAACCCTGACACAAGCAAGAGAGTTGTGTTAGGAGTGATAAAGACAGGAGATCTCCCAGGAGATTATTGGCAAATAGATTTTGCTGAGATGCCACACAAAGAGGGATGCAGGTATAGACTGGTACTGGTTGACACCTTCAGTGGATGGCCTGAGGCTTTCCCCTGTCGCACCAACACAGCAAAAGGAGTGAAAGCTTTGCTCGACCATATAATACCAAGATTTGGGGTTCCTTTGGGAATGTCATCAGATAGGGGACCACATTGTGTTGCAACAGTGGTTGGGGAAGTTAGCAGGAGTTTGGGACTTACCTGGGACCTGCACACACCATACAGGCCCCAGGCAAGTGGCAAAGTTGAACGCAGGAACGGGACCCTCAACACCCAGATGTGCAGGATTTGTCAAGAGACATCCATGACAAGGGTTCAAGGCCTGCCTGTAGCCTTGCTGAGAGTCTGCATACAGCCAAGGCAAAGGGACAACATCAGTCCCTATGAAACATTATATGGCAGGCCATACCAGGTTCCACAGATCCCTGGG
The DNA here is from genome assembly GCF_965178545.1 of Coloeus monedula. Lineage (NCBI taxonomy): Eukaryota > Metazoa > Chordata > Aves > Passeriformes > Corvidae > Coloeus > Coloeus monedula. The sequence goes on from NC_138786.1 coordinate 781,293, forward strand.
GAAGTTCGTATGAGAGGTAAAAACGATTTGCAGAAATATTTAATGGCTCTGAGTTCCACTTTGCAGAAGCTCCAGAGATTCGTGGTGCTCTCCAAACCAATAGGATTGGACACAGCTGCTCATCCATTCCAGCCTGGAGCCTGGGTCTACATCAAGTGCTGGGACAGCGACCCCTTGCAAGCCAAGTGGAAGGGACCTTTCCAAGTTCTGCTGAGCACTTCTACTGCGGTCAAGGTTGCTGGCAAGGGCCCCTGGATTCACTACTCCAGGGTGAAGAGAGCTTCTGCTCCCAAAATCACCAAGAAGACAGAGACTGATCCAAATCAGAAAGACGCAGTTTAAACTGGTTTTTACATGTTTGCTGTTTGCCCAACTGGTAACCATTGGTCAAGGTTCACCCCATGATTTGCATAAGACTGTGGTCCAAAATGTGTCCAAAATTCTTAGTAAGAGCAATTGCTGGATCTGTACTCAGTTACCACCCCTAGATGGGAGGGGTCACTGGCCACTGATTGGCATTTTAATAGAAGAGAACTGCACTGAAACGTGGGAACCAATTAATAGCACCCTTCTGCCCCCCATGACCGTGAGGGGCCTGGTGGAGCGTGCAAACTATAAGGTTCCTTGTGCAATTGTAAATGCCACAGGAAAAGCTGTTCTTCCTTCATATTGTCATTAGACCCATTTCAGGGAACTAATAGACCCAAAAATTGCAGCAAAGATGAAAGTGACAGGGTGGAGACTGGCTCAGCCACTGGGACAGGGTTGTATTGGATATGGGGTGATAAGGCCTGGAAAGTTATGCCCGTGAACAAAGACCAGGCTTGGGCTAATGGGGCTGTGGTCCCAAATATAACAATATTTGACCATCTTGAAAAACCAAATGAGAAGAGAAAAAGATCTCTTAAACCCCTCATTGAACGTCCCACACTTTTTCATAGCATAATCAGAGCCCTTGTACCCACTTATGGAGTAGTTGAACTGGAGAGAGCAATTGTAAACATCTCAGCTGCCATTGAATGTATTGAGCAGCACACTGCAGCTGCAATTTCAGCCTTACAGGAGGAAGCTGACAGTCTGTCCTGTGCAGTGATGCAAAACAGGATAGCTCTCAATTTCATACTTGCTGCACAAGGAGGTGTAGGTGCTATTGTCAATACCTCTTGGTGTTCTTATGCGGACCAAAGTGGAAGAATTAAGAAAGATTGGGATGAGATTTGGAAGGGAACTCAAATTCTACATGAAGTAGCTTCTAGAAATCACACCTTAAAATTTGATCATATTTTTGATACCCTCACCTCATGGTTATCAAACAGGGCCTGGGTAAAAAGAAATATTCATAATAGCTGTAAGTGTAGTTATTATCTGTGTAATTTCCTGTGGAGCAGCTGGTTGTGTAAACCGGTTCTGTGGGTAAAGAATAGAGTAGAGACTAGACAAGATAGAGTTTTGTTAGTCTCTAAAAGGGGGGAATTGATGCCATGAAGATTTTTGCCTTTTCTTTTATACCCCTGTTATACCTTTTTACAACTTCTGTATTCCTAGTGCTTTTTGCCTACATTCTTGGACTTGTTTGTCAAGCTGAGAGACTCAACATTTTAGAAGCTTGGTAGCCAGGGATCAGTGTGCCCCAGACCCCAAGGTCCTCTCCAGAACACATTCTGTAAACCAAGATAGAACCATCCAGGGGAAGGTTCCGTGGGGAGGGGGGGCTCACTTGAGCCTCTCATTGGGGAATCTTTGATAGATCTGCTAATGAGTAAAACCTATAATGTTATACCCGATGTTGGGGGGAAAAAAGACAGACTGGGAGGGGTGCATCTCGATGCATATGACCTGGACGTGTGCACCTAAGGATCCTTACAATAAATAGCAAGGTAAAATCCCTTTTCCCCTTCTAACCGTGGCTGACTCTTGATTTTAAGACCAGGAAAAGGCATCACCAGGGTCACTGCACTGTGCTGACGCTAGGGGGAAAATGGTGCTGTTAGGGGTGGTGTAAGGGCTGGTGCACCTTTGCCCTGTATTCCTAACCTCCACTGTGTACTCTCCACCCTGTTAGGGAGGCTCTTTGTTTGGCTGCACCCAAGCCTTGGTGATGAACATTGCCCTGCAGACAGGATGGGACCAAGGAAAAACAAAACTCAGATGGGGGGAAAAAAAAAAAAAAGCTCACAGGTGGGTGTGTTATTATAAAGTTAAGAATTACTTGAAAAACCTGAAAGGCAAAAATCACACACACAAGATTAGAACCAGTCAACACACACGCTCTCACAGACTGACACACGCACACACAGACAGACACACACTCTCACAGACAGACACCCCTTCTTCAGCTCACACACTGACTGCAGCCCTTACTCACAACACTCCACTGACAAAGACACTTCAACACATCTTCCAACTGCTGCTCCATGACGTGGAAGGGCAGATTCTGGGAAAAGCGGTAGCATCGGTGACTGCAGGGATGGGAATCGGCCTTGGGGACCTGCAAGACAACATGAGGCAGTCTACAAGGAGCTGACAGCTCGGAGTTATCCCCACACACCAGGCCCATAAGTTTTCTACACAAAACCCCACAGACAAGAGATGAACCACAAAGTTTTACAACTGTTCAACCCAGCCACGACTCTACGTGCCAGGGCAGGGCAGCTCCAAGTGTAAGCACACCAAAGAGAAGCAAAGATGACACGAGGACTTGAGATAACTCTCCAGAAGATAAATTCTTGAGCCTGATATGCTTTGAGGCAATGGAACCTATGGAACTACCACAGTGAGGAGGGCCTAATACACTTCATTGAGAAGCCCATGGCCCAGGAAAAGAAGATACTACCAAAAGTGAGAAGGAAGATGGATGAGAACATCTTGTGTACTCCTTCTGCTCTCCAAAAGCAAAACTGTAAAGATGCCGGAATGAGCCCGATCCGGGAAAGGACGCGAGCAGAGATCCCCGCTGCCGCTACGGCCCAGAACGAGGCCGAGAAAGGACCGAGACGTAACAAAGCCCTGTGACACAGGAGAGGATGGACACAAACTACAGAACACAGACACAAATGACACAACACAGACACGAGCTGAACGTGCCCAGCAATGGGCACAAGATTCCTAGAGCAAGATGAGCCAGAAGCTGGTGATGCCGAAGGAAAGAAGGCTCGATGGCAGCAGCACCCAACAGTGAAATGTAACTCCTTCCAAGAAGGCAGTGCCAAAGCTGCTAAGAGGATGCTTGAGAAGCTCAGCAGGCCTAGAGAAGGAGGCAATGACTGCCAGGTGATACAAAGGGATCCCTAGGGAAGGACTCTGCCACCAAAGGCTGAAGTGACTTTGCAAAACGTGACCAACCAGCAAGTGGCCAAGATGCCCACGGGCGGCTACGGCAGCGAGGAGGTAAAATGGAGACCGTGGCGATCGTGCCAGACCCGAAGGCGAGCTCCTCGGGCAAAAAGATCCACGATGACGGCGAGACTCAAAGGCCAATGACACAAAGCTCACGACAACACAGAGATGGGTTGGAACTGCCCTGCCCAGCAAAGGCTCAGGTGATGCTGAGGAGAAACCCTCTCCCTTTGCTTCCAAGGGGCCCTCCCACAACAGCCCTCTCCTCTAAGCTAACTTCCAATTGCCTCCTGGAACTCCAAAGGTTTTTCCCTTCTCCCAGCCACAGCTCCCAACACTTAGCTCTCTGAAGACAAGCAGGCAAAATCCATCCTTGACAGAAAAAATGCATCAGCACCACAGATGTCAACACGTTCCCCACGGTCCGCTTTGGCAGCTGTGAAAGATGGAGAACAAGGAGAAAATTCAGCCTCTGACAACACACGCCAAAAGAGACCCCTTCTGCAAGGCCCCCTCCCTCAAAACTGCCGAGGCTCAGCGCTTACCTGCTCTCTCCAAACTTCAGCTCCACACCTGCTCACGGGACCTAAGACAACAAAACAGAAAACGTGACTGCTGCCCTCAAGAAGAGCATCCCTGGGCTACTCCACACCACTGCCCCGGCTCACCTCAAATCCTGATCTGACTCTGGAGGTGGCCAGGACAAACCTGCACAATGAAAAGGGACACGCTCAGCACGCTGCCATAGACCGCTGGCCTATCAGCCACCCCACCTAAATGCCAACTCACCTGCTCGCCTCTATCCCTTGGCACGCCCAGGGCGGCAGCAGCACCTGCAGAGAAGCAAAGCAAAACCACACGAAACATGCTGAGAGACTGTGAAACCACAGCCTCCCTGCTCCGACTGAAGTACACCACACCTATACCTTAGGCTTGCACCCTCCAGCATCCAGGGCCAGGACATCCTGCAAGTGGACCACCTAAAACACACACAACAATGGATGCTTAGAGCTGCACCAAAAATTGAGACTGAGGCCATAACAACTCATTCTGTCCACTGGTCACAGCTCACCTCGCTTCATCAACCTTGACTGCCAATATCCAGCATTACTCCCTAAAAAAAAAAAAAAAAAAAAAAGACATGGAACAAGGCTGTAACATAGTCACCATTGACACTGCCCCTGCAAAGACAAACAGCAACTGACCTTCCCATGGGAACCCCCTCACCTGGTATGGGGCATTCTGCCAAGGATTTAATCCATCTGCCTCTGAAAGAAAGTTATTACACAAGTCAAGGTGCTGCATGGTAACTTAACAGCTCCAGCCATCCTGCATCAATCTAGGAATACCATCAATCGAGAAATGAACAGTACAGTCTTAGTCCCATTACACCCACACCCCAGACTATGCAGCAGGGCAGAGCAGCTCCAGGCCAAGCACACACAGAGGCCTGTTATGCAGGAGATGACAAATGAGGGGATGCAACAAGAAGAGAAAACTCTCAGCAAGAAGAATGACCACAGGGACCGAGAGAAGGCAGAATGAGATGACCCAGGCAAGACCGACAGTGAGCCAATGAGGCTCGAAGAACCCTGGCAGAAGAAGATGCCAACAGAAGGACTCATTCCAGGAGCCACCTGGCAAAACCACAAAGATGGATGCCTGAGAACTGTACCATCAGCATCCTCTATCTATCTCCACATCCTTACAAGTCCTAATCTGCTATAATGGATCCCTGTGGTGCACAGCTGCTGATACAGCTCAGAACAAGACCATAAAAGACGTCCGACTCAACGCTTCTAAAGAGAGATGCGATTCCGATGGGTGGCCGAGCTCCCGAGTCAAAGGTTCGATGGTATCGGCACCGGGCCGAGGAATGCGGAGTTGGAGATGCTAAGGATGATGCCTGGCATTTTGGAATATCCCCTCAAAGGGGTAAGACAAAAGACCTGCAACACAGGATGCCCAAAAGACACAGAACACACAATAGACAAGTGACACGACACACACCGGGACTGCTCTGCCCTGCACACCTCAGCGTTGTGATCAAAAGTGAGACTTCCCCTTCACGTGGCCTAAGGGGCTCTTTCTCAGACATCCCCGACTCCAAAGCTTATTCAAAAACCCCTCCTGATGAGTCCCAACCCAGCACCCTGCTTTCATCCCCTCTGTGGGGTGTAGCCCTCGACTTATCCCTCGGATGTCTGGGGATGTGAATCCACGTCGGGTGCCAAAGACGGCCGCCTCTCCACCTGGGAAGTTCCTGCCCTCAGTGAGCTGTTCTCTCTTCGCTGGCTACAGTAAAGAAAACCAAACATCAGTGCATGAGCTGAACAGCACATCAGCCAAAACCCAACAGTTCCACTACTCACCATCTCCTAAGAATGCCCGGGTCCTCGGCCCGCCTGCTCCGGCCACGCTCAGAGGCCGACGCCGTCGTCGCAGGGTGCACCTGAGTTAAGAGGAGACAAGGTTCCGTGGCATTGCTGAAACCTGAGTGGGACCTCGCTCCTCCTCCCCACCTCCCCAACTTGCTGCAAATCCTCAACCATTGCTGAAGGCTACCCAGACAGCACCTCCAAATGGAAAAGGCAAAAGCTTCATCACAGATTCCTGTAATACTTCCAGAGGGCTCACAAGAGCAGCTTGAGGGGGCCAAACCAGCTCTGTCAGCTGGTCAGCAAGGGGGCTCAGCCCTGGTAGGCAAAATACAAGTGGAACACCTGGAACACACAAATGGATGCTTAGAGCTGCACCAGATTTTGGCACCCAAGCAATAACAACCGGTTCTGTCCACCAGTCACTGCTCACCTTGCTCACTTGACCTTGACTGCTGCTATCTGGCTTCACTTCCTAGAAAGAAGGACAGAGAACAACCCTGTAACACAGCCACCCTTTATACCACCCCTGAAAAGCCAAGCAATGACCAACCTTCCCAGGGGGAGAAGGGACAAAACAAAACAGAAAGGCACGTGCCCACACAGGGTCCAAAAGCGTCACATTGCCGGGGGAGTTTCCATCTGAAACCGTTCCACTGTGACCTCTTTCCACAAGGGTCTCTGTCACATTGGACCAGCAGTTTGAATGCTGCACACCACCTGTAAAACACACCAAAAAATGCTTACAGTTTCATCACTGATACAGCAACTCCAGTAGCACCCAGTTCTGTGCTGGAATCAATGCTCATCTCAGTTGCTGGTACTCATCCTGCTCACGGGTCCCCTGGTGCCCATACCCCACTCCACCTACCCCCCACTCTACTCCACAGGACAGAGCAGTTCCAAACACAAACACAAACAACACATGATGCTACAGTGTGACACAAGGATGATTAAAAAAGCTCTCAGCAAGAAGAACAACAGCAAGGATCGACACGATGCCAAAAGAGATGACCAATGGTATGGCAACCGTGGACACAGGAGGCTCTAAGGAGCAGAAGAAAAGACTGGAACAGTGACCTGTTCTAAGGGCTGCCACTCACAATGATCAAGATGGCTGTGAGACAGTGCCACATTCAGAATGCTCCCATATCCTGACAATCTTACAAGCCCCAGGACATTACAGCTCACAGCTGGAAAGGATGGATGGCAGCACAGCTGGGAACAAGGCCTCAAAAGACATCTGACTCGGTACTTCTGATCTGTGATGCCAAGACACAGCCAAGCCCACCATAAAAGAACAAATGAGATCGGCATCGTGCCAAGAAGAGTGAATGTTTGAGCACCTGGAGATGATGGCTGACACTTGCAATAAGCCCCCTGAGGGGAAAAGGCCTCCGAGATCTGATCCAAGAGATAACAAAGACACAGAAGACACGCTGGACAACACAACACAGGCTGGAACTGCTCTGTCCTGCACACCCTATGGTCTGATCACAAGTAGAGCCACTCCTTTCAGCTGGCTTAAGAGGCCCCTTAGAGGACATCCCTTTCCCCTATGCTAAGTTTTAAATCTCTCCTGGGAATTTCCAACCTGCTATCCTCACATCTCTGGATCCCAGCCCCCAACTTAGCTTTTGGATGACCGGTGACATGAATCCACACTGGACACAAAATGAGTCCACCTCAGCTGTCTCAGAAGGCCCCGTGATGGCTGGGTTAGCCTCTCCATCAGCTGCAGTAAAGAAAGCCAAAATCAATGCCTGAGTTTAGTAGCCAAACCCCAACAAGTCAGCTACTGACCATCTGTCCTAAGGGCACCCATGTCCTTGAGCATCCCTCTTCATCCCAAGACAAAGGTTGTGGCCATCATTATAATGGACATCTGGGTTAGCAAGAGTTATGTGGTGTTTCTGTGTGCCTTAAAACACGTAAATGCATCTGCTGTGCTTGCAGGAAAGCCTGACAAGGCCCCTGAATAGACACCATTTCCCACCACACTACTTTCAAAACCTCTCCTGGCACTTCCTAACTTGCTACCCTGCTCATGCTCCCTCTCACAGTTGCAATCCTCAACTTACCTATCAGAAGCCTCCAGCTCAGACATCATCTCTAACACAGGGCAGGTTGCTCTCGTGGCACAATGAAGCTGCTGAAAATTTTGAAGTGTCATACTTGACACAAGCTGGAATCTCAAGAAGTTGCAATGCTCCTAAGGAAAAAAAAACAACAACAAAAAAACCAAACAGGAAATTACAGAAGCACCTTACCACCCCTGAACACTCACCCCAAAACCATGAGCTTAAATACTCCCTGCACTCAAAGCCATCTTCTTCATGGGGTCTCCAAAGCCTCTGCTGCTTTAGATGCCAAAACCACCTCCTAAAATACAGCCAACACAACCTGAAAGAGCTCCTTCAATAAAAGAACAGAAGAACTCTTCCCCCACCCCAGCCCACAAACACAAAGAGCTCCTGGGCCCCAGGGCTGGGGTTAATTGACCCCTGGCCGGGCCCGCCTCTCGCTCCCACCACGCCCGGGAAAAGGGAGGAGGCAATTTTACCAGAAGGGATCGAAGCCCTGGGAGGAGCTGCAGCTGTTTGGCTGCTCTGCCTTAAATTCCAGGTGAGCAAAGGGCTCCGTAGATGCCTTCTGTTTTCCTACAGCTGCATCCACTGAAAGGGTAAAAAAGCTTCTTGTTTTGGCAGCGTAGACACATGAGTTGCATGATTCCTTGTTAAGTTCTGTAATTGGTCATTAGGAACTATTGGGTAGTACTCCATACAGGACTGTGTAGGGTGGAGAAGAATAGTAATAATTTACATGGTGTAACTCCTGTTGGGGCCTCTAATTAGGGCTGTATTCACTGTAAATAAAACTAAAAAAAAGAACGGGCTCTCTGGCAGCAGGAGGGTTTTGTGTGTGCTGGGCTCTCTCCCTTGTGAGAGATTGGGTGCCAGTACCCAGCTAGAAGTGCCCTGAAGTACAGATTTAAATTCTTAAAATGCTGAAAAAGGGGGAGCTTCCTTCAACTGAACCCCTTAGAATGAGGGACTAGGGAGTGTTTGTCTCTACTTAAATAGATGCCATGGCAATAAATGGGTTCTCTTCTCTGAATCCCCTAAAATACAGGAAAAAGAGGGGTTTCCCTTATTTCAGGTCTCTCCAGTGATGGAAAAAGGGGTTTTTTTCCCCCTCAATTCAAACCCTTAAAAAGGAGGGACAGCAGGGCTTTTCCCTCAATTTAAACCTTGGGATGATGAAAATGGGGGAGTTATGTTCAATTCCAACCCATAAAATAGCATTGTCAAGGTTTTCCTTTTTATTTAAAGTGGAAAATACTGGAAAATGGGGATTCCCTGTCAAGTGATACCCCTAAGAGCATGGAAAAGGCAGGGTTTCCTTCAAGTGGTACCCTTAAAATTGCAGAGGAAGGGGATTCCCCCTCAATTTAAACACAGACAATTATGGAAAAGGAAGCTTTTTCCCCTCTGTTTAAATCCCTTTTCTCCTCATAATGCCCCTTTTTTTCTGGGGGCACTGGGGAAGGGCTGCCAAGATGAAAGGGGAAAGTGGAATGTTTCCCTGGGACCCCACATGCTGCCCTGCCTGCTCAGGTGCTGCCCCTTGGCACGAGGGGTTTTCCCTGGGCATTTTCTGGGAGCAGTGCTCTGTGCCCAGGTGCCTCCGGCTGCTCCCCAGCTCCTGCCGGATGCTCCGACCATTGTCCCTGGAGGGACACTCGGGATGCCCCCATTGCCCCTCTGGACCAGCAGCTCCCTGCACAGCTGTGCCCGGGGAACCCTCGGAGAGCGGCCTCTGGCAGGAGCCGCCCCCTCCTCATCCTGGCCGCTCACACCTGGGGCTGCTGCGCCTTGGGGCAGGGGCTGAGGAGGAGAAAGGTCCTGCTGCTCCTTCCCTGCCCTGCACAGCCCTTGGTGTGCCCCTGAAACACCGGGGTGCCGGGCTTTCCTTGCTGTGCGGGACTGGGTGGTTCTTTGATCCCGGACTCTGCTCTTCCCCGGGCACGGCACATGGACAGGGGGCAGAGATGGGCCCTCAGAGGAGCGGGGGCTGCTCCTCGCTCTCGGGGCGCCGCGGGCGCTGTGCAGCCTTCCCCTTTGACTTCGCAATTCCTCATTTTGTGCCTCCTTTTCCCTTGGGGATGTGCCCGGGCCGCATTCCAGCGGCCGCCACGGCAACAGCGCCTGCGGGCGGCGGGGTGGGCGGGGTTTGCCGCGTGATTGACGGGGCCGGCGGCCAATGGGGAGGCGGGGCGGGGCTGCGCGCGGCCAGTTGGAACCGGCGGGAGCGGTTGGGGCGGGCGGGCACGGACGGGCCCGGGCGGTGAGCGAGGAGCGGGAGAGCGGGATGGGGAACGGGATGGGGAACGGGACGGGGAACGGGATGGGGAACGGGATGGGGAACGGGAACGGGATGGGGAACGGGGGAACGGGATGGGGAACGGGATGGGGGAGCCGGGGAACGGGATGGGGAACGGGGGAACGGGATGGGGAACGGGGGAACGGGATGGGGAACGGGATGGGGGAGCGGGGGAACGGGATGGGGAGCTGGATAATGCCAGCGCCTTCTCCTGCTTTAAAACATCACCTGGAGCCCGAGCTCGGTGGGTGCAGGCAGCTGAATTCCAGGGAACTCTGTCAGGTGCCCCCAGGGACATTGGGGGGGCTGGGGGATGAGGGTTACAAACAGCAAATTCTATGGAACATGAAGCTGTCCTTGTCCCGACTCTGCTGAGCTTCCCTGGAAGCTCTGCTGGTTCCTGGCACAGCTGGTGTTAAATAGGCAGCTCTGCATGGGAATATCCATGCTCCAGGAGGCGCTGGGAGGTCAGTGGGTTTGCTGCTCCTTTTCCCTTTGTTACCTGTGGCTGCCATTGCTGGTGTTTGTTTCCCTGTTACACACACACATGCCAGTGAAGGACTGCGATTCCTTCTCCCACAGCTTTGCCTGAAAGCCCCTTAATTTCAAAGTTAGAATCATTCGGAGGGAAGGGGGTCATATTCTCCATTCCAAGGGAGATTCTCTCCTTGTCTTTCAAACCAAGACAGCTCCTTCTGCACTTGCCTTGGGAGATGCTCCCTGGCTGAGTTGTTCTTTCCTGGACAAGAGGTTGTACCTTGGAAAGTTTCTCCTTTCCAATGGACAGGAAAATGGGAGACAGGGAGAGAAAAACCCTCCCAGATGTGGGAGTTGCTCTGCTCTCTTCATTATTCACAACTCTGTTAATAAATGCTTTTTAGGATGTTTCAGCTCATGTGTGTCTCCAAAGCCTGACTCACCCCCCACGGCTTTCCCTCTCACTTCCCTTTCCAGAACCAGTGGAACGTTGGTTTCCCCTGGATTTGAGGCCGTGGGAAAAGGAGGGACAACTTCCCCCCGAGTAAGAGATGGGGCTGCTGCCCAGCTCTCTCCCAGGAGGGATGAGGAGCTCTTGGCTGTGTCAGCATCATCCCAACCACGGCAGGCAGCAGCCTTGGGAAGGGCTCTGCTGTGAGACAGGTACCTGCCCTCCTCAGACAAGGCAGGGGCTTTAGAGTGGGACAAAAGAAGGAAATGAGGCATTCTGGACACTGTTCAGCAGGGACAGGCTCTGCAGCAAAGCCCAGATATTATTTAGTCACCACATTCTGGGGTCAGAGTTCCCACGCTGTAATGAAACAAAAGCAATAAATGCCAATTTCATGTAGGGGTGGTACCAAAATGGCAAAGATCAGCAGAGCCTGGATTGTGGCTGAAGCTGCTGTGCAGAGTCGCTGTTCAGCTCCTCCTGAGGGTGGCCAGGTTCAGGATGGAGGTGCTGAAGGGCTTCCTTGGACATGGATGCTGGGCAACCAGAGGACGGCCCCGTTGTGCAGGACAGCAGCACAACCCCCTAATTTCTGTGCAATCCAATGGTCCAAGCTCCTGCTGACGTCCATTTCCATATTTCCAGCGGGTTTTGGTCACAGGCACAAGAGTTCAGTGGAGTTCACCTCTGAGCCTGCTCTTTACTCAGAATGATTTAATTCTGGAATGAAGGGATGTGACAAATTCCCACTCCCAGAGGAAGGGAATGTTGCTGTCCCTGCCCAGCTCTGCAGCCCTACCTGGTGTCTCTTCCCATCACCGGGAATGCAGGGCCGGCTCTGCCGGCCAGAAGGGGAAGGATGCTCCGTGCCATCCCGAGCCCTCTCCTGCCACCCAGAGGCACCAGCCCCGCAGAGATTTGGGGAATCACCGCTGCCCCGTGCTGGCTGTGTCCCCAGGGCTTAACCTGTCCCACCCTGTCCGGGAAAGAGCTCCCTCAAAACGCCATGAAACTCATCTGCTGAGCCAAAGGAAACAGAGTTTATTCCCTGGGGCCCAGAGGCAGTGAGGGTCATTCCATGGGGAATAGAGCCAGGGAACAGGACTGAGCCTGGCTGTGCTGCTTGGAGCCACGTGGAGCTGGGAGGGAGGAGGAAATCCATGCTCCAGTGTGCTCCCGGCAGAGCATCCCTCCCACATCGCCCGTGGCACTGCCCCTGCTCCCTTCTCCTGCAGGAATAAACCACCCCAGGGAGGCTGATCCCGTGGGTATTTATTGATCAGTTGGCTCAAGGAATCCCTCAGTCACTGTCCTGGGGTCCTTCAGCAGCACAGGGGAAGGGATCAACAGGCTCAGATCACCGAGTCCATGGCAGGATCATTGCTGCTGGGAGTGTTTTTTTCTCTCTCCTCAAAGACTCTCCAGAGGGATTCCCTGAGGGACCCCACGGTACAGAGCATCCAGCACCTCCCCACAGAGCAGGGTCTCCAGGAACTCCCCACTGAGAAGTAGATGAAGGGTTTGATGGTGCTGTGGATGCAGGTGAGCAGGAAAAAAACCTGTCTTGACACACCGGTGTAACCAAGCTGCTGCAGGAAATTCCAGAGGTTCAGAAGGAGAGCCAAGAGCACAACGAGGACGACAACAACATCGAACCTCTTGGGTTGCTGCTGCTGGGAGCCACACTTGGCTTTAATAATGTTGATTATGCGGGTGATGAGCACAGGTGCAGCAAAGAGGAGCAGGGTAACAGAGAACGTGGAGATGAGAGACAGCCGGCAGTGCTCCTGCTCGTGTGATGGGCACAGGGAAGCCACCGTGGGAATGAGAATGATGGGAGCGAAGAAGGCCAAGCATTGAGCGCCCCACAGCACCCACATCATGGGATCGGGAAGGTCACAGTGGCAGCAGAGCTTGCAGAGCTTTTCCATGTCCTTTTTGGTGCTCATGGCTGTCACCCAGAAGAGTGCCCAGTAGCAGGAGACCACTGACACCAGGTAAAGGAATCTCACGTACATCAGGGGCAGGATAGGAGAGCAGGACACATCCTCCAGCAGGAAGACCAGGGCGGAGGGGAGTGCGAAGAGGAGGAAGAAGAAGTCAGTGACAGCCAGGTCAAAGATGCCGGCAGTACGCCCTTTCCGTCTGAGGAGGCAGAAGAGAGCCCCATTCCCAACCAGCCCACAGAGGCAGATGAGCAGTGTCACACTGTGTATGGCCACGTTGGTGACATCTGTCTCACACAGATCGTCTCCTTCGGTGGGTGAGGCAGAAGGTGGGAACACGGAGCTCACCGCCATGGATGGACGCTGGGCAGGCGCTGGGATGTGGCCCCGGCTGTGGTCAGAGTGGATGGGCAGTCAGTGCTTGGAGAATCCAGGGATGGACCAAGTGGCTCCTCAGCAGCTCCCTGCAGTGGGAAGGATTCGGTGGAGAGAAGTGAGATGTGCAGGGGAGGAGGGCAGTGGGAATGGTGGGGTGGGAGAGGGAGGTGGGAGGGTTGGGCTGTTTGGCAGGAAGTTGATAAAGAACATAGAGAATAAACATTTTCATTTCCCCAGTGTTGCTGAAAGACCAAGTAGTGAAAAAGATTAAAGGATTTAAATGTGTGCACCCAGGGCTAGAAATGAGGCTGGAGCCGGTGCAGGAACAGATCAGGAGGCCTGCAGTGGTTCTGGGGCAGTTCTGTCACAAGAAGCAACAGTGCACATCCAGAAAAAACAGTTCAAGGCAAGGTCACCTTTAATACTGAAGCATTCAGTGAATATGACCAGCAGAGACCCCTCTTAATGAATCTGCAGGACCATCAAAAGACTTCCAGGAGGAGTTGAATTCACGGAAATCAGTTCTAGTGAAGTGATTTTTTTGAATTAGGTAAGAAACAGATTTGAATGACAATGTGTGTTTCTAATGGATAAAACCCCTGCTGTAAAGTCTCACCCCACACACAGAACAAGGAGAGATCCTCCTGTGTGTCCTGCACAGGTAAAGAATTCCTGCTTCCTCCTGTTTCCCATTGTTTTAGAAAGTTTATTCCGGCCCATTTTGGTATCAAGATGCAGAATTGAAGAGCAGGGCAGAGCAGGGAGGAGCTGGGGAGGGCACTGCGGTCACCGGGAGAGGGCGGCAGGACCAGAGCAGCTGCAGGAGGAGAGGAAGGTGGGGCAGGGAGGAAGGAGAACATTCCACTGACCTGTTCAGTGTGGGGCAGCAGCAGGCACAGGGGCTCTGTCCCGATCAGCGGCGCTTCCTGGCACCCCTTGCTCCTTTGGGATCCACACCCTAAAGCGGCTCCTCCCAGCTCAGGAACACGAAGGAGAAAGTGCCCAGATCACCAGGAGGTGCCCACTGCTGTGCCACCAGCTCCTCTCCGTGCCCTGTCCTCGTGTTGCTCCCCCAGGGTGGGTGGAGTCACAGGGGAGTTGGAAATTGTGACTTTGGCTTTGTCAGAGCTCCACCTCCTCAGAGTTACTTGTTTTGGTTTTCTTTCCTACAGAGGAAGTGGCTTTTGTCAGAAGCCCCACATGAACAATTTTTCAAATGGCTCCTCCTTTCCTACTGATTAGAAACACTCCTTCCTTGCAGAATGTCCCATTCTCCAGCTGCCTTCCCTCTCACGACAGGCTCCTACCATTCCTCGTTTCTCTTCCCTGAGGGGCCATGGTCCCTCCAGCAGCAGAGGGATGCTGGTGGTGCTGGTGGCACTGGAATGCTGGCAGTGCTGGCTGTGCTTTCTGTGCTGGTGAGGCAGGTGGCTGCTTGTCAGAAGTAATTCCCATTCCGAGAACAGCTCCAGGATCATTGCCAAAATCTCCCCCGGGCCCAAGGAAGAACAGATGAGCTGCTTCCCATCCCCATCCCCATCCCCATCCCCACCCCACCACATCCCCATCCCCATCCCCATCCCCATCCCCATCCCATCCCATCCCATCCCATCCCATCCCCATCCCCATCCCCATCCCCATCCCCATCCCCATCCCATCCCATCCCATCCCCATCCCCATCCCATCCCATCCCATCCCATCCCATCCCATCCCATCCCGCAGGTTTCCTGCCCGGCAGCCTCTCCCCACCTTGAAGCACTGCCCGTCGGGCTCTGCTGCTCTCCAGTGCGGACATTTGGGATCGGCAGCATCCAGAGCCTTCCTGACCCCTCCTGACCCCTCGCACACGCCCAGAGCCCCCCGGGGCCGCCTTGCCCCCGACAGCCCCGCTCCTGCCCCGCTCCAGCCGGGACCAGGCACATCTTTGCCGTGGCACTCCCGGAGCAGCCGGGGCCGTGCTGAGCCCCTGGGCCATCCTGCCCGTGCCGCCTGTGCCGGTGCCAGCCCAGCTCCGGGCACTCGGGACCATGGGTGCTCCAGGCAGGTGAATGTGGCCTAGGAACAGCTCTGTGGTCAAGTGAGCAGCAGAGGAACTGAAGGATGCTCTTCCCCGGCACAGCTGCTGCTTTGTGCTCTGGGGCAGCGCTGCCGCTGCTGGGCTTCCTCGGGGAAAACAGCTCCTTTAGGATGGGCTTTGCTGCAAAGCTTTCCCTGAGCTGGGTGTCTGCAGGAGGCAGAGTCGGGATACCAGTGTCAGGAGTTTTCCATGGTTTCCAGGCTCTTGTCCACAGCACGTTCCGGGCAATTTGCCAGCGTGAGGCAGAGCAAAATGGGTGCAATTGGACTCTGCAAATGCAGTTCAGGCAGACGTTGATCTTTTAACTTTTCCATGGCAGCTGCGAATTCTTGGGCATTTGGGAGTCTGCCTTGACTTGCAGGGATTGAAGGGTTTAGGTGTGGAATTGTTTGGCCAGCTTGCTCCAAGGCATGGTGTACTTCTGGAAGTGCCCCCCAGCTCCCAGGCCCGAGGGGCTGCTGGCTGGGTGCTGGTTCTGCTCTGCCCTGGGAACTGGGAGCCCCTGGGAGGGCTGGGGGTGACACCTGCACATGGGCTGGGGAAGCCTGAACTGGGATGGTTTCCCCCCCTGACGTTGGGTACCGAGGCACTAGGAAAGCCCAGGGCTCCAGGATGTTTGAATGTATCTAAAGGTACACCTGGACCTTTGCCCTGTGCAACTCTTGAGTTTCTGCCGACCCTCCTGAATTGAGGCTACTGAGGGCGGTGGAAGATAATTTGTCTCGTTCTGTGCTTCTCTGTTGTTGTTTTTAGCTCCTGCTTGAATTTGAACATAACCTTTTCCTCTCAAGGTCACCGGCGAGCCTGGGACAGGACCTGAGCCAGAGCTTGTTGGGCCCTGGCAGCGAGAGGGAAGCAGCAAATGGTGCTGGAGAGTTTTTGGGAGCGCTGTGGGTGAGTCTCGTTTGGTGCTGCCCTTTGTTCCTGGGGGGCACTCGCGGAGCGCGCTGGGGCCGCGCCACATCGGTGCCCAGCTGGGCGCAGGCGCTTGCCCCTTGCAGCCCTGGTGGGTGAGAGCTGCGCCCGCGCTGCTGCTGGCACAGGAGGCAGAGCTGGGCCAGGGCAGCTCCTCCTGTGCTGCGTGGGTGCAGAACTCGCGGGTTCCTCTCTCTCCCCGGGGCGCTCCGGCTGCTGCAGCTCTTTGGCCCAGGCCCCTGAGAGGCGCTGGGCTATTGCTGGCCCATGGCTCCCAGAGGTGCCCGTGTGTGGAGGGCCAGGGCGCTGTGCTGGGTCCGGGGAAGGTTTTGGCTGTGACATGGCCGGTGCCCGTGAGATGGGGGGTGAACTCTCAGCACAGGAGTTCATTGGGTTAGTTGTTTGTCTGAGGAAAATGTCCCCTGAATTAGTTGGAGCCCTCAGATTTCGATAAACCTTTTTTCTAGAGTTAATGACTTCATAGAAGTAAACCAAGTAATTGAATCAGTGTGGCACAAATTTCAGGAGCAGTTTGGGGTATGCAGCTGCACCTGATTATGTTGGGCAGGCTGGTGGGAAGGGCTTTCTGCCAGGCCTGGGCATCCTCAAGACACCTCAAGGATGGTTTTTAAACGTTTGTTGTCATTTGTTTCCCAGCCCAGGGCCAAGCTGGAGAAAAGGTAGAGAGAGTGGCAAGTGGGAGTCCCATGTTTAGATCTGCCTTTGGATTCCGGTTCCTCCTGGTGGGCCTGTGCTGCTCAAAGTACAAAGGAAGGAGATGTTGGAGTCCCTGTTTGTTCCCCTGTGGAGCTTGGAAGAGATGCTGAGGGTGAAATTCCAGGGAAGCTGCGCTTGCAGAGCGCCTGGAGTGCAAAGCAGTGGCAGCTGTTTGCCGTGGGCCGGTTTCCCCCCTTCACTTGGGTTCCCTGGTGCTCCTGGGAATCCCTCAGCACCTTTGCTTTTGCAAGTGCTTTGCTGAAGGATTTTGGATGTGGCAGTGAGCTTCTCTGTTCCTGTTTCTATGGAGGATCTGTTTCAGGAAATGTCTCCTTATCTGGATGGATTCACAAGTTCCTGTTACAGGTTAATTGCGGTGAAGAAAAGGAAAAGAAGCCAATAGCCTGGACTGGGATGCCCCAGGCCCCTGCCGAGCACAGGGGTTGTTGCTGGGTGTTTATTCTCCAGTCCTGTGTGCTCAGGCCTTGTTCTGATCTGCTCAGCCATAAATGCCACTGCAGGAAGGAAATCCCACGTTTCCTGTGGAGCCTTTGTCTGCATTGACTTTGTGCTGCAGCCTGAACTGTGTCCTAAATGTTAGCTTTGAATTAATGCAGATGGTCGGGGATTGTGTGTTCAGAGTTTAGGCATGGCCAGGTCTGGATTTGCATTTGTGGGCACTGAGTGTTCCTTGTGTCAGCTTTAGGTGTGGATTGGTGGGAATTGTCAGAGAAAAGAGAAGGGAATTGGAATGCACAGCTCTGTTCTTGGAGAAAGGATCAGGATGGGAGAAAAGAGGGTGTGGAACTGCTGGGAGCTCCTGGAGTGAGGGAAAGGATGCAAGAGGTGGAAACAAAAGCTGTGGAACAAAGCCGGAAAAGGGGGCAGGGCAGGGCGGGCACCGCAGGGTGTGGGGGAAAGAGGGAAAGAATCCCTGCTCCAGGAATGCAGCAGGGGCCAGGAGAGGATCATTTTGCATCCATTGCTCTCAGTGGAATTCTAATATCCAAAGGAATGATTCGTTTGTTCTTAGGTTTGGAATGAAAGGTGCTCTTGCAGAGGGGAATATTCACCTGTTAAAATTCTGTGGGATAAAGGAAAAGAGGGAGGCAGCAGCTGGGGAATGAACAGGTGGATTTTTGGTGGATACAGGCAAAGGCATGGGCAGGGGCTCTTAGGTAAAATACACTTCATGGGTAGCACCAGGAAAAGCTCCAGCTGCCCATTTTCCCAAGCTCTGACATTCCAGAGGAGTAAGCAGTGGTCAGCACATCAATTTCTCTATTCCTTGGATGTCCAGTGCTTTGTTGGGAAGAGGTGACACTTGGAAAGGAACAAATCCAGGGATGTAATTCCTGATAGTGAGGCCCTGGTTTTGATATCCTTCCAGCACCCAAACACAACAGAGGGAATCCTGGAGGAGCTGGAAAATGCTGTCACTCCATCGGTGGAATTCCTGGGCAATGGAAAGCAGCAGAAGCAGCAAGAACAGAGTTGGAAGCAGGCTCCAGCCGGGTAAGGCAGACACCAAATCCTTTGGAACTGGGCAGGGGTGGGAAGAATGAATTCTTACATTTGTAGCCCAGGGATTCCTGAGCAGGATCCCGGCAGGGAAGACTGCAGGGATCAGGCTGGGGCCTGATCGCAGCTGGGGGCAGCGAGCCTTGGAATTGGCTGAAGGGAAGAAAGAGGGATCCTTTGAGCACAAGGATCAGGTGTCAAATGCAGAGATGGCATCAGACAATTCCTCGGGAGGGTTTAGTTCCTGGGCCAAATCGATCTCCTGCCTTGTGAAGGAGCTCAGAGAGCTGGGAAGAGCCCAAGCAACGCAGGGAATGCACCGGCAGATAAAAGTGCCGGGGAGCGGTGGGGAAAAGCATCCGAACAGGGGGCCTCGTTTTGTACAGGGACGGTACAAAAAATGTCCAAAAGAGCAGGAATCCAATGGGATTTCCATATTCCTTGGAGACCCCAATCCAGTGGGAAGGCTGAGAGAAGGAAGCAAAGCCTAAAAAGGCAAATGAGCCAGATCTGCCCAAAGCCTCCAATGGCCACATTCCCTGGCATTGCTGAGGACTTCAGCCAAGCTCCAAGCAAAAGGTGAGCCCCTATGGAATCCTTTGTGGGAGACCATATCCAGCTGGGACCCTTCCTGGAGAAAGCCATGGGATAGTATTACTGCACCCCTAGGGTATATCACCGTGTCCTGCAGCCATAGGGAGGAGGAGAGAAGATCCAGCAGCAGGAATTGTGCAGCGAGATTGATTTATTTAATTATTTTACAAACTCTTTTATAGACTTTTTTCTTCACAGTCTAATTGGACAAAGGATCAGCCACCCCTTGGGGTGATTGGCTAAAATCCTAAAACATCCATTGTCCAAATATTTTCCTACTGTACCATAAACAAGACTTTTCAAGGCTGCAGGTGTTTGGCTGTTTACAGAACTCTGCTGCCTCTTCTGTGAGAGAGAAAAGTCTCTCACGGGCTTAGAAAATAGCAAGAAAATCCTTGCTAGCAGCATTTCTGTATCTACAGGATAGGTTATCCCAGGTCCAGAGAATATGTCATTTCCTCAGGAAGAACACTTGGATCACTGCATCACTTTCTTGGTTTAGGCTCACCAGTCACCCGGGCTATCCAAGTCCACCCTCCCCAGCGGGGAGAGCAGGAGCACGTCCGGCCATGGAGAATTTCTGGGAGAGCCCGGGAGAAGAAAGAAGGCTCCAGCTTCACAGATCTGTGTCATAACCCATCCTGTCGGCCGCTCCTGTTTGATCCTGGTGCATTTGTCCTCTTGGATTCAACCTGAGCAGCGCTAATTGCTGGCAATGAAGCAGCCTTTGGTACTTCTTTTCCACAAAACCTCTCCATCCTGCCCTTCAATCCTGTTGCAAACACGGGGAAAACCCACAGTTCCGTTTTTTCCCCTCTCCCCTTCACTTTTCCTCCTCTTTTCCTGCAGGCTTTGGGCTATCCAGGCTTGCATGTGGATTAGGCAGAGCACCCTGTAAGCTCAGCTCCAGGTGGGATTGCAGCGGTGTTGGAAGCACCAGGGATTCTCCCAAGGTGTGGTGTGAGGAGCTGCATCTTGGGAGGGGCTGGGATTTTGTGCACTTCTGGGTTTGTTTTTTTTTCCTGTTTGCCTTTTGGGCTGCCTCAGAGAAAAAGCTGAAAACCGAAGGAGCTGAGGGGGGGTTCCCAAATTCCTTTCCAGCCCTTCAGAGGAGGCACAAAGCCACGTGCAGCTGAGGAAAGGGATGTGAGGAGAAGGGCAATAATGGAGCCTTGGGACTCTGCACTTCATTCTTTTCACGTGTTTGGAGGTGCAGGAAATGCCAAACGCCACAGGAATTCTGTGTCTGTAACATCGGGTGCAACCTCTTGAAACCCAAGTGCTCAGAGTGGGGTTTTCCCAAGGGTAAATCCCAATGTGACATGGCAAAGCTTCAGCGAGGATTTCCAGGCTTGACTGCACAGCTTTTGGGAAAGCTCAGTAGCCAAACAAGATCAGATTTCTGTCGGATTTGGATCAAACGTGGCGTTTAAATCTGGGACAGCTCAGCTCCCCGGGTGGGAAAGTGCTTGGAGCAGCCGAGCTGAGCCTTTTTTGAGAATTCCAAGCGTTGTGTTCTTACGCTCCTTAATACAACGTTTAAATAATTGATCCTGAATGGAGACAGTATCAGGGGGATTTGTTAGAGGGGCAGGGATGTTTTTTCACCTGGCAGTGTGTTGGGATAGTCAAGACTCCTTATGTCAGAATTAATTGGTCTTCCTTCTTTTCCCTTTTGTTCTTTCTAGGTTGTGGCTGAGTGGGGAGAATATTTGGGATAAAGAAACGAAATGCCCGAGGGAAGCTTCGTGTTCCCGTGGAGATGCTTTAGGCGCGTGCAGCTTCTGAGCTGCACCGAAATTTGAGGCTCCCACAGAAGCTTCCGAAGCTGGAAGGGCCGGGGAAGAGAATTCCAGGAGAGGTGTGGGAAGTGCTTTCTGCCGGGTCTGGACAGCACCGAGGTGGGAATGACTTCAAAGTGTTCCTTGTCCCTGTCCTGTTCCCAGGCCAGGACCAAGTTGGTGTTCCCTGAGCGGCTGCGGTTCCCTGGATGTGGCAGGAGGAGGTCTCTGCCGGGGAGTGGGAGAAATGTCCCTGCCCGGTGCCGTGTCCTTGGCGGGCAGAGAGCGCCGCTCGTGGCAAGGGGGGTTTGTGAGTATGGAATCAGTCCTGCCTACGGCACTGACGGGAGAGGGAAGCTCTGGGGCAGAGTACGGAGAAACTGGGAATTTCAGGTGTGGCTTAACAGAAAGCTCAGGGTGCAAAAAGGGGGATTTTGTGTGCCCAAATTGCCTCGAGACGGCTTTGCTGTCTGTTCTCTGCAGTTGTGCCTTCTGAACACGAGAGCATTTCACTCGTGGTGCTGTGCCCAGCAGTTCTCACAGGGCCGGGAAACAGACGATGCTGAAACTGGAAGGAATTTGGCCGCGTAAAAACGAGCCGTTCGTTCTTCTCCGGTGCGAGGGCTTTGATGTTGGTTGGCAGTAAAGTTTCCTGGTTGTCTTCTCCTCCTCTTGCTCCCTCTCAAAGTCAGTGTAAGATTTCCAAAGAACCTGCAACAGAGAAACCTCTCATCGTGTTTGTTCCGGGCCCACGGAGACACCGGGAGGGGAAGAGAAGGGGTGAAGGTGGAATTTCCCTGGGAGAAGGTTCGGAGATCGGGGTGCGTTCCCTGGCGCCACGGGCTGGGATTGGGGCTGAGCGGCACCGAACTCGGTGCGCATCATCCCCTCGGCTTTCCCCTCCTGTTGCAGCAGGGGGTTCATGGCCCTGCCCGGAGACAGATGTTAATTAGTGAGTGCCGGGCCGAGCCGTGACAGCAGCAGCTTCTGTGTGAGCCGCTGCTTTACTGGCAGCTTCGTCAGCCACCCTCTCTAATTAAAGTCCTGGCGTTTGCTCCTGATTTTCTTTCAGCCTTCCATCCAACTTTCCACCTCTTTTCTTCTCTCTGTCCACTGTGTCCTTTGTGTTGCTTTCTTGTCCTGTGTGCTCCCCATGCCATTCCCTTTCACTGCTTCACTCTCTCTTTTCTTTTAAGAAATAAGTACTCAATCTTTATTTAATAAACACCGCGGAGAGGAGAGGGGGGAGAAATATTCCCCGACAGCTGTGAAGTTGAAGCAGGCAGCAGAGTTCCGTGATAGGGATGTTCTGGTGTTCTTTTAAGAAATCCATACTGACCTTTATTGAATAAATTCTGCTCAATCCCTCTCCCTGTTCTGTCTCTCTGTGTCTCCCTCGCCGCCCGCATCTTTCTCTTTCCTTCTTTCTTGCTCTCCTCTTTCCTTTGTGCTGCAGTCTGACTGTATTTCTTTGTCCCTCTCGCTGTCCTTTTGCCTGTCCCTGTCTGCATTGGCTGCTCGGTCCCTCTCCCTCACGGTACCCTTCTCTTGGGAGCCCCTGTCCTGCTGCCCATCCCTCTCTTTGCCCATCCCTCTGCTGCACCTTGCCCGTCTTCCCCGCACGCCCCCGTGCCGCGCTCATTTCCTCCCTCTGTCCTTGTTTCCCTCTCTGTCTCTGTATTATCCCTCTGTCTTTGCTGTGTGTTTAGCGCTCCGTCTTTCTCTCTGTCCTTCTCCATGCCTCACTGCTGTTCCTTTTTCTTCTCGGGGGATCCGTCGTGCTCCCTGTGCCGTTGTTTCTCACGGGATCCTTCTGTCCCGTCCCCTGGCCCTGTTCTTTTTTAATCCCTCTCTGTCGTGCTGCCCATCGCAGGTGGGGTTTTTTTCAGTTTCATCCTGCAGCCTGCTCTTCCTTTTCCTCCTGTGTCCCCTCTGCTCCCGCTCCCTCTTTCTGCCTCTCCTGGTCTCTCCCCCGTGCTCCCCCCGCAGCGCTCGATGTGTCCGTGAGCGCAGGTTGGGATCCCGGAGCCGCAGCCTGGCGGGGGCAGCAGCGGCGCGGTAGGGAAGGGATGGGACAGCTCCTGCCCCTGCCCCGAGCGCAGGAGCGGAGCCGGAGCGGGAGCCGCGGCAGCGTCGTGGGGCCGCTGCCCCCGTGCCAGCCCGGGACACCGGAGCTGGGGAGGAGCTCCGAGCCTGCTGGGGGCTGCCCCCCTTGGCTGTGCCTGCCGAGCCCCTTTCTGGGGGATGTTTGCATGGAAATGGCTTTATGAAAGTGCCGTGCTGCCGTCCAGGGCAGTTTGTCTCGTTTTGTGCATTCTTTGGGGGTGAGGAAAAAAGGCTGAGGGAGGGGGTGGAGACTCGGGGGCTCTGAATGTCACTTGGGCCCCCCCAATGTCCCTGGGAGAGCCACGATGCGGTGGAGGAGCAGGTGAGTGGGGAATGAGGGGGGCCAGTGCTGGGTGTCCTCCCCCAGAGGGGCCCAAAACTGCCAGAAAATCCACTGGGAGGGATGTGTGTATGACAGTGTAAAATACTAAAAGCTGTTAAGTTCTTCATTTTTACAGCTATAGACAAATACTACTAATTTAGATGTAAATTCATTTTGAAATGAGCCAGCCCTCTCTCTCTACTCTGTCGCATACAGCAATATAAGAAGCTGGGAATAGAGATCCGCAGGTTTTGAGAATAAGGAGCCGGCGTTTTTCTGTAGGAAGGAAAGCAGCAAGCGCCTGGCCCCAGGAGCCGAGACGCTCGGGCTGCAGGAGCTGCAGAGCGCCCGGAGCCGGCTTTTCCCTGTGCTCTGTGCCTGCCCCCGGGCTGAGCTGGGCGGCGCTGCTGCCGCCCGGTGCCGGCTGAGCCGAGAGGGCGGCGGCCTCGGTGGCTGCCGAGCGTGGCAAGGAGCGGGAGCGAGCGGGGCCGGGTCTGTCAGCGGAGGGGAGGGGCGAAGGGCGGTTCGGAGCCGAGGGACACGGCCGTGCATGAGCGGGGCCACAGCTATGGAAAGGAGCGGGCGCCGTGCGGGGCGGCGACCGCGGGGAATGACAGCGCGGGGGGCGGCCCGGCGGGGCCGGTTTTGCCGGGCAGCAGAGGCGCGGTCGCAGCGCGACCCGGGCGGGAGGCACCGGGCGGGCACGGTCAGAATAGAGATGCCAATGTGCCGCTCTCGAGAGGGCGGCTCGGAAAGGAAGGCGCAGTTGGGCGCTTTCGGGATGGCGCTAAGTGACGCTTTATTAGCAGCTGCCAGGACCTTGCAGAGGGCGGGTGCCACTTCCGCCACACTCAAGATGGCGGACGCGATAGGACCCTTTGAGAGGCGTCCCTGCCAATGCCTGCCGCCGGTCGCGGGGCCGTCCCCCGCCTCCGGCGCCGCTGACCCCGCCAGCCGTGTCCTCGCACCGGGAAGCGCCGCGGAAAATCGCGCGGAAAGCGCGGGGCCGGTGTTGGAGTCGGGGCCGGATTCAGGCAGCCGAATAGACAGACGCCGTTGTGAGGCGGGGGGGCCTTAGGTGTGCCACACTAAAGATGGCGGCCGAACCGGAAGTGGCTTCTGGCAGCACCCAAGATGGCGACGGCGGGCGGAAGTCACGGGATTGCCACACCAAAGATGGCGCTCATTACGCAGCTTTTTTGACCTTCTCAAGATGGCGGCTGAAAGGCCTCCCGGTCCGTCTATTCGGCTGCCTGAACGCGACGCCGACACAAACCCAGAGCTTTCAGCACAATTTTCTGAGGCGTTTCCCGCTTTGCGGACACCGACTGTGGGGCCAGCGGCGCCTGGGGCAGGCGGGAGCATTCAGGCAGCCGAATCGACGGAGCGGGGTCCTTCCGGCCGCCATCTTGGGAAGGTCGAATAGCCACGGACCCGATCGCCGCATCGGTGCGGTACCGGTGACTTCCGCCCTTCCTCGCCGGGAGCGGCAATGGCGGGGAGCCCGGGGAGCAGCGCGGCCGGGCCGGGGGCACCGGGGCGGGTGCTCCGGGCTCGGAGGTGATCGGGGAACGGGGACAGCCCCGAGCGGACGGCGGGGGCCGCGGGGGATCGGTATTCCGGCACAGGGATGAGTATCCCGGCCCAGGGATGGGTGTCCTGGCACAGGGATCGCTGTCCTGGCACAGGGATGGGTGTTTGGCACAGGGATGGGTGTTTGGCACAGGGATGGGTGCCCTGGCACAGGGATGGGTGCTCTGGCACAGGGATGGGTGCCCTGGCACAGGGATGGGTGCTCTGGCACAGGGATCGCTGTCCTGGCACAGGGATGGGTGTCCCGGCACAGGGATGGGTGTTTGGCACAGGGATGGGTGCCCTGGCACAGGGATCGCTGTCCCGGCACAGCGGGAGCTGCGGGCACGGGACACCGCAGCTGCTTCGGCCGTGCGGGGCCCAAGGCGTCGCTCCGGGGCGGATTCTGTAGGGGACAAAATGAACATTTTGGGGTAAAATCTGGGTTAATCTGCAGTGGGGTTTGTGCCCGCTGTGTTCACGGCCCCGCCGGCTCAGGGCGGGTTAAAGGCGCAGCTGCCCCGAGACAGCGGGACCGGCCGGGGCTGCTCGCTCCCGGTGCTGCCGCCCCGTGGGGAGAGCCCGGCACTGCAGCCCGGAACGGCGCTGGACCACGGGATGGGCGTGGAACAGCAGCGCAGGGAATGCTGAGGCAGCCCAGGGAATGCTGAGGCAGCCCAGGGAATGCTGCGGTCCCAGGGAAGGCTGAGGCATCCCCTGCCCGGGGCACTCGGCAGCAAATCCCTGATGTTGAGCAGAAAAAGGAAAGTTCTGGGTTAGTGGGAGGAGGTTTCTGGAATGGAGCTGGGACAGGTGCTGATCCACGCATGGAATCACGGGCTGGTTTGGCTTGGAAGGGACCACCAGGATCATTTACACTCTGTTTGTTGTCTGGTTCCACAGCAAAGAACATCCAGAACTGCCTCCTCACCCTCACGGACAGCAGGAATGCCTTCCATAGCTCTTGTTTCGGAATGGGAATGGCTGTTGGGAGCTCTGGCAGGACCAGGTAAGAACAGAAATGGGATCATTCTGGCTCCTGCTGGAGGTGGTTTTCTCTTTCAGGATGTTCTGATTGATCCTTTCACAGCAGTGTTCCTGGGCACATTTCAAAACAGTTGAAAACTGGTGGGGAAAAAATGTGAACCTGATCCATTTCTGGTAATTCCAAGCTTCTCTCACAGCACTGTTCCAGGGGAAAGCTGATGAAAGGATAAAGATGCAGAGGAACAAGTGCTGTAAATCCCCCAGGCTCTCTGACAGAGCAAACCTTCCAGTAATGCCAGTACATCGCTCTGAGAGACTCTGGGATCACAAGGTTTTCCAGGAAAGCAAAACAAGGACAGAGATGAGGGAATAGGCTTCCAGTTAAGAATGGTTTGGTGGGTGTAGGAATGATTCTTGTATGTTTGATGCTTCCCTTTTTATTCCTGAATAATTTTAAAATGATTCCTTGAATAAATCATCTAAATTTGGGAATCTAAATTGGAGAGGGAACAGTGCAACATCAATACAGGCAGAGATCATGGAATGATGGAATGGTTTGGGTTGAAAGCCCCATCTCTGAGCCTGTTCTGGGCAGGCTCCTGCCCATCGGCCACTCCTTGCAGGTGGACATGGAAGTGCTGGAGGCGTTCAGGGAATGCTGATTGTTTTTCCCTGCCTCTGGCAGTCAGGTCAGTAAAAAGACTAATTGACCTCTTCCAGTGGGGAGACATTTAAACAAGAGGTGCCAAAAAGAATTGGAGCTTCTGCACGCTGAAATCTGCAAGTCTCCAAGTTAAAATCCCCCCTGGATGGTCACCGGTGCGACTCCCACGGACTGGTCACCTTGGCCAGGAGTGTCCAATCCTGCTGTCAATGCACTGGACCAGGATGTCATTTTCATTTCGTGTAAAGACCCTCTGGGTGCCCCCCAGTCACTGGAAGGACCAGACTGGGCTCCCAGGGCAGTAATTCCAGGTGTTCCCTTCATGGCAATAGCACAGGAGCCTTCCCCTTGGCCAGAGGAGCAGCCAGTGCCTCCCTCAGTCCACAAATCCCCAGGACAGAACACAGAGAAAGGAACAGGAATATGGAAATGCCCCACGCTGGGAGTTTGTGTTGCTCTGGATTAAATTTTGGATTTATAATGTTAAAGGGGGGGGTGTGGAGGGGCTTTTCTCTGTTTCCTGTTCATTATTGTTACCACTGCTCTTGTTGCTCTCACTGTTACTATGTGTTGTCATTACTCTCAAATGATTGCATTTGTCTTGGTTTCCATTATTAAACTGCTCTGAGCTGGAATTTTGTCTCTGGTCTCTTCCCCATCCCATGGGGGGTGAGGGAGCAGCTGCTGGTGCCCAGCTGGGGTCCAGCCGTGGCCCCGGGCACTTCTGGGGGCTCCGAACCCGAGGGACAGGAGCGGTTTTGGGCTCACAAAAAGAGACCCAGTGCTGCGTTTTGGGGGCTCAAAAGCAGGCGCAGAGCTTAAAAGCAGAGACTAAATCCTGCATTGTGGAGTCCTGAGAGCAGGCTGGTATGGCCAGAGCTGGGACTCAGAAACAGTGACTAAATCCTGTTCTCAGGGCTTGAGGAAGAGAGCGAGTCCTGTGTGTTTGGGCTCACAAAGAGAAACGGAAGTGCTGCGTTTTGCTGGCCCTGAATTAAAGGCCAAGTGCCGTGTTTTGATGCTCAAAGCGGGCTCTTCGGGCCAGGGCGAGTGTGTGTCTCTGGGCTCCGAGTCCTGCCTCAGGCACAGCCCGAAGCCGGGCTCGCCGGCCCCACGCAGAGCTCGGGAGCAGCGACTCAGCGCCGCGTCCGGGGCTGGCGGCAGAGCCCGGGGCCGCGTCGTGGGGCCCAAGGCGGGCTCCGGGAGGGGCTCAGGGCTGAGAGCGGAGCCCGGCCCGGCGCGTCGGGCCCGGCTCGGGATCCCGGGGCTGCCCGGGCGCCGGCACAGCCCCGGCTCCCCGCGGAGAGCCGGCCGGAGCAGGAGCGGCAGCGCCGGGCTCGGCCCCAGCGCCCGTCCCGGAGCGGCTCCTGCCGGTGCCGATCCCAGCCCCGATCCCGCCGGGGGAGAGGCGGCACCGCCCGGGACCCGCAGCGGCCGCCGGCACGACCCGGAGCCCCGGTCCCGGGAGCGGCCCCGGTGCGGCCCCGGTGCGCGGGGCGGGCCCGGCCCGGGAGAGAGGGGCGGGGCCCCGAGCGATGGAGCCGCCCCCGTGCCGGGCAGGGCGGGCCCCGGGGCCGGGCGGGGCCGGGGCTCTGGGGCGGTCCCGGGCGGGGCCGGGCGGGGCCGGGGGCGGCTTCAGGGGCGGGGCCGGGCCCGGCTCAGGTGCGGGGCGGGGTCCGCACAGGTGCGCGGGGTCCCAGGGCGGCTGCGCAGGGCGGGGCCGAGGTGATTTAAGGCCCCGAAATCGCCCCTGCCGCCATTTGCTCCCTCAGAGCTCGGGGAGGCTGCGGCCGGGCCGGGCTCCCCTGGCGTGGCCCGGGAGAGGCCCCCGCTCCCCCTCTTTCTTCCCCCTCTTTCTCCTGCCCTTCTCCTCCTCCTTCTTCCCCCGCTTATCACCTCTTTCCTGCTCCCCCAGTTTCTTTCTCTCTCCCCACACCCTCCCTCTCTCTCTCTCCCAGCCCCCCTCCTGCCCTCTCCCCAGCGCCCCCCACCCTCTCTCCCTGCTCCTCTGCGCATCCCCGACCCCCGTACCCCTCCTTTCTCCCCTCTCCGTACCCCGCTCCCCAACCCGACTCCCCTCTCTTCCCCCTCTACCTCTCCTCTGTCCATCATCCTTTCCCCCCTCGTTCTCCCCAACCCACCCCGACTCCTCTCCCTACCCCCCTCATCCCTCCCTGACTCTCCCCTTTCCCTCTTTCCCCCGCAGCCGCGGGGCTCGGGGCGCCGGAGAATAAAGCCCAGAGGGCCGGAGCCCGGCGCCCCTGCCCTCGCTGGAGCCCCACACGGGCCGGGCCCGCTCGGCGGGTCCCCCGTGCGGTACAAAAACAGCGCCGGGGCTCCGGCTTTCCACACATCACACTGGGGATCCCCTCCTCAGGAGGGGTTCCCGGGGGGAGGGTGGTGGGTTTCGGGGAGGGTGGGCCCCCTCCTGAGAAGGAGGTCCCGGGGGGGTGGGGGGTCCGGGGGGGGTGGGTGGGGTGGGCCCCCTCCGGAGGAGGGGGTCCCGGGAGGGGGTCAGGGTGGGCCCCCTCCGGAGGAGGGGGTCCGGGGGAGGGGGTGGGGCGGAGGGGGGACTTTCCCCCCCTCCAGTCCCCGCCCCCTCTCCCGGACCCCTTCCTCCGGACGGGGCTCCCCCCGGCCCCCTCTCCCGGACCCCCTCCTCCGGACCGGGGCCCCGGGAGGGAGGGGGGCGGGTGGGGTGGGGGGGAAGCAGAGGGGGTCACGTCACTCTGCGGCATGAACAGACATAGAGCTCACAGGCCAAACCAACAGCCCCTCCCGTCCGGCCCCCCCACCCCACCCCACCCGCCCCCCCCCCCCCCTGGTCCGGAGGAGGGGGTCCCGGGGAGGGGGCCGGGGTGAGCCCCGTCCGGAGGAGGGGGTCCGGGAGAGGGGGCGGGGACTGGAGGGGGGTGAAAGTCCCCCCTCCGCCCCACCCCCTCCCCCGGACCCCCCCCTCCGGAGGGGGCCCACCCTGACCCCCTCCCGGGACCCCCTCCTCCGGAGGGGGCCCACCCCACCCACCCCCCCCGGACCCCCCACCCCCCCGGGACCTCCTCCTCAGGAGGGGGCCCACCCTACCCCAACCCACCACCCTCCCCGAAACCCACCACCCCCCCCGGGAACCCCTCCTGAGGAGGGGATCCCCAGTGTGATGTGTGGAAAGCCGGAGCCCCGGCGCTGTTGTTGTACTGCACGGGGGACCCGCCGAGCGGGCCCGGCCCGTGTGGGGCTCCAGCGAGGGCAGGGGCGCCGGGCTCCGGCCCTCTGGGCTTTATTCTCCGGCGCCCCGAGCCCCGCGGCTGCGGGGGAAAGACGGGACAGAGGACGGGAAGAAGGGAGCAGAGGGGGTCAAAGAAGGAGCGCAGGTGGGGGGTTCGGGGTGTGCAGGGAGAGGTGGGATGGGGGGACAGGAAAGGAGGGGGGGGAGGATGAGGACGGAGCACAGGTGGGGCGGGGTCAAGGTACAGAGGGGGAAAGAGGAAAGAGGAACAGAAGGTGGTAGAGGGGGAAGCAAAGGTGGGGGACGGAGGGGGAGGACTGAGGGCAGGTGGGGAGAATTGGGAGGGGAAGGGGAGCAGGGTGAGGGGGCAGGGGGGACCCGGGATGGGGGGGAAGGAACGGTGGAGAAGGGGAGAGAGGGTGGGGGGGTAGGGCAGGGTTGGGGTGTGTAGGGGGACAGGGAGGGGGATGGGGGGGACCGGGCCGGGGGGGAGGGAGGGGAGGGCTAGGGGGGAGAGGGGGGGGGTAAGGGGGGGGTGTAGGGGGTGGGGGAGGGGAGGCAGAGGGGAAAGAACGGAGAGGGTTGGAAGAAGAGAGGTAAAGACAAATATAAAGGAAAAGAAACACAGAGATATAGAGATATAGAGATATAGAGGCCGGCCCGGCCACAGCCTCTCCCACCGAGCGCCGAGGGAGCAAATGGCGGCGGGGCCGATTCCCGAGGCTTAAATCCCCTCGGCCCCGCCCCGCGCAGCCGCTCTGGGGCCCCGCGCACCTGTGCGGACCCCGCCCTTCACACCTGTGCCGGGCCCGCCCCGCCCCGCCCGCGCCCGTAAATGCCGGCGGATCCGCGCCCGCTCCGCTTTGTGCGGTGGATGCTCATCCTGCTCCTCCCGGGCTGCGGCGGGACCGTCGTTCGGAGCGCTGTGCGGAGCCCGGCACCGGGGGCTGCTCCCGGCGCTGCGCCGAGCCCGAGGCGCTGAGGTGGGACCGGGAACGGGACCCGGGCCCGGGGATTCGTGTCCGGGTCCTGTCGGTGTTTGCTGGGGGTCCCGGGCCGAGCCGCTTGTCGCTCGGCGGGCGGGGTGCGGCTGCCGGGCTCGGAGAACTGAGGTGGGATGGGGGATGGCATTAGGCATCGGGATCGCCGCGGCTGGGAACAGCCGCTCCGGGATTGGCGCTGGCGCCGAGCCCGGCGCTGCCGCTCCGGCTGCGGCCAGCGCGGGGCCGGGGTCCCGCCGGAGCTCCGGCTACGCTCCCGCTGCGGCCGCGGGGAGCCGGGGCCGTGCCGGTGCCGGGCCCGCCGGGAGGGCGGCGCTTCCCCGCAGCAGGCGCTGGATCGCGCCTGGAAGCGGCCGGGCCGCGGGGACCGCCCGTGCCCGCCCCGGCCCCCCCCGAGGCCGCCGCTCCCTCAGCGCCGCCCGCCCTGTGGGGCGCCCCCTGGCGCAACCGGAGCGGCGGCGCTCCCGGCCCGGCCCCGCCCGCAGCCCCCGCGGGGACGCGGAGCTCCCCCAGCCCCGGCACTGCCGAGGCCGCCGCTCCCCCTGCCCCGGGCCGCTCCCCCGGGGCCTCCCGCCCGCCGCGCCCCCGCCCAACCAGCGCGCCTGCAGCGGGACGAGCCGCTCCGGGCCGGGCGCTGGCGCCGAGGCCGCTGCTGCCGCTCCTGCTCTGACTGCGCCCGCTGCGGGACCGGGGCCTCGCCGGGGCTCGCTGCTGCTTGGGCCGCTCATCCGATACCTGCCGGGTGAGACCTGATGCTCTCCTTCCTCCCCCCCGCTTTCTCTGGGGCTTGCACGCTCCAATGCAAAAACCTCTGGGTTTCAAAGTCCAGTGGAAACTGTTTATTCTTTATTTCTAGAGCACAGGAGATCCGGAGTGGGAAGGGATACACAAGGACCACCAAGTCGAACCCTTATGTGAATGGCTCCTCTGGGGATTGAACCCACACCTGGGCATTCTCAGTACACTGCTCCAACCAAGCCAATCTCAGCTCCTGGGAATGTCCTGCCTAGGATAGGAATGCCAAGTGCCAGCCAGGTAATTCCTATGCAAATACAGCTCCTTCTTTTATGCTAATGCTGCTTTACACCCCAGCCCCTGATCATGGAACAACACAGGTGATCAGTTAGTTGTGTGGCAGCACAAAACTCATCCCATAACCCTGATTTCCTGCCCTTTCCAGGATTTACCCAACAGCTGTAAAGGTGCTCATTCCATGGCCCTTTCCAGGGAGAAATGAGCAAGGCAAGGCCTGAGGGTTCACTTGGTCCATGGCCAAAGTTCTTCTGGAGAGTGTCAGGGCTGCTCCTGCCTGCAGAGGGGCCTTTCCCTCAGGTGAGTGTTCACAGCCCAAAATCCCAGTGGCTGCTGAGGCTGGGGAGCTTTTGTGGCCCAGATGCACAGAGCTCTCAGTGACTCCTGCTCACTGCCAGGAGTGTTCCTTGGTGCTCCCTCTGTGTGTCCCAGCTGGCAGGGAATGGGGGCAGGGAGAAGGCCGGGAGGCCCAGGAAGGGAAGCAGCAGCTCTTGTGCTTTGGATTTGCAGAGAGGAGCTGTGCCTGCAGTGTCCTGCCCGTGGCACGCAGTGTGCCAAACACACATCCCCGGAACGGGCACTGGGCTGCCCGGGCAGCGCTGGGATGGACATGGATAAAGGGCTGCCCGCGGCCCCTCGGCCAGGGGCTGCTCTGAACAGGCACCCAGAGATGCTTCAGCCCCGACAGACCCCACTGACACCCCAGAAATGCCCCAAGGAACAGCTGGCACTGGGGAATGTCAGAATGGGCTGTTTGCAGAGGGGCTCAGACAGCAATTCCCAGTGCTGACCTCCCACACTCCTGCCAGCTATGTCCCAGCCACCCAAAATGCCTTCCCTTCCAGCCTGAGGCCATCATCCCTCAGCAGTGTTAAAGCCAAGGCAAGCTTCCCCCACAGCAATGAAATGCCAAGCAATGCCCTCAGAGATGCCTTCAAATGAAAGGTCAGAGTCAGAGAAATCTCTTTGGATTGAGTTGGGAGTTTTTGGGGAGCCAGCTGGAACTGCACAACTGATGGAAAGCTTTCCCAGGTGGCTCCCACTGCAGGTGCCCTGAAGGCAGGGATGTGCATCCCTTTCCTGAGGGAAAAGAACTTGCAGAGGCCACTCCTGAGGCTCTGGAATGAAATCAACTCCTGCAGGGAGAGAAGTCCTCCCGTGGGCACAGGGGCTGCCTCAGCAGGGGCTGGGAGCGTGTCCAGCCAGCGCCTGTTCCTGCTTTAAAACATCACCTGGAGCCCCAGCTCGGGGGGTGCAGGCAGCTGAATTCCAGGGAACTCTGTCAGGTGCCCCAGGGACATTGGGGGGGCTGGGGGATGAGGGTTACAAACAGCAAATTCTATGGAACATGAAGCTGTCCTTGCCCTGACCCTGCTGAGCTTCCCTGGAAGCTCTGCTGGTTCCTGACACAGCTGGTGTTAAATAGGCAGCTCTGCATGGGAATATCCATGCTCCAGGAGGCACTGGGAGGCTGTTCCAGTGGCAATTCAGCAGGGAATTCAGGGCTTTGGGTAGAATTCATCTGAACTAGCAAAGCCAACCCCCAAATCTGCGCACCACCCACGGAACAATCTTTGTGCTGCCCTGGCAGCCAAAGCCCCTGGGCTGGGAAATGTCAGCAGGCAAATGGATGGAATGATCTAAATGCCAGCATCCCCCAAAGGGACAATGCCATCACCTCCCTTTGCTCCCCAAGTGTCCACTGTGTTCCCCACAGGTGCCCTGGGGATGCCAGGGAGGTGCCTTTGCCCACAGTGCCTTTCTCCTGCCCCTCTCCAGCCTGAGGCCTCTTCTCCCTTCCCTGCCAGCTGCTGCCAAGGAAGGAAGACACAGTGAGTGCTGAGTTGACCTCCAAATAGTCCTTCCCTCACCTTGAGATGACCTGAGATTTTACCCCCAAAATGTCCCCATCTGTCTCCTTCTGAGTTCCTCATTTTTTACAGGGAAGCATTCTTTCTCTGCTCTGGAGATTACCACAAGATTTGCCCCCAAAACTTTCCCCACCTGTCCACTACCTCTTTCCTCATTCCCACCTCAATCTTTTCATTCTTTGCCCTACAGATGCTTTCAGTTTTTACCCCTCCGAACTTCCCTACCTGTCCATAAGTGATTACCTCAGTTTACCCCATCAAGTGCATTCTCTCTGCTACAGATCACCTCAGAGTCTATCCCCAAAATTTTCTGTACCTCTTCACCACTGAGTACTTCATTTTTACCTCCAAATACTCATTTTCTACCATGGAGATTCCCTCAAGTTTTACCTGCCAGATTTACCCACCTGTCCACAGCAATTCCCTCAGTTTACCTCAGGATGCTCCTGCTCTCTCCTAGAGATGTCCTCCCATTTTACCCCCTCAGTTTTCCCTACCTGTCCAATTCTGATCGCTTCCTTTTTACCTCAAAACATGAGTTCTTTCTTCTGCAGATGAACTCGGATTTTATTACCAAAATGTCTATTTTGTCCCCTGTACACTGACTAGATTTTAAAACCAAAACCACTCAGGTTATCTCTGTCTTATCCCCAAAATGTTCATTCTGCCCCCTACAAATTAGGTCAGATTTTTTCTCAAAAACCCTTACTATTCCTACAGAATTACCTCAGGGTTTGCCCCCCACATTCTACCTAATGTTGGCTACTGATCACCTCATTGCTTCCTCAATATGTTCATTCTCTGCCCTACAGATCTTCCCAAGTTTTACACCTGAAATTTCCTTGCCTTGCCCCAGTGACTGCCTCAGTTCATGTCAGTGGTCACACTCTCCCTAGAGATTACCTCAAGTTTAACCCCCCAAATTTTCCTTAACTGTCCACAACTTATTACCTCATTTTACCTCAAAAGATTCATTCTCAACCTTTAGATTATTTCAAGTTTTACCCCCCAAAATTCCCCTACCTGTCCACTACTGATTCCCTCATTCTTCCCTCAATATTTATTTACTTTCTACCATGTAGCTTCTATCAAGATTTACCCCCAAAGTCTTCCATCTCTCTACTACTGATTACCTCATTTTGACCTCAAAATGTTCTTTCTACAGCTTATTTAAGGTTATTTTTACACAAGTTTCCCTACCTGCCCACAACTGATTCCCTCATGTTACCTCAGTGTGTTCATGCTCTCCCCTAGAGATTAGCTCAGATTTAGCCCCCAAATTTTCCCCCATGCTCAGTACTCATCACCTCATTTTTCCCTCCAAGTGTTCATTCTCTGCTCTTGAGATTTTGTCAAATTTTGCCTCCAAAATTTTCCTTATTTGTCTACTACTGAGTACCTCATTTTTACACCAAAACATTCATTCTGTCCCCTACAGATTACATCAAATTTTACCCCCCAAGTTTTCCTTCCTGTGCAATATTAACTCTTTTCTGCCCCAAAAATGTGCGTTCTCTGCCCTAAACATCACCTCAGCTTTTCCCTCAAAAATGCCACCTCACTCCCCTCGACATCCCCTCCCATTTTCCTACACAAACAATTCTTGTGTCCCCTTTCAGCCACCCCAGGTTTTCAGCTAAAAATGTCTCCTCTGTCCCCTCAAAGTTATCCCAGGTTTTCCCAGTGAGGAGCTGCAAGGAATTCAGGCAGGGCCAATGACACCAGGGAACAGCTGTAAATTCAGAGGCAGAAAGAGAAGATCTACCAGGAAAGGGGAAAGGTTCAGCAAACACTTCTGCAATTAATTAATTAATTAATAATTATTTCCAGTTCCCCACTGAGAAGAACACAACCTCACAGCTGGTAAGGCCTGACAGTCCCCTGCAGGGAGAGCTCAGCCCATGTGCCCAGAGGCAATCGCAGCATCTGCAAGAAAGAAAGAAGCAGCAAAAGGTGATTGCTTCTCTTTCCAAGTTATTTCAAGTGCTCACACCCAAACCCACCTTTGCTCTTGATTCTGGCTGGGTGCATGGTGAGCAGTGGGCACAGGTCATGTCATCCATGCTGGTGTGAGTGATGCTTTCTGGGGGAAAGCAGCTGATCTCCAAAGTTCCCTTCCTGCCCTGTGCCTGATCTGCACAGGAGAAAACCTCTTCCAGGAAGGGATTGTGCTCCCTCTAATGCCATTTGCCCAGTCTGTGCCATGGGGATACTGC
This sequence comes from Coloeus monedula, assembly GCF_965178545.1. Lineage (NCBI taxonomy): Eukaryota > Metazoa > Chordata > Aves > Passeriformes > Corvidae > Coloeus > Coloeus monedula. The sequence continues at coordinate 817,241 of NC_138786.1, forward strand.
CAGCCTGGGGCAGCAGAGGCACACGCAGCTCTCAGCACTCTCTGCTCCAAGCACAGCTCGGGGCTCCTTTGCACACTGCCTCTGCCCTGGGGTTTTCTCCAGGAGAAGCCAAGGAATTGCTCCTGGAAGGGTGCAGATTAAGTTATCCCAAAGGGAAGCAAAGAGTAAGTACTCCAGAAGAGCCCTTGGGATCTGCTGGACTGAGGTGGGAAGGGGACATTCATTCCCTGCAGGGCCAATACCCAACAACCTCCAAGCCAAAGCACAGACTGGCAGGTGGGGTCTGACAGCAGCACTCTGACAAACCTCCTTGTCATTCTTCCCTGCAGTGACTTTTGCAAGCAAACTCTGAAGCTGACAAACCCAGAAGCTCCATCCAGCCACTCTGGAAGGAAAGGATACTCCCAGGGATGAGGCACATTCCCAGCAAACTCTCCCAACACAGCCTGGAGGCAGCGCTGGAGCTCGGGTGTGGGGCTGGGAAGGGCTGCCAGGAGCACGCAGCCCCCAGGTGGGGTGGCAGCGGCAGCAGCAAATTCCCACAGGCTGATGGCACAGCAGAGAGACAAAGGCCAGCAGTGCCCACGGGAGGTGCAGGGTTAATTCTGCTCCCTGCCCTGCCCCATCCCTGCAGGAAATCTCCAAGGGGGAGAGAAACTCTCAGGGTGCCCAAAATGCAGCATCTGTCACCCTGATCCCGCTTCAACTCAGCGTGGGGGGCCAAACTCCCCCCACAGGTAAACACTGAGCTGAGCTGGTCAGTCTCAAACACAGCCCCAGTTCTCCCCTCCAGCCTGCTCCTGGGGCTGCTGCCACATTCCTGACAAGGAGCCCCTTTGGACAGGGCTCTCTCTGTGTCTCAGGTGCTGGGCACTGCAGGGACCAGGGCAGCCCCCTCTGGGGACAATTGGGGATTCATCCCACACCATGGGCAGGACCAGGGGCCCTCCAGTACAGGCTGGTGGGGCCAGAGCCCATTGGGTTTGGCTGCTCAAACACCAAAGCTTTTGGCAAAGATGGGACAAGTTAAGTGAGGTTTCCTGTCCTGAGAGAGAGAAGAAATTGTTGAAATTAAGCATGGCAATTAAGTCCACTGTGGAAGTCAAAGGCTCCTGGCTTTCCCACTCCTGTTCTGATTGCTCACTAGAGGGTTTTTTCCATAACAAATGAGAGGTGGCACCAAATAAAAGAGCTCATTTTCAACATTTTTCCCCTACTTTCTTTCATACATAAAAAGGATGTCCATTTTTTCTTAGTGCATTCTTTGCCTAATTTTAACAGAACTGTTTTCCTTCCAGGCCCCACTTGTGGGTTCTTCACTCCTTTGCCATTGGACTTTGGACAAAGAAAGAGAAGCATCTGCTCCAAACGGGTGTCATCCTATGGGGAACACCCCCTGTACCAGCCCCAGCCTGGGCCAAGCACGCTGCCTCACTCTCCCCATTCTGGATGCTGGCTCCAATCCAGTCTGAGTTTTCCCCTGGTTTCCATGTCTAAGGACAGGAACTTGTCCTGGTCAGGGTGTAAGGCCTTAAACTGCACATGGATCTGGGGGGCTGGGACTGGGATTCCAGCAGGGAATTCATTGTTTCACAAATCAAAATTATTCCAGGGAGCTGCTGCTTCACCACACAGTGTCAGCAAAAGAGAGAAAACACCAAAGGTGTATCCAAAAACAAGGATGAAATGATTCCTGCTGCTTTTAGTGGGATCAGGGCTTATGCTGCCCTGGAATGACAAAGAACTTCTCCCTCAGCCCCCCAGAGAGCCCTCAAAAAGCCAAAGTGCAGCAGGGAAGGAAGGAAAGGCACCTGCTGGGGACAGCACAGCTCCAGCTGCTCATGGGGACTGGGAATGAGTCTGGAGCCAAAAGCCCCTTCCCAGGCTGGAGGGGCTTGCCTAAAGCACCACCTCTGGGAAGCAAAGGGCTATGGAAGAAATGGAGTGGGAATTTACAATAATAATCATAATGGATCGGGAAAGAGCAACAACAGAAGCAACAATCATTCCAAGGGAGCAGGAGGGATGCTGAGCTTTAAACAAGGTTTGAGTGAGGCAGCAGCTCCTGGCAGTTCTAACCCACAGCTCCAGCTCTGCGATTCCAGGAGCACTGCAAGCTCCTCCTGCCCAGTCCCTGGCTTTGCCTCCTGCCAGTACTCGGCACCTCGGGCACGGGTGGCTGCGAGTGCTCCAGTGCTGCTGCCCCGAGGGAGCGGGAAAATGGCCACTAAACCCCTTCCCACTGGGCTGGCTCCGAGCTCTGCCTGGGGAAAACATTTGGCACCCCTGGCATTTCAATGCAATCAGTTTCCATCACTTTGAAGATGCACTGAATAAACCCAGGGCACATAAGTAAACCTCTCCCCATAAGGAGAGCCCCAGGGAATACACAATTATTCCTATGCCTGGCCAAACAAACCAGCAGCCAGGTTTTGGGGAGAGACTCCAGACTCTTATTTCCCTCCCTGGCTGTAAACCACTTGCAGAGGCTTTGGAGTTCATACAAGCTTGTCAGGATTTGGATACTTCATTTAAATTCCATTCAGATACTGGAATGGAAGTGTCCTAAAGGCACCTCCACTCAGACTTTAATTTTAAGCCCTCTACCACCAAAGAAGTTGGATGTTCTTTTCTTAGGAACACCCCACCTCTGCTTCTTTAGGTGTCTCCATGTGGGACATAAAATAAACATGGACAAATTTTAGAATGCAGCTTCCAAGTCAAGTTACCTGCTAGGAAATTACTCCAGCTCTGGTACCTTGGGCTGTTTTAAACACAGCCTGGCCCTTCATGGCTGAGACTCTGAGCTACACAACTTGTGAGCTGGCAAGTAACAGCAGCTGAGGGCTCATCCCAGCTGTACACAAAAACAGGGAGTGGGGGCTGCACTTGGATACCTGCAGGCAGGGTTGGGCCCCTTCTGAAAGCTTCAATCCCTGTTTTTCAGGGACTCAATCAGGAATAATGACATTTTCACAAAGCTCTCTTAAGGCACGTGAAAACCCGAGCAAGAAAATGGAATCAAAGCCTTTGTTCCACTGGCCTCACGCCCCAAATTCCAACGGGACACACAAGTCCCTCTCCTCGCAAGGCAACGTCTCCTACCTGGATCTGTGCCTTCCCCAGCCTTTGGTGGCCGCTGTCTCCATCCTCCCACTCCTCCTCATCTTCCTCCTCAGCAGGCCTGGCTTCCTCATCCTGCAGAGCAAGCACAGGGACACTCACCAGCCTGCTCATCCCAAACCTGGGCAGCAGGGATGGACTGCTGGGACCCCCTGGACAGTCACCCCTCTGCTGGGCACCATCCCTGCTCTGCAGTCCATTCCCGTTCCTGGCCTGGCATCTCCTTTGAACGGGATGTTAAACCACAACCACTTGCTCTGCTGGGTTTTGGGACATCAGAGACTCCCCCAAGGCAGTGGGCAAAGCTCCTGTTCCCACAGCCTCTGCCTCCCAAAGCCCTGCTAGGGCCAGGCAGAGCAAGGGAAACCCCTCAGTTCCTGCTGGAAATTTCCTCTTGTGCCCGTAAACCCAGGGAAATCGTGGCTGCCCCATCCCTGGAAGTGTTCAAGGCCAGGCTGGCCGCAGCTTGGAGCACCCTGTGGATGGAATGAGGTGATCCTTAAGGTCCCTTCCCACCCAAACTATTCTGCCATTCCAGGATGATTCTGTGATCTCTCCCTGCATTTATTTTGCATCGTTTCCTCTCTAATTTGAATTCCCAAATCTAAATTATCTTTTAAAGAAATCATTTAAAATTATCCCAGGAATAAAAAAGGGTGCATCAAACATACAAGAATCATTCCTACCTCCATCAAATCATTAATTGGAAGCCTCTTTCCTCATCTCTGTCCTTACTTTTCCTTTCCTGGGAAACCTTATGATCCCACAGATTTTCCAAGAGATTTACTGGGATTGCAGAAAGGTTTGCTCTGTCAGGGAGGCAGGGGGGTTTACAACACTTGCTCCTCTGCATCTTTATCCTTTCACCAGCTTTCCCCCAGAACGGTGCTGCAAGAGAAGTTCAGAATTACTAGAAACGGATCAGGGTCACCTTTTTTCCTCACTCTTTTCTAACTACTTCCAAATTCTTGGAATTATCCTTAAATGAGGCCTAGAAAACTACTGTGAAAACATCAATCAGAGGAACATCTTGAAAAGAGAAAACTACATCCAGCAGCAGCCAAAACAATGCCACTGCTATTCTTACCTGGTCTCCAGGTGCTCCTGCCAGAGCTCCCAACACCCACTGCCATTCCATGAGGGTGAGGAGGCAGTTTTGGAAGTGTTCTTTGCCATGGGATGGGATAACAGAGCCCAGAGGGTCTTTGTGTCCCTTCCAAGCCACCCCATGGTTCCATGATCCCATCAGCACCTGTACCAATTCCATTCTGGAAAGCCCAATTCCATTCCTCCCATCAACTCAGAATTTCTCCCTTCCTCTCTCTGCTCCACATCAGGCATGTGTTGCCACAGGCATGGGATGTCTCAGCATTGCCTGGGAATGCCACTCAAGGCTGCCCTGGTGGCCTCAGTGCTCCAAAATGCCCAGCTGGCTCCCGTTCCAGTCAGGAATGTCCCAAACAGCAGCGTGGGGTGTGCCCTCTGCATCCCACCATTGGGGCAGCTCCCATAGAATGTGACCAACTTACTGGGCTTGGAATTCCTGGCTTAAAAAGCAGGTGCTGGAATATCCTCTCCTAGGAATATCCGGAAGAAACCAGAAGGCTCCCTGAAAGCCACAGGTCAGGGACAGAGTCAGATGAATGATCCTGAACTGGTTTTCAGGGGATGCATCCCCAGCCTGTGGCTGCAAAAACTCCAGAGCTGTTCCTTCCCCTTGGGACAGCCAGGGAAAACATCCCCAGCATGGATTTCTGACAGGAAAAACCTCACTGCTCCAGGCTACTTGGCTCCTCCCAAATCCAGGCCAGCACTCCAACAGGCTCTAAGGACAAAACAACAGCAAAGACCATCTCAGGGCACACGCCACGAGCTGGGCGTCACATTCCTCACTGGAACTGGGCTGTTCCCACATCCCTGGGACAGTCGGGAGCATCCCCCGTTCCTCGCTCCTCCATTCAGGACAAAGAGCTGTCAAACAGCCAGTGCGTATGTCAGAGACTGAAACATTATATTTTCTCTCTTAAACGTTTTCTTAAAGGACTTTTAAAACTGAATTACAGAAGCTGAAGAGAAGACTGCAACACCCTGAATGGGGCCCTGAGGCCTGACACCGCTCGCTGATGAAGATAAGATAAAGTAACAACTCAGGGCTGGGGACATTCACTGAGCATGGGCTTAACACCTCCAAGGTGGGGACCACAGCCCCAGGGCGATCAGGTGCCAGGCTCACACAGACCCTGGCACCAAGGGGTGGAGGGAGGAGAGGCTCTGGGTACCTTGGAAAAGCCTCTGGTCAGAGGTGCAGTGACCGCCCATCCTGCACTGTGCAGAGCCCGGCTGAGGGGTGCTCACCGGGGGGAGGAAGCTCATCCACAGCAGAAGGGGTGACATGGCCCAGCACAGGGGCCCCCAGAGCCTGCAGCAGAGCACCAGAGATGATGCCACAGACCCTCAGTGTTGCAAGGGACAGCGTCAAGCCGGCCCCTGCAAGAGAGGCACGTGGGCGTTCCCAGCTGGCCCAAAGTGTGCATTAACCCACGGAATTCTGCACCCTTCGGCTGGGGCAGCATGGAGCGGGATGGCCACGGCGCCCACGGGGGACCCTCACCAGCAGCAGAGCGGATGGAGGGGAGCAACGAGACGTCGCTGGCACCCTCAGATGGGTGATGGGCTTCCACCTACCCCCGTCACCTCTCCCTGCTCCCACACCCCCCACGCACACTTTTCTTTCTTTCTTTTCTCTTCCCTTTTCTTTGCCTCTTTTACTATCAAATAAAATACATTTTGGCAACAACATCTGACCTCATTTGGTTTTAGTCTCATTTCTGGGGATATTTTGAACCTTCCAGGTTCTTTCTGGTCTATGCTCAGAGATTTAGCTTGCTTTGCTTTCCTGGCTCTAAACCGGATTGTAACATCTTAATGGCGTAGTCGGCAGGATCCCCTAAAAATGAGAGTGTTGTTTCCCAAAAATCAATGAATTGCTAATACTTAGGATCGATCATTTTAAACATTTCCTAACACCTCTCTACCTTTCTTACTCTGTCTTAGTCTATTCTTTGGTTGGTTGGTTGTGTGTTTGCACCCGTGCCTAAACGGTGCCCCCGAGGCCCAAGGTCTGGGAAATCGGCACTCCTGTAGGTGAAAGACCTGGGAGGTTGCAAAGTTATTTTGCGACTCGTAACTGAGATTTTTTACTTTGTGACTTGTAACTTTGGTAAACACTAGGTGCCCACGAGGTGGAAGGAGTAGGACCTTAGAGAAAATTTTTAAGGGGTGTCCCTCGAGAGAGACTACTGCGGTGTTTGTAACTTTGTTTGGGTTGGTAGAAGAGGTACCTTCCCAGAGTGGGGGGTGAGACTTTTGTAAATTTGCTTTACGCTGGGCACCCTCTGGGAAAGATCACCCCCAAATTCGTGGTAGCATAAAATATAGTGCATAAGCTTTGTTTCCTTTGTTGAACGAATGTGGTGCCAGGTCATCTTCTGCGGGGATGGTCTGTGCACTGAAATGGTTTCTGTAACATCCAAGTAGTCAGTGTTGTTTAAATTCTCTGCTCTGCTAGCAGGGCCAGAGTTAAAAGAGGCTGCAGGCAAAACCATCCACCGGCTCCTGAACTTGATTGTCATGTCCAAAGAAAGTTTTGGAATGCAAATGAGAGAGAACTTTACAGGGGGAAAAACTGAGAAGTTTTGAACCTGTAACATTCTCTGAAGTGTGGTCTACAGTAGCATGTAGACCCTGAATTAAAACTGGCAAGGGTCAGAAAATTACCACCAAAACGATACCTGTATGGCTACTGAAAAATCGAAATTTGGCCATAAGCCTGGCAAAATTAGAATCTTATCAATAAAATGCAATGAAAACACAAAAAAAGGCTGGGTGAGTAAAAGGAGCAAATGTTATCTGCAAAACTGATAAGACTAATTGCTCCAGGCAGAAATGCCCTGAAAAAAAAAAAATAAAAAAAGAGGAGAAAAAGGCATCCCGAATGCCTAAACCACTCACTCCACAGAACATCCAATCAATTGGAGGAGACCCCATTGAAAAACAAACTGTGGGACATGAAACCTAATAATAATAATAAATTGATGCAATTAACAACTTGCTTTACACAGGCATATTTTGCCTGGGAAGCTTCTTTTCTCTTTCTAGGAATCCAAACATCCCTGCACTGAAGGAGAATGAATTTGGGAGCAGCAAAACTGCAAGCAGCACATTCACACCTAGGTGTGATAACCATCTCTTCACTTTAAGCTCTGTGACTTTCTAATAACGACAAGAAGTTTTTGTTTGAAGATCAGTCTGCAGTAGGCCGAATTTTTACTTTTCTTTTATAGGAACCTACCAACAGATGAGATCGAGCTGTGTGAGAACCAATGCAACTTTTAAATTGTCATCCTGACTGCTTGCCTCGTCAATTAATTTGTTAATGTTTGCAATTTGTGTTTGCATTACAAGCAAATCAATTGAATTTTATATATTGTTGAGTTCTTTTGCTGAGATAGTGTGGCAAAAGGTCTTATGAATGTTTGTTTGTTTGTTGAGAGTTGGTACAAGAATATATACATAAATGAAATCTTACATATATGTTTTTCCCAGTTCTACCTTGGAATCATTATAATTTGGCTAATTCTTTTCTCTCTTCAAGAATTATCAATTAGTGAACTAAAAAATCCTAACAGAATGTAAGATTAAATGAAAAGCAGCCTTCTACCAACTCTCAAACCTACTTAAACATCTTTAATGTACTGTTAAGTTTCCTATGTCCAAGAACATTTTAATTCTACCTCACTTCTTTTAATCAGGCTACTAAAGTTCAAAAGAACAACTAAATTTAAAAGAAAATTAATTTCTTTTTTATTTCTTCCTTCTTCTTGTTTTTCTTGGCTTTTTTTTTTAATCCCACCAATAATAAAACTACAGCTTCTGTTTTGTGTCAAAATTAAATTACAACAGTGCTATAATCTATTCCCTGATAAATGAAACATAGCTGTGATGTAGAAACGTGTTTGCATGAAAATCTTTGTATGAAAATATTTTTAATTTAATATGATAAAAGTTAATTCTTTCATAGACTTACCCAGCGGAGCAGGAATACTACCAACGAAATTCTTCCAACTATATGTGAATGCAGTCAAGAAAACAACCTAGTTTTCAGCCTTGAAGTATGCAAAAGCACACATTTTCAACAAACATATTCACATTTGTTCCAGGGTGCAATTAGATTAGGAATTTAAAAATTAAAACCCGCTGTGTAACTCCATGATCAATTTCAAGACATATTAAGGCAACATCCAAGAAACACCATATTGGGGAATCTCTCACACCCACTGTCAAATAAAGAAAACTGATTTTTGGGTTCACGGGGTGGGAGGCGCTTACTAATAAGCATTGGATTAATAATTGGAATTCACATTTTTGACGATTGGAATAACTATTGTATTACTTGCATTGTTACTCCTTCTATCTTTTCTCTTACTAACCACTCTACAAATCAGCCACTGTGGGCAACCCACAAACTGAAGAAACATCAGAAGAAAAGTTTAAGTCACGGGGTGGATTGTCAGAGACTGAAACATTATATTTTCTCTCTTAAACATTTTCTTAAAGGACTTTTAAAACTGAATTACAGAAGCTGAAGAGAAGACTGCAACACCCTGAATGGGGCCCTGAGGCCTGACACCGCTCGCTGATGAAGATAAGATAAAGTAACAACTCAGGGCTGGGGACATTCACTGAGCATGGGCTTAACACCTCCAAGGTGGGGACCACAGCCCCAGGGCGATCAGGTGCCAGGCTCACACAGACCCTGGCACCAAGGGGTGGAGGGAGGAGAGGCTCTGGGTACCTTGGAAAAGCCTCTGGTCAGAGGTGCAGTGACCGCCCATCCTGCACTGTGCAGAGCCCGGCTGAGGGGTGCTCACCGGGGGGAGGAAGCTCATCCACAGCAGAAGGGGTGACATGGCCCAGCACAGGGGCCCCCAGAGCCTGCAGCAGAGCACCAGAGATGATGCCACAGACCCTCAGTGTTGCAAGGGACAGCGTCAAGCCGGCCCCTGCAAGAGAGGCACGTGGGCGTTCCCAGCTGGCCCAAAGTGTGCATTAACCCACGGAATTCTGCACCCTTCGGCTGGGGCAGCATGGAGCGGGATGGCCACGGCGCCCACGGGGGACCCTCACCAGCAGCAGAGCGGATGGAGGGGAGCAACGAGACGTCGCTGGCACCCTCAGATGGGTGATGGGCTTCCACCTACCCCCGCCACCTCTCCCTGCTCCCACACCCCCCACACACACACTTTTCTTTCTTTCTTTTCTCTTCCCTTTTCTTTGCCTCTTTTACTATCAAATAAAATACATCCATTTTTTGGCAACAACATCTGACCTCGTTTGGTTTTAATCTCATTTCTGGGGATATTTTGAACCTTCCAGGTTCTTTCCAGTTTATGCTCAGAGACGTAGCTTGCTTTGCTTTCCTGGGTCTAAACCAGATTGTTAACAGCGTAACCCCAACAATCCAGGGAAAACCACCTTGCTCTGGGGAGAAACATCATGCCCATTTTTTATAGAAAAAGCCAAAGAGCAGTACTGGAAACACTCCCAGGCATGGACCCTCCCAGCTCCGGAAATGCAGCTCTCAGGCTTCTTCCCATGGGAACCCCAATCTTGCCTGGGACTGGGCTCAGGGAGAAAGTCCTGCCCATTCCACCACTCTGGTACAGACACCCCAGGAAGGTGTCCCTGACCATGGCAAGGGGCTGAACAGGATGGTCTGTAAGGTTCTTGCCAGCACAGACCATTCCAGGAGTTTAAGGTGGATTTGAGCAGCTCCTGGGGTCATGAACACCACCCACACCTCCCAGCTGGCTCAGCCCAGAGTCCATCCAGCACTCACAGAGAGCTGCTGGGAGCTGAAATTCTCCCTGCTCCCCCTGCCTGGGAAACCCTGCCTCCAGCTCCTGGGAAAGAGGAGCTGCATCCTGCTGGGTGCCCCTGGCTCTGGGCAGCTGCCGCCTTCAGGCGGGGGGATGGCTCGGGCAGCTCCGGTGACTGTTCCACCTCGATGATTTTGTGTTTTCCTGCATTTCCCTGGGCTGGAGGGGAGCAGGGGGTGCGGTGGGAGTGCGGGAAGGCAGCGGCGGGGAGGGCAAGGAGTGGGGCCGGGCACCGCACGGCGCAGGGGGGCTTCTGCTGGCACTGGAGGGGCGCGACCGTACGGAGGCGTCCCCGCCGCTGCCGGCCACTGCCCACGGGGCTCCTGCCCGCCCCCGGCGCCACTGACCCCACACCCCGTGTCCCCACACTGGGAACCACCACGGAAAATCATGCTGGAACCTCTAATCCTGAGCCCGAGCCTTGACCTTTGACCCCTTGACCCATTCCTTGACTAGCCGACCTTTCATCCCTGACCTTTGATCCCTGACTCTTGACTATCCGCCTTTACACCACTGGGAAACAGAAAATCTTTTAAAACATTTGAGGAAAGTAGTGATAGGGAGAGGAAGGATTGATATTGTACAATCTGTAACAAACAAGTGTGAAACCTGCTGTAAAAACAACCCTGACACAAGCAAGAGAGTTGTGTTAGGGGTGATAAAGACAGGAGATCTCCCAGGAGATTATTGGCAAATAGATTTTGCTGAGATGCCACACAAAGAGGGATGCAGGTATAGACTGGTACTGGTTGACACCTTCAGTGGATGGCCTGAGGCTTTCCCCTGTCACACCAACACAGCAAAAGAAGGAGTGAAAGCTTTGCTCGACCATATAATACCAAGATTTGGGGTTCCTTTGGGAATGTCATCAGATAGGGGACCACATTGTGTTGCAACAGTGGTTGGGGAAGTTAGCAGGAGTTTGGGACTTACCTGGGACCTGCACACACCATACAGGCCCCAGGCAAGTGGCAAAGTTGAACGCAGGAACGGGACCCTCAACACCCAGATGTGCAGGATTTGTCAAGAGACATCCATGACAAGGGTTCAAGGCCTGCCTCGAGCCTTGCCGAGAGTCTGCATACAGCCAAGGCAAAGGGACAACATCAGTCCCTATGAAATATTATATGGCAGGCCATACCAGGTTCCACAGATCCCTGGGGAAGTTCGTATGAGAGGTAAAAACGATTTGCAGAAATATTTAATGGCTCTGAGTTCCACTTTGCAGAAGCTCCAGAGATTCGTGGTGTTCTCCAAACCAATAGGATTGGACACAGCTGCTCATCCATTCCAGCCTGGAGCCTGGGTCTACATCAAGTGCTGGGACAGCGACCCCTTGCAAGCCAAGTGGAAGGGACCTTTCCAAGTTCTGCTGAGCACTTCTACTGCGGTCAAGGTTGCTGGCAAGGGACCCTGGATTCACTACTCCAGGGTGAAGAGAGCTTCTGCTCCCAAAATCACCAAGAAGACAGAGACTGATCCAAATCAGAAAGATGCAGTTTAAACTGGTTTTTACATGTTTGCTGTTTGCCCAACTGGTAACCATTGGTCAAGGTTCACCCCATGATTTGCATAAGACTGTGGTCCAAAATGTGTCCAAAATTCTTAGTAAGAGCAATTGCTGGATCTGTACTCAGTTACCACCCCTAGATGGGAGGGGTCACTGGCCACTGATTGGCATTTTAATGGAAGAGAACTGCACTGAAACGTGGGAACCAATTAATAGCACCCTTCTGCCCCCCATGACCCTGAGGGGCCTGGTGGAGCGTGCAAACTATAAGGTTCCTTGTGCAATTGTAAACACCACAGGAAAAGCTGTTCTTCCTTCATATTGTCATTAGACCCATTTCAGGGAAATAATAGACCCGAAAATTGCAGCAAAGATGAAAGTGACAGGGTGGAGACTGGCTCAGCCACTGGGACAGGGTTGTATTGGATATGGGGTGATAAGGCCTGGAAAGTTATGCCCGTGAACAAAGACCAGGCTTGGGCTATTGGGGCTGTGGTCCCAAATATAACAATGTTTGACCATCTTGAAAAACCAAATGAGAGGAGAAAAAGATCTCTTAAACCCCTCATTGAATGTCCCACACTTTTTCATAGCATAAGCAGAACCCTTGTACCCACTTATGGAGTAGTTGAACTGGAGAGAGCAATTGTAAACATCTCAGCTGCCATTGAATGTATTGAGCAGCACACTGCAGCTGCAATTTCAGCCTTACAGGAGGAAGCTGACAGTCTGTCCTGTGCAGTGATGCAAAACAGGATAGCTCTCAATTTCATACTTGCTGCACAAGGAGGTGTAGGTGCTATTGTCAATACCTCTTGGTGTTCTTATGCGGACCAAAGTGGAAGAATTAAGAAAGATTGGGATGAGATTTGGAAGGGAACTCAAATTCTACATGAAGTAGCTTCTAGAAATAACACCTTAAATTTTGATCATATTTTTGATACCCTCACCTCATGGTTACCAAACGGGGCCTGGGTAAAAGAAATATTCATAATAGCTGTAAGTGTAGTTATTATCTGTGTAATTTCCTGTGGAGCAGCTGGTTGTGTAAACCAGTTCTGTGGGTAAAGAATAGAGTACAGACTAGACAAGATAGAGTTTTGTTAGTCTCTAAAAGGGGGGAATTGATGCCATGAAGATTTTTGCCTTTTCTTTTATACCCCTGTTATACCTTCTTACAACTTCTGTATTCCTAGTGCTTTTTGCCTACATTCTTGGACTTGTTTGTCAAGCTGAGAGACTCAACATTTTAGAAGCTTGGTAGCCAGGGATCAGTGTGCCCCACACCCCAAGGTCCTCTCCAGAACACATTCTGTAAACCAAGATAGAACCATCCAGGGGAAGGTTCCTTGGGGAGGGGGGCTCACTTGAGCCTCTCATGGGGGAATCTTTGATAGATCTGCTAATTAGTATAACCTATAATGTTATACCCGATGTTGGGGGGAAAAAAGACAGACTGGGAGGGGTGCATCTCGATGCATATGACCTGGATGTGTGCACCTAAGGATCCTTACAATAAATACCAAGGTAAAATCCCTTTTCCCCTTCTAACCGTGGCTGACTCTTGATTTTAAGACCAGGAAAAGGCATCACCAGGGTCACTGCACTGTGCTGACAGTAGGGGGAAAATGGTGCTGTTAGGGGTGGTGTAAGGGCTGGTGCACCTTTTCCCTGTATTCCTAACCTCCACTGTGTACTCTCCACCCTGTTAGGGAGGCTCTTTGTTTGGCTGCACCCAAACCTTGGCAATGAACATCACCTTGCAGACAGGATGGGACCAAGGAAAAACAAAACTCAGATGGGGGAAAAAAAAAAAAAAGCTCACAGGTGGGTGTGTTATTATAAAGTTAAGAATTACTTGAAAAACCTGAAAGGCAAAAATCACACACACAAGGTTAGAACCAGTCAACACACACGCTCTCACAGACTGACACACGCACACACAGACAGACACACACTCTCACAGACACCCCTTCTTCAGCTCACACACTGACTGCAGCCCTTACTCACAACACTCCACTGACAAAGACACTTCAACACATCTTCCAACTGCTGCTCCATGACGTGGAAGGGCAGATTCTGGGAAAAGCGGTAGCATCAGTGACTGCAGGGATGGGAATCGGCCTTGGGGACCTGCAAGACAACATGAGGCAGTCTACAAGGAGCTGACAGCTCCGAGTTATCCCCATACACCAGGCCCATAAGTTTTCTACACAAAACCCCATAGACAAGAGATGAACCACAAAGTTTTACAACTGTTCAACCCAGCCACGACTCTACGTGCCAGGGCAGGGCAGCTCCAAGTGTAAGCACACCAAAGAGAAGCAAAGATGACACGAGGACTTGAGATAACTCTCCAGAAGATAAATTCTTGAGCCTGACATGCTTTGAGGCAATGGAACCTATGGAACTACCACAGTGAGGAGGGCCTAATACACTTCATTGAGAAGCCCATGGCCCAGGAAAAGAAGATACTACCAAAAGTGAGAAGGAAGATGGATGAGAACATCTTGTGTACTCCTTCTGCTCTCCAAAAGCAAAACTGTAAAGATGCCGGAATGAGCCCGATCCGGGAAAGGACGCGAGCAGAGATCCCCGCTGCCGCTACGGCCCAGAACGAGGCCGAGAAAGCACCGAGACGTAACAAAGCCCTGTGACACAGGAGAGGATGGACACAAACTACAGAACACAGACACAAATGACATAACACAGACACGAGCTGAACCTGCCCAGCAATGGGCACAAGATTCCTAGAGCAAGATGAGCCAGAGGCTGGCGATGCCGAAGGAAAGAAGGCTTGATGGCAACAGCACCCGACAGTGAAACGTAACTCCTTCCAAGAAGCCAGTGCCAAAGCTGCTAAGAGGATGCTTGAGAAGCTCAGCAGGCCTAGAGAAGGAGGCAATGACTGCCAGGTGATACAAAGGGATCCCTAGGGAAGGACTCTGCCACCAAAGGCTGAAGTGACTTTGCAAAACGTGACCAACCAGCAAGTGGCCAAGATGCCCACGGGCGGCTACGGCAGCGAGGAGGTAAAATGGAGACCGTGGCGATCGTGCCAGACCCGAAGGCGAGCTCCTCGGGCAAAAAGATCCACGATGACGGCGAGACTCAAAGGCCGATGACAGAGATGGGTGGGAACTGCCCTGCCCAGCAAAGGCTCAGGTGATGCTGAGGAGAAACCCTCTCCCTTTACTTCCAAGGGGCCCTCTCACAACAGCCCTCTCCTCTAAGCTAACTTCCAATTGCCTCCTGGAACTCCAAAGGCCTTTCCCTTCTCCCAACCACAGCTCCCAACACTTAGCTTTCTGAAGACAAGCGGACAAAATCCATCCTTGACAGAAAAAATGCATCAGCACCTCAGATGTCAACACGTTCCCCACGGTCCGCTTTGGCAGCTGTGAAAGGTGGAGAACAAGGAGAAAATTCAGCCTCTGACAACACACGCCAAAAGAGACCCCTTCTGCAAGGCCCCTCCCTCAAAACTGCCGAGGCTCAGCGCTTACCTGCTCTCTCCAAACTTCAGCTCCACACCTGCTCACGGGACCTAAGACAACAAAACAGAAAATGTCACTGTTGCCCTCAAGAAGAGCATCCCTGGGCTACTCCACACCACTGCCCCGGCTCACCTCAAATCCTGATCTGACTCTGGAGGTGGCCAGGACAAACCTGCACAATGAAAAGGGACACGCTCAGCATGCTGCCATAGACCGCTGGCCTATCAGCCACCCCACCTAAATGCCAACTCACCTGCTCGCCTCTGGCCCTTGGCACGCCCAGGGCGGCAGCAACACCTGCAGAGAAGCAAAGCAAAACCACATGAAACATGCTGAGAGACTGTGAAACCACAGCCTCCCTGCTCCAACTGAAGTACACCACACCTATACCTTAGGCTTGCACCCTCCAGCATCCAGGGCCAGGACATCCTGCAAGTGGACCACCTAAAACACACACAACAATGGATGCTTAGAGCTGCACCAAAAATTGAGACCGAGGCCATAACAACTCATTCTGTCCACTGGTCACAGCTCACCTCGCTTCATCAACCTTGACTGCCACTATCCAGCATTACTCCCTAAAAAAAAAAAAAAAAAAAAAAAAAAAAAAAAAAAAAAAAAGACATGGAACAAGGCTGTAACATAGTCACCATTGACACTGCCCCTGCAAAGACAAACAGCAACTGACCTTCCCATGGGAACCCCCTCACCTGGTATGGGGCATTCTGCCAAGGATTTAATCCATCTGCCTCTGAAAGAAAGTTATTACACAAGTCAAGGTGCTGCATAGTAACTTAACAGCTCCAGCCATCCTGCATCAATCTAGGAATACCATCAATCGAGAAATGAACAGTACAGTCTTAGTCCCATTACACCCACACCCCAGACTATGCAGCAGGGCAGAGCAGCTCCAGGCCAAGCACACACAGAGGCCTGTGATGCAGGAGATGACAAATGAGGGGATGCAACAAGGAGAGAAAACTCTCAGCAAGAAGAATGACCACAGGGACCGAGAGAAGGCAGAATGAGATGACCCAGGCAAGACCGACAGTGAGCCAATGAGGCTCGAAGAACCCTGGCAGAAGAAGATGCCAACAGAAGGACTCATTCCAGGAGCCACCTGGCAAAACCACAAAGATGGATGCCTGAGAACTGCACCATCAGCATCCTCTATCTATCTCCACATCCTTACAAGTCCTAATCTGCTATAATGGATCCCTGTGGTGCACAGCTGCTGATACAGCTCAGAACAAGACCATAAAAGACGTCCGACTCAACGCTTCTAAAGAGAGATGCGATTCCGATGGGCGGCTGAGCTCCCGAGTCAAAGGTTCGACGGTATCGGCACCGGGCCGAGGAATGCGGAGTTGGAGATGCTAAGGATGATGCCTGGCATTTTGGAATATCCCCTCAAAGGGGTAAGACAAAAGACCTGCAACACAGGATGCCCAAAAGACACAGAACACACGATAGACAAGTGACACGACACCCACCGGGACTGCTCTGCCCTGCGCACCTCAGCGTTGTGATCAAAAGTGAGACTTCCCCTTCACGTGGCCTAAGGGGCTCTTTCTCAGACATCCCCGACTCCAAAGCTTATTCAAAAACCCCTTCTGATGAGTCCCAACCCAGCACCCTGCTTTCATCCCCTCTGTGGGGTGTAGCCCTCGACTTATCCCTCGGATGTCTGGGGATGTGAATCCACGTCGGGTGCCAAAGACGGCCGCCTCTCCACCTGGGAAGTTCCTGCCCTCAGTGAGCTGTTCTCTCTTCGCTGGCTACAGTAAAGAAAACCAAACATCAGTGCATGAGTTGAACAGCACATCAGCCAAAACCCAACAATTCCACTACTCACCATCTCCTAAGAATGCCCGGGTCCTCGGCCCGCCTGCTCCGGCCACACTCAGAGGCCGACGCCGTCGTCGCAGGGTGCACCTGAGTTAAGAGGAGACAAGGTTCCGTGGCATTGCTGAAACCTGAGTGGGACCTCGCTCCTCCTCCCCACCTCCCCAACTTGCTGCAAATCCTCAACCATTGCTGAAGGCTACCCAGACAGCACCTCCAAATGGAAAAGGCAAAAGCTTCATCACAGATTCCTGTAATACTTCCAGAGGGCTCACAAGAGCAGCTTGAGGGGGCCAAACCAGCTCTGTCAGCTGGTCAGCAAGGGGGCTCAGCCCTGGTAGGCAAAATACAAGTGGAACACCTGGAACACACAAATGGATGCTTAGAGCTGCACCAGATTTTGGCACCCAAGCAATAACAACCGGTTCTGTCCACCAGTCACTGCTCACCTTGCTCACTTGACCTTGACTGCTGCTATCTGGCTTCACTTCCTAGAAAGAAGGACAGAGAACAACCCTGTAACACAGCCACCCTTTATACCACCCCTGAAAAGCCAAGCAATGACCAACCTTCCCAGGGGGAGAAGGGACAAAACAAAACAGAAAGGCACGTGCCCACACAGGGTCCAAAAGCGTCACATTGCCGGGGGAGTTTCCATCTGAAACCGTTCCACTGTGACCTCTTTCCACAAGGGTCTCTGTCACATTGGACCAGCAGTTTGAATGCTGCACACCACCTGTAAAACACACCAAAAAATGCTTACAGTTTCATCACTGATACAGCAACTCCAGTAGCACCCAGTTCTGTGCTGGAATCAATGCTCATCTCAGTTGCTGGTACTCATCCTGCTCACGGGTCCCCTGGTGCCCATACCCCACTCCACCTACCCCCCACTCTACTCCACAGGACAGAGCAGTTCCAAACACAAACACCACATGATGCTACAGTGTGACACAAGGATGATTAAAAAAGCTCTCAGCAAGAAGAACAACAGCAAGGATCGACACGATGCCAAAAGAGATGACCAATGGTATGGCAACCGTGGACACAGGAGGCTCTAAGGAGCAGAAGAAAAGACTGGAACAGTGACCTGTTCTAAGGGCTGCCACTCACAATGATCAAGATGGCTGTGAGACAGTGCCACATTCAGAATGCTCCCATATCCTGACAATCTTACAAGCCCCAGGACATTACAGCTCACAGCTGGAAAGGATGGATGGCAGCACAGCTGGGAACAAGGCCTCAAAAGACATCTGACTCGGTACTTCTGATCTGTGATGCCAAGACACAGCCAAGCCCACCGTAAAAGAACAAATGAGATCGGCATCGTGCCAAGAAGAGTGAATGTTTGAGCACCTGGAGATGATGGCTGACACTTGCAATAAGCCCCCTGAGGGGAAAAGGCCTCCGAGATCTGATCCAAGAGATAACAAAGACACAGAAGACACGCTGGACAACACAACACAGGCTGGAACTGCTCTGTCCTGCACACCCTATGGTCTGATCACAAGTAGAGCCACTCCTTTCAGCTGGCTTAAGAGGCCCCTTAGAGGACATCCCTTTCCCCTATGCTAAGTTTTAAATCTCTCCTGGGAATTTCCAGCCTGCTATCCTCACATCTCTGGATCCCAGCCCCCAACTTAGCTTTTGGATGACCGGTGACATGAATCCACACTGGACACAAAAGGAGTCCACCTCAGCTGTCTCAGAAGGCCCCGTGATGGCTGGGTTAGCCTCTCCATCAGCTGCAGTAAAGAAAGCCAAAATCAATGCCTGAGTTTAGTAGCCAAACCCCAACAAGTCAGCTACTGACCATCTGTCCTAAGGGCACCCATGTCCTTGAGCATCCCTCTTCATCCCAAGACAAAGGTTGTGGCCATCATTATAATGGACACCTGGGTTAGCAAGAGTTATGTGGTGTTTCTGTGTGCCTTAAAACACGTAAATGCATCTGCTGTGCTTGCAGGAAAGCCTGACAAGGCCCCTGAATAGACACCATTTCCCACCACACTACTTTCAAAACCTCTCCTGGCACTTCCTAACTTGCTACCCTGCTCATGCTCCCTCTCACAGTTGCAATCCTCAACTTACCTATCAGAAGCCTCCAGCTCAGACATCATCTCTAACACAGGGCAGGTTGCTCTCGTGGCACAATGAAGCTGCTGAAAATTTTTAAGTGTCATACTTGACACAAGCTGGAATTTCAAGAAGTTGCAATGCTCCTAAGGAAAAAAAAACAACAACAAAAAAACCAAACAGGAAATTACAGAAGCACCTTACCACCCCTGAACACTCACCCCAAAACCATGAGCTTAAATACTCCCTGCACTCAAAGCCATCTTCTTCATGGGGTCTCCAAAGCCTCTGCTGCTTTAGATGCCAAAACCACCTCCTAAAATACAGCCAACACAACCTGAAAGAGCTCCTTCAATAAAAGGACAGAAGAACTCTTCCCCCACCCCAGCCCACAAACACAAGGAGCTCCTGGGCCCCAGGGCTGGGGTTAATTGACCCCTGGCCGGGCCCGCCTCTCGCTCCCACCACGCCCGGGAAAAGGGAGGAGGCAATTTTACCATAAGGGATCGAAGCCCTGGGAGGAGCTGCAGCTGTTTGGCTGCTCTGCCTTAAATTCCAGGTGAGCAAAGGGCTCCGTAGATGCCTTCTGTTTTCCTACAGCTGCATCCACTGAAAGGGTAAAAAAGCTTCTTGTTTTGGCAGTGTAGACAGATGAGTTGCATGATTCCTTGTTAAGTTCTGTAATTGGTCATTAGGAACTATTGAGTAGTACTCCATACAGGACTGTGTAGGGTGGAGAAGAATAGTAATAATTTACATGGTGTAACTCCTGTTGGGGCCTCTAACTAGGGCTGTATTCACTATAAATAAAACTAAAAAAAAGAATGGGCTCTCTGGCAGCAGGAGGGTTTTGTCAGTGCTGGGCTCTCTCCCTTGTGAGAGATTGGGTGCCAGTACCCAGCTAGAAGTGCCCTGAAATACAGATTTAAATTCTTAAAATGCTGAAAAAGGGGGAGCTTCCTTCAACTGAACCCCTTAAAATGAGGGACTAGGGAGTGTTTGTCTCTACTTAAATAGATGCCATGGCAATAAATGGGTTCTCTTCTCTGAATCCCCTAAAATACAGGAAAAAGAGGGGTTTTCCTTACTTCAGGTCTCTCCAGTGATGGAAAAAGAGTTTTTTCCCCTCAATTCAAACCCTTAAAAAGGAGGGACAGCAGGGCTTTTCCCTCAATTTAAACCTTGGGATGATGAAAATGGGGGAGTTATGCTCAATTCCAACCCATAAAATAGCATTGTCAAGGTTTTTCCTTTTTATTTAAACTGGAGAATACTGGAAAATGGGGATTCCCTGTCAAGTGATACCCCTAAGAGCATGGAAAAGGCAGGGTTTCCTTCAACTGGTACCCTTAAAATTGCAGAGGAAGGGGATTCCCCCTCAATTTAAACACAGACAATTATGGAAAAGGAAGCTTTTTCCCTCCGTTTAAATCCCTTTTCTCCTCATACCCCCCCTTTTTGGGGGGGGGCACTGGGGAAGGGCTGCCAAGATGAAAGGGGAAAGTGGAATGTTTCCCTGGGACCCCACATGCTGCCCTGCCTGCTCAGGTGCTGCCCCTTGGCACGAGGGGTTTTCCCTGGGCATTTTCTGGGAGCAGTGCTCTGTGCCCAGGTGCCTCCGGCTGCTCCCCAGCTGCTGCCGGATGCTCCGACCATTGTCCCTGGAGGGACACTCGGGATGCCCCCATTGCCCCTCTGGACCAGCAGCTCCCTGCACAGCTGTGCCCGGGGAACCCTCGGAGAGCGGCCTCTGGCAGGAGCCGCCCCCTCCTCATCCTGGCCGCTCACACCTGGGGCTGCTGCGCCTTGGAGCAGGGGCTGAGGAGGAGAAAGGTCCTGCTGCTCCTTCCCTGCCCTGCACAGCCCTTGGTGTGCCCCTAAAACACCGGGGTGCCGGGCTTTCCTTGCTGTGCGGGACTGGGTGGTTCTTTGATCCCAGACTCTGCTCTTCCCCGGGCACGGCACATGGACAGGGGGCAGAGATGGGCCCTCAGAGGGCTTTGTTGGGTTCCCGGTTCCTCCCTCAGCTCCTCCTTCCCTCTTTTCCCTTAACTCCCGCTCCACTCTTTGCCAGTGGATTTGCCAACGTGACAGCTCAGCCTGCCAAGCTTTACTTCATCGCCTTCCACACTGTGATGGTGATAATCATTGTCAAGTAGGTTTTTTGGGATGGTTTTGTTATGAAAAAAGTATGTAATTCGTGCTATTATGTATAAAACTAGAATGTAATCAGACCATGTAGAGACAGTTTCAAAATCCCTCCACCTGCCTTTCTGAGAGAAAGATTTCACAACACTAAAAGAAGTTGTCTCACAATAAGTGAGGATTCCACCTAGGTGGGGTTGGATCTTATCACCAGGACATTTGCTCCATGACGACTTGATCACCACCTTCTGATATCTACATCTCATCTGATAAGGAATCGGACATTCCAGAAACGAAAAATAACTGTTCCAGGAACCAGAGATGGCCCATTCATCATCTAGGATGGACAATTCATCTGACCCAGGAAAGGCTTTGTGCAGCCCAACTCCGGGACAAGAAAACATCATGAATATGCTAAATTGCGAGACAAATAGAATTAATTCGGACTCTGCCCAAAAACTGTATAAGAAGGAACCAGCCGAAGCAGCACCCGTGAACTTGGGAGCTCTGGTGCGATAGAGGTCAGATCTGTGCGTGTTCACCCAGCTCCGACCCCGGGCTCGGGGCTGCTTTTCTGCATCGTGGCTTTCTGTGTGACCGATCTTTCGGCCGCGGAATAAAATCTATTTCTTTATTAAATTTAATTTGCCTGAATTTCTTTACCTCCCATTCATAACAACGATGGAACATGCGAAAAGCCAACATCACAATCCCATTTATAACAGAGGGATCCGCCGGAGGCACCCGCGGCGCTGCGGTCCTGCCCGCGGAGGGATCCGCCGGAGGGACTATTTGTGATGCGCTCCTGCCCGCGGAGGGATCAGCGCTGATGCCGCCCCGCCCGCCCAGCTGCTCTCGCTGCCTTTTCCCGCTCTCCCCTCTGCTCCCAGCGCTTCTCCTGCAAAGGGCGCGGCTTTTCCTGGGCTCTTTTCCTGCCGGGCTGCAGCGAGCGCTCCCCTCAAGGAGCAGGGGCAGCTTTGCTCGCGGCGGCAGCGATTCAACAGAGCAGGCCCGGAACAATTCCTGCTTAGCCGGGCTTTGAGCACATTCCTGAGCCAGCACCAGCAGCAGCGAGTGAGGCAGCGGCACATGAAGGAGGCTGCGGCTCTGGCCAGGCTGGGGAGGGGCTCCTCTGTAAAAGAAGAACATGGAGAGACAAACCAGAAAGGGCAGGAAAAAAAGAAAAAGCCAAGACAAACTAAACTTTTTTAAAAAAATAATCTGGATCCAGAGGGACTTCTGGCTGGAGAACTTCCTGGGGAGCAATCCTGCCCCTCTGGGAGGCAATGCCAGGGCAACTCCAGCTGAAACCTGCACACAAACACCACAAAGATTTCAGATATTTGCAGGAAGCATCCACTTAGCAACTGCTGCTTAATAATTTATTCACTTTCCCATTCAATGGTACATTCAGTCCACAAGACTTCAACACCTTTCTGGTAGTTTTATTTACAGGCTGCAGCGTGTTCTGTAAAACACAGGAGTGCTCACAGACACACACACAACATAGGGATTTGCAAACATTTAAATAAGCACAGTTTATTCCAAAGGAAGTCTATGCACTACTTTTTCCATAAAAATTATAAAAAATACTTTAGTTACTGTATTTTACCTAAACCAAGATACTTGAGAATTCTTCCACAAGTGATGCCCCCTCCCCACAAAGGGCACTCCGACAAGAAGAAATTCAGGAGACTGCATCACCAAATAAAATCCTAATGGCAACTGCTTCAATCCCCCAGAAGAACAAAGAACTCCCACTCTGCATCCAGCAATCCCTGCTCTGCAGCCTGTCTGCATCTGCTTTTGTAGGGCTTGTGGGGCTTTTGCACTCACTTCCTTCTCCAGGGCAGTTCCCACAAAGAAAGAATGACTGAATTTCTGCAGACTGTCACTCGGCAATCCTGCATTTCACACATGCAAAGGGAAACACTTTCCTTTGAGCCCTTTATTTCAAGGAGTCTCTTTTTTACTGAGCATCCAGTGAGAACAGTGCCCAGTTGTGGCTGTTATTATTTCTCTGCTTTTGCTGCGTGGCAATATTGAGCTGGAGCTCTGCAGAACACCCACTGCAGCCCTTGTCTCACTGGGGCACACCGAATTGACAAAAAAAAGGCACAAAGATGAAACTCCTAAAGCAGCAGCAGCCCCAAGTCACTGAGCTGCTGCTTCCCACCACCAACACTCTGTGTCTCAGCAAACACTTCCAACGCACGAGCCAAGGCCACAGGGGAGTGAAAAGCCCAGAGCCTGCGGGCAGGACAAGCACTCCATTGATCAGTAACAAACCAACACAGCTCAGCTGGATGGTGCACTTAAGACTGGACCTGGAAGCGTCAGGAAAAGCCACTGGAACACAAGCTCAGCAGCACAGAATCCATTTGGCACCAGCTGATGAGATGGGAGGCTCTGTGTGGGACACGTTGTGCATTCAGCTTCAACAATGCCACAGCTCCACAGCAGCGCTGAAAAACTTCTGCTTTTAACAGCTGGAGAGGATTTTCTCAATGGAAGTGAAGCTGTCATTAACAGAGGAACAGCACACGATGCACAACATAACCTGCAATAAAAAGCTTTTGCTTTCCAGCATGTAAGCATCCAGGTTACTGGACTTTAGGTCATATCAACGAATCTGATGATAGATTTTTAAAAAATTTTTCTTGGAACTAAAAAAGTAAAATCTTCCATAAAATGATAAAGCACAAAAATACTCTCTCAGTAAGTCTCAGGAAGCCATTTAATACCTTCCATGTCCTAGGAACAACTAGGCAAAACACTTGGAAAGTGTGAGCAGTAGAAATGTTGACCATTGAATGTTTGGCAGCCGTGTGCTCCAGCCCCTGGGAGGGGCTTGTCCCCCACTCCACACCAGTCCTGCAGCTCCCCAGCTTTTCTTCTTCTTCTTCTTCTTCTTCTTCTTCTTTGGGGGCTCATCCTCAGAGCTGCTGCTGCTGCTGCTGCTGGAGGAGCTCGGATCCGAGTCGAAGTCGGAGGAGGAGGAAGAGCTGCTGGAGGAGGGGGAGGGGGAGGAGGAGGAGGAGGAGCTGTCCTCACTGTCACTGTCCTCGGAGGAGGTAGAGGAGTCCTGGCTGTCAGAGGAGTCGCTGGCTGAGCTGTCACTGCTGCTGCTGCTGCTGCTGCTGGAACTGGTCACACTTTTGGACCCGGGAGAGAACAAAGAGCTGAGCACAGCCCTGCCAGAGCCCATGGCACCGTGTTCTCTGCTCTGCTGTAATTATCCAAAGATCAATTTGTTGCCTTGAAAATTTCCAGGCCTCACCACCTAAGATGAATTCCTGTGCCCTCCCTCCCTTTCCCACTCCTGGATGAGTGGATTTTGGCCATTTGAGCAACGGCAGAGTGGCCCCAGGGCATGACATAGGCCAGCAGGACTGCAGAGAGGGGCAGAGAGGGAAAGCTGGCCAGGATCTCGTTCCCAGCCCTGAGCAGGGGCTTTACTGGCCTGACTGTCCTGTACTACCTGAGCTCTGGGGACAGTGAACCAGGCTCAGTCCCTGCCTCACCACTGGCACCCTGAAATTCTGGCACTGCAAGAGTCAGGGGAGGTTTCAGCAGTGATTTCAGCAAGGTCAGAGCTGCTCCCAGCAAAAGCTGTTCTTAGACTACTCCTGGCAGAAGAACCCAGAGTACCTGCCACTGCAGGATGCTTGTGACTTCCAGGTGGAGGAGAAGGGTGGAAACAATCCAAGATGAAGACAGAATGATGAACACAGCAAAGAGGATTTCTTTATGCTCTGCACTGTTTTGTCACGTTCAGCCCTTCCTGGGCTGTTCTCTGCTTGTTGTTCTCAAGATCAACATCTCCGACTAAGGGCGGGTGATGTGAATTCCAAGGAAGTACAATTCAATTCTCCCCTAGATCTTTCCCTAAAGTACAAGATACTGATTCACCTCCCTTCCCACCAGAGTCAATCAAAGACTATCCAAAAACGTAAATGATGATAATGCGGAATCTGGTCTCCATTAGAAAAATTAATGTAGTATTTTTTATCAGAGCTTTGGTTAAATGTAACAACGCAGGAAGTGCCTGTGCTCAGGTTATTGGAGAGTGCGAGGTTTTCTCATCGCATCAGCCCTGTCAGCTGACAAATGTGGCTGTGCACTAAGGCACAAAGCACCGACGTTTGCACACTACAGCTGGAATCTGCTATCTCCGTGTGCAGACACAACCACTGCTCATCACAGATAAACCCACAAGGGCTGCTCCAGCACTGACTTACCTGGGGAAAAACCAGCACTAA
The DNA here is from genome assembly GCF_965178545.1 of Coloeus monedula. NCBI lineage: Eukaryota > Metazoa > Chordata > Aves > Passeriformes > Corvidae > Coloeus > Coloeus monedula. The sequence continues at coordinate 842,637 of NC_138786.1, forward strand.
GAGGAGCAAAATAAAAGGCATGGGAGTAGTAGTTTCACCCTGAGCAGCTCCGTGAGATGGGCAGGAATCAGAGAATCCCCTGAGTAACTCTGAACTTGCTTTTCCTGATCACCTTTCACAGAATCCATAGCAGCAACCCATGGACATCCCGTGTGTAGGTTTATTCCAAAACCCACTTGCAGAAACATCAGGATATTGCACCTAAAGCTGCCTCTGCCAGAGGGAAGCAAGAGCTGGGGCTGGGAGAGGAAACAGGCAGGAACTTGCTCTCAGGAGAGGCAGCACGTGGGCTGCTGGCACTGCCAGCAGGAGGACGCAGGTGGGAGCAGGTAAAATTCCAATACAAAATGCAACTGGGGAATGTGACGGTGCAGAGGCTGTAGGTTGGCAGTCTAAGACTTTGGGGTTTATCACAGCTCCGTGAAAGCACTGAATTTCGCCAGCAGGTACCATTCATCCTCCTCAGGACAAGCTTCCAAGAGTTCATCTCTCAATCTGTGCCCCAGTGTGGGCCAAGTGCTGGTGGAGCCTGGGCTGGCACCCCGAGCTCTCACCCCCAGCTGGCACCCCCAGGGCTTTCCAACGTGCCACTGCCACCCAAGCCACAATGGTGGGGCCTGAGGAAAGGAAGGAATGAGGAGGGACTTAGGACACAATCCTGCCCTTCAGACAGGCAGATTTACTGTGCTCCAGTCTCAAGGGGGCTCTCAGTGGATAACTCAAGCATCCCGCGTGGGACACTGGGGCCAAGGAGCAGCTGGAGGCAGCTCTGTCACCTGGGCTCACAGGGCTCTGCAGCAGCTGCTCTGCCCCAGCCTGTTCTGCTTAGGCCTGGGCTCCCTCATTACTGTTTATATCAAAACAAACACACTCTGTGGAAAAAAGGCTGGTGCCTCTGGATGGCAGGAGAGGGCTCGGGATGGCACGGAGCATCCTTCCCCTTCTGGCCGGCAGAGCCGGCCCTGCATTCCCGGTGATGGGAAGAGACACCAGGTAGGGCTGCAGAGCTGGGCAGGGACAGCAACATTCCCTTCCTCTTGGAGTGGCAATTTGTCACATTCCTTCATTCCAGAATGAAATCATTCTGAGTAAAGAGCAGGCTCAGAGGTGAACTCCACTGAACTCTTGTGCCTGTGACCAAAACCCGCTGGAAATATGGAAATTGACACACCGGCCCATAGAGCTGCATAGAAAAGTGCTGCGATACAATTCCAGGCTTCCCCAGCCCATGTGCAGGTGTCACCCCCAGCCCTCCCAGGGGCTCCCAGTTCCCAGGGCAGAGCAGAACCAGCACCCAGCCAGCAGCCCCTCGGGCCTGGGAGCTGGGGGGCACTTCCAGAAGTACACCATGCCTTGGAGCAAGCTGGCCAAACAATTCCACACCTAAACCCTTCAATCCCTGCAAGTCAAGGCAGACTCCCAAATGCCCAAGAATTCGCAGCTGCCATGGAAAAGTTAAAAGATCAACGTCTGCCTGAACTGCATTTGCAGAGTCCAATTGCACCCATTTTGCTCTGCCTCACGCTGGCAAATTGCCCGGAACGTGCTGTGGACAAGAGCCTGGAAACCATGGAAAACTCCTGACACTGGTATCCCGACTCTGCCTCCTGCAGACACCCAGCTCAGGGAAAGCTTTGCAGCAAAGCCCATCCTAAAGGAGCTGTTTTCCCCGAGGAAGCCCAGCAGCGGCAGCGCTGGCCCAGAGCACAAAGCAGCAGCTGTGCCGGGGAAGAGCATCCTTCAGTTCCTCTGCTGCTCACTTGACCAGAGAGCTGTTCCTAGGCCACATTCACCTGCCTGGAGCACCCATGGTCCCGAGTGCCCGGAGCTGGGCTGGCACCGGCACAGGCGGCACGGGCAGGATGGCCCAGGGGCTCAGCACGGCCCCGGCTGCTCCGGGAGTGCCACGGCAAAGATGTGCCTGGTCCCGGCTGGAGCGGGGCAGGAGCGGGGCTGTCGGGGGCAAGGCGGCCCCGGGGGGCTCTGGGCGTGTGCGAGGGGTCAGGAGGGGTCAGGAAGGCTCTGGATGCTGCCGATCCCAAATGTCCGCGCTGGAGAGCAGCAGAGCCCGACGGGCAGCGCTTCAAGGTGGGGAGAGGCTGCCGGGCAGGAAACATGCGGGATGGGATGGGATGGGATGGGATGGGATGGGATGGGATGGGATGGGGATGGGATGGGGATGGGATGGGGATGGGGTGGGGATGGGGTGGGGATGGGGTGGCGATGGGGTGGCGATGGTGATGGAGAGCAGGAATGAGAATGGGATGGGGATAAGACAGGGAGCAGCTCCGCTGTGCTTCCTTGGGCCGGGAGAGGTTTTGCAATGATCCCGGAGCTCTTCCCAGAATCGGAGTTGCTTCTGACAAGTACAGATCTTCCTCACCAACACAGCCAGCATAGCCAGCATTCCAATGCCACCAGCATCCCCCTGCTGCTGGAGGGACCATGACCCCTCAGGGAAGAGAAATGAGGAATGGTAGGAGCCTGTTGGGAGAGGGAGTGTAGTCGGGGAATGGGACATGCTGCAGGGAAGGAGTGTTTCTAACCAGGGGGAAATCATGAACCTTTGCAAAATTGTTCATGCAAATTGTTCATGCAAAACCATCTGTAGCAAAAAAACCCCCAAGACAAATAACTCTGGGCAAGTGGAGCTCTGACACACCTAGAGTCACAATTTCCAACTCCCCCGTGACTCCACCCTCCCTGGGGGAGCAACACGAGGACAGGGCACGGAGAGGAGCTGGTGGCACAGCAGTGGGCACCTCCTGGTGATCTGGGCACTTTCTCCTTCGTGTTCCTGACCTGGGAGGAGCCGCTTTAGGATACGGATCCCAAAGGAGCAAGGGGTGCCAGGAAGCGCCGCTGATGGGGACAGAGCCCCTGTGCCTGCTGCTGCCCCACACTGAACAGGTCAGTGGAATGTTCTCCTTCCTCCCTGCCCCACCTTCCTCTCCTCCTGCAGCTGCTCTGTTCCTGCCACCCTCTCCCGGTGACCGCAGTGCCCTCCCCAGATACCGCCTCTTTTCCTGTGCATCCTGTCTGTATCTTGATACCCAAATGAGCCAGAACAAACTTTCTAACACAATGGGAAATGTGAGGAAGCAGGAATTCTTTACCTGTGCAGGACACACAGGAGGATCTCTCCTTGTTCTGTGTGTGGGGAGACTTTACAGCAGGGTTTTATCCATTATAAACACACAGAGGCATTCAAATCTGTTTCTTATCTAATACACAACAATCACTTTCCTAGAACGAATTTCCATGCATTCACCTCCTCCTGGAAGTCTTTTGATGGTCCTGCAGATTCATTAAGAGGGGTCTCTGCTGGTCATACTCACGGAATGCTTCAGTATTAAAGGTAACCTTGCCTTGAGCTATTTTTCTGGGTGTGCACTGTTGCTTCTTGTTACAGAACTGCCCCAGAACCACTGCAGGCCTCCTGATCTGTTCCTGCAGCGGCTCCAGCCTCATTTCTAGCCCTGGGTGCACACATTTAAATTCTTTCATCTTTTTGACTAGTTGGTTGTTACTGCCTGTTCTGAGCTTCCCCTCCCCAAGACACTTGCCTCTGCCATGTGCTCCGAGGTTCTTTCTTCTAAGCGTGGGCAAAACCAAATGTAACTCAAGCTCTTTAGCAGTGTCTGATTTGCCGGTCACCCCGGGTCCGCCCCCAGTCCTCCTCTCTCACCTTCTCCGAATAAAAGACAAAATCGAGAGAGGCCCCGTCCTCTCTTGGCTCAGCTTCCTTCCTGTGAACACCTCTTGTCGTCTGTCTCATTTGAAAGCTTCTAACGGCGGGAAATTGAGCGAGCAGACATCTATATTTCTCCCTGTTTGCTTCTGCTGATGGTATTTGCTCTGCAGCTGATACAGATACCGATTTTAGAGCTACTGAAGTGCTAGATTGCCCGTGCTACCTCTCTGGGCTGCTCGAGGTTTTCTAAGGCATTAAACTATTAGCCTAGCCGGTATAAAGCTGAAAAGATACCCTCCACAGTTGGTCTTTTCAGCAACATCAGGGAACTGAAAATGTTTATTCTCTATGTTATTTATCAATCCACTGCTGCACAGCCCAACCTTCCCACCTCCATCTCCCACCCCACCATTCCCACCACCCTCCTCCCCTGCACATCTCACTTCTCTCCACCGAATCCTTCCCACTGCAGGGAGCTGCTGAGGAGCCGCTTGGTCCATCCCTGGATTCTCCAAGCACTGACTGCCCATCCACTCTGACCACAGCCGGGGCCACATCCCAGCGCCTGCCCAGCGTCCATCCATGGAGGTGAGCTCCGTGTCCCCACCTCCCACGTCACCCACCGAAGGAGCTGATCTATGTGAGATGGATGTCACTGACGTGGCCATACACAGTGTGACACTGCTCATCAGCCTCTGTGGGCTGGCTGGGAATGGGGCTCTCTTCTGCCTCCTCAGATGGAAAGGTCATACTGCCAGCATCTTTGGCCTGGCTGTCGCCGACTTCATCTTCCTCCTCCTTGTGCTCTCCTCCGCCCTGGTCTTCGTGCTGGAGGATGTGTCCTGCTCTCCTATCCTGCCCCTGATGTACGTGAGCTTCCTTTACCTGGTGTCAGTGATCTCCTGCTACTGGGTGCTCTTTTGGATGACAGCCATGAGCACCAAAAAGGACATGAAAAAGCTCTGCAAGCTCTGCTGCCACTGTGACCTTCCCTATCCCATGATGTGGGTGCTGTGGGGCGCTCAATGCTTGGCCTTCTTCGCTCTCTTCACTGCCATTCCCACAGTGACATTCCTGTGCCCATCACACCAGCAGGAGCACTGCCGGGTGGTTCTCACCTCCATGTTCATTGTCATCCTGCTCCTCTTTGCTGCACCCGTGGCCATTTCCAGCACAATCAACATCGTTAAAGCCAAGTGTGGCTCCCAGCAGCAGAAACCCGAGAGGTTCGATGTCGTTGTCTTCCTCCTTGTGCTCTTGGCTCTCCTCCTGAGCCTCCTGAATTTCCTGCAGCAGCTCGGTTACATCGTTGTGTCCTCCCAGGTTTTTTTCCTGCTCACCTGCATCCACAGCACCATCAAACCCTTCATCTACTTCTTGGCAGGGAGGTGCTGGAGCCCCTGCTCTGTGGGGTCCCTCCGGCTCTCGCTACAGAGGGTCTTTGATGAACGGAAAGACAAAACTGCCCACAGCAAGGATACCAACAGAGACACGGGGGTCTGAGCCTGTTGATCCCTTCCCCATAGCTCCTGAAGGACCCCGGGACAGTGACTGAGGGATTCCTTGAGCCATCGGATTTATAAATATCCAGAATATCAACCTCCCCCGGCCTGTATTCCTGCAGGAGAAGGGAGCAGGGTCAGTGCCACGGGCAATGTGGGAGGGATGCTCTGCAGGGAGCACACTGGAGCATGGATTTCCTCCTCCCTCCCGCCTCCACGTGGCTCCAAGCAGTGCAGCCGGGCTCAGTCCTGTTCCCTGGCTCTATTCCCCATGGAATGACCCTCACTGCCTCTGGGCTCCAGGGAATAAACTCTGTTTCCTTTGGCTCAGCAGATGAGTTTCATGGTGTTTTGAGGGATCTCATTCCCGGAGAGGGTGGGACAGGTTAAGCCCTGGGGACACAGCCAGCACGGGGCAGCGGGGATTCCCCAAATCTCTGCGGGGCTGGTGCCTCTGGGTGGCAGGAGAGGGCTCGGGATGGCACGGAGCATCCTTCCCCTTCTGGCCGGCAGAGCCGGCCCTGCATTCCCGGTGATGGGAAGAGACACCAGGTAGGGCTGCAGAGCTGGGCAGGGACAGCAACATTCCCTTCCTCTTGGAGTGGCAATTTGTCACATCCCTTCATTCCAGAATGAAATCATTCTGAGTAAAGAGCAGGCTCAGAGGTGAACTCCACTGAACTCTTGTGCCTGTGACCAAAACCCGCTGGAAATATGGAAATTGACGTCAGCAGGAGCTTGGACCATTGGATTGCACAGAAATTAGGGGGTTGTGCTGCTGTCCTGCACAACGGGGCCGTCCTCTGGTTGCCCAGCATCCATGTCCAAGGAAGCCCTTCAGCACCTCCATCCTGAACCTGGCCACCCTCAGGAGGAGCTGAACAGCGACTCTGCACAGCAGCTTCAGCCACAATCCAGGCTCTGCTGATCTTTGCCATTTTGGTCCTACCCCTACATGAAATTCGCATTTATTGCTTTTGTTTCATTCCAACGTGGGAACTCTGACCCCAGAATGTGGTGACTAAATAATATCTGGGCTTTGCTGCAGAGCCTGTCCCTGGTGAACAGTGTCCAGAATGCCTCATTTCCTTCTTTTTTCCCACTCTAAAGCCCCTGCCTTGTCTGAGGAGGGCAGGTACCTGTCTCATAGCAGAGCCCTTCCTAAGGCTGCTGCCTGCCATGGTTGGGATGATGCTGACAGTGCCAAGAGCTCCTCATCCCTCCTGGGAGAGAGCTGGGCAGCAGCCCCATCTCTTACTCGGGGGGAAGTTGTCCCTCCTTTTTCCACAGCCTCAAATCCAGGGGAAACCAACGTTCCACAGGTTCTGGAAAGGGAAGTGAGAGGGAAAGCCGTGGGGGGTGAGTCAGGCTTTGGAGACACACGTGAGGCTGAACATCCTAAAAAGCATTTATTAACAGAGTTGTGAATAATGAAGAGAGCAGAGCAACTCCCACATCTGGGAGGGTTTTTCTCTCCCTGTCTCCCATTTTCCTGTGCATTGGAAAGGAGAAACTTTCCAAGGTACAACCTCTTGTTCGGGAAAGAACAACTCAGCCAGGGAGCATCTCCCAAGGCAAGTGCAGAAGGAGCTGTCTTGGTTTGAAAGACAAGGAGAGAATCTCCCTTGGAATGCAGAATATGACCCCCTTCCCTCCGAATGATTCTAACTTTGAAATGAAGGGGCTTTCAGGCAAAGCTGTGGGAGAAGGAATCACAGTCCTTCACTGGCATGTGTGTGTGTAACAGGGAAACAAACACCAGCAATGGCAGCCACAGGTAACAAAGGGAAAAGGAGCAGCAAACCCACTGACCTCCCAGTGCCTCCTGGAGCATGGATATTCCCATGCAGAGCTGCCTATTTAACACCAGCTGTGCCAGGAACCAGCAGAGCTTCCAGGGAAGCTCAGCAGAGTCGGGACAAGGACAGGTTTATATTCCATAGAATTTGCTGTTTGTAACCCTCATCCCCCAGCCCCCCCAATGCCCCTGGGGGCACCTGACAGAGTTCCCTGGAATTCAGCTGCCTGCACCCCCCGAGCTCGGGCTCCAGGTGATGTTTTAAAGCAGGAGAAGGCGCTGGCATTATCCAGCTCCCCATCCCGTTCCCCCGCTCCCCCATCCCGTTCCCCCGTTCCCCATCCCGTTCCCCCGTTCCCCATCCCGTTCCCCGTCCCGTTCCCCCACCGTTCCCCGTCCCGTTCCCCATCCCGTTCCCCCATTCCCCCATCCCGTTCCCCCATTCCCCCATCCCGTTCCCCGTTCCCGTTCCCCATCCCGTTCCCGTTCCCCATCCCGTTCCCCGTTCCCCATCCCGTTCCCCCCCGTTCCCCATCCCGTTCCCGTTCCCCATCCCGTTCCCCTGTTCCCCATCCCGTTCCCCGTTCCCCATCCCGTTCCCCCCCGTTCCCCATCCCGTTCCCCATCCCGTTCCCCATCCCGTTCCCGTTCCCCATCCCGTTCCCCATCCCGTTCCCGTTCCCCATCCCGTTCCCCTGTTCCCCATCCCGTTCCCCGTTCCCCATCCCGTTCCCCCCCGTTCCCCATCCCGTTCCCCCCCGTTCCCCATCCCGTTCCCGTTCCCCATCCCGTTCCCCTGTTCCCCATCCCGTTCCCCGTTCCCCATCCCGTTCCCCATCCCGTTCCCCATCCCGTTCCCCATCCCGTTCCCGTTCCCCATCCCGTTCCCCATCCCGTTCCCGTTCCCCATCCCGTTCCCCTGTTCCCCATCCCGTTCCCCGTTCCCCATCCCGTTCCCCCCCGTTCCCCATCCCGTTCCCCCCCGTTCCCCATCCCGTTCCCGTTCCCCATCCCGTTCCCCTGTTCCCCATCCCGTTCCCCGTTCCCCATCCCGTTCCCCCCCGTTCCCCATCCCGTTCCCCATCCCGTTCCCCATCCCGTTCCCGTTCCCCATCCCGTTCCCCATCCCGTTCCCCATCCCGTTCCCCATCCCGCTCTCCCGCTCCTCGCTCACCGCCCGGGCCCGTCCGTGCCCGCCCGCCCCAACCGCTCCCGCCGGTTCCAACTGGCCGCGCGCAGCCCCGCCCCGCCTCCCCATTGGCCAGACCTCGGCCCGCCCCGCTCCCCATTGGCCTTTGGCCCCGTCAATCACGCGGCAAACCCCGCCCACCCCACCGCCCGCAGGCGCTGTTGCCGTGGCGGCCGCTGGAATGCGGCCCGGGCACATCCCCAAGGGAAAAGGAGGCACAAAATGAGGAATTGCGAAGTCAAAGGGGAAGGCTGCGCAGCGCCCGCGGCGCCCCGAGAGCGAGGAGCAGCCCCCGCTCCTCTGAGGGCCCATCTCTGCCCCCTGTCCATGTGCCGTGCCCGGGGAAGAGCAGAGTCCGGGATCAAAGAACCACCCAGTCTCCCACAGCAAGGAAAGCCCGGCACCCCGGTGTTTCAGGGGCACACCAAGGGCTGTGCAGGGCAGGGAAGGAGCAGCAGGACCTTTCTCCTCCTCAGCCCCTGCTCCAAGGCGCAGCAGCCCCAGGTGTGAGCGGCCAGGATGAGGAGGGGGCGGCTCCTGCCAGAGGCCGCTCTCCGAGGGTTCCCCGGGCACAGCTGTGCAGGGAGCTGCTGGTCCAGAGGGGCAATGGGGGCATCCCGAGTGTCCCTCCAGGGACAATGGTCGGAGCATCCGGCAGGAGCTGGGGAGCAGCCGGAGGCACCTGGGCACAGAGCACTGCTCCCAGAAAATGCCCAGGGAAAACCCCTCGTGCCAAGGGGCAGCACCTGAGCAGGCAGGGCAGCATGTGGGGTCCCAGGGAAACATTCCACTTTCCCCTTTCATCTTGGCAGCCCTTCCCCAGTGCCCCCAGAAAAAAGGGGGGTTATGAGGAGAAAAGGGATTTAAACGGAGGGAAAAAGCTTCCTTTTCCATAATTGTCTGTGTTTAAATTGAGGGGGAATCCCCTTCCTCTGCAATTTTAAGGGTATCACTTGAAGGAAACCCTGCCTTTTCCATGCTCTTAGGGGTATCACTTGACAGGGAATCCCCATTTTCCAGTATTCTCCAGTTTAAATAAAAGGGAAAAACCTTGACAATGCAATTTTATGGGTTGGAATCGAACATAACTCCCCCATTTTCATCATCCCAAGGTTTAAATTGAGGGAAAAGCCCTGCTGCCACTCCTTTTTAAGGGTTTGAATTGAGGGGGAAAAAAACCCCTTCTTCTATCACTGGAGAGACCTGAAATAAGGGAAACCCCTCTTTTTCCTGTATTTTAGGGGATTCAGAGAAGAGAACCCATTTATTGCCATGGCATCTATTTAAGTAGAGACAAACACTCCCTAGTCCCTCATTTTAAGGGGTTCAGTTGAAGGAAGCTCCCCCTTTTTCAGCATTTTAAGAATTTAAATCTGTATTTCAGGGCACTTCTAGCTGGGTACTGGCACCCAATCTCTCACAAGGGAGAGAGCCCAGCACACACAAAACCCTCCTGCTGCCAGAGAGCCCATTCTTTTTTTAGTTTCATTTATAGTGAATACAGCACTAGTTAGAGGCCCCAACAGGAGTTACACCATGTAAATTATTACTATTCTTCTCCACCCTACACAGTCCTGTATGGAGTACTACTCAATAGTTCCTAATGACCAATTACAGAACTTAACAAGGAATCATGCAACTCATCTGTCTACGCTGCCAAAACAAGAAGCTTTTTTACCCTTTCAGTGGATGCAGCTGTAGGAAAACAGAAGGCATCTACGGAGCCCTTTGCTCACCTGGAATTTAAGGCAGAGCAGCCAAACAGCTGCAGCTCCTCCCAGGGCTTCGATCCCTTCTGGTAAAATTGCCTCCTCCCTTTTCCCGGGCGTGGTGGGAGCGAGAGGCGGGCCCGGCCAGGGGTCAATTAACCCCAGCCCTGGGGCCCAGGAGCTCCTTGTGTTTGTGGGCTGGGGTGGGGGAAGAGTTCTTCTGTTCTTTTATTGAAGGAGCTCTTTCAGGTTGTGTTGGCTGTATTTTAGGAGGTGGTTTTGGCATCTAAAGCAGCAGAGGCTTTGGAGACCCCATGAAGAAGATGGCTTTGAGTGCAGGGAGTATTTAAACTCATGGTTTTGGGGTGAGTGTTCAGGGGTGGTAAGGTGCTTCTGTAATTTCCTGTTTGGTTTTTTTGTTGTTGTTTTTTTTTCCTTAGGAGCATTGCAACTCCTTGAAATTCCAGCTTGTGTCAAGTATGACACTTCAAAATTTTCAGCAGCTTCATTGTGCCACGAGAGGAACCTGCCCTGTGTTAGAGATGATGTCTGAGCTGGAGGCTTCTGATAGGTAAGTTGAGGATTGCAACTGTGAGAGGGAGCATGAGCAGGGTAGCAAGTTAGGAAGTGCCAGGAGAGGTTTTGAAAGTAGTGTGGTGGGAAATGGTGTCTATTCAGGGGCCTTGTCAGGCTTTCCTGCAAGCACAGCAGATGCATTTACGTGTTTTAAGGCACACAGAAACACCACATAACTCTTGCTAACCCAGATGTCCATTATAATGATGGCCACAACCTTTGTCTTGGGATGAAGAGGGATGCTCAAGGACATGGGTGCCCTTAGGACAGATGGTCAGTAGCTGACTTGTTGGGGTTTGGCTACTAAACTCAGGCATTGATTTTGGCTTTCTTTACTGCAGCTGATGAAGAGGCTAACCCAGCCATCACGGGGCCTTCTGAGACAGCTGAGGTGGACTCCTTTTGTGTCCAGTGTGGATTCATGTCACCGGTCATCCAAAAGCTAAGTTGGGGGCTGGGATCCAGAGATGGGAGGATAGCAGGTTGGAAATTCCCAGGAGAGATTTAAAACTTAGCACAGGGGAAAGGGATGTCCTCTAAGGGGCCTCTTAAGCCAGCTGAAAGGAGTGGCTCTACTTGTGATCAGACCATAGGGTGTGCAGGACAGAGCAGTTCCAGTCTGTGTTGTGTTGTCCAGCGTGTCTTCTGTGTTGTTGTTCTCCCTTGGATCAGATCTCGGAGGCCTTTTCCCCTCAGGGGGCTTATTGCAAGTGTCAGCCATCATCTCCAGGTGCTCAAACATTCACTCTTCTTGGCACGATGCCGATCTCATTTGTTCTTTTATGGTGGGCTTGGCTGTGTCTTGCCATCACAGATCAGAAGTACCGAGTCAGATGTCTTTTGAGGCCTTGTTCCCAGCTGTGCTGCCATCCATCCTTTCCAGCTGTGAGCTGTAATGTCCTGGGGCTTGTAAGATTGTCAGGATATGGGAGCATTCTGAATGTGGCACTGTCTCACAGCCATCTTGATCATTGTGAGTGGCAGCTCTTAGAACAGGTCACTGTTCCAGTCTTTTCTTCTGCTCCTTAGAGCCTCCTGTGTCCATGGTTGCCATACCATTGGCCATCTCTTTTGGCATCGTGTCGATCCTTGCTGTTGTTCTTCTTGCTGAGAGCTTTTTTAATCATCCTTGTGTCACACTGTAGCATCATGTGTTGTTTGTGTTTGTGTTTGGAACTGCTCTGTCCTGTGGAGTAGAGTGGGGGGTAGGTGGAGTGGGGTATGGGCACCAGGGGACCCGTGAGCAGGATGAGTACCAGCAACTGAGATGAGCATTGATTCCAGCACAGAGCTGGGTGCTACTGGAGTTGCTGTATCAGTGATGAAACTGTAAGCATTTTTTGGTGTGTTTTACAGGTGGTGTGCAGCATTCAAACTGCTGGTCCAATGTGACAGAGACCCTTGTGGAAAGAGGTCACAGTGGAACGGTTTCAGATGGAAACTCCCCCGGCAATGTGACGCTTTTGGACCCTGTGTGGGCACGTGCCTTTCTGTTTTGTTTTGTCCCTTCTCCCCCTGGGAAGGTTGGTCATTGCTTGGCTTTTCAGGGGTGGTATAAAGGGTGGCTGTGTTACAGGGTTGTTCTCTGTCCTTCTTTCTAGGAAGTGAAGCCAGATAGCAGCAGTCAAGGTCAAGTGAGCAAGGTGAGCAGTGACTGGTGGACAGAACCGGTTGTTATTGCTTGGGTGCCAAATTCTGGTGCAGCTCTAAGCATCCATTTGTGTGTTCCAGGTGTTCCACTTGTATTTTGCCTACCAGGGCTGAGCCCCCTTGCTGACCAGCTGACAGCGTTGGTTTGGCACCCTCAAGCTGCTCTTGTGAGCCCTCTGGAAGTATTACAGGAATCTGTGATGAAGCTTTTGCCTTTTCCATTTGGAGGTGCTGTCTGGGTAGCCTTCAGCAATGGTTGAGGATTTGCAGCAAGTTGGGGAGGTGGGGAGGAGGAGCGAGGTCCCACTCAGGTTTCAGCAATGCCACGGAACCTTGTCTCCTCTTAACTCAGGTGCACCCTGCGACGACGGCGTCGGCCTCTGAGCGTGGCCAGAGCAGGCGGGCCGAGGACCCGGGCATTCTTAGGAGATGGTGAGTAGTGGAATTGTTGGGTTTTGGCTGATGTGCTGTTCAGCTCATGCACTGATGTTTGGTTTTCTTTACTGTAGCCAGCAAAGAGAGAACAGCTCACTGAGGGCAGGAACTTCCCAGGTGGAGAGGCGGCCGTCTTTGGCACCCGACGTGGATTCACATCCCCAGACATCCGAGGGATAAGTCGAGGGCTACACCCCACAGAGGGGATGAAAGCAGGGTGCTGGGTCGGGACTCATCAGGAGGGGTTTTTGAATAAGCTTTGGAGTCGGGGATGTCTGAGAAAGAGCCCCTTAGGCCACGTAAAGGGGAAGTCTCACTTTTGATCACAACACTGAGGTGTGCAGGGCAGAGCAGTCCCGGTGCGTGTCGTGTCACTTGTCTATCGTGTGTTCTGTGTCTTTTGTGCATTTTGTGTTGCATGTCTTTTGTCTTACCCCTTTGAGGGGATATTCCAAAATGCCAGGCATCATCCTTAGCATCTCCAACTCCGCATTCCTCGGCCCGGTGCCGATACCGTCGAACCTTTGACTCGGGAGCTCGGCCGCCCATCGGAATCGCATCTCTCTTTAGAAGCGTTGAGTCGGACGTCTTTTATGGTCTTGTTCTGAGCTGTATCAGCAGCTGTGCACCACAGGGATCCATTATAGCAGATTAGGACTTGTAAGGATGTGGAGATAGATAGAGGATGCTGATGGTGCAGTTCTCAGGCATCCATCTTTGTGGTTTTGCCAGGTGGCTCCTGGAATGAGTCCTTCTGTTGGCATCTTCTTCTGCCAGGATTCTTCGAGCCTCATTGGCTCACTGTCGGTCTTGCCTGGGTCATCTCATTCTGCCTTCTCTCGGTCCCTGTGGTCATTCTTCTTGCTGAGAGTTTTCTCTCCTTGTTGCATCTCCTCATTTGTCATCTCCTGCATCACAGGCCTCTGTGTGTGCTTGGCCTGGAGCTGCTCTGCCCTGCTGCATAGTCTGGGGTGTGGGTGTAATGGGACTAAGACTGTACTGTTCATTTCTCGATTGATGGTATTCCTAGATTGATGCAGGATGGCTGGAGCTGTTAAGTTACCATGCAGCACCTTGACTCGTGTAATAACTTTCTTTCAGAGGCAGATGGATTAAATCCGTGGCAGAGTGCCCCATACCAGGTGAGGGGGGTTCCCATGGGAAGGTCAGTTGCTGTTTGTCTTTGCAGGGGCAGTGTCAATGGTGACTATGTTACAGCCTTGTTCCATGTCTTTTTTTTTTTTTTTTTTTTTTTTTTCCCCCCCCACAGGAAGTAATGCTGGATATTGGCAGTCAAGGGCGATGGAGCGAGGTGAGCTGTGACCAGTGGACAGAATGAGTTGTTATGGCCTCAGTCTCAATTTTTGGTGCAGCTCTAAGCATCCGTTGTTGTTTGTGTGTTTTAGGTGGTTCACTTGCAGGATGTCCTGGCCCTGGATGCTGGAGGGTGCAAGCCTAAGGTATAGGTGTGGTGTACTTCAGTCGGAGCAGGGAGGCTGTGGTTTCACAGTGTCTCAGCATGTTTCATGTGGTTTTGCTTTGCTTCTCTGCAGGTGCTGCTGCCGCCCTGGGCGTGCCAAGGGCCAGAGGCGAGCAGGTGAGTTGGCATTTAGGTGGGGTGGCTGATAGGCCAGCGGTCTATGGCAGCGTGCTGAGCGTGTCCCTTTTCATTGTGCAGGTTTGTCCTGGCCACCTCCAGAGTCAGATCAGGATTTGAGGTGAGCCGGGGCAGTGGTGTGGAGTAGCCCAGGGATGCTCTTCTGGAGGGCAACAGTGACGTTTTCTGTTTTGTTGTCTTAGGTCCCGTGAGCAGGTGTGGAGCTGAAGTTTGGAGAGAGCAGGTAAGCGCTGAGCCTCGGCAGTTTCGAGGGAGGGGGCCTTGCGGAAGGGGTCTCTTTTGGCGTGTGTTGTCAGAGGCTGAATTTTCTCCTTGTTCTCCATCTTTCGCAGCTGCCAAAGCGGACCGTGGGGAACGTGTTGACATCTGCGGTGCTGATGCATTTTTTCTGCCAAGGATGGATTTTGTCCGTTTGTCTTCAGAAAGCTAAGTGTTGGGAGCTGTGGCTGGGAGAAGGGAAAAACCTTTGGAGTTCCAGGAGGCAATTGGAAGTTAGCTTAGAGGAGAGGGCTGTTGTGAGAGGGCCCCTTGGAAGCAAAGGGAGAGGGTTTCTCCTCAGCATCACCCGAGCCTTTGCTGGGCAGGGCAGTTCCCACCCATCTCTGTCATCGGCCTTTGAGTCTCGCCGTCATCGTGGATCTTTTTGCCCGAGGAGCTCGCCTTCGGGTCTGGCACGATCGCCACGGTCTCCATTTCACCTCCTCGCTGCCGTAGCCGCCCGTGGGCATCTTGGCCACTTGCTGGATGGTCACGTTTTGCAAAGTCACTTCAGCCTTTGGTGGCAGAGTCCTTCCCTAGGGATCCCTTTGTATCACCTGGCAGTCATTGCCTCCTTCTCTAGGCCTGCCGAGCTTCTCAAGCATCCTCTGAGCTGCTTTGGCACTGCCTTCTTGGAAGGAGTTACGTTTCACTGCCGCGTGCTGTTGCCATCGAGCCTTCTTTCCTTCGGCATCGCCAGCCTCTGGCTCATCTTGCTCTAGGAATCTTGTGCCCATTGCTGGGCAGGTTCAGCTCGTGTCTGTGTTGTGTCATTTGTGTCTGTGTTCTGTAGTTTGTGTCCATCCTCTCCTGTGTCACAGGGCTTTGTTACGTCTCGGTGCTTTCTCGGCCTCGTTCTGGGCCGTAGTGGCAGCGGGGATCTCTGCTCGCGTCCTTTCCCGGATCGGGCTCATTCCGGCATCTTTACAGTTTTGCTTTTGGAGAGCAGAAGGAGTACAAAGATGTTCTCATCCATCTTCCTTCTCACTTTTGGTAGTATCTTCTTTTCATGGGCCATGGGCTTCTCAATGAAGTGTATTAGGCCCTCCTCACTGTGGTAGTTCCATAGGTTCCATTGCCTCAAAGCATGTCAGGCTCAAGAATTTATCTTCTGGAGAGTTATCTCAAGTCCTCGTGTCATCTTTGCTTCTCTTTGGTGTGCTTACACTTGGAGCTGCCCTGCCCTGGCACGTAGAGTCGTGGCTGGGTTGAACAGTTGTAAAACTTTGTGGTTCATCTCTTGTCTATGGGGTTTTGTGTAGAAAACTTACGGGCCTGGTGTATGGGGATAACTCGGAGCTGTCAGCTCCTTGTAGACTGCCTCATGTTGTCTTGCAGGTCCCCAAGGCCGATTCCCATCCCTGCAGTCACCGATGCTACCGCTTTTCCCAGAATCTGCCCTTCCACGTCAGGGAGCAGCAGTTGGAAGATGTGTTGAAGTGTCTTTGTCAGTGGAGTGTTGTGAGTAAGGGCTGCAGTCAGTGTGTGAGCTGAAGAAGGGGTGTCTGTCTGTGAGAGTGTGTGTCTGTCTGTGTGTGCGTGTGTCAGTCTGTGAGAGCGTGTGTGTTGACTGGTTCTAACCTTGTGTGTGTGATTTTTGCCTTTCAGGTTTTTCAAGTGATTTTTAACTTTATAATAAGAAAACACCCAGCTGTGAGCTTCTTTTTTTTCCCCCATCTGAGTTTTGTTTTTCCTTGGTCCCATCCTGTCTGCAGGGCAATGTTCATCACCAAGGTTTGGGTGCAGCCAAACAAAGAGCCTCCCTAACAGGGTGGAGAGTACACAGTGGAGGTTAGGAATACAGGGAAAAGGTGCACCAGCCCTTACACCACCCCTAACAGCACCATTTTCCCCCTACTGTCAGCACAGTGCAGTGACCCTGGTGATGCCTTTTCCTGGTCTTAAAATCAAGAGTCAGCCACGGTTAGAAGGGGAAAAGGGATTTTACCTTGGTATTTATTGTAAGGATCCTTAGGTGCACACGTCCAGGTCATATGCATCGAGATGCACCCCTCCCAGTCTGTCTCTTTTCCCCCCCAACATCGGGTATAACATTATAGGTTTTACTAATTAGCAGATCTATCAAAGATTCCCCCATGAGAGGCTCAAGTGAGCCCCCCCTCCCCAAGGAACCTTCCCCTGGATGGTTCTATCTTGGTTTACAGAATGTGTTCTGGAGAGGACCTTGGGGTCTGGGGCACACTGATCCCTGGCTACCAAGCTTCTAAAATGTTTAGACTCTGAGCTTGACAAACAAGTCCAAGGATGTAGGCAAAAAGCACTAGGAATACAGAAGTTGTAAAAAGGTATAACAGGGGTATAAAAGAAAGGCAAAAATCTTCATGGCATCATTTCTGCCCCTTTAGTTTTGTTAGTCCCTATCTTGTCTAGTCTCTATTGTTTACCCACAGAACCGGTTTACACACCACTGGCTGCTCCACAGGAAATTACACAGATAATAACTACACTTACAGCTATTATGAATATTTCTTTTACCCAGGCCCTGTTTGGTAACCATGAGGTGAGGGTATCAAAAACATGATCAAATTTTAAGGTGTGATTTCTAGAAGCTACTTCATGTAGAATTTGAGTTCCCTTCCAAATCTCATCCCAATCTTTCTTAATTCTTCCACTTTGGTCCACATAAGAACACCAAGAGGTATTGACAATAGCACCTACACCTCCTTGTGCAGCAAGTATGAAATTGAGAGCTATCCTGTTTTGCATCACTGCACAGGACAGACTGTCAGCTTCCTGCTGTAAGGCTGAAATTGCAGCTGCAGTGTGCTGCTCAATACATTCAGTGGCAGCTGAGATGTTTACAATTGCTCTCTCCAGTTCAACTACTCCATAAGTGGGTACAAGGGCTCTGCTTATGCTATGAAAAAGTGTGGGACATTCAATGAGGGGTTTAAGAGATCTTTTTCTCTTCTCATTTGGTTTTTCAAGATGGTCAAATATTGTTATATTTGGGACCACAGCCCCAATAGCCCAAGCCTGGTCTTTGTTCACAGGCATAACTTTCCAGGCCTTATCACCCCATATCCAATACAACCCTGTCCCAGTGGCTGAGCCAGTCTCCACCCTGTCACTTTCATCTTTGCTGCAATTTTTGGGTCTATTATTTCCCTGAAATGGATCTGATGACAATATGAAGGAAGAACAGCTTTTCCTGTGGTGTTTACAATTGCACAAGGAACCTTATAGTTTTCACATTCCACCAGGCCCCTCAGGGTCATGGGGGGCAGAAGGGTGCTATTCATTGGTTCCCACGTTTCAGTGCAGTTCTCTTCCATTAAAATGCCAATCAGTGGCCAGTGACCCCTCCCATCTAGGGGTGGTAACTGAGTACAGATCCAGCAATTGCTCTTACTAAGAATTTTGGACATATTTTGGACCACAGTCTTATGCAAATCATGGGGTGAACCTTGACCAATGGTTACCAGTTGGGCAAACAGCAAACATGTAAAAACCAGTTTAAACTGCATCTTTCTGATTTGGATCAGTCTCTGTCTTCTTGGTGATTTTGGGAGCAGAAGCTCTCTTCACCCTGGAGTAGTGAATCCAGGGGCCCTTGCCAGCAACCTTGACCGCAGTAGAAGTGCTCAGCAGAACTTGGAAAGGTCCCTTCCACTTGGCTTGCAAGGGGTCACTGTCCCAGCACTTGATGTAGACCCAGGCTCCAGGCTGGAATGGATGAGCAGCTGTGTCCAATCCTATTGGTTTGGAGAGCACCACGAATCTCTGGAGCTTCTGCAAAGTGGAACTCAGAGCCATTAAATATTTCTGCAAATCGTTTTTACCTCTCATACGAACTTCCCCAGGGATCTGTGGAACCTGGTATGGCCTGCCATATAATATTTCATAGGGACTGATGTTGTCCCTTTGCCTTGGCTGTATGCAGACTCTCAGCAAGGCTACAGGCAGGCCTTGAACCCTTGTCATGGATGTCTCTTGACAAATCCTGCATATCTGGGTGTTGAGGGTCCTGTTCCTGCGTTCAACTTTGCCACTTGCCTGGGGCCTGTATGGTGTGTGCAGGTCCCAGGTAAGTCCCAAACTCCTGCTAACTTCCCCAACCACTGTTGCAACACAATGTGGTCCCCTATCTGATGACATTCCCAAAGGAACCCCAAATCTTGGTATTATATGGTCGAGCAAAGCTTTCACTCCTTCTTTTGCTGTGTTGGTGCGACAGGGGAAAGCCTCAGGCCATCCACTGAAGGTGTCAACCAGTACCAGTCTATACCTGCATCCCTCTTTGTGTGGCATCTCAGCAAAATCTATTTGCCAAGAACCTCCTGGGCGATCTCCTGTCTTTATCACCCCTAACACAACTCTCTTGCTTGTGTCAGGATTGTTTTTACAGCAGGTTTCATACTTGTTTGTTACAGATTGTACAATATCAATCCTTCCTCTCCCTATCACTACTTTCCTCAAATGTTTTAAAAGATTTTCTGTTTCCCAGTGGTGTAAAGGCGGATAGTCAAGAGTCAGGGATCAAAGGTCAGGGATGAAAGGTCGGCTAGTCAAGGAATGGGTCAAGGGGTCAAAGGTCAAGGCTCGGGCTCAGGATTAGAGGTTCCAGCATGATTTTCCGTGGTGGTTCCCAGTGTGGGGACACGGGGTGTGGGGTCAGTGGCGCCGGGGGCGGGCAGGAGCCCCGTGGGCAGTGGCCGGCAGCGGCGGGGACGCCTCCGTACGGTCGCGCCCCTCCAGTGCCAGCAGAAGCCCCCCTGCGCCGTGCGGTGCCCGGCCCCACTCCTTGCCCTCCCCGCCGCTGCCTTCCCGCACTCCCACCGCACCCCCTGCTCCCCTCCAGCCCAGGGAAATGCAGGAAAACACAAAATCATCGAGGTGGAACAGTCACCGGAGCTGCCCGAGCCATCCCCCCGCCTGAAGGCGGCAGCTGCCCAGAGCCAGGGGCACCCAGCAGGATGCAGCTCCTCTTTCCCAGGAGCTGGAGGCAGGGTTTCCCAGGCAGGGGGAGCAGGGAGAATTTCAGCTCCCAGCAGCTCTCTGTGAGTGCTGGATGGACTCTGGGCTGAGCCAGCTGGGAGGTGTGGGTGGTGTTCATGACCCCAGGAGCTGCTCACATCCACCTTCAACTCCTGGAATGGTCTGGTGCTGGCAAGAACCTTACAGACCATCCTGTTCAGCCCCTTGCCATGGTCAGGGACACCTTCCTGGGGTGTCTGTGCCAGAGTGGTGGAATGGGCAGGACTTTCTCCCTGAGCCCAGTCCTGGGTAAGTTTGGGGTTCCCATGGGAAGAAGCCTGAGAGCTGCATTTCCGGAGCTGGGAGGGTCCATGCCTGGAAGTGTTTCCAGTACTGCTCTTTGGTTTTTTCTATAAAAAATGGGCATGATGTTTCTCCCCAGAGCAAGGTGGTTTTCCCTGGATTGTTGGGGTTACTCTGTTACAATCTGGTTTAGACCCAGGAAAGCAAAGCAAGCTACGTCTCTGAGCATAAACTGGAAAGAACCTGGAAGGTTCAAAATATCCCCAGAAATGAGATTAAAACCAAACGAGGTCAGATGTTGTTGCCAAAATGTATTTTATTTGATAGTAAAAGAGGCAAAGAAAAGGGAAGAGAAAAGAAAGAGAGAAAGAAAAGTGTGCGTGGGGGGTGTGGGAGCAGGGAGAGGTGACGGGGGTAGGTGGAAGCCCATCACCCATCTGAGGGTGCCAGCGACGTCTCGTTGCTCCCCTCCATCCGCTCTGCTGCTGGTGAGGGTCCCCCGTGGGCGCCGTGGCCATCCCGCTCCATGCTGCCCCAGCCGAAGGGTGCAGAATTCCGTGGGTTAATGCACACTTTGGGCCAGCTGGGAACGCCCACGTGCCTCTCTTGCAGGGGCCGGCTTGACGCTGTCCCTTGCAACACTGAGGGTCTGTGGCATCATCTCTGGTGCTCTGCTGCAGGCTCTGGGGGCCCCTGTGCTGGGCCATGTCACCCCTTCTGCTGTGGATGAGCTTCCTCCCCCCGGTGAGCACCCCTCAGCCGGGCTCTGCACAGTGCAGGATGGGCGGTCACTGCACCTCTGACCAGAGGCTTTTCCAAGGTACCCAGAGCCTCTCCTCCCTCCACCCCTTGGTGCCAGGGTCTGTGTGAGCCTGGCACCTGATCGCCCTGGGGCTGTGGTCCCCACCTTGGAGGTGTTAAGCCCATGCTCAGTGAATGTCCCCAGCCCTGAGTTGTTACTTTATCTTATCTTCATCAGCGAGCGGTGTCAGGCCTCAGGGCCCCATTCAGGGTGTTGCAGTCTTCTCTTCAGCTTCTGTAATTCAGTTTAAAAAGTCCTTTAAGAAAATGTTTAAGAGAGAAAATATAATGTTTCAGTCTCTGACAATCCACCCCGTGACTTAAACTTTTCTTCTGATGTTTCTTCAGTTTGTGGGTTGCCCACAGTGGCTGATTTGTAGAGTGGTTAGTAAGAGAAAAGATAGAAGGAGTAACAATGCAAGTACTACAATAGTTATTCCAATCGTCAAAAATGTGAATTGCAATTATTAATCCAATGCTTATTAGTAAGCGCCTCCCACCCCGTGAACCCAAAAATCAGTTTTCTTTATTTGACAGTGGGTGTGAGAGATTCCCCAATATGGTGTTTCTTGGATGTTGCCTTAATATGTTTTGAAATTGATCATAGAGTTACACAGCGGGTTTTAATTTTTAAATTCCTAATCTAATTGCACCCTGGAACAAATGTGAATATGTTTGTTGAAAATGTGTGCTTTTGCATACTTCAAGGCTGAAAACTAGGTTGTTTTCTTGACTGATT
The DNA here is from genome assembly GCF_965178545.1 of Coloeus monedula. NCBI lineage: Eukaryota > Metazoa > Chordata > Aves > Passeriformes > Corvidae > Coloeus > Coloeus monedula. The sequence continues at coordinate 863,847 of NC_138786.1, forward strand.
TCACATATAGTTGGAAGAATTTCGTTGGTAGTATTCCTGCTCCGCTGGGTAAGTCTATGAAAGAATTAACTTTTATCATATTAAATTAAAAATATTTTCATACAAAGATTTTCATGCAAACACGTTTCTACATCACAGCTATGTTTCATTTATCAGGGAATAGATTATAGCACTGTTGTAATTTAATTTTGACACAAAACAGAAGCTGTAGTTTTATTATTGGTGGGATTAAAAAAAAAAGCCAAGAAAAACAAGAAGAAGGAATAAATAAAAAAGAAATTAATTTTCTTTTAAATTTAGTTGTTCTTTTGAACTTTAGTAGCCTGATTAAAAGAAGTGAGGTAGAATTAAAATGTTCTTGGACATAGGAAACTTAACAGTACATTAAAGATGTTTAAGTAGGTTTGAGAGTTGGTAGAAGGCTGCTTTTCATTTAATCTTACATTCTGTTAGGATTTTTTAGTTCACTAATTGATAATTCTTGAAGAGAGAAAAGAATTAGCCAAATTATAATGATTCCAAGGTAGAACTGGGAAAAACATATATGTAAGATTTCATTTATGTATATATTCTTGTACCAACTCTCAACAAACAAACAAACATTCATAAGACCTTTTGCCACACTATCTCAGCAAAAGAACTCAACAATATATAAAATTCAATTGATTTGCTTGTAATGCAAACACAAATTGCAAACATTAACAAATTAATTGACGAGGCAAGCAGTCAGGATGACAATTTAAAAGTTGCATTGGTTCTCACACAGCTCGATCTCATCTGTTGGTAGGTTCCTATAAAAGAAAAGTAAAAATTCGGCCTACTGCAGACTGATCTTCAAACAAAAACTTCTTGTCGTTATTAGAAAGTCACAGAGCTTAAAGTGAAGAGATGGTTATCACACCTAGGTGTGAATGTGCTGCTTGCAGTTTTGCTGCTCCCAAATTCATTCTCCTTCAGTGCAGGGATGTTTGGATTCCTAGAAAGAGAAAAGAAGCTTCCCAGGCAAAATATGCCTGTGTAAAGCAAGTTGTTAATTGCATCAATTTATTATTATTATTAGGTTTCATGTCCCACAGTTTGTTTTTCAATGGGGTCTCCTCCAATTGATTGGATGTTCTGTGGAGTGAGTGGTTTAGGCATTCGGGATGCCTTTTTCTCCTCTTTTTTTATTTTTTTTTTTTTCAGGGCATTTCTGCCTGGAGCAATTAGTCTTATCAGTTTTGCAGATAACATTTGCTCCTTTTACTCACCCAGCCTTTTTTTGTGTTTTCATTGCATTTTATTGATAAGATTCTAATTTTGCCAGGCTTATGGCCAAATTTCGATTTTTCAGTAGCCATACAGGTATCGTTTTGGTGGTAATTTTCTGACCCTTGCCAGTTTTAATTCAGGGTCTACATGCTACTGTAGACCACACTTCAGAGAATGTTACAGGTTCAAAACTTCTCAGTTTTTCCCCCTGTAAAGTTCTCTCTCATTTGCATTCCAAAACTTTCTTTGGACATGACAATCAAGTTCAGGAGCCGGGGGATGGTTTTGCCTGCAGCCTCTTTTAACTCTGGCCCTGCTAGCAGAGCAGAGAATTTAAACAACACTGACTACTTGGATGTTACAGAAACCATTTCAGTGCACAGACCATCCCCGCAGAAGATGACCTGGCACCACATTCGTTCAACAAAGGAAACAAAGCTTATGCACTATATTTTATGCTACCACGAATTTGGGGGTGATCTTTCCCAGAGGGTGCCCAGCGTAAAGCAAATTTACAAAAGTCTCACCCCCCACTCTGGGAAGGTACCTCTTCTACCAACCCAAACAAAGTTACAAACACCGCAGTAGTCTCTCTCGAGGGACACCCCTTAAAAATTTTCTCTAAGGTCCTACTCCTTCCACCTCGTGGGCACCTAGTGTTTACCAAAATTACAAGTCACAAAGTAAAAAATCTCAGTTACGAGTCGCAAAATAACTTTGCAACCTCCCAGGTCTTTCACCTACAGGAGTGCCGATTTCCCAGACCTTGGGCCTCGGGGGCACCGTTTAGGCACGGGTGCAAACACACAACCAACCAACCAAAGAATAGACTAAGACAGAGTAAGAAAGGTAGAGAGGTGTTAGGAAATGTTTAAAATGATCGATCCTAAGTATTAGCAATTCATTGATTTTTGGGAAACAACACTCTCATTTTTAGGGGATCCTGCCGACTACGCCATTAAGATGTTACAATCCGGTTTAGAGCCAGGAAAGCAAAGCAAGCTAAATCTCTGAGCATAGACCAGAAAGAACCTGGAAGGTTCAAAATATCCCCAGAAATGAGACTAAAACCAAATGAGGTCAGATGTTGTTGCCAAAATGTATTTTATTTGATAGTAAAAGAGGCAAAGAAAAGGGAAGAGAAAAGAAAGAGAGAAAGAAAAGTGTGCGTGGGGGGTGGGGGAGCAGGGAGAGGTGACGGGGGTAGGTGGAAGCCCATCACCCATCTGAGGGTGCCAGCGACGTCTCGTTGCTCCCCTCCATCCGCTCTGCTGCTGGTGAGGGTCCCCCGTGGGCGCCGTGGCCATCCCGCTCCATGCTGCCCCAGCCGAAGGGTGCAGAATTCCGTGGGTTAATGCACACTTTGGGCCAGCTGGGAACGCCCACGTGCCTCTCTTGCAGGGGCCGGCTTGACGCTGTCCCTTGCAACACTGAGGGTCTGTGGCATCATCTCTGGTGCTCTGCTGCAGGCTCTGGGGGCCCCTGTGCTGGGCCATGTCACCCCTTCTGCTGTGGATGAGCTTCCTCCCCCCGGTGAGCACCCCTCAGCCGGGCTCTGCACAGTGCAGGATGGGCGGTCACTGCACCTCTGACCAGAGGCTTTTCCAAGGTACCCAGAGCCTCTCCTCCCTCCACCCCTTGGTGCCAGGGTCTGTGTGAGCCTGGCACCTGATCGCCCTGGGGCTGTGGTCCCCACCTTGGAGGTGTTAAGCCCATGCTCAGTGAATGTCCCCAGCCCTGAGTTGTTACTTTATCTTATCTTCATCAGCGAGCGGTGTCAGGCCTCAGGGCCCCATTCAGGGTGTTGCAGTCTTCTCTTCAGCTTCTGTAATACAGTTTTAAAAGTCCTTTAAGAACATGTTTAAGAGAGAAAATATAATGTTTCAGTCTCTGACATACACACTGGCTGTTTGACAGCTCTTTGTCCTGAATGGAGGAGTGAGGAACGGGGGATGCTCCCGACTCTCACAGGGATGTGGGAACAGCCCAGTTCCAGTGAGGAATGTGACGCCCAGCTCGTGGCGTGTGCCCTGAGATGGTCTTTGCTGTTGTTTTGTCCTTAGAGCCTGTTGGAGTGCTGGCCTGGATTTGGGAGGAGCCAAGTAGGCTGGAGCAGTGAGGTTTTTCCTGTCAGAAATCCATGCTGGGGATGTTTTCCCTGGCTGTCCCAAGGGGAAGGAACAGCTCTGGAGTTTTTGCAGCCACAGGCTGGGGATGCATCCCCTGAAAACCAGTTCAGGCTCGTTCATCTGACTCTGCCCCTGACCTGTGGCTTTCAGGGAGCCTTCTGGTCTTCCGGATATTCCTAGGAGAGGATATTCCAGCACCTGCTTTTTAAGCCAGGAATTCCAAGCCCAGTAAGTTGGTCACATTCTATGGGAGCTGCCCCAATGGTGGGATGGCAGAGGCCTCACCCCACGCTGCTGTTTGGGACATTCCCGACTGGAACGGGAGCCAGCTGGGCATTTTGGAGCACTGAGGCCACCAGGGCAGCTTTGAGTGGCATTCCCAGGCAATGCTGAGACATCCCATGGCTGTGGCACGAGGCAACACATGCCTGATGTGGAGCAGAGAGAGGAAGGGAGAAATTCTGAGTTGATGGGAGGAATGGAATTGGGCTTTCCAGAATGGAATTGGTACAGGTGCTGATGGGATCATGGAATCATGGGGTGGCTTGGAAGGGACACAAAGACCCTCTGGGCTCTGTTATCCCATCCCATGGCAAAGAACACTTCCAAAACTGCCTCCTCACCCTCATGGAATGGCAGTGGGTGTTGGGAGCTCTGGCAGGAGCACCTGGGACCAGGTAAAAATAGCAATGGGATTGTTTTGGCTGCTGCTGGATGTGGTTTTCTCTTGTCAAGATGTTCCTCTGATTGATGTTTTCACAGTAGTTTTCTAGGCCTCATTTGAGGATAATTCCAAGAATTTGGAAGTAGTTGGAAAAGAGTGAGGAAATAAGGTGACCCTGATCCGTTTCTAGTAATTCTGAACTTCTCTTGCAACACCGTTCTGGGGGAAAGCTGGTGAAAGGATAAAGATGCAGAGGAGCAAGTGTTGTAAACCCCCCTGCCTCCCTGACAGAGCAAACCTTTCTGCAATCCCAGTAAATCTCTTGGAAAATCTGTGGGATCATAAGGTTTCCCAGGAAAGGAAAAGTAAGGACAGAGATGAGGAAAGAGGCTTCCAATTAATGATTTGATGGAGGTAGGAATGATTCTTGTATGTTTGATGCACCCTTTTTTAGTCCTGGGATAATTTTAAATGATTTCTTTAAAAAATAATTTAGATTTGGGAATTCAAATTAGAGAGGAAACAATGCAAAATAAATGCAGGGAGAGATCACAAAATCATCCTGGAATGGCAGAATAGTTTGGGTGGGAAGGGACCTTAAGGATCACCTCATTCCATCCCCAGGGTGCTCCAAGCTGTGACCAGCCTGGCCTTGAACACTTCCAGGGATGGGGCAGCCACGATTTCCCTGGGTTTACGGGCACAAGAGGAAATTTCCAGCAGGAACTGAGGGGTTTCCCTTGCTCTGCCTGGCCCTAGCAGGGCTTTGGGAGGCAGAGGCTGTGGGAACAGGAGCTTTGCCCACTGCCTTGGGGGAGTCTCTGATGTCCCAAAACCCAGCAGAGCAAGTGGTTGTGGTTTAACATCCCGTTCAAAGGAGATGCCAGGCCAGGAACGGGAATGGGCTGCAGAGCAGGGATGGTGCCCAGCAGAGGGGTGACTGTCCAGGGGGTCCCAGCAGTCCATCCCTGCTGCCCAGGGTTGGGATGAGCAGGCTGGTGAGTGTCCCTGTGCTTGCTCTGTAGGATGAGGAAGCCAGGCCTGCTGAGGAGGAAGATGAGGAGGAGTGGGAGGATGGAGACAGCGGCCACCAAAGGCTGGGGAAGGCACAGATCCAGGTAGGAGATGTTGCCTTGCGAGGAGAGGGACTTGTGTGTCCCGTTGGAATTTGGGGCGTGAGGCCAGTGGAACAAAGGCTTTGATTCCATTTTCTTGCTCGGGTTTTCACGTGCCTTAAGAGAGCTTTGTGAAAATGTCATTATCCCTGATTGAGTCTCTGAAAAACAGGGATTGAAGCTTTCAGAAGGGGCCCAACCCTGCCTGCAGGTATCCAAGTGCAGCCCCCACTCCTTGTTTTTGTATACAGCTGGGATGAGACCTCAGCTGCTGTTACTTGCCAGCTCACAAGTTGTGTAGCTCAGAGCCTCAGCCATGAAGGGCCAGGCTGTGTTTAAAACAGCCCAAGGTACCAGAGCTGGAGTAATTTCCTAGCAGGTAACTTGACTTGGAAGCTGCATTCTAAAATTTGTCCATGTTTATTTTATGTCCCCCATGGAGACACCTAAAGAAGCAGAGGTGGGGTGTTCCTAAGAAAAGAACATCCAACTTCTTTGGTGGTAGAGGGCTTAAAATGAAAGTCTGAGTGGAGGTGCCTTTAGGACACTTCCATTCCAGTATCTGAATGGAATTTAAATGAAGAATCCAAATCCTGACAAGCTTGTATGAACTCCAAAGCCTCTGCAAGTGTTTTACAGCCAGGGAGGGAAATAAGAGTCTGGAGTCTCTCCCCAAAACCTGGCTGCTGGTTTGTTTGGCCAGGCATAGGAATAATTGTGTATTCCCTGGGGCTGTCCTTATGGACTGAACAGTATTTGGAAGTGGGCAAAGGTTTACTTATGTGCCCTGGGTTTATTCAGTGCATCTTCAAAGTGATGGAAACTGATTGCATTGAAATGCCAGGGGTGCCAAATGTTTTCCCCAGGCAGAGCTCGGAGCCAGCCCAGTGGGAAGGGGTTTAGTGGCCATTTTCCCACTCCCTCGGGGCAGCAGCACTGGAGCACTCGCAGCCACCCGTGCCCGAGGTGCCGAGTACTGGCAGGAGGCAAAGCCAGGGACTGGGCAGGAGGAGCTTGCAGTGCTCCTGGAATCGCAGAGCTGGAGCTGTGGGTTAGAACTGCCAGGAGCTGCTGCCTCACTCAAACCTTGTTTAAAGCTCAGCATCCCTCCTGCTCCCTTGGAATGATTGTTGCTTCTGTTGTTGCTCTTTCCCAATCCATTATGATTATTATTGTAAATTCCCACTCCATTTCTTCCATAGCCCTTTGCTTCCCAGAGGTGGTGCTTTAGGCAAGCCCCTCCAGCCTGGGAAGGGGCTTTTGGCTCCAGACTCATTCCCAGTCCCCATGAGCAGCTGGAGCTGTGCTGTCCCCAGCAGGTGCCTTTCCTTCCTTTCCTGCTGCACTTTGGCTTTTTGAGGGCTCTCTGGGGGGCTGAGGGAGAAGTTCTTTGTCATTCCAGGGCAGCATAAGCCCTGATCCCACTAAAAGCAGCAGGAATCATTTCATCCTTGTTTTTGGATACACCTTTGGTGTTTTCTCTCTTTTGCTGACACTGTGTGGTGAAGCAGCAGCTCCCTGGAATAATTTTGATTTGTGAAACAATGAATTCCCTGCTGGAATCCCAGTCCCAGCCCCCCAGATCCATGTGCAGTTTAAGGCCTTACACCCTGACCAGGACAAGTTCCTGTCCTTAGACATGGAAACCAGGGGAAAACTCAGACTGGATTGGAGGCAGCATCCAGAATGGGGAGAGTGAGGCAGCGTGCTTGGCCCAGGCTGGGGCTGGTACAGGGGGTGTTCCCCACAGGATGACACCCGTTTGGAGCAGATGCTTCTCTTCCTTTGTCCAAAGTCCAATGGCAAAGGAGTGAAGAACCCACAAGTGGGGCCTGGAAGGAAAACAGTTCTGTTAAAATTAGGCAAAGAATGCACTAAGAAAAAATGGACATCCTTTTTATGTATGAAAGAAAGTAGGGGAAAAATGTTGAAAAAGAGCTCTTTTATTTGGTGCCATCTCTCATTTGTTACAGAAAAAACCCTCTAGTGAGCAATCAGAACAGGAGTGGGAAAGCCAGGAGCCTTTGACTTCCACAGTGGACTTAATTTCCATGCTTAATTTCAACAATTTCTTCTCTCTCTCAGGACAGGAAAACCCACTTAACTCGTCCCATCTTTGCCAAAAGCTTTGGTGTTTGAGCAGCCAAACCCAATGGGCTCTGGCCCCACCAGCCTGTACTGGAGGGCCCCTGGTCCTGCCCATGGTGTGGGATGAATCCCCAATTGTCCCCAGAGGGGGCTGCCCTGGTCCCTGCAGTGCCCAGCACCTGAGACACAGAGAGAGCCCTGTCCAAAGGGGCTCCTTGTCAGGAATGTGGCAGCAGCCCCAGGAGCAGGCTGGAGGGGAGAACTGGGGCTGTGTTTGAGACTGACCAGGTCAGCTCAGTGTTTACCTGTGGGGGGAGTTTGGCCCCCCACGCTGAGTTGAAGCTGGATCAGGGTGACAGATGCTGCATTTTGGGCACCCTGAGAGTTTCTCTCCCCCCTGGAGCTTTCCTGCAGGGATGGGGCAGGGCAGGGAGCAGAATTAACCCTGCACCTCCCGTGGGCACTGCTGGCCTTTGTCTCTCTGCTGTGCCATCAGCCTGTGGGAATTTGCTGCTGCCGCTGCCACCCCACCTGGGGGCTGCGTGCTCCTGGCAGCCCTTCCCAGCCCCACACCCGAGCTCCAGCGCTGCCTCCAGGCTGTGTTGGGAGAGTTTGCTGGGAATGTGCCTCATCCCTGGGAGTATCCTTTCCTTCCAGAGTGGCTGGATGGAGCTTCTGGGCTTGTCAGCTTCAGAGTTTGCTTGCAAAAGTCACTGCAGGGAAGAATGACAAGGAGGTTTGTCAGAGTGCTGCTGTCAGACCCCACCTGCCACTCTGGGCTTTGGCTTGGAGGTTGTTGTGTATTGGCCCTGCAGGGAATGAATGTCCCCTTCCCACCTCAGCCCAGCAGATCCCAAGGGCTCTTCTGGAGTACTTATTCTTTGCTTCCCTTTGGGATAACTTAATCTGCACCCTTCCAGGAGCAATTCCTTGGCTTCTCCTGGAGAAAACCCCAGGGCAGAGGCAGTGTGCAAAGGAGCCCCGAGCTGTGCTTGGAGCAGGGAGTGCTGAGAGCTGCGTGTGCCTCTGCTGCCCCAGGCTGGCAATATCCCCATGGCACAGACTGGGCAAATGGCATTAGAGGGAGCACAATCTCTTCCTGGAAGAGGTTTTCTCCTGTGCAGATCAGGCACGGGGCAGGAAGGGAACTTTGGAGATCAGCTGCTTTCCCCCAGAAAGCATCACTCACACCAGCATGGATGACATGACCTGTGCCCACTGCTCACCATGCACCCAGCCAGAATCAAGAGCAAAGGTGGGTTTGGGTGTGAGCCCTTGAAATAACTTTGAAAGAGAAGAAATCACCTTTTGCTGCTTCTTTCTTTCTTGCAGATGCTGGGATTGCCTCCGTGTAGCGGGTTGGGTTTGAAACCGGGCAGAAACACCAATTTAGGGTAGTGGTTTGGCCCAAAATACTCATTACTGTTTATCTTCTCTGAGATGAGAATTAGGAGAAATGCAAAGCAGGCACCAAACTTGAAAGAATATAAAGAAGTTTATTAACTTTCCTAAAAGAGGAAAAAAAATTACACCACACCTTCAGAACTCTCCTCCTCCCCCCACCTTCCTCCCTTCTCCCACTGACAATGTAAAAAGACATCCCTTGAGATGTTCAGTCTGTTTGCCACTTCCATAATAACCTTGTTCAGTCCATTTAGAAAGAGAAGTCTCTTCTTGCTCGTGCTATGGAAACATTATCACAACGAGACAGCCGCCCACTTCCAAATATTGTTCAGTCCATTTAGGAAGAGGAGTCTCTCTGCTCACATGTGAGTCCCTTCCCCCGACTTGCAGCTTTTCCCACAACTGCTTTCGAGGGTCCACTCTTGAAGGTTTTTGGGGTACAATTTTAAGGTTGAGCTGTTCAGAAACAAAAGTTCTCTTCACCCGTCTCTGTGAGCATTTCATCTCTAAGAACAGAGGCCCTTCTCCTTTCCTGGGAGCAAAGGGTCTTCCTCATCTTCATCGTTAGGACCATCTCTGGGAGCATGTCTAGGAACTGAGGTTTTCTCCTTTCCCATTTGAAGCCAAAGTCCTCATGTGGTCCATCTCTCCCTGTCCAAACTTCTCATGAAATTACAGCTGCGTCAGCATCTGCCTATCTCAGTGCAGGTGCTTTTGCTCACGAGTTGAACGCTCCACCCCCCATATCTTCATGAAATTACAGCAGGATACTCTGCTATATCACAGCTTCACAACAGACTTTCAGCTTTAAGCATCTCCTCTCTTCCCTCTGGTTTTCAGCTCTTCACAGCAATACAAGGGCTAATTTCACCTCAGCCTTGCAGCTTTGCAGCTGGAATGTTGAGTGTTTCTTATCGAAGTGGAGAGGGGGGAGAGCCAAGCTGCTCTGGCTGCCCACGGCAAAGCAGTGGTGGGGGGGGAGGTTCCACGGATGGAACAGGGCCATCGCCTCCAGGATGGCTGAGGCCCACTGGCCCCACAAAAGGCCATATCCACCTGTCCCAGCACCAGAAACGAGAGAGAGAGAGCTGGGGGGAGTTTGTCTGTTCTTAAGTGTGGATCACAGGGGTGGTCGCAACTTTAAGTGGCTTAAAGAATTGTCCATATTCAAACTGGCCACCTGATAGGTTCTGTCAGGTCCCAGAGGAAGCTGTAAGCACCCCTTAGCAAGGACATCCCTTCCGGGACTGTGCTTGCTAACCTATGACAGGGTAGTACCAGAATGGCAAAGATCAGCAGAGCCTGGATTGTGGCTGAAGCTGCTGTGCAGAGTCGCTGTTCAGCTCCTCCTGAGGGTGGCCAGGTTCAGGATGGAGGTGCTGAAGGGCTTCCTTGGACATGGATGCTGGGCAACCAGAGGACGGCCCCGTTGTGCAGGACAGCAGCACAACCCCCTAATTTCTGTGCAATCCAATGGTCCAAGCTCCTGCTGACGTCAATTTCCATATTTCCAGCGGGTTTTGGTCACAGGCACAAGAGTTCAGTGGAGTTCACTTCTGAGCCTGCTCTTTACTCAGAATGATTTCATTCTGGAATGAAGGGATGTGACAAATTGCCACTCCAAGAGGAAGGGAATGTTGCTGTCCCTGCCCAGCTCTGCAGCCCTACCTGGTGTCTCTTCCCATCACCGGGAATGCAGGGCCGGCTCTGCCGGCCAGAAGGGGAAGGATGCTCCGTGCCATCCCGAGCCCTCTCCTGCCATCCAGAGGCACCAGCCCCGCAGAGATTTGGGGAATCACCGCTGCCCCGTGCTGGCTGTGTCCCCAGGGCTTAACCTGTCCCACCCTCTCCGGGAAAGAGCTCCCTCAAAACGCCATGAAACTCATCTGCTGAGCCAAAGGAGAAGGAGTTTATTCCCTGGGGCCCAGAGGCAGTGAGGGTCATTCCATGGGGAATAGAGCCAGGGAACAGGACTGAGCCCGGCTGCACTGCTTGGAGCCACGTGGAGCCGGGAGGGAGGAGGAAATCCATGCTCCAGTGTGCTCCCTGCAGAGCATCCCTCCCACATCGCCCGTGGCACTGCCCCTGCTCGCTTCTTGCAGGAATCCAGCATGGGAGGGGGTGGTAATACAGTCGATATTTATAAATCAAATGGCTCAAGGAATCCCTCAGTCCCTGTCCTGGGGTCCTTCAGCAGCACAGGGGAAGGGATCAACAGTCTCAGACCCCCGTGTCCCTGTTGGTATCCTTGCTGCCGGCAGTTTTGTCTTTCCGTTCCTCAAAGACCCTCTGGAGCGAGAGCCGGAGGGACCCCATGGAGCAGGGGCTCCAGCACCTCCCTGCCAAGAAGTAGATGAAGGGTTTGATGGTGCTGTGGATGCAGGTGAGCAGGAAAAAAACCTGGGAGGACACAACCGTGTAACTGAGCTGCTGCAGGAAATTCCAGAGGCTGAGGAAGAGAGTGAAGAGCACAACAAGGAAGATAACGATGTCGCGCTTCTTGGGTTGCTGCTGCTGGGAGCCACACTTGGCTTTAACGATGTCGATTGTGTGGCTAATGACCATGGGTGCAGCAAAGAGGAGCAGGATGACGGCAAACACCGAGATGAAACCCCCCCGGCAGTGCTCCTGCTGGTGTGATGGGCACAGGAATGTCATTGTGGGAATGACAGTGAAGAGAGCGAAGAAGGCCCAGTATTGGACACTGTCAACCACCCACAGCAGGCGCAGGGGAAGGCTGCAGCCGCAGCAGAGCTGGCAGAGCTTTTCCATGTCCCATATGACGGTGATGCGCGTCAGCCGGAACAGCCCCCAGTAGTAGGAGACCATGGACAGCTGGAAAAGGAAGCTCACGTACATCAGGGGCAGGATAGGAGAGCAGGACACGTCCTCCAGCAGGAAGAGCAGGGAGGAGGGGAGTGCGAAGAGGAGGAAGATGAAGTCGGCGACAGCCAGGTCAAAGATGAATTCAGTAATGTCGTTCATGACCACGAGCCAGAGCACAGCCCCGTTCCCAGCCAGCCCACAGAGGCAGATGAGCAGTGTCACACTGTGTATGGCCATGTTGGTGACATCTGTCTCACATGGATCATCTCCTTCGGTGGGTGAGGCAGAAGGTGGGGACACGGAGCTCACCTCCATGGATGGACGCTGGGCAGGCGCTGGGATGTGGCCCCGGCTGTGGTCAGAGTGGATGGGCAGTCAGTGCTTGGAGAATCCAGGGATGGACCAAGCGGCTCCTCAGCAGCTCCCTGTAGTGGGAAGGGATCAGTGGAGAGAAGTGAGATGTGCAGGGGAGGAGGGCGGTGGGAATGGTGGGGTGGGAGAGAGAGGTGGGAGGGTTGGGCTGTTCAGGAGGGGATTGATAAGCAACACAGAGAATAAACATTTTCAGTTCCCCGATGTTGCTGAAAGACCCACTAGTCAAAAAGAAAAAAGGATTTAAATGTGTGCACACAGGGCAAGAAATTAGGCTGGAGGCAGTGCAGGAACAGATCAGGAGGCCTGCAGTGGTTCTGGGGCAGTTCTGTCACAAGAAGCAACAGCACATGGCCAAAGGAAAAGTTCAAGGGGAGGTCACCTTTAATATGGCAGCACTCAGTGAATATGAGCACCAGAGACCCCTCCTGATGAACCTCCAGGATCATGAAAGGACTCCCAGGAGGAGGTGGATGCATGGAAATGAGTCCTAGGAATGTGATGTTTATGTATCAGACAAGAACCACGCCTTAATGCCTCTGTGTGTTTCTAGTGGATAAAACCCCTGCTGTAAAGTCTCCCCACACACACAGAACAAGGAGAGATCCTCCTGTGTGTCCTGCACAGGTAAAGAACTCCTGCTTCCTCCCGTTTCCCATTGTGTTAGAAAGTTTATTCCGGCCCATTTTGGTATCAAGATGCAGAATTGAAGAGCAGAGCAGAGCAGGGGGTATCTGGGGAGGGCACTGCGGTCACCGGGAGAGGGTGGCAGGCACAGAGCAGCTGCAGGAGGAGAGGAAGGTGGGGCAGGGAGGAAGGAGAACATTCCACTGACCTGTTCAGTGTGGGGCAGCAGCAGGCACAGGGGCTCTGTCCCGATCAGCGGCGCTTCCTGGCACCCCTTGCTCCTTTGGGATCCACACCCTAAAGCGGCTCCTCCCAGCTCAGGAACACGAAGGAGAAAGTGCCCAGATCACCAGGAGGTGCCCACTGCTGTGCCACCAGCTCCTCTCCGTGCCCTGTCCTCGTGTTGCTCTCCCAGGCTGGGTGGAGTCACAGGAGAGTCAGAAATTGTGACTTTGGCTACGTCAGAGCTCCACCTCCTCAGAGTTATTTGTTTTGGTTTTCTTTCCTACAGAGGAAGTGGCTTTTGTCAGAAGCCCCACATGAACAATTTTGCAAATGGCTCCTCCTTTCCTACTGATTAGAAACACTCCTTCCTTGCAGAATGTCCCATTCTCCAACTGCCTTCCCTCTCACGACAGCCTCCTACCATTCCTCGTTTCTCTTCCCTGAGGGGCCATGGTCCCTCCAGCGGCAGAGGGATGCTGGTGGTGCTGGTGGCACTGGAATGCTGGCAGTGCTGGCAGTGCTGGCAGTGCTGGCAGTGCTGGTGATGCAGGTGGGCACTTCTCAGAAGTACTTCCCATTCGGAGAACAGCTCCAGGATCATTGCCAAAATCTCCCCCGGGCGCAAGGAAGCACAGCTGAGCTGCTCCCCATCCCCATCCCCACCCTCATCCCATCCCCATCCCATCCCCATCCCCATCCCCATCCCATCCCATCCCATCCCATCCCATCCCATCCCATCCCCATCCCATCCCATCCCATCCCATCCCGCAGGTTTCCTGCCCGGCAGCCTCTCCCCACCTTGAAGCGCTGCCCGTCGGGCTCTGCTGCTCTCCAGTGCGGACATTTGGGATCGGCAGCATCCAGAGCCTTCCTGACCCCTCCTGACCCCTCGCACACGCCCAGAGCCCCCCGGGGCCGCCTTGCCCCCGACAGCCCCGCTCCTGCCCCGCTCCAGCCGGGACCAGGCACATCTTTGCCGTGGCACTCCTGGAGCAGCCGGGGCCGTGCTGAGCCCCTGGGCCATCCTGCCCGTGCCGCCTGTGCCGGTGCCAGCCCAGCTCCGGGCACTCGGGACCATGGGTGCTCCAGGCAGGTGAATGTGGCCTAGGAACAGCTCTGTGGTCAAGTGAGCAGCAGAGGAACTGAAGGATGCTCTTCCCCGGCACAGCTGCTGCTTTGTGCTCTGGGCCAGCGCTGCCGCTGCTGGGCTTCCTCGGGGAAAACAGCTCCTTTAGGATGGGCTTTGCTGCAAAGCTTTCCCTGAGCTGGGTGTCTGCAGGAGGCAGAGTCGGGATACCAGTGTCAGGAGTTTTCCATGGTTTCCAGGCTCTTGTCCACAGCACATTCTGGGCAATTTGCCAGCGTGAGGCAGAGCAAAATGGGTGCAATTGGACTCTGCAAATGCAGTTCAGGCGGACGTTGATCTTTTAACTTTTCCATGGCAGCTGCGAATTCTTGGGCATTTGGGAGTCTGCCTTGACTTGCAGGGATTGAAGGGTTTAGGTGTGGAATTGTTTGGCCAGCTTGCTCCAAGGCATGGTGTACTTCTGGAAGTGCCCCCCAGCTCCCAGGCCCGAGGGGCTGCTGGCTGGGTGCTGGTTCTGCTCTGCCCTGGGAACTGGGAGCCCCTGGGAGGGCTGGGGGTGACACCTGCACATGGGCTGGGGAAGCCTGAACTGGGATGGTTTCCCCCCCTGACGTTGGGTACCGAGGCACTAGGAAAGCCCAGGGCTCCAGGATGTTTGAATGTATCTAAAGGTACACCTGGACCTTTGCCCTGTGCAACTCTTGAGTTTCTGCCGACCCTCCTGAATTGAGGCTACTGAGGGCGGTGGAAGATAATTTGTCTCATTCTGTGCTTCTCTGTTGTTGTTTTTAGCTCCTGCTTGAATTTGAACATAACCTTTTCCTCTCAAGGTCACCGGCGAGCCTGGGACAGGACCTGAGGCAGAGCTTGGTGGGCCCTGGCAGCAAGAGGGAAGCAGCAAATGGTGCTGGAGAGTTTTTGGGAGCGCTGTGGGTGAGTCTCGTTTGGTGCTGCCCTTTGTTCCTGGGGGGCACTCGCGGAGCGCGCTGGGGCCGCGCCACATCGGTGCCCAGCTGGGCGCAGGCGCTTGCCCCTTGCAGCCCTGGTGGGTGAGAGCTGCGCCCGCGCTGCTGCTGGCACAGGAGGCAGAGCTGGGCCAGGGCAGCTCCTCCTGTGCTGCGTGGGGGCAGAACTCGCGGGTTCCTCTCTCTCCCCGGGGCGCTCCGGCTGCTGCAGCTCTTTGGCCCAGGCCCCTGAGAGGCGCTGGGCTATTGCTGGCCCATGGCTCCCAGAGGTGCCCGTGTGTGGAGGGCCAGGGCGCTGTGCTGGGTCCGGGGAAGGTTTTGGCTGTGACATGGCCGGTGCCCGTGAGATGGGGGGTGAACTCTCAGCACAGGAGTTCATTGGTGTAGCGGGTTGAGTTCGAAACCAGGCAGAAACACCAATTAAATGTAGTGGTTTTGGTTCAAAATATTCATTACTTACTCATTTTCTTTCTGTGAGATAAGAATTAGGAGAAAAGCAAAGCAGGCACAAACCTTAAACAGTTGCAGTACAATGAAAGAGTTTTATTACTAATAGAATTAAAAGTAAAAAGACAATAACAAAACAAAATTAAAGCAAATTCCCCCCCCCCCCCCTCCAGCCAGCACTTCTCTCCTTTTACCTAGCTCACACAAGGGATAACAAAACATGGGATGTTAGTCAGTGTTCCAGTTCTTGAAAAGTCTCTCTCTTATGCTTAAGGGAAAAAAGGGTTTTTTCCTTCAGTTGCACGTGGTTCCCAAACTGCCACCAACAGCAGATCCGCCCGGAAACAAACAATCTGCTGTGTGTAGAACATCTCTCCCATGAAAAATCTCACAGTTCTTTCACACTGCAAAACATGGGCCATCACATGGGGTTATTCATCTTTTTAAGGATAAGTTCTTTTGGCCTGCACACAAAGGCTCTTCTTTGCCACAAGTCTCTAACAGCCTCTTGCTACTATATAGCCTGGCATCGGGCATTCTTCACAATCTTCACAGGCACACGAAGATACTCCATCCCCCCATGTTCTTCAAATGGATTAAAGAGACAAACAGTTTGTGGTATTACAGTTTCTTACCACGGCATGCAAGAAGGTTTCTTTTAAGCTGCGCGCCAGAATCGCGGCCCCGCCCTCTTTTCTCCCGTCGCCATTTCCAGCTCCGTCCCACGTGACTCACTTCTCTTTCTCTCTGACTGACACCGCCATGCTGAAGAGTGTTCTTGTTCAGCCTTTACGGTGGGGAAAGCCTCGCTCCCTCTGTGCTGCTGGCTGCGTGGTGTCTTCTTCAGTTCAGCACGAAGTGTGCTGGCTGCAGACAGGAGGCTCTGCCGGCTCCCGTTGACTCCGCCGGCCCC
Source organism: Coloeus monedula (assembly GCF_965178545.1). Lineage (NCBI taxonomy): Eukaryota > Metazoa > Chordata > Aves > Passeriformes > Corvidae > Coloeus > Coloeus monedula. Next base: position 879,960 of record NC_138786.1, read on the forward strand.
GCGTGGAGAGGAGAGGGACCCGCCGGTCCCCAGAAGCCGCGCTGGATGGGTTTAGCTGTGAGCACTCCATGGCTGGTTTTAGCTGTGAGCACTCCATGGCTGGTTTGAGCTGCCTGTGGCTCTGAGGCAGTCCCCCCCAGCCACCCAGGGTCCGTGCCGCAGCGTTGGGAAAGGGGGAAAGGGGCAGTGGCCCCGGCCCGGCCCGGCGGGGCCGGGAGGCCCCGAGCTGCCCCCACCTCCCAGCAGGCGAGCTCCGACCAAAAGGGGCAGTCCCGCCTTTCTGTGCGGTTTAAATATGTAAATTGTGAGAAGCGTAATTGGTCTTAAAGACTGTCCATCAACTCAGGGTCAACCCAATACAATTGGGTTAGTTGTTTGTCTGAGGAAAATGTCCCCTGAATTAGTTGGAGCCCTCAGATTTCGATGAACCTTTTTTCTAGAGTTAATGACTCCATAGAAGTAAACCAAGTAATTGAATCAGTGTGGCACAAATTTCAGGAGCAGTTTGGGGTATGCAGCTGCACCTGATTATGTTGGGCAGGCTGGTGGGAAGGGCTTTCTGCCAGGCCTGGGCATCCTCAAGACACCTCAAGGATGGTTTTTAAACGTTTGTTGTCGTTTGTTTCCCAGCCCAGGGCCAAGCTGGAGAAAAGGTAGAGAGAGTGGCAAGTGGGAGTCCCATGTTTAGATCTGCCTTTGGATTCCAGTTCCTCCTGGTGGGCCTGTGCTACAAAATGGACAAAGGAAGGAGATGTTGGAGTCCCTGTTTGTTCCCCTGTGGAGCTTGGAAGAGATGCTGAGGGTGAAATTCCAGGGAAGCTGCGCTTGCAGAGCGCCTGGAGTGCAAAGCAGTGGCAGCTGTTTGCCGTGGGCCGGTTTCCCCCCTTCACTTGGGTTCCCTGGTGCTCCTGGGAATCCCTCAGCACCTTTGCTTTTGCAAGTGCTTTGCTGAAGGATTTTGGATGTGGCAGTGAGCTTCTCTGTTCCTGTTTCTATGGAGGATCTGTTTCAGGAAATGTCTCCTTATCTGGATGGATTCCCAAGTTCCTGTTAAAGGTTAATTGCGGTGAAGAAAAGGAAAAGAAGCCAATAGCCTGGACTGGGATGCCCCAGGCCCCTGCCGAGCACAGGGGTTGTTGTTGGGTGTTTATTCTCCAGTCCTGTGTGCTCAGGCCTTGTTCTGATCTGCTCAGCCATAAATGCCACTGCAGGAAGAACAGGAAATCCCATGTTTCCTGTGGAGCCTTTGTCTGCATTGACTTTGTGCTGCAGCCTGAACTGTGTCCTAAATGTTAGCTTTGAATTAATGCAGATGGTCGGGGATTGTGTGTTCAGAGTTTAGGCATGGCCAGGTCTGGATTTGCATTTGTGGGCACTGAGTGTTCCTTGTGTCAGCTTTAGGTGTGGATTGGTGGGAATTGTCAGAGAAAAGAGAAGGGAATTGGAATGCACAGCTCTGTTCTTGGAGAAAGGATCAGGATGGGAGAAAAGAGGGTGTGGAACTGCTGGGAGCTCCTGGAGTGAGGGAAAGGATGCAAGAGGTGGAAACAAAAGCTGTGGAACAAAGCCGGAAAAGGGGGCAGGGCAGGGCGGGCACCGCAGGGTGTGGGGGAAAGAGGGAAAGAATCCCTGCTCCAGGAATGCAGCAGGGGCCAGGAGAGGATCATTTTGCATCCATTGCTTTCAGTGGAATTCTAATATCCAAAGGAATGATTCGTTTGTTCTTAGGTTTGGAATGAAAGGTGCTCTTGCAGAGGGGAATATTCACCTGTTAAAATTCTGTGGGATAAAGGAAAAGAGGGAGGCAGCAGCTGGGGAATGAACAGGTGGATTTTTGGTGGATACAGGCAAAGGCATGGGCAGGGGCTCTTAGGTAAAATACACTTCATGGGTAGCACCAGGAAAAGCTCCAGCTGCCCATTTTCCCAAGCTCTGACATTCCAGAGGAGTAAGCAGTGGTCAGCACATCAATTTCTCTATTCCTTGGATGTCCAGTGCTTTGTTGGGAAGAGGTGACACTTGGAAAGGAACAAATCTGGGGGTGTAATTCCTGATAGTGAGGCCCTGGTTTTGATATCCTTCCAGCACCCAAACACAACAGAGGGAATCCTGGAGGAGCTGGAAAATGCTGTCACTCCATCGGTGGAATTCCTGGGCAATGGAAAGCAGCAGAAGCAGCAAGAACAGAGTTGGAAGCAGGCTCCAGCTGGGTAAGGCAGACACCAAATCCTTTGGAACTGGGCAGGGGTGGGAAGAATGAATTCTTACATTTGTAGCCCAGGGATTCCTGAGCAGGATCCCGGCAGGGAAGACTGCAGGGATCAGGCTGGGGCCTGATCGCAGCTGGGGGCAGCGAGCCTTGGAATTGGCTGAAGGGAAGAAAGAGGGATCCTTTGAGCACAAGGATCAGGTGTCAAATGCAGAGATGGCATCAGACAATTCCTCGGGAGGGTTTAGTTCCTGGGCCAAATCGATCTCCTGCCTTGTGAAGGAGCTCAAAGATCTGGGAAGAGCCCAAGCAACGCAGGGAATGCACCGGCAGATAAAAGTGCCGGGGAACGGTGGGGAAAAGCATCCGAACAGGGGGCCTCGTTTTGTACAGGGACGGTACAAAAAATGTCCAAAAGAGCAGGAATCCAATGGGATTTCCATATTCCTTGGAGACCCCAATCCAGTGGGAAGGCTGAGAGAAGGAAGCAAAGCCTAAAAAGGCAAATGAGCCAGATCTGCCCAAAGCCTCCAATGGCCACATTCCCTGGCATTGCTGAGGACTTCAGCCAAGCTCCAAGCAAAAGGTGAGCCCCTATGGAATCCTTTCTGGGAGACCATATCCAGCTGGGACCCTTCCTGGAGAAAGCCATGGGATAGTATTACTGCACCCCTAGGGTATATCACCGTGTCCTGCAGCCATAGGGAGGAGGAGAGAAGATCCAGCAGCAGGAATTGTGCAGCGAGATTGATTTATTTAATTATTTTACAAACTCTTTTATAGACTTTTTTCTTCACAGTCTAATTGGACAAAGGATCAGCCACCCCTTGGGGTGATTGGCTAAAATCCTAAAACATCCATTGTCCAAATATTTTCCTACTGTACCATAAACAAGACTTTTCAAGGCTGCAGGTGTTTGGCTGTTTACAGAACTCTGCTGCCTCTTCTGTGAGAGAGAAAAGTCTCTCACGGGCTTAGAAAATAGCAAGAAAATCCTTGCTAGCAGCATTTCTGTATCTACAGGATAGGTTATCCCAGGTCCAGAGAATATGTCATTTCCTCAGGAAGAACACTTGGATCACTGCATCACTTTCTTGTTTTAGGCTCACCAGTCACCCGGGCTATCCAAGTCCACCCTCCCCAGCGGGGAGAGCGGGAGCACGTCCGGCCATGGAGAATTTCTGGGAGAGCCCGGGAGAAGAAAGAAGGCTCCAGCTTCACAGATCTGTGTCATAACCCATCCTGTCGGCCGCTCCTGTTTGATCCTGGTGCATTTGTCCTCTTGGATTCAACCTGAGCAGCGCTAATTGCTGGCAATGAAGCAGCCTTTGGTACTTCTTTTCCACAAAACCTCTCCATCCTGCCCTTCAATCCTGTTGCAAACACGGGGAAAACCCAAAATTCTGTTTTTCCCCCCCTCTCCCCTTCACTTTGCCTCCTCTTTTCTTGCAGGCTTTGGGCTATCCAGGCTTGCATGTGGATTAGGCAGAGCACCCTGGAAGCTCAGCTCCAGGTGGGATTGCAGCGGTGTTGGAAGCACCAGGGATTCTCCCAAGGTTTGGTGTGAGGAGCTGCATCTTGGGAGGGGCTGGGATTTTGTGCACTTCTGGGTTTGTTTTTTTTTCCTGTTTGCCTTTTGGGCCGCCTCAGAGAAAAAGCTGAAAACCGAAGAAATTCCTTTCCAGCCCTTCAGAGGGGGCACAAAGCCACGTGCAGCTGAGGAAAGGGATGTGAGGAGAATGGCAATAATGGAGCCTTGGGACTCTGCACTTCATTCTTTTCACGTGTTTGGAGGTGCAGGAAATGCCAAATGCCACAGGAATTCTGTGTCTGTAACATCGGGTGCAACCTCTTGAAACCCAAGTGCTCAGAGTGGGGTTTTCCCAAGGGTAAATCCCAATGTGACGTGGCAAAGCTTCAGCGAGGATTTCCAGGCTTGACTGCAGAGCTTTTGGGAAAGCTCAGTAGCCAAACAAGATCAGATTTCTGTCGGATTTGGATCAAACGTGGCGTTTAAATCTGGGACAGCTCAGCTCCCCGGGTGGGAAAGTGCTTGGAGTGGCCAAGCTGAGCCTTTTTTGAGAATTCCAAGCATTGTGTCCTTATGCTCCTTAATACAACGTTTAAATAATTGATCCTGAATGGAGACAGTATCAGAGGGATTTGTTAGAGGGGCAGGGATGTTTTTTCACCTGGCAGTGTGTTGGGATAGTCAAGACTCCTTATGTCAGAATTAATTGGTCTTCCTTCTTTTCCCTTTTGTTCTTTCTAGGTTGTGGCTGAGTGGGGAGAATATTTGGGATAAAGAAACGAAATGCCCGAGGGAAGCTTCGCGTTCCCGTGGGGATGCTTTAGGCGCGTGCAGCTTCTGAGCTGCACCGAAACTTGAGGCTCCCACAGAAGCTTCCGAAGCTGGAAGGGCCGGGGAAGAGAATTCCAGGAGAGGTGTGGGAAGCGCTTTCTGCCGGGTCTGGACAGCACCGAGGTGGGAATGACTTCAAAGTGTTCCTTGTCCCTGTCCTGTTCCCAGGCCAGGACCAAGTTGGTGTTCCCTGAGCGGCTGCGGTTCCCTGGATGTGGCAGGAGGAGGTCTCTGCCGGGGAGTGGGAGAAATGTCCCTGCCCGGTGCCGTGTCCTTGGCGGGCAGAGAGCGCCGCTCGTGGCAAGGGGCGTTTGTGAGTATGGAATCAGTCCTGCCTACGGCACTGACGGGAGAGGGAAGCTCTGGGGCAGAGTACGGAGAAACTGGGAATTTCAGGTGTGGCTTAACAGAAAGCTCAGGGTGCAAAAAGGGGGATTTTGTGTGCCCAAATTGCCTCGAGACGGCTTTGCTGTCTGTTCTCTGCAGTTGTGCCTTCTGAACACGAGAGCATTTCACTCGTGGTGCTGTGCCCAGCAGTTCTCACAGGGCCGGGAAACAGACGATGCTGAAACTGGAAGGAATTTGGCCGCGTAAAAACGAGCCGTTCGTTCTTCTCCGGTGCGAGGGCTTTGATGTTGGTTGGCAGTAAAGTTTCCTGGTTGTCTTCTCCTCCTCTTGCTCCCTCTCAAAGTCAGTGTAAGATTTCCAAAGAACCTGCAACAGAGAAACCTCTCATCGTGTTTGTTCCGGGCCCACGGAGACACCGGGAGGGGAAGAGAAGGGGTGAAGGTGGAATTTCCCTGGGAGAAGGTTCGGAGATCGGGGTGCGTTCCCTGGCGCCACGGGCTGGGATTGGGGCTGAGCGGCACCGAACCCGGTGCGCATCATCCCCTCGGCTTTCCCCTCCTGTTGCAGCAGGGGGTTCATGGCCCTGCCCGGAGACAGATGTTAATTAGTGAGTGCCGGGCCGAGCCGTGACAGCAGCAGCTTCTGTGTGAGCCGCTGCTTTACTGGCAGCTTCGTCAGCCACCCTCTCTAATTAAAGTCCTGGCGTTTGCTCCTGATTTTCTTTCAGCCTTCCATCCAACTTTCCACCTCTTTTCTTCTCTCTGTCCACTGTGTCCTTTGTGTTGCTTTCTTGTCCTGTGTGCTCCCCATGCCATTCCCTTTCACTGCTTCACTCTCTCTTTTCTTTTAAGAAATAAGTACTCAATCTTTATTTAATAAACACCGCAGAGAGGAGAGGGGGGAGAAATATTCCCCGACAGCTGTGAAGTTGAAGCAGGCAGCAGAGTTCCGTGATAGGGATGTTCTGGTGTTCTTTTAAGAAATCCATACTGACCTTTATTGAATAAATTCTGCTCAATCCCTCTCCCTGTTCTGTCTCTCTGTGTCTCCCTCGCCGCCCGCATCTTTCTCTTTCCTTCTTGCTCTCCTCTTTCCTTTGTGCTGCAGTCTGACTGTATTTCTTTGTCCCTCTCGCTGTCCTTTTGCCTGTCCCTGTCTGCATTGGCTGCTCGGTCCCTCTCCCTCACGGTACCCTTCTCTTGGGAGCCCCTGTCCTGCTGCCCATCCCTCTCTTTGCCCATCCCTCTGCTGCGCCTTGCCCGTCTTCCCCGCACGCCCCCGTGCCGCGCTCATTTCCTCCCTCCGTCCTTGTTTCCCTCTCTGTCTCTGTATTATCCCTCTGTCTTTGCTGTGTGTTTAGCGCTCCGTCTTTCTCTCTGTCCTTCTCCATGCCTCACTGCTGTTCCTTTTTCTTCTCGGGGGATCCGTCGTGCTCCCTGTGCCGTTGTTTCTCGCGGGATCCTTCTGTCCCGTCCCCTGCCCCTGTTCTTTTTTAATCCCTCTCTGTCGTGCTGCCCATCGCAGGTGGGGTTTTTTTTCAGTTTCATCCTGCAGCCTGCTCTTCCTTTTCCTCCTGTGTCCCCTCTGCTCCCGCTCCCTCTTTCTGCCTCTCCTGGTCTCTCCCCCGTGCTCCCCCCGCAGCGCTCGATGTGTCCGTGAGCGCAGGTTGGGATCCCGGAGCCGCAGCCTGGCGGGGGCAGCAGCGGCGCGGTAGGGAAGGGATGGGACAGCTCCTGCCCCTGCCCCGAGCGCAGGAGCGGAGCCGGAGCGGGAGCCGCGGCAGCGTCGTGGGGCCGCTGCCCCCGTGCCAGCCCGGGACACCGGAGCTGGGGAGGAGCTCCGAGCCTGCTGGGGGCTGCCCCCCTTGGCTGTGCCTGCCGAGCCCCTTTCTGGGGGATGTTTGCATGGAAATGGCTTTATGAAAGTGCCGTGCTGCCGTCCAGGGCAGTTTGTCTCGTTTTGTGCATTCTTTGGGGGTGAGGAAAAAAGGCTGGGGGAGGGGGTGGAGACTCGGGGGCTCTGAATGTCACTTGGGGCCCCCCAATGTCCCTGGGAGAGCCACGATGCAGTGGAGGAGCAGGTGAGTGGGGAATGAGGGGGGCCAATGCTGGGTGTCCTCCCCCAGAGGGGCCCAAAACTGCCAGAAAATCCACTGGGAGGGATGTGTGTATGACAGTGTAAAATACTAAAAGCTGTTAAGTTCTTCATTTTTACAGCTATAGACAAATACTACTAATTTAGATGTAAATTCATTTTGAAATGAGCCAGCCCTCTCTCTCTACTCTGTCGCATACAGCAATATAAGAAGCTGGGAATAGAGATCCGCAGGTTTTGAGAATAAGGAGCCGGCGTTTTTCTGTAGGAAGGAAAGCAGCAAGCGCCTGGCCGCAGGAGCCGAGACGCTCGGGCTGCAGGAGCTGCAGAGCGCCCGGAGCCGGCTTTTCCCTGTGCTCTGTGCCTGCCCCCGGGCTGAGCTGGGCGGCGCTGCTGCCGCCCGGTGCCGGCTGAGCCGAGAGGGCGGCGGCCTCGGTGGCTGCCGAGCGTGGCAAGGAGCGGGAGCGAGCGGGGCCGGGTCTGTCAGCGGAGGGGAGGGGCGAAGGGCGGTTCGGAGCCGAGGGACACGGCCGTGCATGAGCGGGGCCACAGCTATGGAAAGGAGCGGGCGCCGTGCGGGGCGGTGACCGCGGGGAATGACAGCGCGGGGGGCGGCCCGGCGGGGCCGGTTTTGCCGGGCAGCAGAGGCGCGGTCCCTGCACGACACGGGGCGGGGGGCACCGGGCGGGCACGGTCAGAATAGAGATGCCAATGTGCCGCTCTCGAGAGGGCGGCTCGGAAAGGAAGGCGCAGTTGGGCGCTTTCGGGATGGCGCTAAGTGACGCTTTATTAGCAGCTGCCAGGACCTTGCAGAGGGCGGGTGCCACTTCCGCCACACTCAAGATGGCGGACGAGATAGGACCCTTTGAGAGGCGTCCCTGCCAATGCCTGCCGCCGGTCGCGGGGCCGTCGCCCGCCTCCGGCGCCGCTGACCCCGCCAGCCGTGTCCTCGCACCGGGAAGCGCCGCGGAAAATCGCGGGGAAAGCGCGGGGCCGGCGTTGGAGTCGGGGCCGGATTCAGGCAGCCGAATAGACAGACGCCGTTGTGAGGCGGGGGGCCTTAGGTGTGCCACACTAAAGATGGCGGCCGAACCGGAAGTGGCTTCTGCCAGCACCCAAGATGGCGACGGCGGGCGGAAGTCACGGGATTGCCACACCAAAGATGGCGCTCATTACGCAGCTTTTTTGACCTTCTCAAGATGGCGGCTGAAAGGCCTCCCGGTCCGTCTATTCGGCTGCCTGAACGCGACGCCGACACAAACTCAGAGCTTTCAGCACAATTTTCTGAGGCGTTTCCCGCTTTGCGGACACCGACTGTGGGGCCAGCGGCGCCTGGGGCAGGCGGGAGCATTCAGGCAGCCGAATCGACGGAGCGGGGTCCTTCCGGCCGCCATCTTGAGAAGGTCGAATAGCCACGGACCCGATCGCCGCATCGGTGCGGTACCGGTGACTTCCGCCCTTCCTCGCCGGGAGCGGCAATGGCGGGGAGCCCGGGGAGCAGCGCGGCCGGGCCGGGGGCACCGGGGCGGCTGCTGCGGGCTCGGAGGTGAGCGGGGAACGGGGACAGCCCCGAGCGGACGGCGGGGGCCGCGGGGGATCGGTATTCCGGCCCAGGGATGGGTGTCCCGGCCCAGGGATGGGTGCCCTGGCACAGGGATGGGTGCCCTGGCACAGGGATGGGTGTCCCGGCACAGCGGGAGCTGCGGGCACGGGACACCGCAGCTGCTTCGGCCGTGCGGGGCCCAAGGCGTCGCTCCGGGGTGGATTCTGTAGGGGACAAAATGAACATTTTGGGGTAAAATCTGGGTTAATCTGCAGTGGGGCTTGTGCCCGCTGTGTTCACGGCCCCGCCGGCTCAGGGCGGGTTAAAGGCGCAGCTGCCCCGAGACAGCGGGACCGGCCGGGGCTGCTCGCTCCCGGTGCTGCCGCCTCGTGGGGAGAGCCCGGCACTGCAGCCCGCGCAGGCGCTGGACACGGGATGGGCGTGGAACAGCAGCGCAGGGGATGCTGAGGCAGCCCAGGGAATGCTGCGGTCCCAGGGAAGGCTGAGGCGTCCCCTGCCCGGGGCACTCGGCAGCAAACCCCTGATGTTGAGCAGAAAAAGGAAAGTTCTGGGTTAGTGGGAGGAGGTTTCTGGAATGGAGCTGGGACAGGTGCTGATCCATGCATGGAATCACGGGCTGGTTTGGCTTGGAAGGGACCACCAAGATCAGTTACACTCTGTTTGTTGTCTGATTCCACAGCAAAGAACATCCAGAACTGCCTCCTCACCCTCACGGACAGCAGGAATGCCTTCCATAGCTCTTGTTTCGGAATGGGAATGGCTGTTGGGAGCTCTGGCAGGACCAGGTAAGAACAGAAATGGGATCATTCTGGCTCCTGCTGGAGGTGGTTTTCTCTTTCAGGATGTTCTGATTGATCCTTTCACAGCAGTGTTCCTGGGCACATTTCAAAATAGTTGAAAACTGGTGGGGAAAAAATGTGAACCTGATCCATTTCTGGTAATTCCAAGCTTCTCTCACAGCACTGTTCAGGGGAAAGCTGATGAAAAGATAAAGATGCAGAGGAACAAGTGCTGTAAACCCCCCAGGCTCTCTGAGAGAGCAAACCTTCCAGTAATGCCAGTACATCGCTCTGAGAGACTCTGGGATCACAAGGTTTTCCAGGAAAGCAAAACAAGGACAGAGATGAGGGAATAGGCTTCCAGTTAAGAATGGTTTGGTGGGTGTAGGAATGATTCTTGTATGTTTGATGCTTCCCTTTTTATTCCTGAATAATTTTAAAATGATTCCTTGAATAAATCATCTAAATTTGGGAATCTAAATTGGAGAGGGAACAGTGCAACATCAATACAGGCAGAGATCATGGAATGATGGAATGGTTTGGGTTGAAAGCCCCATCTCTGAGCCTGTTCTGGGCAGGCTCCTGCCCATCGGCCACTCCTTGCAGGTGGACATGGAAGTGCTGGAGGCGTTCAGGGAACGCTGATTGTTTTTCCCTGCCTCTGGCAGTCAGGTCAGTAAAAAGACTAATTGACCTCTTCCAGTGGGGAGACATTTAAACAAGAGGTGCCAAAAAGAATTGGAGCTTCTGCACGCTGAAATCTGCAAGTCTCCAAGTTAAAATCCCCCCTGGATGGTCACCGGTGCGACTCCCATGGACTGGTCACCTTGGCCAGGAGTGTCCAATCCTGCTGTCAATGCACTGGACCAGGATGTCATTTTCATTTCGTGTAAAGACCCTCTGGGTGCCCCCCAGTCACTGGAAGGACCGGACTGGGCTCCCAGGGCAGTAATTCCAGGTGTTCCCTTCATGGCAATAGCACAGGAGCCTTCCCCTTGGCCAGAGGAGCAGCCAGTGCCTCCCTCAGTCCACAAGTCCCCAGGACAGAACACAGAGAAAGGAACAGGAATATGGAAATGCCCCACGCTGGGAGTTTGTGTTGCTCTGGATTAAATTTTGGATTTATAATGTTAAAGGGGGGGGTGTGGAGGGGCTTTTCTCTGTTTCCTGTTCATTAGTGTTACCACTGCTCTTGTTGCTCTCACTGTTACTATGTGTTGTCATTACTCTCAAATGATTGCATTTGTCTTGGTTTCCATTATTAAACTGTTCTGAGCTGGAATTTTGTCTCTGGTGTCTTCCCCATCCCACGGGGGGTGAGGGAGCGGCTGCTGGTGCCCAGCTGGGGTCCAGCCGTGGCCCCGGGCACTTCTGGGGGCTCCGAACCCGAGGGACAGGAGCGGTTTTGGGCTCACAAAAAGAGACCCAGTGCTGCGTTTTGGGGCCTCAAAAGCAGGCGCAGAGCTTAAAAGCAGAGACTAAATCCTGCACTGTGGAGTCCTGAGAGCAGGCTGGTATGGCCAGAGCTGGGACTCAGAAACAGTGACTAAATCCTGTTCTCAGGGCTTGAGGAAGAGAGCGAGTCCTGTGTGTTTGGGCTCACAAAGAGAAACGGAAGTGCTGCGTTTTGCTGGCCCTGAATTAAAGGCCAAGTGCCGTGTTTTGATGCTCAAAGCGGGCTCTTCGGGCCAGGGCGAGTGTGTGTCTCTGGGCTCCGAGTCCTGCCTCAGGCACAGCCCGAAGCCGGGCTCGCCGGCCCCACGCAGAGCTCGGGAGCAGCGACTCAGCGCCGCGTCCGGGGCTGGCGGCAGAGCCCGGGGCCGCGTCGTGGGGCCCAAGGCGGGCTCCGGGAGGGGCTCAGGGCTGAGAGCGGAGCCCGGCCCGGCGCGTCGGGCCCGGCTCGGGATCCCGGGGCTGCCCGGGCGCCGGCACAGCCCCGGCTCCCCGCGGAGAGCCGGCCGGAGCAGGAGCGGCAGCGCCGGGCTCGGCCCCAGCGCCCGTCCCGGAGCGGCTCCTGCCGGTGCCGATCCCAGCCCCGATCCCGCCGGGGGAGAGGCGGCACCGCCCGGGACCCGCAGCGGCCGCCGGCACGACCCGGAGCCCCGGTCCCGGGAGCGGCCCCGGTGCGGCCCCGGTGCGGCCCCGGTGCGCGGGGCGGGTCCGGCCCGGGAGAGAGGGGCGGGGCCCCGAGCGATGGAGCCGCCCCCGTGCCGGGCAGGGCGGGCCCCGGGGCCGGGCGGGGCCGGGGCTCTGGGGCGGGGCCGAGCGGGGCCGGGGGCGGCTTCAGGGGCGGGGCCGGGCCCGGCTCAGGTGCGGGGCGGGGTCCGCACAGGTGCGCGGGGTCCCAGGGCGGCTGCGCAGGGCGGGGCCGAGGTGATTTAAGCCCCCGAAATCGCCCCCGCCGCCATTTGCTCCCTCAGAGCTCGGGGAGGCTGCGGCCGGGCCGGGCTCCCCTGGCGTGGCCCGGGAGAGGCCTCCGCTCCCCCTCTTTCCTCCCCCTCTTTCTCCTGCCCTTCTCCTCCTCCTTCTTCCCCCGCTTATCACCTCTTTCCTGCTCCCCCAGTTTCTTTCTCTCTCCCCACACCCTCCCTCTCTCTCTCTCCCAGCCCCCCTCCTGCCCTCTCCCCAGCGCCCCCCACTCTCTCTCCCTGCTCCTCTGCGCATCCCCGACCCCCGTACCCCTCCTTTCTCCCCGACCCCTCCTTTCTCCCCGACCCCTCCTTTCTCCCCTCTCCGTACCCCGCTCCCCAACCCGACTCCCCTCTCTTCCCCCTCTACCTCTCCTCTGTCCATCATCCTTTCCCCCCTCGTTCTCCCCAACCCACCCCGACTCCTCTCCCTACCCCCCTCATCCCTCCCTGACTCTCCCCTTTCCCTCTTTCCCCCGCAGCCGCGGGGCTCGGGGCGCCGGAGAATAAAGCCCAGAGGGCCGGAGCCCGGCGCCCCTGCCCTCGCTGGAGCCCCACACGGGCCGGGCCCGCTCGGCGGGTCCCCCGTGCGGTACAACAACAGCGCCGGGGCTCCGGCTTTCCACACATCACACTGGGGATCCCCTCCTCAGGAGGGGTTCCCGGGGGGGGGGTGGGTTTCAGGGAGGGTGGTGGGTTGGGGTAGGGTGGGCCCCCTCCTGAGGAGGAGGTCCCGGGGGGGTGGGGGGTCCGGGGGGGGTGGGTGGGGTGGGCCCCCTCCGGAGGAGGGGGTCCCGGGAGGGGGTCAGGGTGGGCCCCCTCCGGAGGAGGGGGTCCGGGGGGGGGGGGTGGGGCGGAGGGGGGACTTTCACCCCCCTCCAGTCCCCGCCCCCTCTCCCGGATCCCTTCCTCCGGACGGGGCTCACCCCGGCCCCCTCCCCGGGATCCCCTCCTCCGGACCGGGGTCCCGGGGGGAGGGAGGGGGGCGGGTGGGGTGGGGGGGCCGGACGGGAGGGGCTGTTGGTTTGGCCTGTGAGCTCTATGTCTGTTCATGCCGCAGAGTGACGTGACCCCCCCTGCTTCCCCCCCACCCCACCCGCCCCCCTCCCCCCTCCCGGGGCCCCGGTCCGGAGGAGGGGATCCCGGGGAGGGGGCCGGGGTGAGCCCCGTCCGGAGGAGGGGGTCCAGGAGAGGGGGCGGGGACTGGAGGGGGGGAAAGTCCCCCCTCCGCCCCACCCCCTCCCCCGGACCCCCTCCTCCGGAGGGGGCCCACCCTGACCCCCTCCCGGGACCTCCTCCTCAGGAGGGGGCCCACCCTCCCCCAACCCACCACCCTCCCTGAAACCCACCACCCCCCCCGGGAACCCCTCCTGAGGAGGGGATCCCCAGTGTGATGTGTGGAAAGCCGGAGCCCCGGCGCTGTTTTTGTACTGCACGGGGGACCCGCCGAGCGGGCCCGGCCCGTGTGGGGCTCCAGCGAGGGCAGGGGCGCCGGGCTCCGGCCCTCTGGGCTTTATTCTCCGGCGCCCCGTGCCCCGCGGCTGCGGGGGAAAGACGGGACAGAGGACGAGAATAAGGGAGCAGAGGGGTCAAAGAAGGAGCGCAGGTGGGGGGTTCGGGGTGTGCAGGGAGAGGTGGGATGGGGGGACAGGAAAGGAGGGGGGGAGGACGAGGACGGAGCACAGGTGGGGGGGCAAAGTACAGAGGGGGAAAGAGGGAAGAGGAACAGAAGGTGGTAGAGGGGGAAGCAAAGGTGGGGGACGGAGGGGGAGGACTGAGGGCAGGTGGGGGGAATTGGGAGGGGAAGGGGAGCAGGGTGAGGGGGCAGGGGGGACCCGGGATGGGGGGGAAAGAACGGTGGAGAAGGAGAGAGAGGGTGGGGGGGTAGGGCAGGGTTGGGGTGTGTAGGGGGACAGGGAGGGGGATGGGGGGGACCGGGCCGGGGGGGAGGGAGGGGAGGGCTAGGGGGGAGAGGGGGGGGGGTAGGGGGGGGGGGTGTAGGGGGTGGGGGAGGGGAGGCAGAGGGGAAAGAGCGGAGAGGGTTAGAAGAAGAGAGGTAAAGACAAATATAAAGGAAAAGAGATACAGAGATACAGAGCCCAGCCCGGCCACAACCTCTCCCACCGAGCGCCGAGGGAGCAAATGGCGGCGCCGCCGATTCCCGAGGCTTAAATCCCCTCGGCCCCGCCCCGCGCAGCCGCTCTGGGGCCCCGCGCACCTGTGCGGACCCCGCCCTTCACACCTGTGCCGGGCCCGCCCCGCCCCGCCCGCGCCCGTAAATGCCGGCGGGTCCGCGCCCGCTCCGCTTTGTGCGGTGGATGCTCATCCTGCTCCTCCCGGGCTGCGGCGGGACCGTCGTTCGGAGCGCTGTGCGGAGCCCGGCACCGGGGGCTGCTCCCGGCGCTGCGCCGAGCCCGAGGCGCTGAGGTGGGACCGGGAACGGGACCCGGGGATTCGTGTCCGGGTCCTGTCGGTGTTTGCTGGGGGTCCCGGGCCGAGCCGCTTGTCCCTCGGCGGGCGGGGTGCGGCTGCCGGGGCCGGAGAACTGAGGTGGGATGGGGGATGGCATTAGGGATCGGCATCGCCGCGGCTGGGAAGAGCCGCTCCGGGATTGGCGCTGGGGCCGAGCCCGGCGCTGCCGCTCCCGCTGCGGCCAGCGCGGGGCTGGGCTCCCGCCGGACCTCCGGCTACGCTCCCGCTGCGGCCGCGGGGAGCCGGGGCCGTGCCGGTGCCGGCCCGCCGGGAGGGCGGCGCTTCCCCGCAGCAGGCGCTGGATCGCGCCTGGAAGCGGCCGGGCCGCGGGGACCGCCCGTGCCCGCCCCGGCCCCCCCCGAGGCCGCCGCTCCCTCAGCGCCGCCCGCCCTGTGGGGCGCCCCCTGGCGCAACCGGAGCGCCGGCGCTCCCGGCCCGGCCCCGCCCGCAGCCCCCGCGGGGACGCGGAGCTCCCCCAGCCCCGGCACTGCCGAGGCCGCCGCACCCCCTGCCCCGGGCCGCTCCCCCGGGGGCCTCCCGCCCGCCGCGCCCCCGCCCAACCAGCGCGGCTGCAGCGGGACGAGCCGCTCCGGGCCGGGCGCTGGCGCCGAGGCCGCTGCTGCCGCTCCTGCTCTGACTGCGCCCGCTGCGGGACCGGGGCCTCGCCGGGGCTCGCTGCTGCTTGGGCCGCTCATCCGATACCTGCCGGGTGAGACCTGATGCTATCCTTCCTCCCCCCCGCTTTCTCTGGGGCTTGCACGCTCCAATGCAAAAACCTCTGGGTTTCAAAGTCCAGTGGAAACTGTTTATTCTTTATTTCTAGAGCACAGGAGATCCGGAGTGGGAAGGGATACACAAGGACCACCAAGTCGAACCCTTATGTGAATGCCTCATCTGGGGATTGAACCCACACCTGGGCATTCTCAGTACACTGCTCCAACCAAGCCAATCTCAGCTCCTGGGAATGTCCTGCCTAGGATAGGAATGCCAAGTGCCAGCCAGGTAATTCCTATGCAAATACAGCTCCTTCTTTTATGCTAATGCTGCTTTACACCCCAGCCCCTGATCATGGAACAACACAGGTGATCAGTTAGTTGTGTGGCAGCACAAAACTCATCCCATAACCCTGATTTCCTGCCCTTTCCAGGATTTACCCAACAGCTGTAAAGGTGCTCGTTCCATGGCCCTTTCCAGGGAGAAATGAGCAAGGCAAGGCCTGAGGGTTCACTTGGTCCATGGCCAAAGTTCTTCTGGAGAGTGTCAGGGCTGCTCCTGCCTGCAGAGGGGCCTTTCCCTCAGGTGAGTGTTCACAGCCCAAAATCCCAGTTGGCTGCTGAGGCTGGGGAGCTTTTGTGGCCCAGAGCTGCACAGAGCTCTCAGTGACTCCTGCTCACTGCCAGGAGTGTTCCTTGCTGCTTCCTCTATGTGTCCCAGCTGGCAGGGAATGGGGGCAGGGAGAAGGCCGGGAGCCCCAGGAAGGGAAGCAGCAGCTCTTGTGCTTTGGATTTGCAGAGAGGAGCTGTGCCTGCAGTGTCCTGCCCGTGGCACGCAGTGTGCCAAACACACATCCCCGGAACGGGCACTGGGCTGCCCGGGCAGCGCTGGGATGGACATGGATAAAGGGCTGCCCGCGGCCCCTCGGCCAGGGGCTGCTCTGAACAGGCACCCAGAGATGCTTCAGTCCCGACAGACCCCACTGACACCCCAAAAATGCCCCAAGGAACAGCTGGCACTGGGCAATGTCAGAATGGGCTGTTTGCAGAGGGGCTCAGACAGCAATTCCCAGTGCTGACCTCCCACACACCTGCCAGCTATGTCCCAGCCACCCAAAATGCCTTCCCTTCCAGCCTGAGGCCATCATCCCTCAGCAGTGTTAAAGCCAAGGCAAGCTTCGCCCACAGCAATGAAATGCCAAGCAATGCCCTCAGAGATGCCTTCAAATGAAAGGTCAGAGTCAGAGAAATCTCTTTGGATTGAGTTGGGAGTTTTTGGGGAGCCAGCTGGAACTGCACAACTGATGGAAAGCTTTCCCAGGTGGCTCCCACTGCAGGTGCCCTGAAGGCAGGGATGTGCGTCCCTTTCCTGAGGGAAAAGAACTTGCAGAGGCCACTCCTGAGGCTCTGGAATGAAATCAGCTCCTGCAGGGAGAGAAGTCCTCCCGTGGGCACAGGGGCTGCCTCAGCAGGGGCTGGGAGCGTGTCCAGCCAGCGCCTGTTCCTGCTTTCAAATATCACCTGGAGCCCCAGCTCGGGGGGTGCAGGCAGCTGAATTCCAGGGAACTCTGTCAGGTGCCCCCAGGGACATTGGGGAGGGGGGCTGGGGGATGAGGGTTACAAACAGCAAATTCTATGGAACATGAAGCTGTCCTTGCCCTGACCCTGCTGAGCTTCCCTGGAAGCTCTGCTGGTTCCTGCCACAGCTGGTGTTAAATAGGCAGCTCTGCATGAGAATATCCATGCTCCAGGAGGCACTGGGAGGCTGTTCCAGTGGCAATTCAGCAGGGAATTCAGGGCTTTGGGTAGAATTCATCTGAACTAGCAAAGCCAAACCCCAAATCTGGGCACCACACAGGGAACAATCTTTGTGCTGCCCTGGCAGCCAAAGCCCCTGGGCTGGGAAATGTCAGCAGGCAAATGGATGGAATGATCTAAATGCCAGCATCCCCCAAAGGGACAATGCCATCACCTCCCTTTGCTCCCCAAGTGTCCACTGTGTTCCCCACAGGTGCCCTGGGGATGCCAGGGAGGTGCCTTTGCCCACAGTGCCTTTCTCCTGCCCCTCTCCAGCCTGAGGCCTCTTCTCCCTTCCCTGCCAGCTGCTGCCAAGGAAGGAAGACACAGTGAGTGCTGAGTTGACCTCCAAATAGTCCTTCCCTCACCTTGAGATGACCTGAGATTTTACCCCCAAAATGTCCCCATCTGTCTCCTTCTGACTTCCTCATTTTTTACAAGGAAGCATTCTTTCTCTGCTCTGGAGATTACCACAAGATTTGCCCCCAAAACTTTCCCTACCTGTCCACTACCTCTTTCCTCATTCCCACCTCAATCTTTTCATTCTTTGCCCTACAGATGCTTTCAGTTTTTACCCCTCTGAACTTCCCTACCTGTCCATAAGTGATTACCTCAGTTTACCCCATCAAGTGCATTCTCTCTGCTACAGATCACCTCAGATTCTATCCCCAAAATTTTCTGGACCTCTCCACCACTGAGTACTTTATTTTTACCTCCAAATACTCATTTTCTACCATGGAGATTCCCTCAAGTTTTACCCACCAGATTTACCCACCTGTCCACAGCCATTCCCTCAGTTTACCTCAGGATGCTCCTGCTCTCTCCTAGAGATGTCCTCCCATTTTACCCCCTCAGTTTTCCCTACCTGTCCAATTCTGATCGCTTCCTTTTTACCTCAAAACATGAGTTCTTTCTTCTGCAGATGAACTCAGATTTTATTACCAAAATGTCTATTTTGTCCCCTGTGCACTGACTAGATTGTAAAACCAAAACCACGCAGGTTATCTCTGTCTTATCCCCAAAATGTTCATTCTGCCCCCTACAAATTAGGTCAGATTTTTTCTCAAAAACCCTTACTATTCCTACATAATTACCTCAGGGTTTGCCCCCCACATTCTACCTAATGTTGGCTACTGATCACCTCATTGCTTCCTCAATATGTTCATTCTTTGCCCTACAGATCTTCCCAAGTTTTACACCCCAAATTTCCTTGCCTTGCCCCAGTGACTGCCTCAGTTCATGTCAGTGGTCACACTCTCCCTAGAGATTACCTCAAGTTTAACCCCCCAAATTTTCCTTAACTGTCCACAACTTATTACCTCATTTTACCTCAAAAGATTCATTCTCAACCTTTAGATTATTTCAAGTTTTACCCCCCAAAATTCCCCTACCTGTCCACTACTGATTCCCTCATTCTTCCCTCAATATTTATTTACTTTCTACCATGTAGCTTCTATCAAGATTTACCCCCAAAGTCTTCCATCTCTCTACTACTGATTACCTCATTTTGACCTCAAAATGTTCTTTCTACAGCTTATTTAAGGTTATTTTTACACAAGTTTCCCTACCTGCCCACAACTGATTCCCTCATGTTACCTCAGTGTGTTCATGCTCTCCCCTAGAGATTAGCTCAAATTTTCCCCCATGCTCAGTACTCATCACCTCATTTTTCCCTCCAAGTGTTCATTCTCTGCTCTTGAGATTTTGTCAAATTTTGCCTCCAAAATTTTCCTTATTTGTCTACTACTGAGTACCTCATTTTTACACCAAAACATTCATTCTGTCCCCTACAGATTACATCAAATTTTACCCCCCAAGTTTTCCTTCCTGTGCAATATTAACTCTTTTCTGCCCCAAAAATGTGCATTCTCTGCCCTAAACATCACCTCAGCTTTTCCCTCAAAAATGCCACCTCACTCCCCTCGACATCCCCTCCCATTTTCCTACACAAACAATTCTTGTGTCCCCTCTCAGCCAGCCCAGGTTTTCAGCTAAAAATGTCTCCTCTGTCCCCTCAAAGTTATCCCAGGTTTTCCCAGTGAGGAGCTGCAAGGAATTCAGGCAGGGCCAATGACACCAGGGAACAGCTGTAAATTCAGAGGCAGAAAGAGAAGATCTACCAGGAAAGGGGAAAGGTTCAGCAAACATTTCTGCAATTAATTAATTAATAATTATTTCCAGTTCCCCACTGAGAAGAACACAACCTCACAGCTGGTAAGGCCTGACAGTTCCCTGCAGGGAGAGCTCAGCACATGTGCCCAGAGGCAATCCCAGCATCTGAAAGAAAGAAAGAAGCAGCAAAAGGTGATTGCTTCTCTTTCAAAGTTATTTCAAGTGCTCACACCCAAACCCACCTTTGCTCTTGATTCTGGCCAGGTGCATGGTGAGCAGTGGGCACAGGTCATGTCATCCATGCTGGTGTGAGTGATGCTTTCTGGGGGAAAGCAGCTGATCTCCAAAGTTCCCTTCCTGCCCCGTGCCTGATCTGCACAGGAGAAAACCTCTTCCAGGAAGGGATTGTGCTCCCTCTAATGCCATTTGCCCAGTCTGTGCCATGGGGATATTGCCAGCCTGGGGCAGCAGAGGCACACGCAGCTCTCAGCACTCTCTGCTCCAAGCACAGCTCGGGGCTCCTTTGCACACTGCCTCTGCCCTGGGGTTTTCTCCAGGAGAAGCCAAGGAATTGCTCCTGGAAGGGTGCAGATTAAGTTATCCCAAAGGGAAGCAAAGAGTAAGTACTCCAGGAAGAGCCCTTGGGATCTGCTGGGCTGAGGTGGGAAGGGGACATTCATTCCCTGCAGGGCCAATACACAACAACCTCCAAGCCAAAGCCCAGACTGGCAGGTGGGGTCTGACAGCAGCACTCTGACAAACCTCCTTGTCATTCTTCCCTGCAGTGACTTTTGCAAGCAAACTCTGAAGCTGACAAGCCCAGAAGCTCCATCCAGCCACTCTGGAAGGAAAGGATACTCCCAGGGATGAGGCACATTCCCAGCAAACTCTCCCAACACAGCCTGGAGGCAGCGCTGGAGCTCGGGTGTGGGGCTGGGAAGGGCTGCCAGGAGCACGCAGCCCCCAGGTGGGGTGGCAGCGGCAGCAGCAAATTCCCACAGGCTGATGGCACAGCAGAGAGACAAAGGCCAGCAGTGCCCATGGGAGGTGCAGGGTTAATTCTGCTCCCTGCTCTGCCCCATCCCTGCAGGAAAGCTCCAGGGGGGAGAGAAACTCTCAGGGTGCCCAAAATGCAGCATCTGTCACCCTGATCCAGCTTCAACTCAGCGTGGGGGGCCAAACTCCCCCCACAGGTAAACACTGAGCTGAGCTGGTCAGTCTCAAACACAGCCCCAGTTCTCACCTCCAGCCTGCTCCTGGGGCTGCTGCCACATTCCTGACAAGGAGCCCCTTTGGACAGGGCTCTCTCTGTGTCTCAGGTGCTGGGCACTGCAGGGACCAGGGCAGCCCCCTCTGGGGACAATTGGGGATTCATCCCACACCATGGGCAGGACCAGGGGCCCTCCAGTACAGGCTGGTGGGGCCAGAGCCCATTGGGTTTGGCTGCTCAAACACCAAAGCTTTTGGCAAAGATGGGACAAGTTAAGTGGGTTTTCCTGTCCTGAGAGAGAGAAGAAATTGTTGAAATTAAGCATGGAAATTAAGTCCACTGTGGAAGTCAAAGGTTCCTGGCTTTCCCACTCCTGTTCTGATTGCTCACTAGAGGGTTTTTTCTGTAACAAATGAGAGATGGCACCAAATAAAAGAGCTCTTTTTCAACATTTTTTCCCTACTTTCTTCCATACATAAAAAGGATGTCCATTTTTTCTTAGTGCATTCTTTGCCTAATTTTAACAGAACCATTTTCCTTCCAGGCCCCACTTGTGGGTTCTTCACTCCTTTGCCATTGGACTTTGGACAAAGGAAGAGAAGGATCTGCTCCACATGGGTGTCATCCTATGGGGAACACCCCCTGTACCAGCCCCAGCCTGGGCCAAGCACGCTGCCTCACTCTCCCCTTTCTGGATGCTGCCTCCAATCCAGTCTGAGTTTTCCCCTGGTTTCCATGTCTAAGGACAGGAACTTGTCCTGGTCAGGGTATAAGGCCTTAAACTGCACATGGATCTGGGGGGCTGGGACTGGGATTCCAGCAGGGAATTCATTGTTTCACAAATCAAAATTATTCCAGGGAGCTGCTGCTTCACCACACAGTGTCAGCAAAAGAGAGAAAACACCAAAGGTGTATCCAAAAACAAGGATGAAATGATTCCTGCTGCTTTTAGTGGGATCAGGGCTTATGCTGCCCTGGAATGACAAAGAACTTCTCCCTCAGCCCCCCAGAGAGCCCTCAAAAAGCCAAAGTGCAGCAGGGAAGGAAGGAAAGGCACCTGCTGGGGACAGCACAGCTCCAGCTGCTCATGGGGACTGGGACTGAGTCTGGAGCCAAAAGCCCCTTCCCAGGCTGGAGGGGCTTGCCTAAAGCACCACCTCTGGGAAGCAAAGGGCTATGGAAGAAATGGAGTGGGAATTTACAATAATAATCATAATGGATCGGGAAAGAGCAACAACAGAAGCAACAATCATTCCAAGGGAGCAGGAGGGATGCTGAGCTTTAAACAAGGTTTGAGTGAGGCAGCAGCTCCTGGCAGTTCTAACCCACAGCTCCAGCTCTGCGATTCCAGGAGCACTGCAAGCTCCTCCTGCCCAGTCCCTGGCTTTGCCTCCTGCCAGTACTCGGCACCTCGGGCACGGGTGGCTGCGAGTGCTCCAGTGCTGCTGCCCCGAGGGAGTGGGAAAATGGCCACTAAACCCCTTCCCACTGGGCTGGCTCCGAGCTCTGGCTGGGGAAAACATTTGGCACCCCTGGCATTTCAATGCAATCAGTTTCCATCACTTTGAAGATGCACTGAATAAACCCAGGGCCCATAAGTAAACCTCTCCCCATAAGGAGAGCCCCAGGGAATACACAATTCTTCCTATGCCTGGCCAAAGAAACCAGGAGCCAGGTTTTGGGGAGAGACTCCAGACTCTTATTTCCCTCCCTGGCTGTAAACCACTTGCAGAGGCTTTGGAGTTCATACAAGCTTGTCAGGATTTGGATACTTCATTTAAATTCCATTCAGATACTGGAATGGAAGTGTCCTAAAGGCACCTCCACTCAGACTTTCATTTTAAGCCCTCTACTACAAAAGAAGTTGGATGTTCTTTTCTTAGGAACACCCCACCTCTGCTTCTTTAGGTGTCTCCATGTGGGACATAAAATAAACATGGACAAATTTTAGAATGCAGCTTCCAAGTCAAGTTACCTGCTAGGAAATTACTCCAGCTCTGGTACCTTGGGCTGTTTTAAACACAGCCTGGCCCTTCATGGCTGAGGCTCTGAGCTACACAACTTGTGAGCTGGCAAGTAACAGCAGCTGAGGTCTCATCCCAGCTGTACACAAAAACAGGGAGTGGGGGCTGCACTTGGATACATGCAGGCAGGGTTGGGCCCCTTCTGAAAGCTTCAATCCCTGTTTTTCAGAGACTCAATCAGGAACAATGACATTTTCACAAAGCTCTCTTAAGGCACGTGAAAACCCGAGCAAGAAAATGGAATCAAAGCCTTTGTTCCACTGGCCTCACGCCCCAAATTCCAACGGGACAGACAAGTCCCTCTCCTCGCAAGGCAACGTCTCCTACCTGGATCTGTGCCTTCCCCAGCCTTTGGTGGCCGTTGTCTCCATCCTCCCACACCTCCTCATCTTCCTCCTCAGCAGGCCTGGCTTCCTCATCCTGCAGAGCAAGCACAGGGACACTCACCAGCCTGCTCATCCCAACCCTGGGCAGCAGGGAGGGACTGCTGGGACCCCCTGGACAGTCACCCCTCTACTGGGCACCATCCCTGCTCTGCAGCCCATTCCCGTTCCTGGCCTGGCATCTCCTTTGAACGGGATGTTAAACCACAACCACTTGCTCTGCTGGGTTTTGGGACATCAGAGACTCCCCCAAGGCAGTGGACAAAGCTCCTGCTCCCACAGCCTCTGCCTCCCAAAGCCCTGCTAGGGCCAGGCAGAGCAAGGGAAACCCCTCAGTTCCTGCTGGAAATTTCCTCTTGTGCCCGTAAACCCAGGGAAATGGTGGCTGCCCCATCCCTGGAAGTGTTCAAGGCCAGGCTGGTCACACCTTGGAGCACCCTGGGGATGGAATGAGGTGATCCTTAAGGTCCCTTCCCACCCAAACTATTCTGCCATTCCAGGATGATTCTGTGATCTCTCCCTGCATTTATTTTGCATCGTTTCCTCTCTAATTTGAATTCCCAAATCTAAATTATTTTTTAAAGAAATCATTTAAAATTATCCCAGGAATAAAAAAAGGTGCATCAAACATACAAGAATCATTCCTACCTCCATCAAATCATTAATTGGAAGCCTCTTTCCTCATCTTTGTCCTTACTTTTCCTTTCCTGGGAAACCTTATGATCCCACAGATTTTCCAAGAGATTTACTGGGATTGCAGAAAGGTTTGCTCTGTCAGGGAAGCAGGGGGGTTTACAACACTTGCTCCTCTGCATCTTTATCCTTTCACCAGCTTTCCCCCAGAACGGTGTTGCAAGAGAAGTTCAGAATTACTAGAAATGGATCAGGGTCACCTTTTTTCCTCACTCTTTTCTAACTACTTCCAAATTCTTGGAATTATCCTTAAATGAGGCCTAGAAAACTACTGTGAAAACATCAATCAGAGGAACATCTTGAAAAGAGAAAACTACATCCAGCAGCAGCCAAAACAATGCCACTGCTATTCTTACCTGGTCTCCAGGTGCTCCTGCCAGAGCTCCCAGCACCCATTGCCATTCCATGAGGGTGAGGAGGCAGTTTTGGAAGTGTTCTTTGCCATGGGATGGGATAACAGAGCCCAGAGGGTCTTTGTGTCCCTTCCAAGCCACCCCATGATTCCATGATCCCATCAGCACCTGTACCAATTCCATTCTGGAAAGCCCAATTCCATTCCTCCCATCAACTCAGAATTTCTCCCTTCCTCTCTCTGCTCCACATCAGGCATGTGTTGCCACAGGCATGGGATGCCTCAGCATTGCCTGGGAATGCCACTCAAGGCTGCCCTGGTGGCCTCAGTGCTCCAAAATGCCCAGCTGGCTCCCGTTCCAGTCAGGAATGTCCCAAACAGCAGCGTGGGGTGTGCCCTCTGCCATCCCACCATTGGGGCAGCTCCCATAGAATGTGACCGACTTACTGGGTTTGGAATTCCTGGCTTAAAAGTCAGGTGGTGGAATATCCTCTCCTGGGAATATCCAGAAGAAACCAGAAGGCTCCCTGAAAGCCACAGGTCAGGGCAGAGTCAGATGAACGAGCCTGAACTGGTTTTCAGGGGATGCATCCCCAGCCTGTGGCTGCAAAAACTCCAGAGCTGTTCCCTCCCCTTGGGACAGCCAGGGAAAACGTCCCCAGCATGGATTTCTGACAGGAAAAACCTCACTGCTCCAGCCTACTTGGCTCCTCCCAAATCCAGGCCAGCACTCCAACAGGCTCTAAGGACAAAACAACAGCAAAGACCATCTCAGGGCACACGCCACGAGCTGGGCGTCACATTCCTCACTGGAACTGGGCTGTTCCACATCCCTGTGAGAGTCGGGAGCATCCCCCGTTCCTCACTCCTCCATTCAGGACAAAGAGCTGTCAAACAGCCAGTGTGTATGTCAGAGACTGAAACATTATATTTTCTCTCTTAAACATGTTCTTAAAGGACTTTTAAAACTGTATTACAGAAGCTGAAGAGAAGACTGCAACACCCTGAATGGGGCCCTGAGGCCTGACACCGCTCGCTGATGAAGATAAGATAAAGTAACAACTCAGGGCTGGGGACATTCACTGAGCATGGGCTTAACACCTCCAAGGTGGGGACCACAGCCCCAGGGCGATCAGGTGCCAGGCTCACACAGACCCTGGCACCAAGGGGTGGAGGGAGGAGAGGCTCTGGGTACCTTGGAAAAGCCTCTGGTCAGAGGTGCAGTGACCGCCCATCCTGCACTGTGCAGAGCCCGGCTGAGGGGTGCTCACCGGGGGGAGGAAGCTCATCCACAGCAGAAGGGGTGACATGGCCCAGCACAGGGGCCCCCAGAGCCTGCAGCAGAGCACCAGAGATGATGCCACAGACCCTCAGTGTTGCAAGGGACAGCGTCAAGCCGGCCCCTGCAAGAGAGGCACGTGGGCGTTCCCAGCTGGCCCAAAGTGTGCATTAACCCACGGAATTCTGCACCCTTCGGCTGGGGCAGCATGGAGCGGGATGGCCACGGCGCCCACGGGGGACCCTCACCAGCAGCAGAGCGGATGGAGGGGAGCAACGAGACGTCGCTGGCACCCTCAGATGGGTGATGGGCTTCCACCTACCCCCGTCACCTCTCCCTGCTCCCACACCCCCCACGCACACTTTTCTTTCTCTCTTTCTTTTCTCTTCCCTTTTCTTTGCCTCTTTTACTATCAAATAAAATACATCCATTTTTTGGCAACAACATCTGACCTCGTTTGGTTTTAGTCTCATTTTTGGGGATATTTTGAACCTTCCAGGTTCTTTCCAGTTTATGCTCAGAGATGTAGCTTGCTTTGCTTTCCTGGGTCTAAACCAGATTGTAACAGCGTAACCCCAACAATCCAGGGAAAACCACCTTGCTCTGGGGAGAAACATCATGCCCATTTTTTATAGAAAAAGCCAAAGAGCAGTACTGGAAACACTCCCAGGCATGGACCCTCCCAGCTCCGGAAATGCAGCTCACAGGCTTCTTCCCATGGGAACCCCAATCTTACCCAGGACTGGGCTCAGGGAGAAAGTCCTGCCCATTCCACCACTCTGGCACAGACACCCCAGGAAGGTGTCCCTGACCATGGCAAGGGGCTGAACAGGATGGTCTGTAAGGTTCTTGCCAGCACCAGACCATTCCAGGAGTTTAAGGTGGATTTGAGCAGCTCCTGGGGACATGAACACCACCCACACCTCCCAGCTGGCTCAGCCCAGAGTCCATCCAGCACTCACAGAGAGCTGCTGGGAGCTGAAATTCTCCCTGCTCCCCCTGCCTGGGAAACCCTGCCTCCAGCTCCTGGGAAAGAGGAGCTGCATCCTGCTGGGTGCCCCTGGCTCTGGGCAGCTGCCGCCTTCAGGCGGGGGGATGGCTCGGGCAGCTCCGGTGACTGTTCCACCTCGATGATTTTGTGTTTTCCTGCATTTCCCTGGGCTGGAGGGGAGCAGGGGGTGCGGTGGGAGTGCGGGAAGGCAGCGGCGGGGAGGGCAAGGAGTGGGGCCGGGCACCGCACGGCGCAGGGGGGCTTCTGCTGGCACTGGAGGGGCGCGACCGTACGGAGGCGTCCCCGCCGCTGCCGGCCACTGCCCACGGGGCTCCTGCCCGCCCCCGGCGCCACTGACCCCACACCCCGTGTCCCCACACTGGGAACCACCACGGAAAATCATGCTGGAACCTCTAATCCTGAGCCCGAGCCTTGACCTTTGACCCCTTGACCCATTCCTTGACTAGCCGACCTTTCATCCCTGACCTTTGATCCCTGACTCTTGACTATCCGCCTTTACACCTTGAGCCCTGACCTTTAACCCCCAACCTTTGGCCTTTGACCCTTGATTTTGACCCATGACACCTGACCACATGACCTTTGAGCCCCTGAGCCCTATGACCTTTGCCCCAACCTTCTACATGTGACCTCTGTGCTTTGACCTTGATCACTTTGACCTTTGACCCCCTGACTCCCCAACCCTTGCCCTTTTTGTCCCTTTATCCCCTAACCTTTAACCCCCTCTACTTTATGCCCCTCACTGCTCTTGCTGCCTGGAACCCCTCACTCCTGCTCTACACGCCCCAGCCCCCAACCCATACCTGTCACTCTCCAGCCTGCAGATGTCATCCCTGCCTTTTTGGTGTGGGGCTCGGCCTCCTCTGAGGGTTCCAGGGTTATCCCAGCACCAGGGTTACTGAGCTGTGCTGCACTGAGGGTTTGCAGTGGTACCACAGAAAGAGATAGATTTGTCATCATTTAGCCCAAAATACAATCAGAGGGATCACAAATTAATTAAGTTCCTTAAGGCTGAAATCAAAGAAGGTGGGTGGGCTGTTACCCCAGTAGGACAAGTTGTATTTCCACCCCTGATCCTTCGGGAAATAGCCCAACGAGAGCATGAAAGTACCCACTGGGAAACAGAAAATCTTTTAAAACATTTGAGGAAAGTAGTGATAGGGAGAGGAAGGATTGATATTGTACAATCTGTAACAAACAAGTGTGAAACCTGCTGTAAAAACAACCCTGACACAAGCAAGAGAGTTGTGTTAGGAGTGACAAAGACAGGAGATCTCCCAGGAGATTATTGGCAAATAGATTTTGCTGAGATGCCACACAAAGAGGGATGCAGGTATAGACTGGTACTGGTTGACACCTTCAGTGGATGGCCTGAGGCTTTCCCCTGTCATACCAACACAGCAAAAGAAGGAGTGAAAGCTTTGCTCGACCATGTAATACCAAGATTTGGGGTTCCTTTGGGAATGTCATCAGATAGGGGACCACATTGTGTTGCAACAGTGGTTGGGGAAGTTAGCAGGAGTTTGGGACTTACCTGGGACCTGCACACACCATACAGGCCCCAGGCAAGTGGCAAAGTTGAACGCAGGAACGGGACCCTCAACACCCAGATGTGCAGGATTTGTCAAGAGACATCCATGACAAGGGTTCAAGGCCTGCCTCGAGCCTTGCTGAGAGTCTGCATACAGCCAAGGCAAAGGGACAACATCAGTCCCTATGAAACATTATATGGCAGGCCATACCAGGTTCCACAGATCCCTGGGGAAGTTCATAGGAGAGGTAAAAATGATTTGCAGAAATATTTAATGGCTCTGAGTTCCACTTTGCAGAAGCTCCAGAGATTCGTGGTGTTCTCCAAACCAATAGGATTGGACACAGCTGCTCATCCATTCCAGCCTGGAGCCTGGGTCTACATCAAGTGCTGGGACAGTGACCCCTTGCAAGCCAAGTGGAAGGGACCTTTCCAAGTTCTGCTGAGCACTTCTACTGCGGTCAAGGTTGCTGGCAAGGGCCCCTGGATTCACTACTCCAGGGTGAAGAGAGCTTCTGCTCCCAAAATCACCAAGAAGACAGAGACTGATCCAAATCAGAAAGATGCAGTTTAAACTGGTTTTTACATGTTTGCTGTTTGCCCAACTGGTAACCAAGGTTCACCCCATGATTTGCATAAGACTGTGGTCCAAAATGTGTCCAAAATTCTTAGTAAGAGCAATTGCTGGATCTGTACTCAGTTACCACCCCTAGATGGGAGGGGTCACTGGCCACTGATTGGCATTTTAATAGAAGAGAACTGCACTGAAACGTGGGAACCAATTAATAGCACCCTTCTGCCCCCCATGACCCTGAGGGGCCTGGTGGAATGTGAAAACTATAAGGTTCCTTGTGCAATTGTAAACACCACAGGAAAAGCTGTTCTTCCTTCATATTGTCATTAGACCCATTTCAGGGAACTAATAGACCCAAAAATTGCAGCAAAGATGAAAGTGACAGGGTGGAGACTGGCTCAGCAGTTTGGGACGGGGTTCTATTGGATATGGGGTGATAAGGCCTGGAAAGTTATGCCCGTGAACAAAGACCAGGCTTGGGCTATCAGGGCTGTGGTCCCAAATATAACAATATTTGACCATCTTGAAAAACCAAATGAGAAGAGAAAAAGATCTCTTAAACCCCTCATTGAATGTCCCACACTTTTTCATAGCATAAGCAGAGCCCTTGTACCCACTTATGGAGTAGTTGAACTGGAGAGAGCAATTGTAAACATCTCAGCTGCCATTGAATGTATTGAGCAGCACACTGCAGCTGCAATTTCAGCCTTACAGGAGGAAGCTGACAGTCTGTCCTGTGCAGTGATGCAAAACAGGACAGCTCTCAATTTCATACTTGCTGCACAAGGAGGTGTAGGTGCTATTGTCAATACCTCTTGGTGTTCTTATGTGGAGCAAAGTGGAAGAATTAAGAAAGATTGGGATGAGATTTGGAAGGGAACTCAAATTCTACATGAAGTAGCTTCTAGAAATCACACCTTAAAATTTGATCATGTTTTTGATACCCTCACCTCATGGTTACCAAAATGGGCCTGGGTAAAAGAAATATTCATAATAGCTGTCATTGTAGTTATTATCTGTGTAATTTCCTGTGGAGCAGCCGGTGGTGTAAACCAGTTCTGTGGGTAAAGAATAGAGTAGAGACTAGACAAGATAGAGTTTTGTTAGTCCCTAAAAGGGCAGAAATGATGCCATGAAGATTTTTGCCTTTTCTTTTATACCCCTATTATACCTTTTTACAACTTCTGTATTCCTAGTGCTTTTTGCCTACATTCTTGGACTTGTTTGTCAAGCTGAGAGACTCAACATTTTAGAAGCTTGGTAGCCAGGGATCAGTGTGCCCCAGACCCCAAGGTCCTCTCCAGAACACATTCTATAAACCAAGATAGAACCATCCAGGGGAAGGTTCCTTGGGGAGGGGGGCTCACTTGAGCCTCTCATGGGGGAATCTTTGATAGATCTGCTAATTAGTATAACCTATAATGTTATACCCGATGTTGGGGGGGAAAAGAGACAGACTGGGAGGGGTGCATCTCGATGCATATGACCTGGACGTGTGCACCTAAGGATCCTTACAATAAATACCAAGGTAAAATCCCTTTTCCCCTTCTAACCATGTCTGACTCTTGATTTTAAGACCAGGAAAAGGCATCACCAGGGTCACTGCACTGTGCTGACAGTAGGGGGAAAATGGTGCTGTTAGGGGTGGTGTAAGGGCTGGTGCACCTTTTCCCTGTATTCCTAACCTCCACTGTGTACTCTCCACCCTGTTAGGGAGGCTCTCTGTTTGGCTGCACCCAAACCTTGGTGATGAACATTGCCCTGCAGACAGGACAGGACCAAGGAAAAACAAAACTCAGATGGGGGAAAAAAAAGAAGCTCACAGCTGGGTGTTTTCTTATTATAAAGTTAAAAATGAGTTGAAAAACCTGAAAGGCAAAAATCACACACACAAGGTTAGAACCAGTCAACACACACGCTCTCACAGACTGACACACGCACACACAGACAGACACACACTCTCACAGACAGACACCCCTTCTTCAGCTCACACACTGACTGCAGCCCTTACTCACAACACTCCACTGACAAAGACACTTCAACACATCTTCCAACTGCTGCTCCCTGACGTGGAAGGGCAGATTCTGGGAAAAGCGGTAGCATCGGTGACTGCAGGGATGGGAATCGGCCTTGGGGACCTGCAAGACAACATGAGGCAGTCTACAAGGAGCTGACAGCTCCGAGTTATCCCCATACACCAGGCCCGTAAGTTTTCTACACAAAACCCCACAGACAAGAGATGAACCACAAAGTTTTACAACTGTTCAACCCAGCCACGACTCTACGTGCCAGGGCAGGGCAGCTCCAAGTGTAAGCACACCAAAGAGAAGCAAAGATGACACGAGGACTTGAGATAACTCTCCAGAAGATAAATTCTTGAGCCTGACATGCTTTGAGGCAATGGAACCTATGGAACTACCACAGTGAGGAGGGCCTAATACACTTCATTGAGAAGCCCATGGCCCAGGAAAAGAAGATACTACCAAAAGTGAGAAGGAAGATGGATGAGAACATCTTTGTACTCCTTCTGCTCTCCAAAAGCAAAACTGTAAAGATGCCGGAATGAGCCCGATCCGGGAAAGGACGCGAGCAGAGATCCCCGCTGCCGCTACGGCCCAGAACGAGGCCGAGAAAGCACCGAGACGTAACAAAGCCCTGTGACACAGGAGAGGATGGACACAAACTACAGAACACAGACACAAATGACACAACACAGACACGAGCTGAACGTGCCCAGCAATGGGCACAAGATTCCTAGAGCAAGATGAGCCAGAGGCTGGCGATGCTGAAGGAAAGAAGGCTCGATGGCAGCAGCACCCAACAGTGAAACGTAACTCCTTCCAAGAAGCCAGTGCCAAAGGAGCTCAGAGGATGCTTGAGAAGCTCAGCAGGCCTAGAAAAGGAGGCAATGACTGCCAGGTGATACAAAGGGATCCCTAGGGAAGGACTCTGCCACCAAAGGCTGAAGTGACTTTGCAAAACGTGACCAACCAGCAAGTGGCCAAGATGCCCACGGGCGGCTACGGCAGCGAGGAGGTAAAATGGAGACCGTGGCGATCGTGCCAGACCCAAAGGCGAGCTCCTCGGGCAAAAAGATCCACGATGATGTCGAGACTCAAAGGCCGATGACAGAGATGGGTTGGAACTGCCCTGTCCAGCACAGGCTCGGGTGATGCTGAGGAGAAACCCTCTCCCTTTGCTTCCAAGGGGCCCTCCCACAACAGCCCTCTCCTCTAAGCTAACTTCCAGTTGCCTCCTGGAACTCCAAAGGTTTTTCCCTTCTCCCAACCACAGCTCCCAACACTTAGCTCTCTGAAGACAAGCAGACAAAATCCATCCTTGACAGAAAAAATGCATCAGCACCACAGATGTCAACACGTTCCCCACGGTCCGCTTTGGCAGCTGTGAAAGATGGAGAACAAGGAGAAAATTCAGCCTCTGACAACACACGCCAAAAGAGACCCCTTCTGCAAGGCCCCTCCCTCAAAACTGCCGAGGCTCAGCGCTTACCTGCTCTCTCCAAACTTCAGCTCCACACCTGCTCACGGGACCTAAGACAACAAAACAGAAAACGTCACTGTTGCCCTCAAGAAGAGCATCCCTGGGCTACTCCACACCACTGCCCCAGCTCACCTCAAATCCTGATCTGACTCTGGAGGTGGCCAGGACAAACCTGCACAATGAAAAGGGACACGCTCAGCACGCTGCCATAGACCGCTGGCCTATCAGCCACCCCACCTAAATGCCAACTCACCTGCTCGCCTCTGGCCCTTGGCACACCCAGGGCAGCAGCAGCACCTGCAGAGAAGCAAAGCAAAACCACATGAAACATGCTGAGAGACTGTGAAACAACAGCCTCCCTGCTCCAACTGAACTACACCACATCTATACCTTAGGCTTGCACCCTCCTGGCTTCAGCATCCAGGGCCAGGACATCCTGCAAGTGGACCACCTAAAACACACACAACAATGGATGCTTAGAGCTGCACCAAAAATTGAGACCGAGGCCATAACAACTCATTCTGTCCACTGGTCACTGCTCACCTCGCTCTATCAACCTTGACTGCCACTATCCAGCATTACTTCCTAAAAAAAAAAAAAAAAAAAAAAAAAAAAACATGGAACAAGGCTGTCACATAGTCACCATTGACACTGCCCCTGCAAAGACAAACAGCAACTGACCTTCCCATGGGAACCCCCTCACCTGGTATGGGGCACTCTGCCACGGATTTAATCCATCTGCCTCTGAAACAAAGTTATTACACAAGTCAAGGTGCTGCATGGTAACTTAACAGCTCCAGCCATCCTGCATCAATCTAGGAATACCATCAATCGAGAAATGAACAGTACAGTCTTAGTCCCATTACACCCACACCCCAGACTATGCAGCAGGGCAGAGCAGCTCCAGGCCAAGCACACACAGAGGCCTGTGATGCAGGAGATGACAAATGAGGAGATGCAACAAGAGAAGACTCTCAGCAAGAAGAATGACCACAGGGACTGAGAGAAGGCAGAATGAGATGACCCAGGCAAGACCGACAGTGAGCCAATGAGGCTCGAAGAATCCTGGCAGAAGAAGATGCCAACAGAAGGACTCATTCCAGGAGCCACCTGGCAAAACCACAAAGATGGATGCCTGAGAACTGCACCATCAGCATCCTCTATCTATCTCCACATCCTTACAAGTCCTAATCTGCTATAATGGATCCCTGTGGTGCACAGCTGCTGATACAGCTCAGAACAAGACCATAAAAGACGTCCGACTCAACGCTTCTAAAGAGAGATGCGATTCCGATGGGCGGCCGAGCTCCCGAGTCAAAGGTTCGATGGTATCGGCACCGGGCCGAGGAATGCGGAGTTGGAGATGCTAAGGATGATGCCTGGCATTTTGGAATATCCCCTCAAAGGGGTAAGACAAAAGACCTGCAACACAGGATGCCCAAAAGACACAGAACACACAATAGACAAGTGACACGACACCCACCAGGACTGCTCTGCCCTGCGCACCTCAGCGTTGTGATCAAAAGTGAGACTTCCCCTTCACGTGGCCTAAGGGGCTCTTTCTCAGACATCCCCGACTCCAAAGCTTATTCAAAAACCCCTTCTGATGAGTCCCAACCCAGCACCCTGCTTTCATCCCCTCTGTGGGGTGTAGCCCTCGACTTATCCCTCGGATGTCTGGGGATGTGAATCCACGTCGGGTGCCAAAGACGGCCGCCTCTCCACCTGGGAAGTTCCTGCCCTCAGTGAGCTGTTCTCTCTTCGCTGGCTACAGTAAAGAAAACCAAACATCAGTGCATGAGCTGAACAGCACATCAGCCAAAACCCAACAATTCCACTACTCACCATCTCCTAAGAATGCCCGGGTCCTCGGCCCGCCTGCTCCGGCCACACTCAGAGGCCGACGCCGTCGTCGCAGGGTGCACCTGAGTTAAGAGGAGACAAGGTTCCGTGGCATTGCTGAAACCTGAGTGGGACCTCGCTCCTCCTCCCCACCTCCCCAACTTGCTGCAAATCCTCAACCATTGCTGAAGGCTACCCAGACAGCACCTCCAAATGGAAAAGGCAAAAGCTTCATCACAGATTCCTGTAATACTTCCAGAGGGCTCACAAGAGCAGCTTGAGGGGGCCAAACCAGCTCTGTCAGCTGGTCAGCAAGGGGGCTCAGCCCTGGTAGGCAAAATACAAGTGGAACACCTGGAACACACAAATGGATGCTCAGAGCTGCACCAGAATTTGGCACCCAAGCAATAACAACTGGTTCTGTCCACCAGTCACTGCTCACCTTGCTCACTTGACCTTGACTGCTGCTATCTGGCTTCACTTCCTAGAAAGAAGGACAGAGAACAACCCTGTAACACAGCCACCCTTTATACCACCCCTGAAAAGCCAAGCAATGACCAACCTTCCCAGGGGGAGAAGGGACAAAACAAAACAGAAAGGCACGTGCCCACACAGGGTCCAAAAGCGTCACATTGCCGGGGGAGTTTCCATCTGAAACCGTTCCACTGTGACCTCTTTCCACAAGGGTCTCTGTCACATTGGACCAGCAGTTTGAATGCTGCACACCACCTGTAAAACACACCAAAAAATGCTTACAGTTTCATCACTGATACAGCAACTCCAGTAGCACCCAGCTCTGTGCTGGAATCAATGCTCATCTCAGTTGCTGGTACTCATCCTGCTCACGGGTCCCCTGGTGCCCATACCCCACTCCACCTACCCCCCACTCTACTCCACAGGACAGAGCAGTTCCAAACACAAACACAAACAACACATGATGCTACAGTGTGACACAAGGATGATTAAAAAAGCCCTCAGCAAGAAGAACAACAGCAAGGATCGACACGATGCCAAAAGAGATGACCAATGGTATGGCAACCGTGGACACAGGAGGCTCTAAGGAGCAGAAGAAAAGACTGGAACAGTGACCTGTTCTAAGAACTGTCAGTCACAATGATCAAGATGGCTGTGAGACAGTGCCACATTCAGAATGCTCCCATATCCTGACAATCTTACAAGCCCCAGGACATTACAGCTCACAGCTGGAAAGGATGGATGGCAGCACAGCTGGGAACAAGGCCTCAAAAGACATCTGACTCGGTACTTCTGATCTGTGATGCCAAGACACAGCCAAGCCCACCATAAAAGAACAAATGAGATCGGCATCGTGCCAAGAAGAGTGAATGTTTGAGCACCTGGAGATGATGGCTGACACTTGCAATAAGCCCCCTGAGGGGAAAAGGCCTCCGAGATCTGATCCAAGAGATAACAAAGACACAGAAGACACGCTGGACAACACAACACAGGCTGGAACTGCTCTGTCCTGCACACCCTATGGTCTGATCACAAGTAGAGCCACTCCTTTCAGCTGGCTTAAGAGGCCCCTTAGAGGGCATCCCTTTCCCC
This sequence comes from Coloeus monedula, assembly GCF_965178545.1. NCBI lineage: Eukaryota > Metazoa > Chordata > Aves > Passeriformes > Corvidae > Coloeus > Coloeus monedula. Next base: position 914,782 of record NC_138786.1, read on the forward strand.
TATGCTAAGTTTTAAATCTCTCCTGGGAATTTCCAGCCTGCTATCCTCACATCTCTGGATCCCAGCCCCAACTTAGCTTTTGGATGACCGGTGACATGAATCCACACTGGACACAAAATGAGTCCACCTCAGCTGTCTCAGAAGGCCCCGTGATGGCTGGGTTAGCCTCTCCATCAGCTGCAGTAAAGAAAGCCAAAATCAATGCCTGAGTTTAGTAGCCAAACCCCAACAAGTCAGCTACTGACCATCTGTCCTAAGGGCACCCATGTCCTTGAGCATCCCTCTTCATCCCAAGACAAAGGTTGTGGCCATCATTATAATGGACACCTGGGTTAGCAAGAGTTATGTGGTGTTTCTGTGAACACAGTGGGTGCATCTGTGTGCCTTAAAACACATAAATGCATCTGCTGTGCTTGCAGGAAAGCCTGACAAGGCCCCTGAATAGACACCATTTCCCACCACACTACTTTCAAAACCTATCCTGGCACTTCCTAACTTGATACCCTGCTCATGCTCCCTCTCACAGTTGCAATCCTCAACTTACCTATCAGAAGCCTCCAGCTCAGACATCATCTCTAACACAGGGCAGGTTCCTCTCGTGGCACAATGAAGCTGCTGAAAATTTTGAAGTGTCATACTTGACACAAGCTGGAATCTCAAGAAGTTGCAATGCTCCTAAGGAAAAAAAAACAACAGAAAAACCAAACACGAAATTACAGAAGCACCTTACCACCCCTGAACACTCACCCCAAAACCATGAGCTTAAATACTCCATGCACTCAAAGTCATCTTCTTCATGGGGTCTCCAAAGCCTCTGCTGCTTTAGATGCCAAAACCACCTCCTAAAATACAGCCAACACAACCTGAAAGAGCTCCTTCATTAAGAGAACAGAAGAACTCTTCTCCCACCCCACCCCAGCCCACAAACACAAAGAGCTCCTGGGCCCCAGGGCTGGGGTTAATTGACCCCTGGCCGGGCCCGCCTCTCGCTCCCACCACGCCCGGGAAAAGGGAGGAGGCAATTTTACCAGAAGGGATCGAAGCCCTGGGAGGAGCTGCAGCTGTTTGGCTGCTCTGCCTTAAATTCCAGGTGAGCAAAGGGCTCCGTAGATGCCTTCTGTTTTCCTACAGCTGCATCCACTGAAAGGGTAAAAAAGCTTCTTGTTTTGGCAGCGTAGACAGATGAGTTGCATGATTCCTTGTTAAGTTCTGTAATTGGTCATTAGGAACTATTGGGTAGTACTCCATACAGGACTGTGTAGGGTGGAGAAGAATAGTAATAATTTACATGGTGTAACTCCTGTTGGGGCCTCTAATTAGGACTGTATTCACTATAAATGAAACTAAAAAAAGAATGGGCTCTCTGGCAGCAGGAGGGTTTTGTGTGTGCTGGGCTCTCTCCCTTGTGAGAGATTGGGTGCCAGTACCCAGCTAGAAGTGCCCTGAAGTACAGATTTAAATTCTTAAAATGCTGAAAAAGGGGGAGCTTCCTTCAATTGAACCCCTTAAAATGAGGGACTAGGGAGTGTTTGTCTCTACTTAAATAGATGCCATGGCAATAAATGGGCTCTCTTCTCTGAATCCCCTAAAATACAGGAAAAAGAGGGGTTTTCCTTATTTCAGGTGTCTCCAGTGATGGAAAAAGGGGTTTTTTTCCCCTCAGTTCAAACCCTTAAAAAGGAGGGACAGCAGGGCTTTTCCCTCAATTTAAACCATGGGATGATGAAAATGGGGGAGTTATGTTCAATTCCAACCCATAATATAGCATTGTCAAGGTTTTTCCTTTCTATTTAAACTGGAAAATGGGGATTCCCTGTCAAGTGATACCCCTAAGAGCATGGAAAAGGCAGGGTTTCCTTCAAGTGATACCCTTAAAATTGCAGAGGAAGGGGATTCCCCCTCAATTTAAACACAGACAATTATGGAAAAGGAAGTTTTTTCCCCTCCGTTTAAATCCCTTTTCTCCTCATAACCCCCCTTTTTTCTGGGGGCACTGGGGAAGGGCTGCCAAGATGAAAGGGGAAAGTGGAATGTTTCCCTGGGACCCCACATGCTGCCCTGCCTGCTCAGGTGCTGCCCCTTGGCACGAGGGGTTTTCCCTGGGCATTTTCTGGGAGCAGTGCTCTGTGCCCAGGTGCCTCCGGCTGCTCCCCAGCTGCTGCCGGATGCTCCGACCATTGTCCCTGGAGGGACACTCGGGATGCCCCCATTGCCCCTCTGGACCAGCAGCTCCCTGCACAGCTGTGCCCGGGGAACCCTCGGAGAGCGGCCTCTGGCAGGAGCCGCCCCCTCCTCATCCTGGCCGCTCACACCTGGGGCTGCTGCGCCTTGGGGCAGGGGCTGAGGAGGAGAAAGGTCCTGCTGCTCCTTCCCTGCCCTGCACAGCCCTTGGTGTGCCCCTGAAACACCGGGGTGCCGGGCTTTCCTTGCTGTGCGGGACTGGGTGGTTCTTTGATCCCAGACTCTGCTCTTCCCCGGGCACGGCACATGGACAGGGGGCAGAGATGGGCCCTCAGAGGGCTTTGTTGGGTTCCCGGTTCCTCCCTCAGCTCCTCCTTCCCTCTTTTCCCTTAACTCCCGCTCCACTCTTTGCCAATGGATTTGCCAACGTGACAGCTCAGCCTGCCAAGCTTTACTTCATCGCCTTCCACACTGTGATGGTGATAATCATTGTCAAGTAGGTTTTTTGGGATGGTTTTGTTATGAAAAAAGTATGTAATTCGTGCTATTATGTATAAAACTAGAATGTAATCAGACCATGTAGAGACAGTTTCAAAATCCCTCCACCTGCCTTTCTGAGAGAAAGATTTCACAACACTAAAAGAAGTTGTCTCACAATAAGTGAGGATTCCACCTAGGTGGGGTTGGATCTTATCACCGGGACATTTGCTCCATGACGACTTGATCACCACCTTCTGATATCTACATCTCATCTGATAAGGAATCGGACATTCCAGAAACGAAAAATAACTGTTCCAGGAACCAGAGATGGCCCATCCATCTTCAGAGATGGCCCATTCATCATCTAGGATGGACAATTCATCTGACCCAGGAAAGGCTTTGTGCAGCCCAACTCCGGGACAAGAAAACATCATGAATATGCTAAATTGCGAGACAAATAGAATTAATTCGGACTCTGCCCAAAAACTGTATAAGAAGGAACCAGCCGAAGCAGCACCCGTGAACTTGGGAGCTCTGGTGCGATAGAGGTCAGATCTGTGCGTGTTCACCCAGCTCCGACCCCGGGCTCGGGGCTGCTTTTCTGCATCGTGGCTTTCTGTGTGACCGATCTTTCGGCCGCGGAATAAAATCTATTTCTTTATTAAATTTAATTTGCCTGAATTTCTTTACCTCCCATTCATAACAACGATGGAACATGCGAAAAGCCAACATCACAATCCCATTTATAACAGAGGGATCCGCCGGAGGCACCCGCGGTGCTGCGGTCCTGCCCGCGGAGGGATCCGCCGGAGGGACTATTTGTGATGCGCTCCTGCCCGCGGAGGGATCAGCGCTGATGCCGCCCCGCCCGCCCAGCTGCTCTCGCTGCCTTTTCCCGCTCTCCCCTCTGCTCCCAGCGCTTCTCCTGCAAAGGGCGCGGCTTTTCCTGGGCTCTTTTCCTGCCGGGCTGCAGCGAGCGCTCCCCTCAAGGAGCAGGGGCAGCTTTGCTCGCGGCGGCAGCGATTCAACAGAGCAGGCCCGGAACAATTCCTGTTTAGCCGGGCTTTGAGCACATTCCTGAGCCAGCACCAGCAGCAGCGAGTGAGGCAGCGGCACATGAAGGAGGCTGCGGCTCTGGCCAGGCTGGGGAGGGGTTCCTCTGTAAAAGAAGAACAGGGAGAGACAAACCAGAAAGGGCAGGAAAAAAAGAAAAAGCCAAGACAAACTAAACTTTTTTTAAAAAATAATCCGGATCCAGAGGGACTTCTGGCTGGAGAACTTCCTGGGGAGCAATCCTGCCCCTCTGGGAGGCAATGCTAGGGCAACTCCAGCTGAAACCTGCACACAAACACCACAAAGATTTCAGATATTTGCAGGAAGCCACCACTTAGCAACTGCTGCTTAATAATTTATTCACTTTCCCATTCAATGGTACATTCAGTCCACAAGACTTCAACACCTTTCTGGTAGTTTTATTTACAGTCTGCAGCGTGTTCTGTAAAACACAGGAGTGCTCACAGACACACACACAACATAGGGATTTGCAAACATTTAAATAAGCACAGTTTATTCCAAAGGAAGTCTATGCACTACTTTTTCCATAAAAATTATAAAAAATACTTTAGTTACTGTATTTTACCTAAACCAAGATACTTGAGAATTCTTCCACAAGTGATGCCCCCTCCCCACAAAGGGCACTCCGACAAGAAGAAATTCAGGAGACTGCATCACCAAATAAAATCCTAATGGCAACTGCTTCAATCCCCCAGAAGAACAAAGAACTCCCACTCTGCATCCAGCAATCCCTGCTCTGCAGCCTGTCTGCATCTGCTTTTGTAGGGCTTGTGGGGCTTTTGCACTCACTTCCTTCTCCAGGGCAGTTCCCACAAAGAAAGAATGACTGAATTTCTGCAGACTGTCACTCGGCAATCCTGCATTTCACACATGCAAAGGGAAACACTTTCCTTTGAGCCCTTTATTTCAAGGAGTCTCTTTTTTACTGAGCATCCAGTGAGAACAGTGCCCAGTTGTGGCTGTTATTATTTCTCTGCTTTTGCTGCGTGGCAATATTGAGCTGGAGCTCTGCAGAACACCCACTGCAGCCCTTGTCTCACTGGGGCACACCGAATTGACAAAAAAAAGGCACAAAGATGAAACTCCTAAAGCAGCAGCAGCCCCAAGTCACTGAGCTGCTGCTTCCCACCACCAACACTCTGTGTCTCAGCAAACACTTCCAACACACGAGCCAAGGCCACAGGGGAGTGAAAAGCCCAGAGCCTGCGGGCAGGACAAGCACTCCATTGATCAGTAACAAACCAACACAGCTCAGCTGGATGGTGCACTTAAGACTGGACCTGGAAGCATCAGGAAAAGCCATTGGAACACAAGCTCAGCAGCACAGAATCCATTTGGCACCAGCTGATGAGATGGGAGGCTCTGTGTGGGACACGTTGTGCATTCAGCTTCAACAATGCCACAGCTCCACAGCAGCGCTGAAAAACTTCTGCTTTTAACAGCTGGAGAGGATTTTCTCAATGGAAGTGAAGCTGTCATTAACAGAGGAACAGCACACGATGCACAACATAACCTGCAATAAAAAGCTTTTGCTTTCCAGCATGTAAGCATCCAGGTTACTGGACTTTAGGTCATATCAACGAATCTGATGATAGATTTTTAAAAAATTTTTCTTGGAACTAAAAAAGTAAAATCTTCCATAAAATGATAAAGCACAAAAATACTCTCTCAGTACGTCTCAGGAAGCCATTTAATACCTTCCATGTCCTAGGAACAACTAGGCAAAACACTTGGAAAGTGTGAGCAGTAGAAATGTTGACCATTGAATGTTTGGCAGCCGTGTGCTCCAGCCCCTGGGAGGGGCTTGTCCCCCACTCCACACCAGTCCTGCAGCTCCCCAGCTTTTCTTCTTCTTCTTCTTCTTCTTCTTCGGGGGCTCATCCTCAGAGCTGCTGCTGCTGCTGCTGCTGCTGCTGCTGCTGCTGGAGGAGCTCGGATCCGAGTCGAAGTCGGAGGAGGAGGAAGAGCTGCTGGAGGAGGGGGAGGGGGAGGAGGAGGAGGAGGAGGAGCTGTCCTCACTGTCACTGTCCTCGGAGGAGGTAGAGGAGTCCTGGCTGTCAGAGGAGTCGCTGGCTGAGCTGTCACTGCTGCTGCTGCTGCTGCTGGAACTGGTCACACTTTTGGACCTGGGAGAGAACAAAGAGCTGAGCACAGCCCTGCCAGAGCCCATGGCACCGTGTTCTCTGCTCTGCTGGAATAATCCAAAGATCAATTTGTTGCCTTGAAAATTTCCAGGCCTCACCACCTAAGATGAATTCCTGTGCCCTCCCTCCCTTTCCCACTCCTGGATGAGTGGATTTTGGCCATTTGAGCAACGGCAGAGTGGCCCCAGGGCATGACATAGGCCAGCAGGACTGCAGAGAGGGGCAGAGAGGGAAAGCCGGCCAGGATCTCGTTCCCAGCCCTGAGCAGGGGCTTTACTGGCCTGACTGTCCTGTACTACCCGAGTTCTGGGGACAGTGAACCAGGCTCAGTCCCTGCCTCACCACTGGCACCGTGAAATTCTGGCACTGCAAGAGTCAGGGGAGGTTTCAGCAGTGATTTCAGCAAGGTCAGAGCTGCTCCCAGCAAAAGCTGTTCTTAGACTACTCCTGGCTGAAGAACCCCGAGTACCTGCCACTGCAGGATGCTTGTGACTTCCAGGTGGAGGAGAAGGGTGGAAACAATCCAAGATGAAGACAGAATGATGAACACAGCAAAGAGGATTTCTTTATGCTCTGCACTGTTTTGTCACGTTCAGCCCTTCCTGGGCTGTTCTCTGCTTGTTGTTCTCAAGATCAACATCTCCAACTAAGGGGGGGTGATGTGAATTCCAAGGAAGTACAATTCAATTCTCCCCTAGATCTTTCCCTAAAGTACAAGATACTGATTCACCTCCCTTCCCACCAGAGCCAATCAAAGACTATCCAAAAACGTAAATGATGATAATGCGGAATCTGGTCTCCATTAGAAAAATTAATGTAGTACTTTTTATCAGAGCTTTGGTTAAATGTAACAACGCAGGAAGTGCCTGTGCTCAGGTTATTGGAGAGTGCGAGGTTTTCTCATCGCATCAGCCCTGTCAGCTGACAAATGTGGCTGTGCACTAAGGCACAAAGCACCGACGTTTGCACACTACAGCTGGAATCTGCTATCTCCGTGTGCAGACACAACCACTGCTCATCACAGATAAACCCACAAGGGCTGCTCCAGCACTGACTTACCTGGGGAAAAACCAGCACTAAGAGGAGCAAAATAAAAAGCATGGGAGTAGTAGTTTCACCCTGAGCAGCTCCATGAGATGGGCAGGAATCAGAGGATCCCCTGAGTAACTCTGAACTTGCTTTTCCTGATCACCTTTCACAGAATCCATAGCAGCAACCCATGGACATCCCGTGTGTAGGTTTATTCCAAAACCCACTTGCAGAAACATCAGGATATTGCACCTAAAGCTGCCTCTGCCAGAGGGAAGCAAGAGCTGGGGCTGGGAGAGGAAACAGGCAGGAACTTGCTCTCAGGAGAGGCAGCACGTGGGCTGCTGGCACTGCCAGCAGGAGGACGCAGGTGGGAGCAGGTAAAATTCCAATACAAAATGCAACTGGGGAATGTGACGGTGCAGAGGCTGTAGGTTGGCAGTCTAAGACTTTGGGGTTTATCACAGCTCCGTGAAAGCACCGAATTTCGCCAGCAGGTACCACTCATCCTCCTCAGGACAAGCTTCCAAGAGTTCATCTCTCAATCTGTGCCCCAGTGTGGGCCAAGTGCTGGTGGAGCCTGGGCTGGCACCCTGAGCTCTCACCCCCAGCTGGCACCCCCAGGCCTTTCCAATGTGCCACTGCCACCCAAGCCACAATGGTGGGGCCTGAGGAAAGGAAGGAATGAGGAGGGACTTAGGACACAATCCTGCCCTTCAGACAGGCAGATTTACTGTGCTCCAGTCTCAAGGGGGCTCTCAGTGGATAACTCAAGCATCCCGCGTGGGACACTGGGGCCAAGGAGCAGCTGGAGGCAGCTCTGTCACCTGGGCTCACAGGGCTCTGCAGCAGCTGCTCTGCCCCAGCCTGTTCTGCTTAGGCCTGGGCTCCCTCATTACTGTTTATATCAAAAAAAACACACTCTGTGGAAAAAAGGCTGGTGCCTCTGGATGGCAGGAGAGGGCTCGGGATGGCACGGAGCATCCTTCCCCTTCTGGCCGGCAGAGCCGGCCCTGCATTCCCGGTGATGGGAAGAGACACCAGGTAGGGCTGCAGAGCTGGGCAGGGACAGCAACATTCCCTTCCTCTTGGAGTGGCAATTTGTCACATCCCTTCATTCCAGAATGAAATCATTCTGAGTAAAGAGCAGGCTCAGAGGTGAACTCCACTGAACTCTTGTGCCTGTGACCAAAACCCGCTGGAAATATGGAAATTGACGTCACCAGGAGCTTGGACCATTGGATTGCACAGAAATTAGGGGGTTGTGCTGCTGTCCTGCACAACGGGGCCGTCCTCTGGTTGCCCAGCATCCATGTCCAAGGAAGCCCTTCAGCACCTCCATCCTGAACCTGGCCACCCTCAGGAGGAGCTGAACAGCGACTCTGCACAGCAGCTTCAGCCACAATCCAGGCTCTGCTGATCTTTGCCATTTTGGTACCACCCCTACATGAAATTGGCATTTATTGCTTTTGTTTCATTCCAACGTGGGAACTCTGACCCCAGAATGTGGTGACTAAATAGTATCTGGGCTTTGCTGCAGAGCCTGTCCCTGCTGAACAGTGTCCAAAAGGGCTCCTTTCCTTCTTTTGTCCCACTCTAAAGCCCCTGCCTTGTCTGAGGAGGGCAGGTACCTGTCTCACAGCAGAGCCCTTCCTAAGGCTGCTGCCTGCCGTGGTTGGGATGATGCTGACAGTGCCAAGAGCTCCTCATCCCTCCTGGGAGAGAGCTGGGCAGCAGCCCCATCTCTTACTCGGGGGGAAGTTGTCCCTCCTTTTCCCACGGCCTCAAATCCAGGGGAAACCAACGTTCCACAGGTTCTGGAAAGGGAAGTGAGAGGGAAAGCCGTGGGGGGTGAGTCAGGCTTTGGAGACACACGTGAGGCTGAACATCCTAAAAAGCATTTATTAACAGAGTTGTGAATAATGAAGAGAGCAGAGCAACTCCCACATCTGGGAGGGTTTTTCTCTCCCTGTCTCCCGTTTTCCTGTCCATTGGAAAGGAGAAACTTTCCAAGGTACAACCTCTTGTCCAGGAAAGAACAACTCAGCCAGGGAGCGTCTCCCAAGGCAAGTGCAGGTGGATCATGATCCTTCCATGAACTCTTTTGACTTCGAAGCACCTTCCCTGTCTCCAGTGTCACCCAGGCCAGTCCCTACCTGAGCTTCCCATTTTCCATAGAATCCTAGAATGGTTTGGGTTGGAAGGATCACTGAAGACCATCCCTCTCCAACTCACAAGACTGCTCACAGCCCCAAGCTCGGTGTGCATTTTGGGGAAAGCCTTCCAGGAGCCATCCCAAACCCCTGCCCACTCACCCGGACAACAAAGCTCATTGTGAAGCCTCCACAGGGTCTTCCCATGTGTCAGGACCTGCTGGAGATGGACAGGAATGGCCCAGGAATTGTTCTGCACTGCTGTGCCGAGACTTCTGATCCACCTGCACGCTCTTTTTGATCAAAGACACCAAGAAAACCCACTGGGAAAAGCTCTGAGCCTTAGCGACTCATTTTTAATATTCCTCAGGGTAGGGAAGCTCACTTCTGAGACAAAGGGAGCGCAGGCCTGTTGAATGGGAAAGACTCAAAGCAAAGGTTTCAAAGCAAAAGGCCTCCTGGGTGTCCCTGCCTGTGGCTGCAGGGTTGGAATGAGATGATCTCTAAGGTTCCTTCCAACCCAAACCGTTCCATGATGATTCCGCAGATCATCCAGAATCCACCCCGGGCAGGAGTTCCCCTGCTGGACACAGCACCAGCCTGACAGAGCTCGAGGAGCATTTGGACAGCGCTGTCAGGCACAGGGAGGGATTGCTGGGATGTCCTGTGCAGGGCCAGGAGCTGAACTCGATGGTCCTTGTGGGTCCCTTCCAGCTCAGGGTATTTTATGCTTCTCTTGTATGATGATTCCACTAATGAGGATTCCACCGTGTTGTCCCTATTCTGGGGCTCTGGCACATCCTCAAAAGCCCTCTGGAAGGTGACACTGGGACTGAAAGCCAAGAGGATGGTGCCGTTCAGCCCAGCTGTCACACCCCGTGAGCCCAGCTGGTGGCAGAAGCTCTCTGGCACAGGAAATATCCGCAGGGCGATGGTGATGAAGAGCAGGAAAGTGAAGTCAGCGATGGCCAGGCTGGGGACGCGGATGGTGATGGGGTCCCTGCGGGTGCGGAAGCCGAGGAGCCAGAGCACAGCCCCGTTCCCACCATTCCAGACAGGCACAGGAGCAGCGTCACAGGGACTTTGCTCCAGTGGCTGCTGTCACAGTCGCTGCAGTTGTAGTGCTGCCCTCATGCCAGCTCCCGCTGGATGCCTTCCCACCGGGCTGCCTCCAGCAGGCAGGGCTGGCTCTCTCCGTGCCAGGGGACAATGTGCTCCTTGGGACACCTCTGCTGCTTCCCCTTCCCCTCACACAGCTGGAAGGGTGACAAACAGAGACACCTCAGCAATGCTGCTGACCCCCACACGTGGCTCTTCCCATCTTTTTCCACGCCCAGCTTCCATGTGGAGCAGCACAGGGAGAGGCGAGGGACAGATGGCAAGGAGGATGTGGGACACTGGTCTGGAGTGCCTGGCACAAAAGCTGGGGAGATACCTCCTTGCTGGCTTTGGACAGGACAGAGCTGGAGGAGGAAAACAACTGGAGAAGGGAAGGATTGCCCGTGGAGATATCATAGAGCAAGTGGCTTTGGGATGGACCGGACCTGGATTCTCAGGTGTCAGCTGAGATCACTGAGCTGCTGGATTCCTTCAGCAGGACGCTCGTTTCAACATTCCCCCCTTTCCCCACAAGATTTATAGCTCTTAATACCCTCCAGACAGCAATTCCCTGAAAAAACATGGATGACCAGGTTGCACCCCCATGAGGGGGCACTGATTAAGCTGAAAGAGAAGAGTCTGACCTTGTTTCCTCTGTTTCCTCTCGCAGCCTGGACAATCCCACTGGAGCAGACACGCTGTGGGTTCACATCACCTCACACACTGCAGCTGCTCTCCCTGGCTCAGGATCTTCAAGAGGTTCCCTGGAATGATCACTTGGGAAAGGGGAGCAAAGCCCAGCGGGTGAGCCCGAGGGGTGTCTGGTGTGGGCTCTGTCCCAGGTCCTTCCACAGCCCCCTGTTCTCCGTGCTGGCTCGTGTTCTCCAGGGCTCTCACAAACAGGGAACGATTCCAGAGCCTTTGACGGGAGCAGGGCTCTGGTTCTCATCTGCTCTTGTCTTTGTCCAGGAGATGAGGAACAGGAGAGAGCCTCAGCAACGAGACCTATGGGAAAAGCAGTTTGTCTCTGTGTCAGCTTCCTCTTCTGTTTTAAAGCAACCCCAATCCCAAAATCCTGTCTTTGAGCTGCCTGAACTTGCCCCCTCCCATTCCTGGGCTGGATCCTTTGGACCCTGCACTGCAAATGTGCTGCTGAACTTTGATTTCTGGTTCAAACCTACTTTTGCCACTTGTATACCACCATTTCAGTGGTACTTGCCCTTCACCACGCAGTTTCCAGGAGAATTCATGCAACAGTAAATTCTGTGCATGAGCTGGGGCACAGGCACACAGCAGAGGGGTGATTTGGGATTTCAGGAATGCCAGTTTTTCTGAGAGGAGGTGAATCAATGCTGCTCTCTTGGCTACAACCCTTAGGAAGTCTGAGGTTTCATCTGAGTCATCTACACTCCCTGGGGAGTCCGACAGCAGCATACAGAGAATTCCACGGAATTCCTAGAAAAAGCTGCAGAGAGGGGATTCCTACCCAGGCTGACATGTGCCTGGGAGCTGGGATGCTCCTGCTGGAAGCTGCTGTGCGTGGGGACCCTGGGACCAGAGCTGTCACCTCTCCTCCTTGCTGACACCCCGTTTGTGTCCCCAGCTATGGAACCTCACATCTCCTCACCATGCCAATCCTTCCAAGGGCAAACACTTGATGATCCATGAGCTAAAGGGGCTCCAGGAGAGGTGGAGAGGGACTTTGGACAAGGGCCTGGAGTGACAGGACAACAGGGGGAAATGGCTTCCCACTGCCAGAGGGTGGGTTCAGATTGGATATGAGGGAGAAATCCTTCCCTGTGAGGCTGGAGAGGCCCTGGCACACATTCCCAGGGATGCTCTGGCAGCCCCATCCCTGCAAGTGTTCCAGCCCAGGGTGGATGGGGTTTGTATCAACCTGGTCTGGTGGAAGGTGTCCCTGCTGGCAAAAGGGTGGGGGATCAGGTAAAAACAACCACAAGTGCTCCCAAGACTGAGGAGGAGCAGGATGAGCTCTGCTGAAGGGCTGCAAAGGGATCACAGCACCCCCAAATCTGTGCTCTCATTGAATCATTAAGGATATTGGCAGTAATTAACGTGGGCTCTCAGTGCTGATAACCTGGCTGCAAGTAGCTAATTGCTGTCCTTCCCTTGGGCTGTGTGAGCCTGCAGCAGAATGACAAAAATGGGAATTCTTGGCTCACCCGGGATTTATGAGGCCCAGGGGAGGTGTTTGCAATGAACCCGGAGCTCTTCCCGGAATGGGAGTTGATTCTGACAAGCAGCCAGCTGCCTCAGCCAGCACTGCCAGCATTGCCAGCATTCCAGTGCCAGCACCACCCCCCTGCTGCTGGAGGAACTATGACCCCTCAGGGAAGTGAAACCTGTCAGGAGAGGGAAGGCAGTCAGAGAGTGGACGTTCAGCACAGAAGGAGTGTTTCTAATCGGGGGAAATCAGGAGCCATTTGCAAAACTGTTCATGTGGAGCTTCTGACCAAAGTCACTTCCTCTGTAGCAAAAAACCCCAAGACAAATAACTCCGGAGAAGTGGAGCTCTGACAAAGCCAAAGTCACAATTTCTGACTCTCCCGTGACTGCACCCAGTCTTGGGGAGCAACACGAGGACAGGGCACAGAGAGGAGCTGGTGGGACAGCAGTGGGCACCTCCTGGTGATCTGGGCACTTTCTCCTTCGTGTTCCTGAGCTGGGAGGAGCCGCTTTAGGGTGTGGATCCCAAAGGAGCAAGGGGTGCCAGGAAGCGCCGCTGATGGGGACAGAGCCCCTGTGCCTGCTGCTGCCCCACACTGAACAGGTCAGTGGAATGTTCTCCTTCCTCCCTGCCCCACCTTCCTCTCCTCCTGCAGCTGCTCTGTTCCTGCCGCCCTCTCCCGGTGACCGCAGTGCCCTCCCCAGCTCCTCCCTGCTCTGCCCTGCTCTTCAATTCTGCATCTTGATACCAAAATGGGCCGGAATAAACTTTCTAACACTATGGGAAGCAGGAGGAAGCAGGAATTCTTTACCTGTGCAGGACACACAGGAGGATCTCTCCTTGTTCTCTGTGTGGGGGGAGACTTTACAGCAGGGGTTTTATCCATTAGAAACACACAGAGGCATTAAGGCATGGTTCTTGTCTGATACATAAACATCACTTTCCTAGGACTCATCTCCATGCATCCACCTCCTCCTGGGAGTCCTTTCATGATCCTGGAGGTTCATCAGGAGGGGTCTCTGGTGCTCCTATTCACTGAGTGCTGCCATATTAAAGGTGACCTCGCCTTGAACTTTTCCTTTGGCCATGCGCTGCTGCTTCTTGTTACAGAACTGCCCCAGAACCACTGCAGGCCTCCTGATCTGTTTCCCCACTGCCTCCAGCCTAATTTCTTGCCCTGTGTGCACACATTTAAATCCTTTTTTCTTTTTGACTAGTGGGTCTTTCAGCAACATCGGGGAACTGAAAATGTTTATTCTCTGTGTTCTTTATCAATCCCCACCAAAACAGCCCAACCCTCCCACCTCCCTCTCCCACCCCACCATTCCCACCGCCCTCCTCCCCTGCACATCTCACTTCTCTCCACCGAACCCTTCCCACTGCAGGGAGCTGCTGAGGAGCTGCTTGGTCCATCCCTGGATTCTCCAAGCACTGACTGCCCATCCACTCTGACCACAGCCGGGGCCACATCCCAGCGCCTGCCCAGCGTCCATCCATGGAGGTGAGCTCCGTGTCCCCACCTTCTGCCTCACCCACCGAAGGAGATGATCCATGTGAGATAGATGTCACCAGTGTGGCCATACACAGTGTGACACTGCTCATCTGCCTCTGTGGGCTGGCTGGGAATGGGGCTGTCCTCCGCCTCCTCACGCTCAAAGTCCACAATGCCCGCATCTTTGACCTGGCTGCTGTTGACTTCATCTTCCTCCTCTTCGCTCTCCCCTCCACCCTGCTCTTCCTGCTGGAGGACGTGTCCTGCTCTCCTATCATGCCTGAGGTGTATGTGAGCTTCCTTTTCCAGCTGTCCATGGTCTCCTGCTACTGGGGGCTGTTCTGGGTGGCACGCCTCGGCGTGATTAACAACCTGAGAAAGCTCTTCCAGCTCTGCTGGTGCCACCCTCCCCTGCGTGTGTTGTGGGTGGTTGACAGTGTCCAATTCTGGGCCTTCTTCGCTCTCTTCACTGTCATTCCCACAATGACATTCCTGTGCCCATCACACCAGCAGGAGCACTGCCGGGTGGTTCTCATCTCCATGTTTGCCGTCATCCTGCTCCTCTTTGCTGCACCCGTGGTCATCACCCGCACAATCGACATCGTTAAAGCCAAGTGTGGCTCCCAGCAGCAGCAACCCAAGACGCGCGACATCGTTATCTTCCTTGTTGTGCTCTTCACTCTCTTTCTCAGCCTCTGGAATTTCCTGCAGCAGCTCAGTTACACGGTTGTGTCCTCCCAGGTTTTTTTCCTGCTCACCTGCATCCACAGCACCATCAAACCCTTCATCTACTTCTTGGCAGGGAGGTGCTGGAGCCCCTGCTCCATGGGGTCCCTCCGGCTCTCGCTCCAGAGGGTCTTTGAGGAGCAGAAAGACAAAACCACCCGCAGCAAGGATACCAACAGGGACACGGGGGTTTGAGCCTGTTGATCCCTTCCCCTGTGCTGCTGAAGGACCCCGGGACAGTGACTGAGGGATTCCTTGAGCCATCGGATTTATAAATATTGACCGTATTACCACCCCCTCCCATGCTGGATTCCTGCAGGAGAAGCGAGCAGGGGCAGTGCCAAGGGCAGTGTGGGAGGGATGCTCTGCAGGGAGCACACTGGAGCATGGATTTCCTCCTCCCTCCCAGCTCCACGTGGCTCCAAGCAGCACAGCCGGGCTCAGTCCTGTTCCCTGGCTCTATTCCCCATGGAATGACCCTCACTGCCTCTGGGCCCCAGGGAATAAACTCCTTCTCCTTTGGCTCAGCAGATGAGTTTCATGGCGTTTTGAGGGAGCTCTTTCCCGGACAGGGTGCGACAGGTTAAGCCCTGGGGACACAGCCAGCACGGGGCAGCGGTGATTCCCCAAATCTCTGCGGGGCTGGTGCCTCTGGGTGGCAGGAGAGGGCTCGGGATGGCACGGAGCATCCTTCCCCTTCTGGCCGGCAGAGCCGGCCCTGCATTCCCGGTGATGGGAAGAGACACCAGGTAGGGCTGCAGAGCTGGGCAGGGACAGCAACATTCCCTTCCTCTTGGAGTGGCAATTTGTCACATTCCTTCATTCCAGAATTAAATCATTCTGAGTAAGAGCAGGCTCAGAGGTGAACTCCACTGAACTCTTGTGCCTGTGACCAAAACCCGCTGGAAATATGGAAATTGACGTCAGCAGGAGCTTGGACCATTGGATTGCACAGAAATTAGGGGGTTGTGCTGCTGTCCTGCACAACGGGGCCGTCCTCTGGTTGCCCAGCATCCATGTCCAAGGAAGCCCTTCAGCACCTCCATCCTGAACCTGGCCACCCTCAGGAGGAGCTGAACAGCGACTCTGCACAGCAGCTTCAGCCACAATCCAGGCTCTGCTGATCTTTGCCATTTTGGTACCACCCCTACATGAAATTGGCATTTATTGCTTTTGTTTCATTCCAACGTGGGAACTCTGACCCCAGAATGTGGTGAATAAATAATATCTGGGCTTTGCTGCAGAGCCTGTCCCTGCTGAACAGTGTCCAAAAGGGCTCCTTTCCTTCTTTTTCCCACTCTAAAGCCCCTGCCTTGTCTGAGGAGGGCAGGTACCTGTCTCATAGCAGAGCCCTTCCCAAGGCTGCTGCCTGCCGTGGTTGGGATGATGCTGACAGTGCCAAGAGCTCCTCATCCCTCCTGGGAGAGAGCTGGGCAGCAGCCCCATCTCTTACCCGGGGGGAAGTTGTCCCTCCTTTTCCCACGGCCTCAAATCCAGGGGAAACCAACATTCCACTGGTTCTGGAAAGGGAAGTGAGAGGGAAAGCCGTGGGGGGTGAGTCAGGCTTTGGAGACACACATGAGCTGAAACATCCTAAAAAGCATTTATTAACAGAGTTGTGAATAATGAAGAGAGCAGAGCAACTCCCACATCTGGGAGGGTTTTCTCTCCCTGTCTCCCGTTTTCCTGTGCATTGGAAAGGAGAAACTTTCCAAGGTACAACCTCTTGTCCGGGAAAGAACAACTCAGCCAGGGAGCATCTCCCAAGGCAAGTGCAGAAGGAGCTGTCTTGGTTTGAAAGACAAGGAGAGAATCTCCTTTGGAATGGAGAATATGACCCCCTTCCCTCCGAATGATTCTAACTTTGAAATGAAGGGGCTTTCAGGCAAAGCTGTGGGAGAAGGAATCACAGTCCTTCACTGGCATGTGTGTGTGTAACAGGGAAACAAACACCAGCAATGGCAGCCACAGGTAACAAAGGGAAAAGGAGCAGCAAACCCACTGACCTCCCAGTGCCTCCTGGAGCATGGATATTCCCATGCAGAGCTGCCTATTTAACACCAGCTGTGCCAGGAACCAGCAGAGCTTCCAGGGAAGCTCAGAAAAGTCGGGACAAGGACAGGTTTATATTCCATAGAATTTGCTGTTTGTAACCTTCATCCCTCAGCCCTCCCATGTCCCTGGGGGCACCTGACAGAGTTCCCTGGAATTCAGCTGCCTGCACCCCCCGAGCTCGGGCTCCAGGTGATGTTTTAAAGCAGGAGAAGGCGCTGGCATTATCCCGTTCCCCATCCCGTTCCCCATCCCGTTCCCCATCCCGCTCTCCCGCTCCTCGCTCACCGCCCGGGCCCGTCCGTGCCCGCCCGCCCCAACCGCTCCCGCCGGTTCCAACTGGCCGCGCGCAGCCCCGCCCCGCCTTCCCATTGGCCAGACCTGGCCCGCCCCGCCTCCCCATTGGCCAGACCTCGGCCCGCCCCGCTCTCCATTGGCCTTTGGCCCCGTCAATCACGCGGCAAACCCCGCCCACCCCACCGCCCGCAGGCGCTGTTGCCGTGGCGGCCGCTGGAATGCGGCCCGGGCACATCCCCAAGGGAAAAGGAGGCACAAAATGAGGAATTGCGAAGTCAAAGGGGAAGGCTGCGCAGCGCCCGCGGCGCCCCGAGAGCGAGGAGCAGCCCCCGCTCCTCTCCCCGTCTTCGTTTCCCACCCCAAGCCCTGCACGTTATCAGGGAGCAGCCCCAACCCTCTCCCATCATTACCTCTGATATATTCCGTGGTTTTTCCAAACTGCTGAATTTATTGTGCTGAAGAGCCGCTTCGTTCAGCACACACCGGCCCATAGAGCTGCATAGAAAAGTGCTGCGATACAATTCCAGGCTTCCCCAGCCCATGTGCAGGTGTCACCCCCAGCCCTCCCAGGGGCTCCCAGTTCCCAGGGCAGAGCAGAACCAGCACCCAGCCAGCAGCCCCTCGGGCCTGGGAGCTGGGGGGCACTTCCAGAAGTACACCATGCCTTGGAGCAAGCTGGCCAAACAATTCCACACCTAAACCCTTCAATCCCTGCACGTCAAGGCAGACTCCCAAATGCCCAAGAATTCGCAGCTGCCATGGAAAAGTTAAAAGATCAACGTCTGCCTGAACTGCATTTGCAGAGTCCAATTGCACCCATTTTGCTCTGCCTCACGCTGGCAAATTGCCCAGAACGTGCTGTGTACAACAGCCTGGAAACCATGGAAAACTCCTGACACTGGTATCCCGACTCTGCCTCCTGCAGACACCCAGCTCAGGGAAAGCTTTGCAGCAAAGCCCATCCCAAAGGAGCTGTTTTCCCCGAGGAAGCCCAGCAGCGGCAGCGCTGCCCCAGAGCACAAAGCAGCAGCTCTGCTGGGGAAGAGCATCCTTCAGTTCCTCTGCTGCTCACTTGACCACAGAGCTGTTCCTAGGCCACATTCACCTGCCTGGAGCACCCGAGTGCCCGGAGCTGGGCTGGCACCGGCACAGGCGGCACGGGCAGGATGGCCCAGGGGCTCAGCACGGCCCCGGCTGCTCCGGGAGTGCCACGGCAAAGATGTGCCTGGTCCCGGCTGGAGCGGGGCAGGAGCGGGGCTGTCGGGGGCAAGGCGGCCCCGGGGGGCTCTGGGCGTGTGCGAGGGGTCAGGAGGGGTCAGGAAGGCTCTGGATGCTGCCGATCCCAAATGTCCGCGCTGGAGAGCAGCAGAGCCCGACGGGCAGTGCTTCAAGGTGGGGAGAGGCTGCCGGGCAGGAAACCTGCGGGATGGGATGGGATGGGATGGGATGGGATGGGATGGGATGGGATGGGATGGGGATGGGATGGGATGGGATGGGATGGGATGGGGATGGGATGGGGATGGGATGGGGATGGGATGGGGATGGGGTGAGGATGGGGTGAGGATGGGGTGGCGATGGGGTGGCGATGGGGTGGCGATGGTGATGGAGAGCAGGAATGAGAATGGGATGGGGATAAGACAGGGAGCAGCTCAGCTGTGCTTCCTTGGGCCGGGGGAGGTTTTGCAATGATCCCGGAGCTCTTCCCAGAATCGGAGTTGCTTCTGACAAGTACAGATCTGCCTCACCAACACAGCCAGCATAGCCAGCATTCCAATGCCACCAGCATCCCCCTGCTGCTGGAGGGACCATGACCCCTCAGGGAAGAGAAATGAGGAATGGTAGGAGCCTGTTGGGAGAGGGAGTGTAGTCGGGGAATGGGACATGCTGCAGGGAAGGAGTGTTTCTAACCAGGGGGAAATCATGAACCTTTTCAAAATTGTTCATGCAAATTGTTCATGCAAAATTGTTCATGCAAAACCATCTGTAGCAAAAAAACCCCCAAGACAAATAACTCTGGGCAAGTGGAGCTCTGACACACCTAAAGTCACAATTTCCAACTCCCCCGTGACTCCACCGAGCCTGAGGGAGCAACACGAGGACAGGGCACGGAGAGGAGCTGGTGGGACAGCAGTGGGCACCTCCTGGTGATCTGGGCACTTTCTCCTTCGTGTTCCTGAGCTGGGAGGAGCCGCTTTAGGGTGTGGATCCCAAAGGAGCAAGGGGTGCCAGGAAGCGCCGCTGATGGGGACAGAGCCCCTGTGCCTGCTGCTGCCCCACACTGAACAGGTCAGTGGAATGTTCTCCTTCCTCCCTGCCCCACCTTCCTCTCCTCCTGCAGCTGCTCTGTTCCTGCCACCCTCTCCCGGTGACCGCAGTGCCCTCCCCAGATACCCCCTCTTTTCCTGTGCATCCTGTCTGTATCTTAATACCCAAATGAGCCAGAACAAACTTTCTAACACAATGGGAAATGTGAGGAAGCAGGAATTCTTTACCTGTGCAGGACACACAGGAGGATCTCTCCTTATTCTGTGTGTGGGGAGACTTTACAGCAGGGTTTTATCCATTATAAACACACAGAGGCATTCAAATCTGTTTCTTATCTAATACACAACAATCACTTTCCTAGAACGAATTTCCATGCATTCACCTCCTCCTGGAAGTCTTTTGATGGTCCTGCAGATTCATTAAGAGGGGTCTCTGCTGGTCATACTCACGGAATGCTTCAGTATTAAAGGTAACCTTGCCTTGAGCTATTTTTCTGGGTGTGCACTGTTGCTTCTTGTTACAGAACTGCCCCAGAACCACTGCAGGCCTCCTGATCTGTTCCTGCACCGGCTCCAGCCTCATTTCTAGCCCTGGGTGCACACATTTAAATTCTTTCATCTTTTTGACTAGTTGGTTGTTACTGCCTGTTCTGAGCTTCCCCTCCCCAAGACACTTGCCTCTGCCATGTGCTCCGAGGTTCTTTCTTCTAAGCGTGGGCAAAACCAAATGTAACTCAAGCTCTTTAGCAGTGTCTGATTTGCCGGTCACCCTGGGTCCGCCCCCAGTCCTCCTCTCTCACCTTCTCCGAATAAAAGACAAAATCGAGAGAGGCCCCGTCCTCTCTTGGCTCAGCTTCCTTCCTGTGAACACCTCTTGTCGTCTGTCTCATTTGAAAGCTTCTAACGGCGGGAAATTGAGCGAGCAGAGAGGTATATTTCTCCCTGTTTGCTTCTGCTGATGGTATTTGCTCTGCAGCTGATACAGATACCGATTTTAGAGCTACTGAAGTGCTAGATTGCCCGTGCTACCTCTCTGGGCTGCTCGAGGTTTTCTAAGGCATTAAACTATTAGCCTAGCCGGTATAAAGCTGAAAAGATACCCTCCACAGTTGGTCTTTTCAGCAACATCAGGGAACTGAAAATGTTTATTCTCTATGTTATTTATCAATCCACTGCTGCACAGCCCAACCTTCCCACCTCCATCTCCCACCCCACCATTCCCACCACCCTCCTCTCCTGCACATCTCACTTCTCTCCACCGAACCCTTCCCACTGCAGGGAGCTGCTGAGGAGCCACTTGGTCCATCCCTGGATTCTCCAAGCACTGACTGCCCATCCACTCTGACCACAGCCGGGGCCACATCCCAGCGCCTGCCCAGCGTCCATCCATGGAGGTGAGCTCCGTGTCCCCACCTCCCACGTCACCCACCGAAGGAGCTGATCTATGTGAGATGGATGTCACCGACGTGGCCATACACAGTGTGACACTGCTCATCTGCCTCTGTGGGCTGGCTGGGAATGGGGCTCTCTTCTGCCTCCTCAGACGGATAGGGCGTACTGCCAGCATCTTTGGCCTGGCTGTCGCCGACTTCATCTTCCTCCTCCTTGTGCTCTCCTCCGCCCTGGTCTTCGTGCTGGAGGACGTGTCCTGCTCTCCTATCCTGCCCCTGATGTACGTGAGCTTCCTTTACCTGGTGTCAGTGATCTCCTGCTACTGGGTGCTCTTTTGGATGACAGCCATGAGCACCAAAAAGGACATGAAAAAGCTCTGCAAGCTCTGCTGCCACTGTGACCTTCCCTATCCCATGATGTGGGTGCTGTGGGGCGCTCAGTGCTTGGCCTTCTTCGCTCTCTTCACTGCCATTCCCACGGTGACATTCCTGTGCCCATCACACGAGCAGGAGCACTGCCGGGTGGTTCTCACCTCCATGTTCATTGTCATCCTGCTCCTCTTTGCTGCACCCGTGGCCATTTCCAGCACAATCAACATCGTTAAAGCCAAGTGTGGCTCCCAGCAGCAGAAACCCGAGAGGTTCGATGTCGTTGTCTTCCTCCTTGTGCTCTTGGCTCTCCTCCTGAGCCTCCTGAATTTCCTGCAGCAGCTCGGTTACATCGTTGTGTCCTCCCAGGTTTTTTTCCTGCTCGCCTGCATCCACAGCACCATCAAACCCTTCATCTACTTCTTGGCAGGGAGGTGCTGGAGCCCCTGCTCCGTGGGGTCCCTCCGGCTCTCGCTCCAGAGGGTCTTTGATGAACGGAAAGACAAAACTGCCCACAGCAAGGATACCAACAGAAACACGGGGGTCTGAGCCTGTTGATCCCTTCCCCTGTGCTGCTGAAGGACCCTGAGACAGTGACTGAGGGATTCCTTGAGCCATCGGATTTATAAATATCCAGAATATCAACCTCCCCCGGCCTGTATTCCTGCAGGAGAAGGGAGCAGGGGCAGTGCCAAGGGCAATGTGGGAGGGATGCTCTGCAGGGAGCACACTGGAGCATGGATTTCCTCCTCCCTCCCGCCTCCACGTGGCTCCAAGCAGTGCAGCCGGGCTCAGTCCTGTTCCCTGGCTCTATTCCCCATGGAATGACCCTCAGTGCCTCTGGGCTCCAGGGAATAAACTCTGTTTCCTTTAGCTCAGCAGATGAGTTTCATGGCGTTTTGAGGGAGCTCTTTCCCCGGAGAGGGTGGGACAGGTTAAGCCCTGGGGACACAGCCAGCACGGGGCAGCGGTGATTCCCCAAATCTCTGCGGGGCTGGTGCCTCTGGGTGGCAGGAGAGGGCTCAGGATGGCACGGAGCATCCTTCCCCTTCTGGCTGGCAGAGCCGGCCCTGCATTCCCGGTGATGGGAAGAGACACCAGGTAGGGCTGCAGAGCTGGGCAGGGAGAGCAACATTCCCTTCCTCTTGGAGTGGGAATTGTCACATTCCTTCATTCCAGAATGAAATCATTCTGAGTAAAGAGCAGGCTCAGAGGTGAACTCCACTGAACTCTTGTGCCTGTGACCAAAACCCGCTGGAAATATGGAAATTGACGTCAGCAGGAGCTTGGACCATTGGATTGCACAGAAATTAGGGGGTTGTGCTGCTGTCCTGCACAACGGGGCCGTCCTCTGGTTGCCCAGCATCCATGTCCAAGGAAGCCCTTCAGCACCTCCATCCTGAACCTGGCCACCCTCAGGAGGAGCTGAACAGCGACTCTGCACAGCAGCTTCAGCCACAATCCAGGCTCTGCTGATCTTTGCCATTTTGGTACCACCCCTACATGAAATTGGCATTTATTGCTTTTGTTTCATTCCAATGTGGGAACTCTGACCCCAGAATGTGGTGACTAAATAATATCTGGGCTTTGCTGCAGAGCCTGTCCCTGCTGAACAGTGTCCAGAATGCCTCATTTCCTTCTTTTTTCCCACTCTAAAGCCCCTGCCTTGTCTGAGGAGGGCAGGTACCTGTCTCATAGCAGAGCCCTTCCTAAGGCTGCTGCCTGCCGTGGTTGGGATGATGCTGACAGTGCCAAGAGCTCCTCATCCCTCCTGGGAGAGAGCTGGGCAGCAGCCCCATCTCTTACCCGGGGGGAAGTTGTCCCTCCTTTTCCCACGGCCTCAAATCCAGGGGAAACCAACGTTCCACTGCTTCTGGAAAGGGAAGTGAGAGGGAAAGCCGTGGGGGGTGAGTCAGGCTTTGGAGACACACGTGAGGTGAAACATCTTAAAAAGCATTTATTAACAGAGTTGTTAATAATGAAGAGAGCAGAGCAACTCCCACATCTGGGAGGGTTTTTCTCTCCCTGTCTCCCATTTTCCTGTGCATTGGAAAGGAGAAACTTTCCAAGGTAGAACCTCTTGTCCGGGAAAGAACAACTCAGCCAGGGAGCATCTCCCAAGGCAAGTGCAGAAGGAGCTGTCTTGGTTTGAAAGACAAGGAGAGAATCTCCCTTGGAATGGGGAATATGACCCCCTTCCCTCCGAATGATTCTAACTTTGAAATGAAGGGGCTTTCAGGCAAAGCTGTGGGAGAAGGAATCACAGTCCTTCACTGGCATGTGTGTGTGTAACAGGGAAACAAACACCAGCAATGGCAGCCACAGGTAACAAAGGGAAAAGGAGCAGCAAACCCACTGACCTCCCAGTGCCTCCTGGAGCATGGATATTCCCATGCAGAGCTGCCTATTTAACACCAGCTGTGCCAGGAACCAGCAGAGCTTCCAGGGAAGCTCAGCAGAGTCGGGACAAGGACAGCTTCATGTTCCATAGAATTTGCTGTTTGTAACCCTCATCCCCCAGCCCCCCCAATGCCCCTGGGGGCACCTGACAGAGTTCCCTGGAATTCAGCTGCCTGCACCCCCCGAGCTCGGGCTCCAGGTGATGTTTTAAAGCAGGAGAAGGCGCTGGCATTATCCAGCTCCCCATCCCGTTCCCCCGCTCCCCCATCCCGTTCCCCATCCCGTTCCCCCGTTCCCCATCCCGTTCCCCGTCCCGTTCCCCCACCGTTCCCCGTCCCGTTCCCCATCCCGTTCCCCCATTCCCCCATCCCGTTCCCCATCCCGTTCCCCCATTCCCCCATCCCGTTCCCCGTCCCGCTCTCCCGCTCCTCGCTCACCGCCCGGGCCCGTCCGTACCCGCCCGCCCCAACCGCTCCCGCCGGTTCCAACTGGCCGCGCGCAGCCCCGCCCCGCCTCCCCATTGGCCGCCGGCCCCTTCAATCACGCGGCAAACCCCGCCCACCCCGCCGCCCGCAGGCGCTGTTGCCGTGGCGGCCGCTGGAATGCGGCCCGGGCACATCCCCAAGGGAAAAGGAGGCACAAAATGAGGAATTTGGAAGTAAAAGGGGAAGGCTGCGCAGCGCCCGCGGCGCCCCGAGAGCGAGGAGCAGCCCCCGCTCCTCTGAGGGCCCATCTCTGCCCCCTGTCCATGTGCCGTGCCCGGGGAAGAGCAGAGTCCGGGATCAAAGAACCACCCAGTCCCGCACAGCAAGGAAAGCCCGGCACCCCGGTGTTTCAGGGGCACACCAAGGGCTGTGCAGGGCAGGGAAGGAGCAGCAGGACCTTTCTCCTCCTCAGCCCCTGCTCCAAGGCGCAGCAGCCCCAGGTGTGAGCGGCCAGGATGAGGAGGGGGCGGCTCCTGCCAGAGGCCGCTCTCCGAGGGTTCCCCGGGCACAGCTGTGCAGGGAGCTGCTGGTCCAGAGGGGCAATGGGGGCATCCCCAGTGTCCCTCCAGGGACAATGGTCGGAGCATCCGGCAGGAGCTGGGGAGCAGCCGGAGGCACCTGGGCACAGAGCACTGCTCCCAGAAAATGCCCAGGGAAAACCCCTCGTGCCAAGGGGCAGCACCTGAGCAGGCAGGGCAGCATGTGGGGTCCCAGGGAAACATTCCACTTTCCCCTTTCATCTTGGCAGCCCTTCCCCAGTGCCCCCCCCAAAAAAGGGGGGGTATGAGGAGAAAAGGGATTTAAACGGAGGGAAAAAGCTTCCTTTTCCATAATTGTCTGTGTTTAAATTGAGGGGGAATCCCCTTCCTCTGCAATTTTAAGGGTACCAGTTGAAGGAAACCCTGCCTTTTCCATGCTCTTAGGGGTATCACTTGACAGGGAATCCCCATTTTCCAGTATTCTCCAGTTTAAATAAAAGGGAAAAACCTTGACAATGCTATTTTATGGGTTGGAATTGAACATAACTCCCCCATTTTCATCATCCCAAGGTTTAAATTGAGGGAAAAGCCCTGCTGTCCCTCCTTTTTAAGGGTTTGAATTGAGGGGGAAAAAAACCCCTTCTTCTATCACTGGAGAGACCTGAAATAAGGGAAACCCCTCTTTTTCCTGTATTTTAGGGGATTCAGAGAAGAGAACCCATTTATTGCCATGGCATCTATTTAAGTAGAGACAAACACTCCCTAGTCCCTCATTTTAAGGGGTTCAGTTGAAGGAAGCTCCCCCTTTTTCAGCATTTTAAGAATTTAAATCTGTACTTCAGGGCATTTCTAGCTGGGTACTGGCACCCAATCTCTCACAAGGGAGAGAGCCCAGCACACACAAAACCCTCCTGCTGCCAGAGAGCCCTTTCTTTTTTTAGTTTCATTTATAGTGAATACAGCCCTAATTAGAGGCCCCAACAGGAGTTACACCATGTAAATTATTACTATTCTTCTCCACCCTACACAGTCCTGTATGGAGTACTACCCAATAGTTCCTAATGACCAATTACAGAACTTAACAAGGAATCATGCAACTCATCTGTCTACGCTGCCAAAACAAGAAGCTTTTTTACCCTTTCAGTGGATGCAGCTGTAGGAAAACAGAAGGCATCTACGGAGCCCTTTGCTCACCTGGAATTTAAGGCAGAGCAGCCAAACAGCTGCAGCTCCTCCCAGGGCTTCGATCCCTTATGGTAAAATTGCCTCCTCCCTTTTCCCGGGCGTGGTGGGAGCGAGAGGCGGGCCCGGCCAGGGGTCAATTAACCCCAGCCCTGGGGCCCAGGAGCTCCTTGTGTTTGTGGGCTGGGGTGGGGGAAGAGTTCTTCTGTTCTTTTATTGAAGGAGCTCTTTCAGGTTGTGTTGGCTGTATTTTAGGAGGTGGTTTTGGCATCTAAAGCAGCAGAGGCTTTGGAGACCCCATGAAGAAGATGGCTTTGAGTGCAGGGAGTATTTAAGCTCATGGTTTTGGGGTGAGTGTTCAGGGGTGGTAAGGTGCTTCTGTAATTTCCTGTTTGGTTTTTTGTTGTTTGTTTTTTCCTTAGGAGCATTGCAACTTCTTGAGATTCCAGATTGTGTTAAGTATGACACTTCAAAATTTTCAGCAGCTTCATTGTGCCACAAGAGGAACCTGCCCTGTGTTAGAGATGATGTCTGAGCTGGAGGCTTCTGATAGGTAAGTTGAGGATTGCAACTGTGAGAGGGAGCATGAGCAGGGTAGCAAGTTAGGAAGTGCCAGGAGAGGTTTTGAAAGTAGTGTGGTGGGAAATGGTGTCTATTCAGGGGCCTTGTCAGGCTTTCCTGCAAGCACAGCAGATGCATTTACGTGTTTTAAGGCACACAGAAACACCACATAACTCTTGCTAACCCAGATGTCCATTATAATGATGGCCACAACCTTTGTCTTGGGATGAAGAGGGATGCTCAAGGACATGGGTGCCCTTAGGACAGATGGCCAGTAGCTGACTTGTTGGGGTTTGGCTACTAAACTCAGGCATTGATTTTGGCTTTCTTTACTGCAGCTGATGAAGAGGCTAACCCAGCCATCACGGGGCCTTCTGAGACAGCTGAGGTGGACTCCTTTTGTGTCCAGTGTGGATTCATGTCACCGGTCATCCAAAAGCTAAGTTGGGGGCTGGGATCCAGAGATGTGAGGATAGCAGGCTGGAAATTCCCAGGAGAGATTTAAAACTTAGCATAGGGGAAAGGGATGTCCTCTAAGGGGCCTCTTAAGCCAGCTGAAAGGAGTGGCTCTACTTGTGATCAGACCATAGGGTGTGCAGGACAGAGCAGTTCCAGCCTGTGTTGTGTTGTCCAGCGTGTCTTCTGTGTCTTTGTTATCTCTTGGATCAGATCTCGGAGGCCTTTTCCCCTCAGGGGGCTTATTGCAAGTGTCAGCCATCATCTCCAGGTGCTCAAACATTCACTCTTCTTGGCACGATGCCGATCTCATTTGTTCTTTTATGGTGGGCTTGGCTGTGTCTTGGCATCACAGATCAGAAGTACCGAGTCAGATGTCTTTTGAGGCCTTGTTCCCAGCTGTGCTGCCATCCATCCTTTCCAGCTGTGAGCTGTAATGTCCTGGGGCTTGTAAGATTGTCAGGATATGGGAGCATTCTGAATGTGGCACTGTCTCACAGCCATCTTGATCATTGTGAGTGGCAGCCCTTAGAACAGGTCACTGTTCCAGTCTTTTCTTCTGCTCCTCAGAGCCTCCTGTGTCCACGGTTGCCATACCATTGGTCATCTCTTTTGGCATCATGTCGATCCTTGCTGTTGTTCTTCTTGCTGAGAGCTTTTTTAATCATCCTTGTGTCACACTGTAGCATCATGTGTTGTTTGTGTTTGTGTTTGGAACTGCTCTGTCCTGTGGAGTAGAGTGGGGGGTAGGTGGAGTGGGGTATGGGCACCAGGGGACCCGTGAGCAGGATGAGTACCAGCAACTGAGATGAGCATTGATTCCAGCACAGAACTGGGTGCTACTGGAGTTGCTGTATCAGTGATGAAACTGTAAGCATTTTTTGGTGTGTTTTACAGGTGGTGTGCAGCATTCAAACTGCTGGTCCAATGTGACAGAGACCCTTGTGGAAAGAGGTCGCAGTGGAACGGTTTCAGATGGAAACTCCCCCGGCAATGTGACGCTTTTGGACCCTGTGTGGGCACGTGCCTTTCTGTTTTGTTTTGTCCCTTCTCCCCCTGGGAAGGTTGGTCATTGCTTGGCTTTTCAGGGGTGGTATAAAGGGTGGCTGTGTTACAGGGTTGTTCTCTGTCCTTCTTTCTAGGAAGTGAAGCCAGATAGCAGCAGTCAAGGTCAAGTGAGCAAGGTGAGCAGTGACTGGTGGACAGAACCGGTTGTTATTGCTTGGGTGCCAAATTCTGGTGCAGCTCTAAGCATCCATTTGTGTGTTCCAGGTGTTCCACTTGTATTTTGCCTACCAGGGCTGAGCCCCCTTGCTGACCAGCTGACAGAGCTGGTTTGGCACCCTCAAGCTGCTCTTGTGAGCCCTCTGGAAGTATTACAGGAATCTGTGATGAAGCTTTTGCCTTTTCCATTTGGAGGTGCTGTCTGGGTAGCCTTCAGCAATGGTTGAGGATTTGCAGCAAGTTGGGGAGGTGGGGAGGAGGAGCGAGGTCCCACTCAGGTTTCAGCAATGCCACGGAACCTTGTCTCCTCTTAACTCAGGTGCACCCTGCGACGACGGCGTCGGCCTCTGAGTGTGGCCGGAGCAGGTGGGCCGAGGACCCGGGCATTCTTAGGAGATGGTGAGTAGTGGAATTGTTGGGTTTTGGCTGATGTGCTGTTCAGCTCATGCACTGATGTTTGGTTTTCTTTACTGTAGCCAGCAAAGAGAGAACAGCTCACTGAGGGCAGGAACTTCCCAGGTGGAGAGGCGGCCGTCTTTGGCACCCGACGTGGATTCACATCCCCAGACATCCGAGGGATAAGTCGAGGGCTACACCCCACAGAGGGGATGAAAGCAGGGTGCTGGGTCGGGACTCATCAGGAGGGGTTTTTGAATAAGCTTTGGAGTCGGGGATGTCTGAGAAAGAGCCCCTTAGGCCACGTGAAGGGGAAGTCTCACTTTTGATCACAACGCTGAGGTGTGCAGGGCAGAGCAGTCCCGGTGCGTGTCGTGTCACTTGTCTATCGTGTGTTCTGTGTCTTTTGGGCATCCTGTGTTGCAGGTCTTTTGTCTTACCCCTTTGAGGGGATATTCCAAAATGCCAGGCATCATCCTTAGCATCTCCAACTCCGCATTCCTCGGCCTGGTGCCGATACCATCGAACCTTTGACTCGGGAGCTCGGCCGCCCATCGGAATCGCATCTCTCTTTAGAAGCGTTGAGTCGGACGTCTTTTATGGTCTTGTTCTGAGCTGTATCAGCAGCTGTGCACCACAGGGATCCATTATAGCAGATTAGGACTTGTAAGAATGTGGAGATAGATAGAGGATGCTGATGGTGCAGTTCTCAGGCATCCATCTTTGTGGTTTTGCCAGGTGGCTCCTGGAATGAGTCCTTCTGTTGGCATCTTCTTCTGCCAGGGTTCTTCGAGCCTCATTGGCTCACTGTCGGTCTTGCCTGGGTCATCTCATTCTGCCTTCTCTCAGTCCCTGTGGTCATTCTTCTTGCTGAGAGTCTTCTCTTCTTGTTGCATCTCCTCATTTGTCATCTCCTGCATCACAGGCCTCTGTGTGTGCTTGGCCTGGAGCTGCTCTGCCCTGCTGCATAGTCTGGGGTGTGGGTGTAATGGGACTAAGACTGTACTGTTCATTTCTCGATTGATGGTATTCCTAGATTGATGCAGGATGGCTGGAGCTGTTAAGTTACCATGCAGCACCTTGACTTGTGTAATAACTTTCTTTCAGAGGCAGATGGATTAAATCCGTGGCAGAGTGCCCCATACCAGGTGAGGGGGTTCCCATGGGAAGGTCAGTTGCTGTTTGTCTTTGCAGGGGCAGTGTCAATGGTGACTATGTTACAGCCTTGTTCCATGTCTTTTTTTTTTTTTTTTTTTTTTTTTTTCCCCCCCACAGGAAGTAATGCTGGATATTGGCAGTCAAGGTTGATGAAGCGAGGTGAGCTGTGACCAGTGGACAGAATGAGTTGTTATGGCCTCGGTCTCAATTTTTGGTGCAGCTCTAAGCATCCATTGTTGTGTGTGTTTTAGGTGGTCCACTTGCAGGATGTCCTGGCCCTGGATGCTGAGGCCAGGAGGGTGCAAGCCTAAGGTATAGATGTGGTGTACTTCAGTTGGAGCAGGGAGGCTGTTGTTTCACAGTCTCTCAGCATGTTTCATGTGGTTTTGCTTTGCTTCTCTGCAGGTGCTGCTGCCGCCCTGGGCGTGCCAAGGGACAGAGGGGAGCAGGTGAGTTGGCATTTAGGTGGGGTGGCTGATAGGCCAGCGGTCTATGGCAGCGTGCTGAGCGTGTCCCTTTTCATTGTGCAGGTTTGTCCTGGCCACCTCCAGAGTCAGATCAGGATTTGAGGTGAGCCGGGGCAGTGGTGTGGAGTAGCCCAGGGATGCTCTTCTTGAGGGCAGCAGTGACGTTTTCTGTTTTGTTGTCTTAGGTACCGTGAGCAGGTGTGGAGCTGAAGTTTGGAGAGAGCAGGTAAGCGCTGAGCCTCGGCAGTTTTGAGGGAGGGGCCTTGCAGAAGGGGTCTCTTTTGGCGTGTGTTGTCAGAGGCTGAATTTTCTCCTTGTTCTCCATCTTTCACAGCTGCCAAAGCGGACCGTGGGGAACGTGTTGACATCTGCGGTGCTGATGCATTTTTTTCTGTCAAGGATGGATTTTGCCTGCTTGTCTTCAGAGAGCTAAGTGTTGGGAGCTGTGGCTGGGAGAAGGGAAAAACCTTTGGAGTTCCAGGAGGCAATTGGAAGTTAGCTTAGAGGAGAGGGCTGTTGTGAGAGGGCCCCTTGGAAGCAAAGGGAGAGGGTTTCTCCTCAGCATCACCCGAGCCTTTGCTGGGCAGGGCAGTTCCAACCCATCTCTGTCATTGGCCTTTGAGTCTCGCCGTCATCGTGGATCTTTTTGCCCGAGGAGCTCGCCTTTGGGTCTGGCACGATCGCCACGGTCTCCATTTCACCTACTCGCTGCTGTAGCCGCCCGTGGGCATCTTGGCCACTTGCTGGTTGGTCACGTTTTGCAAAGTCACTTCAGCCTTTGGTGGCAGAGTCCTTCCCTAGGGATCCCTTTGTATCACCTGGCAGTCATTGCCTCCTTCTCTAGGCCTGCCGAGCTTCTCAAGCATCCTCTTAGCAGCTTTGGCACTGCCTTCTTGGAAGGAGTTACGTTTCACTGTTGGGTGCTGCTGCCATCGAGCCTTCTTTCCTTCAGCATCGCCAGCCTCTGGCTCATCTTGCTCTAGGAATCTTGTGCCCATTGCTGGGCAGGTTCAGCTCGTGTCTGTGTTGTGTCATTTGTGTCTGTGTTCTGTAGTTTGTGTCCATCCTCTCCTGTGTCACAGGGCTTTGTTACGTCTCGGTGCTTTCTCGGCCTCGTTCTGGGCCGTAGCGGCAGCGGGGATCTCTGCTCGCGTCCTTTCCCGGATCGGGCTCATTCCGGCATCTTTACAGTTTTGCTTTTGGAGAGCAGAAGGAGTACACAAGATGTTCTCATCCATCTTCCTTCTCACTTTTGGTAGTATCTTCTTTTCCTGGGCCATGGGCTTCTCAATGAAGTGTATTAGGCCCTCCTCACTGTGGTAGTTCCATAGGTTCCATTGCCTCAAAGCATATCAGGCTCAAGAATTTATCTTCTGGAGAGTTCTCAAGTCCTCGTGTCATCTTTGCTTCTATTTGGTGTGCTTACACTTGGAGCTGCCCTGCCCTGGCACGTAGAGTCGTGGCTGGGTTGAACAGTTGTAAAACTTTGTGGTTCATCTCTTGTCTCTGGGGTTTTGTGTAGAAAACTTACGGGCCTGGTGTGTGGGGATAACTCCGAGCTGTCAGCTCCTTGTAGACTGCCTCATGTTGTCTTGCAGGTCCCCAAGGCCGATTCCGATCCCTGCAGTCACCGATGCTACCGCTTTTCCCAGAATCTGCCCTTCCACGTCATGGAGCAGCAGTTGGAAGATGTGTTGAAGTGTCTTTGTCAGTGGAGTGTTGTGAGTAAGGGCTGCAGTCAGTGTGTGAGCTGAAGAAGGGGTGTCTGTCTGTGAGAGTGTGTGTCTGTCTGTGTCTGCGTGTGTCAGTCTGTGAGAGCGTGTGTGTTGACTGGTTCTAACCTTGTGTGTGTGATTTTTGCCTTTCAGGTTTTTCAAGTAATTCTTAACTTTATAATAACACACCTACCTGTGAGCTTTTTTTTTTTTTTCCCCCATCTGAGTTTTGTTTTTCCTTGGTCCCATCCTGTCTGCAAGGTGATGTTCATTGCCAAGGTTTGGGTGCAGCCAAACAAAGAGCCTCCCTAACAGGGTGGAGAGTACACAGTGGAGGTTAGGAATACGGGGAAAAGGTGCACCAGCCCTTACACCACCCCTAACAGCACCATTTTCCCCCTACTGTCAGCACAGTGCAGTGACCCTGGTGATGCCTTTTCCTGGTCTTAAAATCAAGAGTCAGCCACGGTTAGAAGGGGAAAAGGGATTTTACCTTGGTATTTATTGTAAGGATCCTTAGGTGCACACGTCCAGGTCATATGCATCGAGATGCACCCCTCCCAGTCTGTCTTTTTTCCCCCCAACATCAGGTATAACATTATAGGTTTTACTAATTAGCAGATCTATCAAAGATTCCCCAATGAGAGGCTCAAGTGAGCCCCCCCTCCCCAAGGAACCTTCCCCTGGATGGTTCTATCTTGGTTTACAGAATGTGTTCTGGAGAGGACCTTGGGGTCTGGGGCACACTGATCCCTGGCTACCAAGCTTCTAAAATGTTGAGTCTCTCAGCTTGACAAACAAGTCCAAGAATGGAGGCAAAAAGCACTAGGAATACAGAAGTTGTAAAAAGGTATAACAGGGGTATAAAAGAAAGGCAAAAATCTTCATGGCATCAATTCCCCCCTTTTAGGGACTAACAAAACTCTATCTTGTCTAGTCTCTACTCTATTCTTTACCCGCAGAACCGGTTTACACACCACTGGCTGCTCCACAGGAAATTACACAGATAATAACTACACTTACAGCTATTATGAATATTTCTTTTTACCCAGGCCCTGTTTGATAACCATGAGGTGAGGGTATCAAAAACATGATCAAATTTTAAGGTGTGATTTCTAGAAGCTACTTCATGTAGAATTTGAGTTCCCTTCCAACTTTCATCCAAGTCTTTCTTAATTCTTCCACTTTTGTCCACACAAGAACACCAAGAGGTATTGACAATAGCACCTACACCTCCTTGTGCAGCAAGTATGAAATTGAGAGCTATCCTGTTTTGCATCACTGCACAGGACAGACTGTCAGCTTCCTCCTGTAAGGCTGAAATTGCAGCTGCAGTGTGCTGCTCAATACATTCAATGGCAGCTGAGATGTTTACAATTGCTCTCTCCAGTTCAACTACTCCATAAGTGGGTACAAGGGCTCTGATTATGCTATGAAAAAGTGTGGGACATTCAATGAGGGGTTTAAGAGATCTTTTTCTCCTCTCATTTGGTTTTTCAAGATGGTCAAACATTGTTATATTTGGGACCACAGCCCCAATAGCCCAAGCCTGGTCTTTGTTCACGGGCATAACTTTCCAGGCCTTATCACCCCATATCCAATACAACCCTGTCCCAGTGGCTGAGCCAGTCTCCACCCTGTCACTTTCATCTTTGCTGCAATTTTTGGGTCTATTATTTCCCTGAAATGGATCTGATGACAATATGAAGGAAGAACAGCTTTTCCTGTGGTGTTTACAATTGCACAAGGAACCTTATAGTTTTCACATTCCACCAGGCCCCTCAGGGTCATGGGGGGCAGAAGGGTGCTATTAATTGGTTCCCACGTTTCAGTGCAGTTCTCTTCCATTAAAATGCCAATCAGTGGCCAGTGACCCCTCCCATCTAGGGGTGGTAACTGAGTACAGATCCAGCAATTGCTCTTACTAAGAATTTTGGACACATTTTGGACCACAGTCTTATGCAAATCATGGGGTGAACCTTGACCAATGGTTACCAGTTGGGCAAACAGCAAACATGTAAAAACCAGTTTAAACTGCATCTTTCTGATTTGGATCAGTCTCTGTCTTCTTGGTGATTTTGGGAGCAGAAGCTCTCTTCACCCTGGAGTAGTGAATCCAGGGGCCCTTGCCAGCAACCTTGACCGCAGTAGAAGTGCTCAGCAGAACTTGGAAAGGTCTCTTCCACTTGGCTTGCAAGGGGTCACTGTCCCAGCACTTGATGTAGACCCAGGCTCCAGGCTGGAATGGATGAGCAGCTGTGTCCAATCCTATTGGTTTGGAGAACACCACGAATCTCTGGAGCTTCTGCAAAGTGGAACTCAGAGCCATTAAATATTTCTGCAAATCGTTTTTACCTCTCCTATGAACTTCCCCAGGGATCTGTGGAACCTGGTATGGCCTGCCATATAATGTTTCATAGGGACTGATGTTGTCCCTTTGCCTTGGCTGTATGCAGACTCTCAGCAAGGCTACAGGCAGGCCTTGAACCCTTGTCATGGATGTCTCTTGACAAATCCTGCACATCTGGGTGTTGAGGGTCCTGTTCCTGCGTTCAACTTTGCCACTTGCCTGGGGCCTGTATGGTGTGTGCAGGTCCCAGGTAAGTCCCAAACTCCTGCTAACTTCCCCAACCACTGTTGCAACACAATGTGGTCCCCTATCTGATGACATTCCCAAAGGAACCCCAAATCTTGGTATTATATGGTCGAGCAAAGCTTTCACTCCTTCTTTTGCTGTGTTGGTGCGACAGGGGAAAGCCTCAGGCCATCCAAGGTGTCAACCAGTACCAGTCTATACCTGCATCCCTCTTTGCGTGGCATCTCAGCAAAATCTATTTGCCAAGAACCTCCTGGGCGATCTCCTGTCTTTATCACCCCTAACACAACTCTCTTGCTTGTGTCAGGGTTGTTTTTACAGCAGGTTTTACACTTGTTTGTTACAGATTGTACAATATCGATCCTTCCTCTCCCTATCACTACTTTCCTCAAATGTTTTAAAAGATTTTCTGTTTCCCAGTGGTGTAAAGGCGGATAGTCAAGAGTCAGGGATCAAAGGTCAGGGATGAAAGGTCGCCTCGTCAAGGAATGGGTCAAGGGGTCAAAGGTCAAGGCTTGGGCTCAGGATTAGAGGTTCCAGCATGATTTTCCGTGGTGGTTCCCAGTGTGGGGACACGGGGTGTGGGGTCAGTGGCGCCGGGGGCGGGCAGGAGCCCCGTGGGCAGTGGCCGGCAGCGGCGGGGACGCCTCCGTACGGTCGCGCCCCTCCAGTGCCAGCAGAAGCCCCCCTGCGCCGTGCGGTGCCCGGCCCCACTCCTTGCCCTCCCTGCCGCTGCCTTCCCGCACTCCCACCGCACCCCCTGCTCCCCTCCAGCCCAGGGAAATGCAGGAAAACACAAAATCATCGAGGTGGAACAGTCACCAGAGCTGCCCGAGCCATCCCCCCGCCTGAAGGCGGCAGCTGCCCAGAGCCAGGGGCACCCAGCAGGATGCAGCTCCTCTTTCCCAGGAGCTGGAGGCAGGGTTTCCCAGGCAGGGGGAGCAGGGAGAATTTCAGCTCCCAGCAGCTCTCTGTGAGTGCTGGATGGACTCTGGGCTGAGCCAGCTGGGAGGTGTGGGTGGTGTTCATGTCCCTAGGAGCTGCTCACATCCACCTTCAACTCCTGGAATGGTCTGGTGCTGGCAAGAACCTTACAGACCATCCTGTTCAGCCCCTTGCCATGGTCAGGGACACCTTCCTGGGGTGTCTGTGCCAGAGTGGTGGAATGGGCAGGACTTTCTCCCTGAGCCCAGTCCCAGGCAAGATTGGGGTTCCCATGGGAAGAAGCCTGAGAGCTGCATTTCCGGAGCTGGGAGGCTCCATGCCTGAGAGTGTTTCCAGTACTGCTCTTTGGCTTTTGCCATAACTGGGCATGATGTTTCTCCCCAGAGCAAGGTGGTTTTCCCTGGATTGTTGGGGTTACGCTGTTACAATCTGGTTTAGAGCCAGGAAAGCAAAGCAAGCTGAGTCTCTGAGCATAAAACTGGAAGGAACCTGGAAGGTTCAAAATATCCCCAGAAATGAGACTAAAACCAAACGAGGTCAGATGTTGTTGCCAAAATGTATTTTATTTGATAGTAAAAGAGGCAAAGAAAAGGGAAGAGAAAAGAAAGAGAGAAAGAAAAGTGTGCGTGGGGGGTGTGGGAGCAGGGAGAGGTGACGGGGGTAGGTGGAAGCCCATCACCCATCTGAGGGTGCCAGCGACGTCTCGTTGCTCCCCTCCATCCGCTCTGCTGCTGGTGAGGGTCCCCCGTGGGCGCCGTGGCCATCCCGCTCCATGCTGCCCCAGCCGAAGGGTGCAGAATTCCGTGGGTTAATGCACACTTTGGGCCAGCTGGGAACGCCCACGTGCCTCTCTTGCAGGGGCCGGCTTGACGCTGTCCCTTGCAACACTGAGGGTCTGTGGCATCATCTCTGGTGCTCTGCTGCAGGCTCTGGGGGCCCCTGTGCTGGGCCATGTCACCCCTTCTGCTGTGGATGAGCTTCCTCCCCCCGGTGAGCACCCCTCAGCCGGGCTCTGCACAGTGCAGGATGGGCGGTCACTGCACCTCTGACCAGAGGCTTTTCCAAGGTACCCAGAGCCTCTCCTCCCTCCACCCCTTGGTGCCAGGGTCTGTGTGAGCCTGGCACCTGATCGCCCTGGGGCTGTGGTCCCCACCTTGGAGGTGTTAAGCCCATGCTCAGTGAATGTCCCCAGCCCTGAGTTGTTACTTTATCTTACCTTCATCAGCGAGCGGTGTCAGGCCTCAGGGCCCCATTCAGGGTGTTGCAGTCTTCTCTTCAGCTTCTGTAATTCAGTTTTAAAAGTCCTTTAAGAAAATGTTTAAGAGAGAAAATATAATGTTTCAGTCTCTGACAATCCACCCCGTGACTTAAACTTTTCTTCTGATGTTTCTTCAGTTTGTGGGTTGCCCACAGTGGCTGATTTGTAGAGTGGTTAGTAAGAGAAAAGATAGAAGGAGTAACAATGCAAGTACTACAATAGTTATTCCAATCGTCAAAAATGTGAATTGCAATTATTAATCCAATGCTTATTAGTAAGCGCCTCCCACCCCGTGAACCCAAAAATCAGTTTTCTTTATTTGACAGTGGGTGTGAGAGATTCCCCAATATGGTGTTTCTTGGATGTTGCCTTAATATGTTTTGAAATTGATCATAGAGTTACACAGCGGGTTTTAATTTTTAAATTCCTAATCTAATTGCACCCTGGAACAAATGTGAATATGTTTGTTGAAAATGTGTGCTTTTGCATACTTCAAGGCTGAAAACTAGGTTGTTTTCTTGACTGCATTCACATATAGTTGGAAGAATTTCGTTGGTAGTATTCCTGCTCCGCTGGGTAAGTCTATGAAAGAATTAACTTTTATCATATTAAATTAAAAATATTTTCATACAAAGATTTTCATGCAAACACGTTTCTACATCACAGCTATGTTTCATTTATCAGGGAATAGATTATAGCACTGTTGTAATTTAATTTTGACACAAAACAGAAGCTGTAGTTTTATTATTGGTGGGATTAAAAAAAAAAGTCAAGAAAAACAAGAAGAAGGAAGAAATAAAAAAGAAATTAATTTTCTTTTAAATTTAGTTGTTCTTTTGAACTTTAGTAGCCCGATTAAAAGAAGTGAGGTAGAATTAAAATGTTCTTGGACATAGGAAACTTAACAGTACATTAAAGATGTTTAAGTAGGTTTGAGAGTTGGTAGAAGGCTGCTTTTCATTTAATCTTACATTCTGTTAGGATTTTTTAGTTCACTAATTGATAATTCTTGAAGAGAGAAAAGAATTAGCCAAATTATAATGATTCCAAGGTAGAACTGGGAAAAACATATATGTAAGATTTCATTTATGTATATATTCTTGTACCAACTCTCAACAAACAAACAAACATTCATAAGACCTTTTGCCACACTATCTCAGCAAAAGAACTCAACAATATATAAAATTCAATTGATTTGCTTGTAATGCAAACACAAATTGCAAACATTAACAAATTAATTGACGAGGCAAGCAGTCAGGATGACAATTTAAAAGTTGCATTGGTTCTCACACAGCTCGATCTCATCTGTTGGTAGGTTCCTATAAAAGAAAAGTAAAAATTCGGCCTACTGCAGACTGATCTTCAAACAAAAACTTCTTGTCGTTATTAGAAAGTCACAGAGCTTAAAGTGAAGAGATGGTTATCACACCTAGGTGTGAATGTGCTGCTTGCAGTTTTGCTGCTCCCAAATTCATTCTCCTTCAGTGCAGGGATGTTTGGATTCCTAGAAAGAGAAAAGAAGCTTCCCAGGCAAAATATGCCTGTGTAAAGCAAGTTGTTAATTGCATCAATTTATTATTATTATTAGGTTTCATGTCCCACAGTTTGTTTTTCAATGGGGTCTCCTCCAATTGATTGGATGTTCTGTGGAGTGAGTGGTTTAGGCATTCGGGATGCCTTTTTCTCCTCTTTTTTTATTTTTTTTTTTTTCAGGGCATTTCTGCCTGGAGCAATTAGTCTTATCAGTTTTGCAGATAACATTTGCTCCTTTTACTCACCCAGCCTTTTTTTGTGTTTTCATTGCATTTTATTGATAAGATTCTAATTTTGCCAGGCTTATGGCCAAATTTCGATTTTTCAGTAGCCATACAGGTATCGTTTTGGTGGTAATTTTCTGACCCTTGCCAGTTTTAATTCAGGGTCTACATGCTACTGTAGACCACACTTCAGAGAATGTTACAGGTTCAAAACTTCTCAGTTTTTCCCCCTGTAAAGTTCTCTCTCATTTGCATTCCAAAACTTTCTTTGGACATGACAATCAAGTTCAGGAGCCGGTGGATGGTTTTGCCTGCAGCCTCTTTTAACTCTGGCCCTGCTAGCAGAGCAGAGAATTTAAACAACACTGACTACTTGGATGTTACAGAAACCATTTCAGTGCACAGACCATCCCCGCAGAAGATGACCTGGCACCACATTCGTTCAACAAAGGAAACAAAGCTTATGCACTATATTTTATGCTACCACGAATTTGGGGGTGATCTTTCCCAGAGGGTGCCCAGCGTAAAGCAAATTTACAAAAGTCTCACCCCCCACTCTGGGAAGGTACCTCTTCTACCAACCCAAACAAAGTTACAAACACCGCAGTAGTCTCTCTCGAGGGACACCCCTTAAAAATTTTCTCTAAGGTCCTACTCCTTCCACCTCGTGGGCACCTAGTGTTTACCAAAATTACAAGTCACAAAGTAAAAAATCTCAGTTACGAGTCGCAAAATAACTTTGCAACCTCCCAGGTCTTTCACCTACAGGAGTGCCGATTTCCCAGACCTTGGGCCTCGGGGGCACCGTTTAGGCACGGGTGCAAACACACAACCAACCAACCAAAGAATAGACTAAGACAGAGTAAGAAAGGTAGAGAGGTGTTAGGAAATGTTTAAAATGATCGATCCTAAGTATTAGCAATTCATTGATTTTTGGGAAACAACACTCTCATTTTTAGGGGATCCTGCCGACTACGCCATTAAGATGTTACAATCCGGTTTAGAGCCAGGAAAGCAAAGCAAGCTAAATCTCTGAGCATAGACCAGAAAGAACCTGGAAGGTTCAAAATATCCCCAGAAATGAGACTAAAACCAAATGAGGTCAGATGTTGTTGCCAAAATGTATTTTATTTGATAGTAAAAGAGGCAAAGAAAAGGGAAGAGAAAAGAAAGAGAGAAAGAAAAGTGTGCGTGGGGGGTGTGGGAGCAGGGAGAGGTGACGGGGGTAGGTGGAAGCCCATCACCCATCTGAGGGTGCCAGCGACGTCTCGTTGCTCCCCTCCATCCGCTCTGCTGCTGGTGAGGGTCCCCCGTGGGCGCCGTGGCCATCCCGCTCCATGCTGCCCCAGCCGAAGGGTGCAGAATTCCGTGGGTTAATGCACACTTTGGGCCAGCTGGGAACGCCCACGTGCCTCTCTTGCAGGGGCCGGCTTGACGCTGTCCCTTGCAACACTGAGGGTCTGCGGCATCATCTCTGGTGCTCTGCTGCAGGCTCTGGGGGCCCCTGTGCTGGGCCATGTCACCCCTTCTGCTGTGGATGAGCTTCCTCCCCCCGGTGAGCACCCCTCAGCCGGGCTCTGCACAGTGCAGGATGGGCGGTCACTGCACCTCTGACCAGAGGCTTTTCCAAGGTACCCAGAGCCTCTCCTCCCTCCACCCCTTGGTGCCAGGGTCTGTGTGAGCCTGGCACCTGATCGCCCTGGGGCTGTGGTCCCCACCTTGGAGGTGTTAAGCCCATGCTCAGTGAATGTCCCCAGCCCTGAGTTGTTACTTTATCTTATCTTCATCAGCGAGCGGTGTCAGGCCTCAGGGCCCCATTCAGGGTGTTGCAGTCTTCTCTTCAGCTTCTGTAATTCAGTTTTAAAAGTCCTTTAAGAAAATGTTTAAGAGAGAAAATATAATGTTTCAGTCTCTGACATACACACTGGCTGTTTGACAGCTCTTTGTCCTGAATGGAGGAGCGAGGAACGGGGGATGCTCCCGACTGTCCCAGGGATGTGGGAACAGCCCAGTTCCAGTGAGGAATGTGACGCCCAGCTCGTGGCGTGTGCCCTGAGATGGTCTTTGCTGTTGTTTTGTCCTTAGAGCCTGTTGGAGTGCTGGCCTGGATTTGGGAGGAGCCAAGTAGGCTGGAGCAGTGAGGTTTTTCCTGTCAGAAATCCATGCTGGGGATGTTTTCCCTGGCTGTCCCAAGGGGAAGGAACAGCTCTGGAGTTTTTGCAGCCACAGGCTGGGGATGCATCCCCTGAAAACCAGTTCAGGATCATTCATCTGACTCTGCCCTGACCTGTGGCTTTCAGGGAGCCTTCTGGTTTCTTCTGGATATTCCTAGGAGAGGATATTCCAGCACCTGCTTTTTAAGCCAGGAATTCCAAGCCCAGTAAGTTGGTCACATTCTGTGGGAGCTGCCCCAATGGTGGGATGGCAGAGGGCACACCCCACGCTGCTGTTTGGGACATTCCTGACTGGAACGGGAGCCAGCTGGGCATTTTGGAGCACTGAGGCCACCAGGGCAGCTTTGAGTGGCATTCCCAGGCAGTGCTGAGGCATCCCATGCCTGTGGCACGAGGCAACACATGCCTGATGTGGAGCAGAGAGAGGAAGGGAGAAATTCTGAGTTGATGGGAGGAATGGAATTGGGCTTTCCAGAATGGAATTGGTACAGGTGCTGATGGGATCATGGAATCATGGGGTGGCTTGGAAGGGACACAAAGACCCTCTGGGCTCTGTTATCCCATCCCATGGCAGAGAACACATCCAAAACTGCCTCCTCACCCTCATGGAATGGCAGTGGGTGTTGGGAGCTCTGGCAGGAGCACCTGGGACCAGGTAAGAATAGCAATGGGATTGTTTTGGCTGCTGCTGGATGTGGTTTTCTCTTTTCAAGATGTTCCTCTGATTGATGTTTTCACAGTAGTTTTCTAGGCCTCATTTGAGGATAATTCCAAGAATTTGGAAGTAGTTAGAAAAGAGTGAGGAAAAAAGGTGACCCTGATCCATTTCTAGTAATTCTGAACTTCTCTTGCAACACCGTTCTGGGGGAAAGCTGGTGAAAGGATAAAGATGCAGAGGAACAAGTGTTGTAAACCCCCCTGCCTCCCTGACAGAGCAAACCTTTCTGCAATCCCAGTAAATCTCTTGGAAAATCTGTGGGATCATAAGGTTTCCCAGGAAAGGAAAAGTAAGGACAAAGATGAGGAAAGAGGCTTCCAATTAATGATTTGATGGATGTAGAAACGATTCTTGTATGTTTGATGCACCCTTTTTTAGTCCTGGGATAATTTTAAATGATTTCTTTAAAAAATAATTTAGATTTGGGAATTCAAATTAGAGAGGAAACGATGCAAAATAAATGCAGGGAGAGATCACAAAATCATCCTGGAATGGCAGAATAGTTTGGGTGGGAAGGGACCTTAAGGATCACCTCATTCCATGCACAGGGTGCTCCAAGCTGTGACCAGCCTGGCCTTGAACACTTCCAGGGATGGGGCAGCCACGATTTCCCTGGGTTTACGGGCACAAGAGGAAATTTCCAGCAGGAACTGAGGGGTTTCCCTTGCTCTGCCTGGCCCTAGCAGGGCTTTGGGAGGCAGAGGCTGTGGGAGCAGGAGCTTTGCCCACTGCCTTGGGGGAGTCTCTGATGTCCCAAAACCCAGCAGAGCAAGTGGTTGTGGTTTAACATCCCCTTCAAAGGAGATGCCAGGCCAGGAACGGGAATGGGCTGCAGAGCAGGGATGGTGCCCAGCAGAGGGGTGACTGTCCAGGGGGTCCCAGCAGTCCATCCCTGCTGCCCAGGGTTGGGATGAGCAGGCTGCTGAGTGTCCCTGTGCTTGCTCTGCAGGATGAGGAAGCCAGGCCTGCTGAGGAGGAAGATGAGGAGGTGTGGGAGGATGGAGACAGCGGCCACCAAAGGCTGGGGAAGGCACAGATCCAGGTAGGAGACGTTGCCTTGAGAGGAGAGGGACTTGTGTGTCCCGTTGGAATTTGGGGCGTGAGGCCAGTGGAACAAAGGCTTTGATTCCATTTTCTTGCTCGGGTTTTCACGTGCCTTAAGAGAGCTTTGTGAAAATGTCATTATCCCTGATTGAGTCCCTGAAAAACAGGGATTGAAGCTTTCAGAAGGGGCCCAACCCTGCCTGCAGGTATCCAAGTGCAGCCCCCACTCCCTGTTTTTGTGTACAGCTGGGATGAGCCCTCAGCTGCTGTTACTTGCCAGCTCACAAGTTGTGTAGCTCAGAGCCTCAGCCATGAAGGGCCAGGCTGTGTTTAAAACAGCCCAAGGTACCAGAGCTGGAGTAATTTCCTAGCAGGTAACTTGACTTGGAAGCTGCATTCTAAAATTTGTCCACGTTTATTTTATGTCCCACATGGAGACACCTAAAGAAGCAGAGGTGGGGTGTTCCTAAGAAAAGAACATCCAACTTCTTTGGTGGTAGAGGGCTTAAAATGAAAGTCTGAGTGGAGGTGCCTTTAGGACACTTCCATTCCAGTATCTGAATGGAATTTAAATGAAGTATCCAAATCCTGACAAGCTTGTATGAACTCCAAAGCCTCTGCAAGTGGTTTACAGCCAGGGAGGGAAATAAGAGTCTGGAGTCTCTCCCCAAAACCTGGCTGCTGGTTTGTTTGGCCAGGCATAGGAATAATTGTGTATTCCCTGGGGCTGTCCTTATGGGGAGAGGTTTACTTATGTGCCCTGGGTTTATTCAGTGCATCTTCAAAGTGATGGAAACTGATTGCATTGAAATGCCAGGGCTGCCAAATGTTTTCCCCAGGCAGAGCTCGGAGCCAGCCCAGTGGGAAGGGGTTTAGTGGCCATTTTCCCACTCCCTCGGGGCAGCAGCACTGGAGCACTCGCAGCCACCCGTGCCCGAGGTGCCGAGTACTGGCAGGAGGCAAAGCCAGGGACTGGGCAGGAGGAGCTTGCAGTGCTCCTGGAATCGCAGAGCTGGAGCTGTGGGTTAGAACTGCCAGGAGCTGCTGCCTCACTCAAACCTTGTTTAAAGCTCAGCATCCCTCCTGCTCCCTTGGAATGATTGTTGCTTCTGTTGTTGCTCTTTCCCGATCCATTATGATTATTATTGTAAATTCCCACTCCATTTCTTCCATAGCCCTTTGCTTCCCAGAGGTGGTGCTTTAGGCAAGCCCCTCCAGCCTGGGAAGGGGCTTTTGGCTCCAGACTCAGTCCCAGTCCCCATGAGCAGCTGGAGCTGTGCTGTCCCCAGCAGGTGCCTTTCCTTCCTTCCCTGCTGCACTTTGGCTTTTTGAGGGCTCTCTGGGGGGCTGAGGGAGAAGTTCTTTGTCATTCCAGGGCAGCATAAGCCCTGATCCCACTAAAAGCAGCAGGAATCATTTCATCCTTGTTTTTGGATACACCTTTGGTGTTTTCTCTCTTTTGCTGACACTGTGTGGTGAAGCAGCAGCTCCCTGGAATAATTTTGATTTGTGAAACAATGAATTCCCTGCTGGAATCCCAGTCCCAGCCCCCCAGATCCATGTGCAGTTTAAGGCCTTACACCCTGACCAGGACAAGTTCCTGTCCTTAGACATGGAAACCAGGGGAAAACTCAGACTGGATTGGAGCCAGCATCCAGAATGGGGAGAGTGAGGCAGCGTGCTTGGCCCAGGCTGGGGCTGGTACAGGGGGTGTTCCCCATAGGATGACACCCATGTGGAGCAGATCCTTCTCTTCCTTTGTCCAAAGTCCAATGGCAAAGGAGTGAAGAACCCACAAGTGGGGCCTGGAAGGAAAACGGTTCTGTTAAAATTAGGCAAAGAATGCACTAAGAAAAAATGGACATCCTTTTTATGTATGAAAGAAAGTAGGGGAAAAATGTTGAAAATGAGCTCTTTTATTTGGTGCCACCTCTCATTTGTTATGGAAAAAACCCTCTAGTGAGCAATCAGAACAGGAGTGGGAAAGCCAGGAGCCTTTGACTTCCACAGTGGACTTAATTGCCATGCTTAATTTCAACAATTTCTTCTCTCTCTCAGGACAGGAAACCTCACTTAACTTGTCCCATCTTTGCCAAAAGCTTTGGTGTTTGAGCAGCCAAACCCAATGGGCTCTGGCCCCACCAGCCTGTACTGGAGGGCCCCTGGTCCTGCCCATGGTGTGGGATGAATCCCCAATTGTCCCCAGAGGGGGCTGCCCTGGTCCCTGCAGTGCCCAGCACCTGAGACACAGAGAGAGCCCTGTCCAAAGGGGCTCCTTGTCAGGAATGTGGCAGCAGCCCCAGGAGCAGGCTGGAGGGGAGAACTGGGGCTGTGTTTGAGACTGACCAGCTCAGCTCAGTGTTTACCTGTGGGGGGAGTTTGGCCCCCCATGCTGAGTTGAAGCGGGATCAGGGTGACAGATGCTGCATTTTGGGCACCCTGAGAGTTTCTCTCCCCCCTGGAGCTTTCCTGCGGGGATGGGGCAGGGCAGGGAGCAGAATTAACCCTGCACCTCCCGTGGGCACTGCTGGCCTTTGTCTCTCTGCTGTGCCATCAGCCTGTGGGAATTTGCTGCTGCCGCTGCCACCCCACCTGGGGGCTGCGTGCTCCTGGCAGCCCTTCCCAGCCCCACACCCGAGCTCCAGCGCTGCCTCCAGGCTGTGTTGGGAGAGTTTGCTGGGAATGTGCCTCATCCCTGGGAGTATCCTTTCCTTC
Organism: Coloeus monedula; assembly: GCF_965178545.1. NCBI lineage: Eukaryota > Metazoa > Chordata > Aves > Passeriformes > Corvidae > Coloeus > Coloeus monedula. Next base: position 959,450 of record NC_138786.1, read on the forward strand.
CAGAGTGGCTGGATGGAGCTTCTGGGCTTGTCAGCTTCAGAGTTTGATTGCAAAAGTCACTGCAGGGAAGAATGACAAGGAGGTTTGTCAGAGTGCTGCTGTCAGACCCCACCTGCCACTCTGGGCTTTGGCTTGGAGGTTGTTGTGTATTGGCCCTGCAGGGAATGAATGTCCCCTTCCCACCTCAGCCCAGCAGATCCCAAGGGCTCTTCCTGGAATACTTATTCTTTGCTTCCCTTTGGGCTAACTTAATCTGCACCCTTCCATGAGCAATTCCTTGGCTTCTCCTGGAGAAAACCCCAGGGCAGAGGCAGTGTGCAAAGGAGCCCAGAGCTGTGCTTGGAGCAGGGAGTGCTGAGAGCTGCATGTGCCTCTGCTGCCCCAGGCTGGCAATATCCCCATGGCACAGACTGGGCAAATGGCATTAGAGGGAGCACAATCCCTTCCTGGAAGAGGTTTTCTCCTGTGCAGATCAGGCACGGGGCAGGAAGGGAACTTTGGAGATCAGCTGCTTTCCCCCAGAAAGCATCACTCACACCAGCATGGATGACATGACCTGTGCCCACTGCTCACCATGCACCTGGCCAGAATCAAGAGCAAAGGTGGGTTTGGGTGTGAGCACTTGAAATAACTTGGAAAGAGAAGCAATCACCTTTTGCTGCTTCTTTCTTTCTTTCAGATGCTGGGATTGCCTCTGGGCACATGGGCTGAGCTCTCCCTGCAGGGAACTGTCAGGCCTTACCAGCTGTGAGGTTGTGTTCTTCTCAGTGGGGAACTGGAAATAATTATTAATTAATTAATTAATTGCAGAAGTGTTTGCTGAACCTTTCCCCTTTCCTGGTAGATCTTCTCTTTCTGCCTCTGAATTTACAGCTGTTCCCTGGTGTCATTGGCCCTGCCTGAATTCCTTGCAGCTCCTCACTGGGAAAACCTGGGATAACTTTGAGGGGACAGAGGAGACATTTTCAGCTGAAAACCTGGGGTGACTGAGAGGGGACACAAGAATTGTTTGTGTAGGAAAATGGGAGGGGATGTCAAGGGGAGCGAGGTGGCATTTTTGAGGGAAAAGCTGAGGTGATGTTTAGGGCAGAGAACGCACATTTTTGGGGCAGAAAAGAGTTAATATTGCACAGGAAGGAAAACTTGGGGGGTAAAATTTGATGTAATCTGTAGGGGACAGAATGAATGTTTTGGTGTAAAAATGAGGTACTCAGTAGTAGACAAATAAGGAAAATTTTGGAGGCAAAATTTGACAAAATCTCAAGAGCAGAGAATGAACACTTGGAGGGAAAAATGAGGTGATGAGTACTGAGCATGGGGGAAAATTTGAGCTAATCTCTAGGGGAGAGCATGAACACACTGAGGTAACATGAGGGAATCAGTTGTGGGCAGGTAGGGAAACTTGTGTAAAAATAACCTTAAATAAGCTGTAGAAAGAACATTTTGAGGTCAAAATGAGGTAATCAGTAGTAGAGAGATGGAAGACTTTGGGGGTAAATCTTGATAGAAGCTACATGGTAGAAAGTAAATAAATATTGAGGGAAGAATGAGGGAATCAGTAGTGGACAGGTAGGGGAATTTTGGGGGGTAAAACTTGAAATAATCTAAAGGTTGAGAATGAATCTTTTGAGGTAAAATGAGGTAATAAGTTGTGGACAGTTAAGGAAAATTTGGGGGGTTAAACTTGAGGTAATCTCTAGGGAGAGTGTGACCACTGACATGAACTGAGGCAGTCACTGGGGCGAGGCAAGGAAATTTCAGGTGTAAAACTTGGGAAGATCTGTAGGGCAGAGAATGAACATATTGAGGAAGCAATGAGGTGATCAGTAGCCAACATTAGGTAGAATGTGGGGGGCAAACCCTGAGGTAATTCTGTAGGAATAGTAAGGGTTTTTGAGAAAAAATCTGACCTAATTTGTAGGGGGCAGAATGAACATTTTGGGGATAAGACAGAGATAACCTGTGTGGTTTTGGTTTTAAAATCTAGTCAGTGTACAGGGGACAAAATAGACATTTTGGTAATAAAATCCGAGTTCATCAGTAGAAGAAAGAACTCATGTTTTGAGGTAAAAAGGAAGCGATCAGAATTGGACAGGTAGGGAAAACTGAGGGGGTAAAATGGGAGGACATCTCTAGGAGAGAGCAGGAGCATCCTGAGGTAAACTGAGGGAATTGCTGTGGACAGGTGGGTAAATCTGGGGGGGTAAAACTTGAGGGAATCTCCATGGTAGAAAATGAGTATTTGGAGGTAAAAATGAAGTACTCAGTGGTGAAGAGGTCCAGAAAATTTTGGGGATAGAATCTGAGGTGATCTGTAGCAGAGAGAATGCACTTGATGGGGTAAACTGAGGTAATCACTTATGGACAGGTAGGGAAGTTCGGAGGGGTAAAAACTGAAAGCATCTGTAGGGCAAAGAATGAAAAGATTGAGGCGGAAATGAGGAAAGAGGTAGTGGACAGGTGGGGAAAGTTTTGGGGGCAAATCTTGTGGTAATCTCCAGAGCAGAGAAAGAATGCTTCCCTGTAAAAAATGAGGAACTCAGAAGGAGACAGATGGGGACATTTTGGGGGTAAAATCTCAGGTCATCTCAAGGTGAGGGAAGGACTATTTGGAGGTCAACTCAGGACTCACTGTGTCCTCCTTCCTTGGCAGCAGCTGGCAGGGAAGGGAGAAGAGGCCTCAGGCTGGAGAGGGGCAGGAGAAAGGCACTGTGGGCAAAGGCACCTCCCTGGCATCCCCAGGGCACCTGTGGGGAACACAGTGGACACTTGGGGAGCAAAGGGAGGTGATGGCATTGTCCCTTTGGGGGATGCTGGCATTTAGATCATTCCATCCATTTGCCTGCTGACATTTCCCAGCCCAGGGGCTTTGGCTGCCAGGGCAGCACAAAGATTGTTCCCTGGGTGGTGCCCAGATTTGGGGGTTGGCTTTGCTAGTTCAGATGAATTCTACCCAAAGCCCTGAATTCCCTGCTGAATTGCCACTGGAACAGCCTCCCAGTGCCTCCTGGAGCATGGATATTCCCATGCAGAGCTGCCTATTTAACACCAGCTGTGTCAGGAACCAGCAGAGCTTCCAGGGAAGCTCAGCAGGGTCAGGGCAAGGACAGCTTCATGTTCCATAGAATTTGCTGTTTGTAACCCTCATCCCCCAGCCCCCCCAATGTCCCTGGGGCACCTGACAGAGTTCCCTGGAATTCAGCTGCCTGCACCCCCCGAGCTGGGGCTCCAGGTGATGTTTTAAAGCAGGAACAGGCGCTGGCTGGACAAGCTCCCAGCCCCTGCTGAGGCAGCCCCTGTGCCCACGGGAGGACTTCTCTCCCTGCAGGAGCTGATTTCATTCCAGAGCCTCAGGAGTGGCCTCTGCAAGTTCTTTTCCCTCAGGAAAGGGATGCACATCCCTGCCTTCAGGGCACCTGCAGTGGGATGGGAGCCACCTGGGAAAGCTTTCCATCAGTTGTGCAGTTCCAGCTGGCTCCCCAAAAACTCCCAACTCAATCCAAAGAGATTTCTCTGACCTTGCATTTGAAGGCATCTCTGAGGGCATTGCTTGGCATTTCATTGCTGTGGGGGAAGCTTGCCTTGGCTTTAACACTGCTGAGGGATGATGGCCTCAGGCTGGAAGGGAAGGCATTTTGGGTGGCTGGGACATAGCTGGCAGGAGTGTGGGAGGTCAGCACTGGGAATTGCTGTCTGAGCCCCTCTGCAAACAGCCCATTCTGACATTGCCCAGTGCCAGCTGTTCCTTGGGGCATTTTTGGGGTGTCAGTGGGGTCTGTCGGGGCTGAAGCATCTCTGGGTGCCTGTTCAGAGCAGCCCCTGGCCGAGGGGCCGCGGGCAGCCCTTTATCCATGTCCATCCCAGCGCTGCCCGGGCAGCCCAGTGCCCGTTCCGGGGATGTGTGTTTGGCACACTGCGTGCCACGGGCAGGACACTGCAGGCACAGCTCCTCTCTGCAAATCCAAAGCACAAGAGCTGCTGCTTCCCTTCCTGGGCCTCCCGGCCTTCTCCCTGCCCCCATTCCCTGCCAGCTGGGACACACAGAGGGAGCACCAAGGAACACTCCTGGCAGTGAGCAGGAGTCACTGAGAGCTCTGTGCATCTGGGCCACAAAAGCTCCCCAGCCTCAGCAGCCACTGGGATTTTGGGCTGTGAACACTCACCTGAGGGAAAGGCCCCTCTGCAGGCAGGAGCAGCCCTGACACTCTCCAGAAGAACTTTGGCCATGGACCAAGTGAACCCTCAGGCCTTGCCTTGCTCATTTCTCCCTGGAAAGGGCCATGGAACGAGCACCTTTACAGCTGTTGGGTAAATCCTGGAAAGGGCAGGAAATCAGGGTTATGGGATGAGTTTTGTGCTGCCACACAACTAACTGATCACCTGTGTTGTTCCATGATCAGGGGCTGGGGTGTAAAGCAGCATTAGCATAAAAGAAGGAGCTGTATTTGCATAGGAATTACCTGGCTGGCACTTGGCATTCCTATCCTAGGCAGGACATTCCCAGGAGCTGAGATTGGCTTGGTTGGAGCAGTGTACTGAGAATGCCCAGGTGTGGGTTCAATCCCCAGAGGAGCCATTCACATAAGGGTTCGACTTGGTGGTCCTTGTGTATCCCTTCCCACTCCGGATCTCCTGTGCTCTAGAAATAAAGAATAAACAGTTTCCACTGGACTTTGAAACCCAGAGGTTTTTGCATTGGAGCGTGCAAGCCCCAGAGAAAGCGGGGGGGAGGAAGGATAGCATCAGGTCTCAAGCGGCAGTTGTGGGATGAGCGGCCCAAGCAGCAGCGAGCCCCGGCGAGGCCCCGGTCCCGCAGCGGGCGCAGTCAGAGCAGGAGCGGCAGCAGCGGCCTCGGCGCCAGCGCCCGGCCCGGAGCGGCTCGTCCCGCTGCAGCGCGCTGGTTGGGCGGGGCCGCGGCGGGCGGGAGGCCCCGGGGGAGCGGCCCGGGGCAGGGGGAGCGGCCCGGGGCAGGGGGAGCGGCCCGGGGCAGGGGGAGCGGCGGCCTCGGCAGTGCCGGGGCTGGGGGAGCTCCGCGTCCCCGCGGGGGCTGCGGGCGGGGCCGGGCCGGGAGCGCCGGCGCTCCGGTTCCGCCAGGGGGCGCCCCACAGGGCGGGCGGCGCTGAGGGAGCGGCGGCCTCGGGGGGGGGCCGGGGCGGGCACGGGCGGTCCCCGCGGCCCGGCCGCTTCCAGGCGCGATCCAGCGCCTGCTGCGGGGAAGCGCCGCCCTCCCGGCGGGCCCGGCACCGGCACGGCCCCGGCTCCCCACGGCCGCAGCGGGAGCGTAGCCGGAGCTCCGGCGGGACCCCGGCCCCGCGCTGGCCGCAGCCGGAGCGGCAGCGCCGGGCTCGGCGCCAGCGCCAATCCCGGAGCGGCTGTTCCCAGCCGCGGCGATACCGATCCCTAATGCCATCCCCCATCCCACCTCAGTTCTCCGAGCCCGGCAGCCGCACCCCGCCCGCCGAGCGACAAGCGGCTCGGCCCGGGACCCCCAGCAAACACCGACAGGACCCGGACACGAATCCCCGGGCCCGGGTCCCGTTCCCACCTCAGCGCCTCGGGCTCGGCGCAGCGCCGGGAGCAGCCCCCGGTGCCGGGCTCCGCACAGCGCTCCGAACGACGGTCCCGCCGCAGCCCGGGAGGAGCAGGATGAGCATCCACCGCACAAAGCGGAGCGGGCGCGGATCCGCCGGCATTTACGGGCGCGGGCGGGGCGGGGCGGGCCCGGCACAGGTGTGAAGGGCGGGGTCCGCACAGGTGCGCGGGGCCCCAGAGCGGCTGCGCGGGGCGGGGCCGAGGGGATTTAAGCCTCGGGAATCGGCGCCGCCGCCATTTGCTCCCTCGGTGCTCGGTGGGAGAGGCTGTGGCCGGGCCGGCCTCTATATCTCTATATCTCTGTGTTTCTTTTCCTTTATATTTGTCTTTACCTCTCTTCTTCTAACCCTCTCCGTTCTTTCCCCTCTGCCTCCCCTCCCCCACCCCCTACACCCCCCCCCTACCCCCCCCCTCTCCCCCCTAGCCCTCCCCTCCCTCCCCCCCGGCCCGGTCCCCCCCATCCCCCTCCCTGTCCCCCTACACACCCCAACCCTGCCCTACCCCCCCACCCTCTCTCTCCTTCTCCACCGTTCCTTTCCCCCCATCCCGGGTCCCCCCTGCCCCCTCACCCTGCTCCCCTTCCCCTCCCAATTCTCCCCACCTGCCCTCAGTCCTCCCCCTCCGTCCCCCACCTTTGCTTCCCCCTCTACCACCTTCTGTTCCTCTTTCCTCTTTCCCCCTCTGCACCTTGACCCCGCCCCACCTGTGCTCCGTCCTCGTCCTCCCCCCCTCCTTTCCTGTTCCCCCATCCCACCTCTCCCTGCACACCCCGAACCCCCCACCTGCGCTCCTTCTTTGACCCCCTCTGCTCCCTTCTTCCCGTCCTCTGTCCCGTCTTTCCCCCGCAGCCGCGGGGCTCGGGGCGCCGGAGAATAAAGCCCAGAGGGCCGGAGCCCGGCGCCCCTGCCCTCGCTGGAGCCCCACACGGGCCGGGCCCGCTCGGCGGGTCCCCCGTGCAGTACAAAAACAGCGCCGGGGCTCCGGCTTTCCACACATCACACTGGGGATCCCCTCCTCAGGAGGGGTTCCCGGGGGGGGGGTGGTGGGTTTCGGGGAGGGTGGTGGGTTGGGGTAGGGTGGGCCCCCTCCTGAGGAGGAGGTCCCGGGGGGGTGGGGGGTCCGGGGGGGGTGGGTGGGGTGGGCCCCCTCCGGAGGAGGGGGTCCCGGGAGGGGGTCAGGGTGGGCCCCCTCCGGAGGAGGGGGTCCGGGGGAGGGGGTGGGGCGGAGGGGGGACTTTCACCCCCCTCCAGTCCCCGCCCCCTCTCCCGGACCCCTTCCTCCGGACGGGGCTCACCCCGGCCCCCTCCCCGGGACCCCCTCCTCCGGACCGGGGAGGGGGGGCGGGTGGGGTGGGGGGGGCCGGACGGGAGGGGCTGTTGGTTTGGCCTGTGAGCTCTATGTCTGTTCATGCCGCAGAGTGACGTGACCCCCTCTGCTTCCCCCCCACCCCACCCGCCCCCCTCCCTCCCTCCCTCCCGGGGCCCCGGTCCGGAGGAGGGGGTCCCGGAGAGGGGGCCGGGGTGAGCCCCGTCCGGAGGAAGGGGTCCGGGAGAGGGGGCGGGGACTGGAGGGGGGGAAAGTCCCCCCTCCGCCCCACCCCCTCCCCCGGACCCCCTCCTCCGGAGGGGGCCCACCCTGACCCCCTCCCGGGACCCCCTCCTCCGGAGGGGGCCCACCTCACCCACCCCCCCCGGACCCCCCACCCCCCCGGGACCTCCTCCTCAGGAGGGGGCCCACCCTACCCCAACCCACCACCCTCCCTGAAACCCACCACCCCCCCCGGGACCCCCTCCTGAGGAGGGGATCCCCAGTGTGATGTGTGGAAAGCCGGAGCCCCGGCGCTGTTTTTGTACCGCACGGGGGACCCGCCGAGCGGGCCCGGCCCGTGTGGGGCTCCAGCGAGGGCAGGGGCGCCGGGCTCCGGCCCTCTGGGCTTTATTCTCCGGCGCCCCGTGCCCCGCGGCTGCGGGGGAAAGAGGGAAAGGGGAGAGTCAGGGAGGGATGAGGGGGGGTAGGGAGAGGAGTCGGGGTGGGTTGGGGAGAACGAGGGGGGAAAGGATGATGGACAGAGGAGAGGTAGAGGGGGAAGAGAGGGGAGTCGGGTTGGGGAGCGGGGTACGGAGAGGGGAGAAAGGAGGGGTCGGGGAGAAAGGAGGGGTACGGGGGTCGGGGATGCGCAGAGGAGCAGGGAGAGAGAGTGGGGGGCGCTGGGGAGAGGGCAGGCGAGGGGCTGGGAGAGAGAGAGAGGGAGGGTGTGGGGAGAGAGAAAGAAACTGGGGGAGCAGGAAAGAGGTGATAAGCGGGGGAAGAAGGAGGAGGAGAAGGGCAGGAGAAAGAGGGGGAGGAAAGAGGGGGAGCGGGGGCCTCTCCCGGGCCACGCCAGGGGAGCCCGGCCCGGCCGCAGCCTCCCCGAGCTCTGAGGGAGCAAATGGCGGCGGGGGCGATTTCGGGGCCTTAAATCACCTCGGCCCCGCCCCGCGCAGCCGCCCTGGGACCCCGCGCACCTGTGCGGACCCCGCCCCGCACCTGAGCCGGACCCGGCCCCGCCCCTGAAGCCGCCCCCGGCCCCGCTCGGCCCCGCCCCAGAGCCCCGGCCCCGCCCGGCCCCGGGGCCCGCCCTGCCCGGCACGGGGGCGGCTCCATCGCTCGGGGCCCCGCCCCTCTCTCCCGGACCGGGCCCGCCCCGCGCACCGGGGCCGCACCGGGGCCGCTCCCGGGACCGGGGCTCCGGGTCGTGCCGGCGGCCGCTGCGGGTCCCGGGCGGTGCCGCCTCTCCCCCGGCGGGATCGGGGCTGGGATCGGCACCGGGAGGAGCCGCTCCGGGACGGGCGCTGGGGCCGAGCCCGGCGCTGCCGCTCCTGCTCCGGCCGGCTCTCCGCGGGGAGCCGGGGCTGTGCCGGCGCCCGGGCAGCCCCGGGATCCCGAGCCGGGCCCGACGCGCCGGGCCGGGCTCCGCTCTCAGCCCTGAGCCCCTCCCGGAGCCCGCCTTGGGCCCCACGACGCGGCCCCGGGCTCTGCCGCCAGTCCCGGACGCGGCGCTGAGTCGCTGCTCCCGAGCTCTGCGTGGGGCCGGCGAGCCCGGCTTCGGGCTGTGCCTGAGGCAGGACTCGGAGCCCAGAGACACACACTCGCCCTGGCCCGAAGAGCCCGCTTTGAGCATCAAAACACGGCACTTGGCCTTTAATTCAGGTCCAGCAAAACGCAGCACTTCCGTTTCTCTTTGTGAGCCCAAACACACAGGACTCGCTCTCTTCCTCAAGCCCTGAGAACAGGATTTAGTCACTGTTTCTGAGTCCCAGCTCTGGCCATACCAGCCTGCTCTCAGGACTCCACAATGCAGGATTTAGTCTCTGCTTTTAAGCTCTGCGCCTGCTTTTGAGCCCCCAAAACGCAGCACTGGGTCTCTTTTTGTGAGCCCAAAACCGCTCCTGTCCCTCGGGTTCGGAGCCCCCAGAAGTGCCCGGGGCCATGGCTGGACCCCAGCTGGGCACCAGCAGCCGCTCCCTCACCCCCCGTGGGATGGGGAAGACACCAGAGACAAAATTCCAGCTCAGAACAGTTTAATAATGGAAACCAAGACAAATGCAATCATTTGAGAGTAATGACAACACATAGTAACAGTGAGAGCAACAAGAGCAGTGGTAACACTAATGAAAAGGAAACTGAGAAAAGCCCCTCCACACCCCCCCTTTAACATTATAAATCCAAAATTTAATCCAGAGCAACACAAACTCCCAGCGTGGGGCATTTCCATATTCCTGTTCCTTTCTCTGTGTTCTGTCCTGGGGATTTGTGGACTGAGGGAGGCACTGGCTGCTCCTCTGGCCAAGGGGAAGGCTCCTGTGCTATTGCCATGAAGGGAACACCTGGAATTACTGCCCTGGGAGCCCAGTCCGGTCCTTCCAGTGACTGGGGGGCACCCAGAGGGTCTTTACACGAAATGAAAATGACATCCTGGCCCAGTGCATCGACAGCAGGATTGGACACTCCTGGCCAAGGTGACCAGTCCGTGGGAGTCGCACCGGTGACCATCCAGGGGGGATTTTAACTTGGAGACTTGCAGATTTCAGCGTGCAGAAGCTCCAATTCTTTTTGGCACCTCTTGTTTAAATGTCTCCCCACTGGAAGAGGTCAATTAGTCTTTTTACTGACCTGACTGCCAGAGGCAGGGAAAAACAATCAGCGTTCCCTGAACGCCTCCAGCACTTCCATGTCCACCTGCAAGGAGTGGCCGATGGGCAGGAGCCTGCCCAGAACAGGCTCAGAGATGGGGCTTTCAACCCAAACCATTCCATCATTCCATGATCTCTGCCTGTATTGATGTTGCACTGTTCCCTCTCCAATTTAAATTCCCAAATTTAGATGATTTATTCAAGGAATCATTTTAAAATTATTCAGGAATAAAAAGGGGTGCATCAAACATACAAGAATCATTCCTACACCCACCAAACCATTCTTAACTGGAAGCCTATTCCCTCATCTCTGTCCTTGTTTTGCTTTCCTGGAAAACCTTGTGATCCCAGAGTCTCTCAGAGCGATGTACTGGCATTACTGGAAGGTTTGCTCTCTCAGAGAGCCTGGGGGATTTACAGCACTTGTTCCTCTGCATCTTTATCTTTTCATCAGCTTTCCCCTGGAATGGTGCTGTGGGAGAAGCTTGGAATTACCAGAAATGGATCAGGTTCACATTTTTTCCCCACCATTTTTCAACTATTTTGAAATGTGCCCAGGAACACTGCTGTGAAAGGATCAATCAGAACATCCTGAAAGAGAAAACCACCTCCAGCAGGAGCCAGAATGATCCCATTTCTGTTCTTACCTGGTCCTGCCAGAGCTCCCAACAGCCATTCCCATTCCAAAACAAGAGCTATGGAAGGCATTCCTGCTGTCCGTGAGGGTGAGGAGGCAGTTCTGGATGTTCTTTGCTGTGGAATCAGACAACAAACAGAGTGTAAATGATCTTGGTGGTCCCTTCCAAGCCAAACCAGCCCGTGATTCCACGCGTGGATCAGCACCTGTCCCAGCTCCATTCCAGAAACCTCCTCCCACTAACCCAGAACTTTCCTTTGTCTGCTCAACATCAGGGATTTGCTGCCAAGTGCCCCGGGCAGGGGATGCCTCAGCCTTCCCTGGGACCGCAGCATTCCCTGGGCTGCCTCAGCATTCCCTGGGCTGCCTCAGCATTCCCTGCGCTGCTGTTCCACGCCCATCCCGTGGTCCAGCGCCGTTCCGGGCTGCAGTGCCGGGCTCTCCCCACGGGGCGGCAGCACCGGGAGCGAGCAGCCCCGGCCGGTCCCGCTGTCTCGGGGCAGCTGCGCCTTTAACCCGCCCTGAGCCGGCGGGGCCGTGAACACAGCGGGCACAAACGCCACCGCTCCCCTTTATTTCACCCTCAGAGGCACAGGATCGCAGCATTTCCTGGGCTGCAAGGGACCCACAGGGAGCATCGAGTCCAAATCCTGGCCCTGCACCCCAAGAATCCCACCCTGTGCCCGAGAGCCTTGTCCAGACCCAAACTCTGCCCCCAACACCCTGAAAACACAGCGGGGCTGGGAGAAGGATGACCATGGAGGATTTTATATAGATCTCCTTGTACGATCGTTATATAGTATCATTAGATAGTCCACCAATCAATGTGCTCCTTATACATTATGTTCCTTACACCTCGTTATAGATAATCCAATAATCAATGTGTTCCTTACACCACGTTATAGATAATCCAGTAATCAATATGTTCCTTACACCTCGCTATACATCGTCACACGTCGCCTTCCCAGCAGCGGCTCCAGTGACCGACCAGGACCCCTCCTGACCCCCCCTTCCCATTCCCGCACTCAGACCAGGTTTCCTTCCCGGCTCCACCCCAGGATTCCCGCGGCAGTCTCAGGTGTCTCTTTCTTTCCACAAAGCAAATTCTTCACAGCAACACAGAACCAGCCCGAGCTGGCCCCTCCGGCGAGCACCGATCAGCTCATTCTTACCCCAAACTGTTCATTTTCTCCCCTGCAGATTAACCCAGATTTTACCCCAAAATGTTCATTTTGTCCCCTACAGAATCCACCCCGGAGCGACGCCTTGGGCCCCGCACGGCCGAAGCAGCTGCGGTGTCCCGTGCCCGCAGCTCCCGCTGTGCCAGGACAGCAATCCCTGTGCCAGGACACCCATCCCTGTGCCAGGGCACCCATCCCTGTGCCAGGACAGCGATCCCTGTGCCAGGGCACCCATCCCTGTGCCAAACACCCATCCCTGTGCCAAACACCCATCCCTGTGCCAGGACACCCATCCCTGTGCCAAACACCCATCCCTGTGCCAGGACACCCATCCCTGTGCCAAACACCCATCCCTGTGCCGGGACACCCATCCCTGTGCCAAACACCCATCCCTGTGCCAAACACCCATCCCTGTGCCAGGACACCCATCCCTGTGCCAAACACCTATCCCTGTGCCGGGACACCCATCCCTGTGCCAAACACCCATCCCTGTGCCAGGACACCCATCCCTGTGCCAGGACACCCATCCCTGTGCCAAACACCCATCCCTGTGCCAAACGCCCATCCCTGGGCCGGAATACCGATCCCCCGCGGCCCCCGCCGTCCGCTCGGGGCTGTCCCCGTTCCCCGCTCACCTCCGAGCCCGGAGCACCTGCCCCGGTGCCCCCGGCCCGGCCGCGCTGCTTCCCGGGCTCCCCGCCATTGCCGCTGTTGGCTCCGCGCCTGCGTTCCGGGGGCTGCGGCGTTTCCTTCCGGGCCGCGGCCCTGGAAACACGAATATATTGGTATTTTCAAACCCTATGGCTCCGTAATCAGAATTCCTTACAGTCCATATCCTGTCTATAACACAGCAGATACCGGGTTTTATTTCGGAAGCAGTTTTTAAGTACATTACTATTTCTCAATACATACAGAAAAGGGAATATTTGCAGCTTTCAGTATTTTACACACAAAGCCCCTCATGAATTTTCAGGCATTTTGGGGCTGTTACCTCCCTTTTCGGGGGGCACCTCACCTGCGCCCCCTCATCCCTCACTCACCTGCTCCCCCCTCCCCCACCACATTGGGGTGTCCCAAGGGACACCATCACCCTCCAGACTCCCCGACCCCTTTTTCCTCCCATCCCAGACAAGGCACAAAACGAGTCCAAGTGCCCTGGCCAGCAGCTCGATGCTTCCATAAAGCCTTTTCCACACGCGCATCCCCCCAAAAATGGAGGAAAAAATCAAGGGAGGGCAGGGCAGCCCCCCAAAGTCCCCCCAGCTCCTGTCCGGCGGCTGCCCCAGGCACAGGGAATGCCCCCGAGGATGGTTCCTCATCCTGGATTGTCCCATGGGACACTGCAAAGTGCTTGAGGAGGGCTCAGCACCCAGCAAACCATCCATGTGTTATCTGCAGCATTCCTATCCTGAATCCAAATCCAGCCCTGGGCCAGTTACTGGGAAGAAAGAGCTCCCTGTCCCAGTCAAAGCCAGTGCAGCAGCCAGCACACCCTGACCCTGCTCATCACACAGCCAGACACCTCCAGAAGGATTCTGTGAGGGGCAGGGCCAACACTCCTACTACAATCCCGAAAATGAACAGGCACTGCCTTCCCACCACCTATGAGCCCGGTGACCTTATGGCAGCGGGATAAGAAACCAGTTAGATGGGAATTTCCCTCTGTTATCCCGAGGTGCCTGTGCCTGACACAGGCATTGTCCTTGAATTGCTTCCCAGCAGTGGCCAGTATGACCTTCTCCACCATTTTTCCTGGTACTGAAGTTAGATTATAAGGGCTGGAGTTTCCTGGAAAAGTCCAAGTGGGATACAGCTGGAGAGCGCGCAGCCAGCATGGACCTCCTCAGGCTTCCAGGACCTTGGCTAGATAATTGAGGAGGTTCCTTCTGGGACATACCAGGATGAACCCCATACAACATCACAGCCTCGTGAATACTGAAGTGGTCCAAGTGGTCCTCAGTGATCCCAAATGGAAAACCACCGTCCCTCCTCCCCTGCTGGATACACAGATAAGCTACAGATAAGAGAACACAGATAAGGGCAGCTGTGGGCGGGTAGGTGACCGGAGAAGGACACTGGGAACAGCTAAAAGCAGAGAGGACGCCCAGAGAGCCCAATTCCCACAGGATTCTGCCATGCTGAGTGGGTCAGCCTGCTCCAGGAGGATGCTTGGTGTGGCTTTGGGCATCGGGGTCCTGCTGGCCCTGGTGGGCTGCACAGCCACTGAGGGCTGTGGTGAGTGTCAGCCACCCACGGAGAGCCAGGAGAGACCACGGATGGGACACGGGATCCTGGGTCTGACCTCCCCTCTCCTTCCAGTGGCCTCACAGGAATTGGTCTCGCAGCTGCTCCAGCGCTTGGAGGGATCGGTCAGTCTCAAGGAGGAGGCGAATCCCAGCGTCCTGCTGACCATGAACCTGGCTGGGGGGGACAGCGAGGGTCCCATCCACAAGTGGCTGCTCCAGGAGATCAAGGAGGAGGCGGTGAGGAGAGCCCAGAAAGGTAGGGAGGCAAAGGAGGGAAGGCACCCACTCCTGGGAACCCAGGTTTCTGCCAGTTCTTGGGGTGCCCAGCCCAGCACACCGTGGCTGCCCTCTTGTCCCCACAGACATGACCTCGGGACAGGTGGCTCTGCACGTCCTCGCCCTCCTCTCCTCCTGCCAGGACCCCCAGCGTGTCCATGCCCTGGAACAAACCCTTGACCTGATCCGTGTCCTGCAGCAGAAAACAGATGAGGAAATGGCCAAACTGGGTTTGTTGGGATTTGGGGGCCTGGGGGTGTCGCTGTCCCCACACCCTGCCATCTTGCCACTCTTTGCTTTGCAGAAGCTGATGGGATTCCCAAAACTTCCCTGTACAGCGTGAGCCTGGACACCCTGGCCCTGTGCCTGGCTGAGGCGGGCGGTGCCCAAGGGCCATCGGTGGCCCTGGCCAAGCAGGTGCTGAGCCCTGAGAGCCAGCTCTCTGTGGGTAAGGGACCACTCTGCTCCCACATTCCCACTGCTGGGGTCTATCCCGGGGCTTGGAGGTGACCCCAGGATCCCACAGACACCCGTGCCATGGTGGCACTGGCGCTGGCCTGCGTCTACGACTACGTGGAGCTCCATGACGTGCGGGATCTGCTCCGGGAGGCACTTTTCACAGTGAGCAACGGCTTCCTGGATGAGCAGGAGAAGAGGAATGGCATGATCGGGAATATCTACAGCATGGGGCTGGCCCTGCAGGTAGGGGAGGTGCCAGGGGAGTGGGGCGTCACAGCCAGCTGGTCCCATTCCCAGGTGCGTCATTCCACCTCCCACCCGCTCCACAGGCGCTGGAGGTCACAAGGAAGTTTTACGCCCCACGGCAGTGGGATTGTGCCCAGGCCTTCTCCGTGGTGTCTGCCCATGACTACCAGCAGCCCACAGCCATCGCCCAGGTGCTGCCAGCCCTGGTGGGCAGGTCCTACCTGGATGTGGCTGGCCTGGACTGCGCTGCCACCAAGGGTACGTCCCCAAACAGACAGTTGCCCCTATCCCCAGTTCTGGGGACACACAGCATTCCCAGAGGTACCCTGATCCCACCTGGAGTACCCCAGACCCCGCAGGGATGTGCCAGATGCCCACCCTGCCGCTCTCTCCCTACACAGCCCCCATCCAGGTGCATTACTCCATCACCAACACGCTCCAAGGGAAACACTTCCACTACTCCACCTCGGTGACAGTCCCAAGTGGCTCCACACTGCTCCGGGTGATGGAGGTGGCAGCAGAGGAGAACCCCGAAGCCTTTAGGTGAGAGCCAGGGCGGCTTTGGGGTGGGATTTGGCATCTCCCCACCCAGCTCTGAGCCTCCTGACCTCTCCCGCAGCTTCCAGACGGAGCAGACCTCCTGGGGTGCCTATGTGACCTCCATCCACGGGCTGGCTGCCAGCACGGAGGACAGGACCTACTGGCAGTTCCTCAGTGCTGGGGACGCCCTCGAAGAAGGTGGGGGGGCCCCAGGGAGGTGTGGGGCCTGTGGTGGGGTCTCCTTGTCCCAGCCTCACTCATCCCACTGCCGCAGGGGTCAGCACCTACAAACCACACGCCGGGGAGCACATCCAGGCCGTCTTCAGCACCTACTGACACCACCAAGACACCCTGGACCCCGCCACGGAGCAATAAAGTGCCATTCCAGCATGTCCCTGTGCATGCGTGTGTGTGTGTCCCTGGGAGAAAACACAGCTCACATCCCTTCCTGCTGAATTCCGTGAGCGCAGCTCCTCTCCTTCTCTTCCCAGTGCCGTGCACAAACACAGCCTCACCCAAACTCCACAGAGTCAGTTCCCCCCATGCATCAACAAAGCCTTTCTCCAGCAGCCACAGGCACGTTCCTCTGGCCACGCTCCTGTGCTTCAGCTCAACCTATCCTGATCCCCACAGAGACTCCCCATGGCATTAATCAGATGCAATTATCTCTGTCTGATTATTACAATCCTAGTTAGCATCCGCCTGAGGCCACCAGCTGGATTTTGCCCTGGAAATCCATAGGTGGTGGCCTGGGCTTGCAGCTGGGTCACCAAAGGTTGCAGCTGACTCTAATCCCGATTCTGTGACTGTCTCTGGCCAGGAGTGACCAGCACCTCCCAGCTGAGTCCAACTGCTCTCCAGCCAGCCCCATTCCCTACTCCCACTGGCCTTGTCCAGCCAGCCCTTCAGCCTGGACCTGCTCCCAGCTGGACCCTTCCCACCCAAACCATTCTGATTCCACAGACACCATCTCCAAAAGGAGCTGTGAGGGACAGGATCCAAACTCAGGTTCCTAACAGCCCCAGAACAACATCCACCACCTTCCATCATCTCCAGGACATGTGATCTTATGCCAGACATCAGACTGGCCAGACAGGACCATCCCATGCTCAACCCACGGTGACGGTGCCACCCTCCAGGCCCTTCTGTTACCACATGGATAAGCTGGCACCGTGTGGCAGTGTAGGAGCAGGTGTGGGAAATCAGGTGCTTCACTGGAGATGGCATTCCTGCCCTGTGCCATGTGGGATGTCCCAGGTTCCCAGTCTGCCCCTCTTCCCACGCCAAATCCCATCTTGGTGCAGTTCTCCATCACCAACAGGCTCCAGGGAACCGGGGCTGTGATGTCACACAGGTGTCCCCGCCCGCAGCACTGTGACATCAGCGCGGTGTCTCCACAGGACACGTGCCACCAGCCCCGGCTCCCAGTGCGGCCACGATGGGATGTGGGTGAAGCCATGAGCGTCCTGCTCCCCGCGCTTGTCCTGCTGGTGGCCACTACGGCCGTCCTGCTGGCCGCCCGCATTCGGAAGGCACGGAAGCGCCCCGGGAGCCGGGCCGGGGGGTCCCGGCGCGGCCGAGCAGCCCCAGGGGCTCCCGGCTCCCCCCCGGCTGAGGAGACCCCTCCGCAGGGCGCGGCTGCCCCCGGGAGCGCCCCGTACATCCCCTGCGGCTGCGGCCCCGGCTGCGCCCCCTGCGCCACAGCGGCCCGGGAGCTGCAGGACCTGGTGACGCCGCTGTGGCCCGGGGTGTCCTTCCCGCGGGACTCGGAGATGTGGCAGCTGTCGTGGGAGGACCTGGAGCAGCTGCTGGAGCGCGGCCGCCTGCCCTGCTGCGCCTCCTCCAGCTCCTCCAGCTCCTCCGGGAGCCCTCAGCCCTCCAGGAGCCGGCGCACAAGACCCCTGATCCATCGGAAAACATCCGCCACTGGAAAAGGCTCAGTCCTCCGCAGAACCCGACACTGGTTGAGATCCTCCACCCTTCCAAGAATGTCCATCCCTCGGAAAGGCTCCTCCATTCCCGCCCAGACCCTCTGTGACCTGTGTTGTGCTCCAGCTGGAGCCTGGCCCGTTCCTGCCAAGAAGCAAGTGGAAGTGTCCTGGAGCCACCGGTGCCCAATCCATGGCTCCCCGGATCCTGTGGTGGAGCCATCTGGGAATACTCTCCGCACGCTGCTGGACAAGAGACTCCAGCGGCAAAGGCAGCCGTTCCCATGTGCAGCGTGCTCCCTGGAGCCGGCTGTGAAGGACAAGGCTAAGGGAGATCTCCACACCTTGGATATTTCCAGCAAAGGTCTCCATCCCTGCCAGAGCCTCCACGAGATCTGCTGGACTCCGGATGGAGGAGCCCACACGGACAGGCCTCCCTGCCTCGGAGCTGTGGCTACGCACAGAAACCACAAGATACCCACGGCCAGGAAAAGCCTGGAAACACAACCTGCCATTCCAGCAAAGCGTTCCCAGGAGCAAGTGGCACGGCAGGAAGTGTCCTGGAGCCGCTGCTGCCCAGTGCACGGCTCCCAGGACACTGCAGCAGTGCCACAGGAGAAGACCCTCCGGGCGGCGCTGGACAAGAGGCTCCAGCGGGAACAGGAGCACGCCCTTTTCCAGGGAGCTCTCAGGAGGTGGCTGTCGCGGCTCAGGATGCAGCTCGTGGCAGCAGCTGGCACGCTCCGTAGCTTTCTTTGCGCTGAATAAATCAGGCGTTTCCCCAAAAGCTGTCTGGGAATTCCCACTGTTCTGGTTTCCACTGGGACAGGGCTCCTTTCTTCCCCGGAGCTGGCACATGTCAGGTTTGGATTCAGGATGGGAATGCTGTGGGTAACACATGGGTCATGGTCCAGCCAGCCAAAAAACTGGGATGAGGAAGTCAAAAACTCAATTTAATTAGAACTAAGAGGTGGAACAGGGGAAAAGGTGGAAAAGTATTCCAGTTTTCCCATGGGGAGACTGCCCACACCTGCTGACCCTGAGAGCCCCAAATCCCCCATGCCCTCTCTGATCGGCTCTGCTGGGTCCCTGGCTTCCCACAGCACCTGCTCCTGGGATAAGGAGGGGAACTGGAATTCATTAATAATAATAATATCCAGTGTCTGAAGCAGTGGGAATCTTTGTTTGGAATGAGAAATGGAGGAAAAACTGAGTGAAATACCATGAAGCACCAGGTCGGGAGAGGGTGACGGAAAAGCAGCTTTTAGAATTGGTAAATTTCCCAGACTTATTTCCAGATATTATTATTTTAAAATCATTTTTTATCCCTCCACCACAAAACCATTCCTGTATTTATGAAGATATTTGGAGATAAGAGGAATACTTAATTAAAAAACTTCTGGGGAAAAAAAACAATTATGGATTGAAACATTTAAGAGAATCCACAGCACGGAATCATAAATCCCAGTTTTAGCAATATTAATGGATAATAAATATGAAATATTAATTTCCCCACAAAGCAAGCCAGCTTCTTATTTTCCAAACTGGCCAAGAGCAAACTCACGGATTTTTGATGTCTACGAAGCATCCAAAGAGCTCAAAACTGGATTTCTCCATGTTCCAGACTGCACTTGGTTTGTTGGCTGTTACGGAATTCCCTCTAAAACCGGGATTTTCATTTGAAAACATGGTTTAAGCCACTTCTCTGGAAAAAGAGAAACAGTGTCCTTGTGTTCAAATTTTATTCTGGAAACAAAACCCAACCTGTGGCTCTGACACGCAAAAAACCTACAGAAAATACAGAATAAAATAAGAAATAAGAGGTTTTCATTCCCATCCTGGGACCTGGAAGTGTGTACAACACGGAAAGATGCCTCTGGGATTCAGGGACTGAAGAGGCTGCAGTTCTAGGCTTATGGCTACTTTTAGTTTTAAGCATTTCTAAGCAAATTTCAGGCTGGGAGACCTGCAGTCTGGGCTCAGCTTTCCTTGGATTACACACTAAAAGCGGGCCAGGACACTGCTGGAATTGAGATAACAACTGGGTTTTGAATAAGGAGAGTGACCACGAAAAGGGAAGGAAAAACCTTAATAAACTCTCATTTTAAGGGAGAATTTTACCTCATTACTTGAAGCCTCCTTCCCAATTCCAGCTCGCCTTCCACTCCTATCTTCCCAGTTTCTGCTTGCATCTACCTCTTTTGGGATGGATGGGATCAGCCTGAAATCTAGTTTGTCCTGAGTCTGCTCTGCAGCTGCTCAGCTTTGGAATTCTGAAATCTGGGAGTGTTTGTGCCTAGCAGCTGTTCCACTCTCCTGGCCTCACCCATTCCTTCCCAGCACTAGCACGCAGCACTGACACACAACTGTCTGTCATTCCTCTAAAATTGCTCCTTAAGCCCCCAAAAAACCCAGTCCCAGAGGTCTGCGGGTGCCCAATCTGGTTATTTTCCCTTTTTAGTCTTTGTGGCTGCTGCACTGTTGGGCTTGGAGTTGGTCTTGGCTTTCTTCTTGGCCGCTCCCTTGGGCTCTGGCTCCTTGCGCTTGGCCGAGGTGATGGACCCGGTGACCTTGAAGAAGTCGTCGAGGCGGCCCTGGGTGCTCCCCTGGCGGCTCTTGCTCAGCCTCCTGACGCCGTTGCGGATGCGCTCCTCGTTGAACTGCTTCTCCCCACACATGAACTGCACCAGCTGCTCCTCATCCGGCTCGTTCCACTTCAGCTCCACGGCGTCGGGATCGATCACGTCGGGCTCCAGGAAGAGCTTCTGGGCCTCCCTGTGCAGCCAGTTCTCGGGCAGGGGGTACTTCTTGGTGTCGAGCTGCTGCACGATCCTCTCGATGGATTTGTGCTCCCGGATGAGCTCCACGGCGCGCTTCGGCCCGATGCCGCGGATGCTGGCGCAGTAGTCGCAGCCCAGCAGGATGCACAGGTCCACAAACTGCTCCCAGGTCAGCTGCAGATCCTGCAGGATCCGGTTCAGGTGGAACTCCTGGATGGGCAGCTTCTTGGTCTCGCTGGCCGTGAGGTGCCGCATCAGCACGGGGCTGCCGAAGGTGAGGCAATCCATGTCCTCCGTGGCAGCGGCGTACACCTTCCCGGCCTTCACCAGGGTGGCACAGCTGGCCTCCGCCTCTCCGGGTGCCTCCACGTAGGGAATTCCCATCAACGTCAGCAGCTTCTTGCACTCCTGCGTATGCTGCGGGGTCACCTTGACCAGCCTCTTGCTGTACTTCTCGATGTTCTCCTCCTCCCCGGCCTCCTGCGCTTCCTGCAGGTGCTTCTCCGCCTCGGCCCGCCGCTCCGTGCGCTTGGCCAGCTCCCCGGATTTCAGCTGCGGGGGCTTCCCGTCGAACACGTACACCGGCTTGATGCCGTTCTCCACCATGCGGATGGTGCGGTAGAACATTCCCATGAGGTGGCTGGTGGTCTCCCCGTCCTCGTTCTGGAGCACGTCGGCTCCCTGCCGCACGGCGATCAGGAACTGGTAAATGCTCATGGAGGCGTCAATGGCCACTTTCCGGCCGAAGTAGGACTTGATGTCGTTCTCCCGGATGGCCCCGGGAGCCACGTCGGCAATAAGCTTGGCCAAGCCATGGATTCCCATCCTGGGGAACAGAAAAGGGGATGCTGGGAGCAGGCTCTGCCTGAGGACTGCTGGGCCACCCAAGGAGGGGGGAGCAAAGAGGGCAGTGCTTCCCCGGCAAACCATCACTCCAAGGGCTGCGGCCTCTACTGGCACCCGTTATCCCGAGTCCAGCCTCAGGCCACCCTTATCCCTCACCATACACCCCCCCCGGGCCCATCCTTACTCCCTTTCCTACCTCTGCCCCTCCCATCCCAATCCCCCTCCCCAAAATTCGATTATCTCCACCATTACAACCATGCGGACCCAATCACCTTCCTATTCTTATCTCCCTACCTCCCAGCTCCCCAGGCCTGCCATCAACCCCTCTTCCCTCCTCCTCAGATCCCCTCTTCCCTCCTCCTCAGATCCCCCGCTCCCCCTCAGCCGCCATTGCCCCCTCAGATCCCCCGCTCCCCCTCAGCCGCCATTACCCCCTCAGATCCCCCGCTCCCCCTCAGCCGCCATTACCCCCTCAGATCCCCCGCTCCCCCTCAGCCGCCATTACCCCCTCAGATCCCCCGCTCCCCCTCAGCCGCCATTACCCCCTCAGATCCCCCGCTCCCCCTCAGCCGCCATTGCCCCCTCAGATCCCCCGCTCCCCCTCAGCCGCCATTACCCCCTCAGATCCCCCGCTCCCCCTCAGCCGCCATTGCCCCCTCAGATCCCCCGCTCCCCCCCAGCCTCCGTTACCCGGCCGCTCGCGCGCCGCCGCTCCCGCGCTCCGCCGCCGAGCCCGCCGGGAGCCGCCGCCAGCCAATGGGGAAGCGGCTCGCCCTCGCCGCGCCTCGTTCCCGCCCTCACTTCCACTTCCGGCGGCGGAGGGGGACGGACGTGCGGCGGCGGGAGCGGAGCCGACGTGTCTCAGAGGGGACCGGCGACATGGTGAGGGCGGGGATGGGGGGACCGGAGGTAGCCACAGGGGGCCCGGCCCGGTGGCCGCCCGGCCCCGCTGAACAGCGCCGTGTCCCCGCAGGAGCTGGAGGCGATGAGCAGATACACGAGCCCGGTGAACCCGGCCGTGTTCCCGCACCTCACCGTGGTGCTGCTGGCCATCGGCATGTTCTTCACCGCCTGGTTCTTCGTGTATCCCCGCGGCTGAGCGCGGGGGAGGGGGCGGGGGGTGCCGTCCCCTTGCTGCGCCTCCCAGTCCCGGATTATCGCCCTAATTCCCGGGGCAGGGGAGCGGGTGGGGGTCCCCTCGCCTTGCTGTGCCTCTGTTATCACCTTAACCCCCGTCCCGGCAGCTACGAGGTGACATCCACCAAGTACACCCGGGACATCTACAAGGAGCTGCTGATCTCGCTGGTGGCCTCGCTCTTCATGGGCTTCGGCGTCCTCTTCCTGCTGCTCTGGGTCGGGATCTACGTCTGAATGCCCCGGGGGAGGCTGGATGGGCGACTCGGGGAAGATCTTTTTATATTTCTTTTATATTTCAACGAGAAAACGCCTGGAGCAGGTGTGGTCTGCGGCAGGCAGTGACCCACAGGTGAATAAAAGTGGCTCTGTGACACACGTGCCTGGGGACTCCTGGTTTGTCTTCTTTTTTTTGTTTTTTTGGTTTTTTCCACCTGGCTTTTCCAAACGGCTTGGATAGAATTACGGGGGTGGAAAGGCCCTCTAGGATCACCCAGTCCAACCACTCTTCCAGCACTGCCAAGGCCACCACCAACCCGTGTCCCCAAGTGCCACATCCACGTGGCTTTTAAATCCCTCCAGGGATGGGGACTCCATGCCTGGAGCCTGTTCCAGTGCTCTAAAACCCTTTCCATGAAGGAATTTTTCCTAATGCCCAACCTAAACCTCCCCTGGTGCTGACTGAGGCTGTTTCCTCTTGTCCTGTCACTTGTTCCCTGGGAGAAGAGACCAGTCCTACCTGGCTCCACCCTCCTGTCAGGGCGTTGTGGAGAGTGAAAAGGTTCCCCTGAGCCTCCTTTTTTCGATACTGGCACAAGATCCAGGTGCCTTGGGATATGGTTATCCCAGTGTTATCCCAGATTGCAGTGCTGTGTGTGGTCACGAGTGTTGCAGTGCCACCTTGTGTCCTGGTGCAGCCACGCTGTGCAAAAGAAATCCTGAATCTGCTTTTAAGCCCTCAGCTGCCTTTGCCATCGCATCCCCTCACTCCTTTTTTTGGGAATGCTGTGCCTCTTCTCATCCCCAACCAGGAGTTTTGCGGCCCCTCGCTGGATGTGCCCTTCATTAATTCCTGAACTACCTGCCTGGCCTAGAAAAAAGGAATTGATTGATGGGTCTTTAAGAGGCAGATTGGAAGTTTAGCCCAGCTTTCAAACAACTCCAGTTCCAAATCACAATTCAAGCCCCGATTTCCTATTTGGGATGGAAGATTTCCTTCTGTGGACTTTTGGATCCTTCTGGATCTGAGCCTGCCCTCTGACGTGTGAGCAATGAGGCAGATTTTCTTGTTCCTTTGTTTTTCCTTCCTTTCTCCTCTTTTCCCCTCTTCCTTTCTCCTTTTTCCCTCCTTTTCTTCCTTCTCATTTTTTTCTTCTTCCTCCTTTCTTTGTCCTTCCTGCTTTCTTTTTCCTTTTCTCCTTGTCCATTTAACCTTTCTTTTCTCTTTTTATTTTCTTCAGTTTTCTCCTCCTTCCTTCATTTTCCCCTCCTAGTTTCTTTTCCCATCTTCCTTTCTTTCCCCTCCTTCCTTTCTCCGTTTTATCCCCATTCCAAAGAACCATGACTGGGCATATCCAGAAATTTCCACCGACTAAAGACCAGGAATTTCCTCCATTCTGTGGGCAGTTCTACAGCCACTCATCTGAGTTGTTCGGGAGGAAGACACCAGGAGCCATCCTTGGATACAAAGCAGTATTTATATATTTTATTCATATGGGCACATTTACCTCCAGCATAAAACAAAGTCTAAATAAGCAAAACAAAACAAAACAAAAAAAATCCGGGGAATCCGGAGACTCAGCCCTCAAATTCAGCAAAATATAAATATAAATCAGGAAGAAAAGAGGGAAACCACGCTTGTTCCCCACAAATAAAAACCAGGAATCAATAATAACCTGCTACAAATGCAACTCTACAAACTGGCTGGCAAAATACAGTGATTAAAGCTGTGGCAGCAACATTTAAACCAACAAAATTAGTGCTTTACGTGGTGGTTTTTTCCTTAATTCTTCCAGTGGTGCCATAGTCTCTATTTACAGGCTTTAAGCTCCAACAGTAGGACAGAAGAGTTGGGAATTTGCTTTTGAAACAACTCCCAAACAGCCTTGTTTTCCACCCTTTTGTCTTCCTTCCTGCCAGGAATGTCTCTTTGCCGCTGGATAGGGAGGGATTTCGCCAAGCTGGAGAGGTCGGCTCAGAATTCCCTCCTCCCTCCGTCGCACGCAGGGAAAGGCCTGATTGTGAACTCTCTTGGTACTGATTGGGGACAGGGAAAGGGCAGAGATGCGTTTTTGGGGGGAAATCCATGCACACAGCTGTTTCCACGGGCCTGGAAGCAATTCCATGACTCCTTCATTTTAGAATTCTGAACCCCTTTTGAGCTCGTTGCTGCCTCGCTGGGAAGCAGCCGATGGATGATTTTTTTTCATGGAATCCTGGAACGGTTTGGGTGGGAAGGGACCTTAAAGCCCATCCAGTCCCACTCCCTGCCATGGGCAGGGACACCTCCCACTAGTCCAGGCAGCTCCAAACCCATCCAGCCTGTCCTGGAACGCTTCCAGGGACGGAGCATCCAAAACTTCTCTGGGCAACCTGTGCCACTTTAAGACATAAGGTACTACTGACGCTAAAAACTTCATCCTGAATCCCTGTCCTCTCCTGATCCCAGGGATTGCTGCCAGCTCCGTGTGGGTGGGGCTGGCCTCGGCACTCCAGAATCGCCACATCCCAGTTAAACCGCCCGGGGCAGCGTTTCTGAGGCAGCATTTGGGAACCTATGTGGGAAAACACTGTTCCCTGGGGCTGTTCCATAAGGAGAAAGGCACTAGGGATGTTTTTTCCGAGCCCCCAGGCACTTGGTTTGTCGGGGATCTTCCCTAAATCCCATGGCTGAGCATCCTGAGGCCACCTGAGAGATCTCAGCTCCTCCTGGGCCACCGCTGATTGATTCCTTCCCTCAGGAGTGGGGTGGGATGTACTGGGGGGTCTTGGCTGAGGGGAGGGTGATTGCAGGCTCTGGCCCCCCAACATTCCCTGTTTCCCCCTCCAGGGGCTTTTATCCCAGCTCGGCATCACTCACCTGAGGAAGGACGTGCCAGCCTGGGCCACTGATTGCCAGGGGACAATGAACCTGCCAAGGAAGCCACTTCCCAGTTTACAACCAGGAAAAGCCACTCAGGGCAGGTGGAGGGAAGAGCACTGAGCTACATCCAGGTGTTTCCTTCCCAATTTCAGGGAAAACCAGAGAATCCTGCTGAGCACTGAGCCCCCCTGCTTGTGCATAGCCTTGGGGCGTCCTGTTGTTCTGCTGAGCTTCCCCAAATTGGGTTTTCCAACTGCTTGGCTGCTTGGAATTCCCCGCTCGCCCACTATTCCCTGCTTCCCAGGATTCAGTGGATTTTAGTAACTGTAATTCAGTGTTTGCTGCTTCCAGGCCTTCCCTACAAACAGTTCTTGGGGGCAGATGCCAACTCCAAGGGAATTCTAGGGCTGCTTTGCTGGGATAAGCTCAGGAGGGGGATGACGGGAGATAAAACCAGACATGCCCAGGAACCATCACTTCACCTGGACAAAATCCACCTTTGTTTTTCCGGAGCAGCTTTAGAGTGTCCTTAGGATCAGCATGCGGCATTCCCCCCTCACTGTTTCCTCAGGGAAATCCATCTTGGAATAACCTGGAGGTGGCAGAGCCTCCAGGAACACAGACAACTCCTTTGTAGCACAAGGAGCAGGACGGGGAGCAGGAAGCACAGGGAGCCACTGGGCTTTCCCACAGGACACACGTGGCTCAATGGGGCCAGAAGGAAATCCCCGCTTTTTTACGGCTTAAACCCCACAAGAATTCAGTAGTTTAGCAAGTTAAGGACTTGTAACAGTAAAATATCCCAAATCCCCCCAGCACAACTCTGTGAGGGCAGGGACAGCCTGCAGCCACTGCCATCCTAACTTTTGGGAGAACACCACCCCGGTCCCGAGGCAGAGATCCCGCCTGGATGCAGATCCCGATGTTCCCAGGGACTCAGCCTTGCTCTGCAGGGCAACTCCAGGCTTTGCCAGGGCTGCACATCTGGGCAGAGGTTGGCATTGGCTCCAGAGCCAACCAGGCAGCTCCGCACACGCCGCTTCCAAGCGGACAAAAATGGATCCCACCACGCTTAACGTGGGTGAGTCCCGGTCATTTGTCAACCCTGGCCTGGGGACAAGAGTCCCCAGGCACGGCATGGCCCCAGCAGCAGCCTGAGTGGGGGTTT
The DNA here is from genome assembly GCF_965178545.1 of Coloeus monedula. Lineage (NCBI taxonomy): Eukaryota > Metazoa > Chordata > Aves > Passeriformes > Corvidae > Coloeus > Coloeus monedula. Next base: position 985,737 of record NC_138786.1, read on the forward strand.
TATCCATCCAGACCTGGATATCCCACATGGATATGGGATTTAAGAGCACAAAGAAGAGGGGCAATGACGTCAAAGCTGCTCCTTCTCCGGTTGTTCCCAGAGGAATGTGTCCATTGGCAGGTCCGGGAGTCTCTGGGAAGTCTGCGGGAAGTGGCCCTGGGCCGAGCAGAAGGAACAGCAACTCCAGTGTACGACTTCCAGTAGGTCCAGGCACAGCCCTCCTTTCCAGGCCAAACTCCAGCGTTTGCCTCTCGGAAAGGGCTCCAGTGTTGAAGCAATTCCAGTGTTGTGAAGAACTGATGTGGGACATAGGGAGCACCAGGATGGGGCTCCCACCCCTGGAAGGAGCATCCCTCTGGGATGTGGCAGAGCTCAGTCTGGTGTGCTACTTCCAAATCCAGTGTTGGAAGGGGAGGGGAAGTGATGGAGGAGGACACAAACATCCCCATAAGGGAAGGAGAGGGATGTGGGATGCTGGGAATCGGTGCGAGGTCCCCCCGGGAGCCACCACAGGGCTGGTGGTGGCTTTTAGGTCCTGTGTGTGCTGAGCTTCAGTGTCTCCAGCCACCAGCATTCCAGCTCCGGAGCTGCCGCAGGACACGGGGATGAGGTGGGGCTGGGGGCCAGCAGAGCAGGGAATTCGGGAGGCTCCCAGTGGCACCAGTCCCCCTCCTGTCTCCAAGCAGAGGGCACTGGTGCTGCCGGGACTCACTCACAGAGCCAGTAGAACTGGAAGTAATAGTCAGTGAAGAGGTGTCCCAGCTGCTCCGGGGAAGCGCCGCAGTCGGCTCGGCCCTGGGAACGGGAAAAGCAGCTTAGAGAGGGGTGCGACTCCAAGGGCGGAATTCTGCCTGGATTACAGGCTGGGGCAGGGAAAGATCATCCTCCCACCACCCACAGGACTCTCGGTGCCACGTGGCTGCCAAACCTGCGCTTCCCACATTTCATAGATCCCACACTTCCCTCCTGCCACGTGGCCCTGGACAAGCTGCGAGTACTCACCGGCTGCGCCACTCGGAAGTGGTAGGAAAACTCCCGGAATGACAGCATCACCAGAGGCCAGCGGTGCGTGGTGTCCTGGGGAAGGAAGGGGGAGGGCTGGAATGAGGTCGGGGACAAGCTTGGGGAATGTTCTCCAGGCCGGATTTGTGAGGAAATCCACGGCCTCGCACCGTGGAGTGACCCACGGATATTTCCTGGAGCACAAGTGGGATGAGGAAGGGCTCTGGGAGCTGGGAAAGGGGCTCAGCCTGGAGAAAGGGAGGCTCTGTGGGGACCTTCTGGCTCTCCACAACTCCCTGGCAGGAAGGGGCAGCCAGGTGGGATCCGACTCTGCTCCAGGGGAGGTTTAAGTTGGATATTAGGGAAAATTCCTTCATGGGAAGGGCTGCCCAGGAGAGCAGAGCAGTCCCCATTCCTGGAGGGATTTAAAAGCAGTGTGGATGTGGCACTTGGGGACATGGTGGCCTTGGCAGTGCTGGGGGAAGGGTTGGACTTTTCCAACCTCGAGGGGTTCCATGTGTATTTTGTGAGTTGTCCCCTTCTCCCTACCTGTGCATCCGTGGAGTCAGTGGAGCTGTTCCCACTCACAGCATCCTGGCAGGGATCACTGGAGACAAGGCCACAAAGGGAGACGGACACAGCGGAGGAGGAGCTGGGAAAACAGGACACCATGAGAGCCTGGAAGGGGGAACGTCTGTCCCTTTCCCATGGAGACACCGTGGCCACATCAGCCACTCCAGGGGCTCCCAAAGGACATGATCCACGATCCATGAGCACTCACTTCATCTCCAGGGTCAGGTTGGTGTTCACGGCCGTCTGCTGGCTCACAGGGATGCGGTAGCTGAAATTCCCAGTCCTGGGAACACAGAGAGGGCGTTAGATGTCACCAGGCGGTGGGAAGGCCGGGACAGGACCCAAAATCCCTGGCAGGCTGAGAATTCAGAGCAGAGAACTTCCCAAATGTCCCAAGGATGAGCCCACCACCAAACACAACCCCTGAGGGAAGGCTGGGAGCACCAGCTCCTCTTCCCACGGAGCGACATGAGGTGACGGCAGAAAACACCCAAAAAAGTCTTGGAAAAACTCCCAGATTTTTCCTATTTTCTGCTCCCACAGTGCTGCTGCCACAGAAGTGCCACCAAGGTGCCACAGCCAGCCCTTCCCGCTCACCTGCAGGCGTCGGCAGCGGCGCAGTACTGGGAATGGATGGCCAGGTTGATCTCGAGGATCCGGATGGATTGCAGCACCGGGCTTGGCCCTGCCGGGGGGAGGACAGGATGTTTAGGAACAGCAAAGGGTGGAAAATCCCGAGGGAGTAGGCTGGGAGGGGAGAGCAGGTGGGATGCACGTACCATCCATGCCGGGCTGCTCCGTGCGGGGCCGCTCGCTCACCGGCTGCCGGAGGCTGCGCTGCTGCCGGGAGTTGCTGCGGGAGAGCGAGAGGTTGGAGATGTACTTGGATTTGCCCTGGATGTGGGAGAAGGGGGAGGAGGGGCTGGCATTGGGGCTGCTGAAGCTCTGAGACCTGTCAGGAGTCTTTGGCCACTTGGTGTAGGAGGTGGATTTCCCGGCGATGCCCCTGGATTTGGCTTTGATATTTGTCACTGGCAGGAGGGAGGGCTGGCTTTGGTCTGTGGAAAAATGGGAGAGAAGGTTGTGCTGGGAGAGGCTGGGACGACCGGGATCACCCTGTCCCCATCCTGATGCTTCCCAGATTGCCCAGAGAAGCTGTGGCTGCCCCATCCCTGGAAGTGCTCCAGGCCAGGTTGGACAGGGCTTGGAACAACCTGGGATAGTGGAAGGCGTCCCTGCCCAGGAACTGGATGGGCTTTAAGGTCCTTTTCAACCCAAACCATTCCAGGATTCTGCGCTTCCATTCCCTCTGTGCCTGATGGAGCGGTGATAGAATGAGGAGGGAATGAGGTCAGGCCTCAAGGTAGGGCTGCTCAGGTGAGCTGAGCCTGGTGTAGCTTCCCATGACATTTTGCTGGCAACGTGGGAAGCTCCAAATCCTTTCCAGCCCCCACATTCCCCTGGCAACAGGATCTGAACTGCACCCCATGGGCAGAGAAGGATATAAAGGATATATCCAAGGATAAGGATGGAAAGGGTATCAGCTGTTAGAGAGCTTCCAAAGGAGTGGGATGAGGATGAGGAAGGATCTGGAGGGGAGAGGGAGCTGGAATTGTTCATCCCAGAGGAGACCTTCTCACAAGGAGCAGGGCAGGGGACACGAGGTGACACAAACCTTGCAGATGCCCCAGCATTTCTGGGAATCTGGGCTGGCCCTCACCTGTCCGGTTGGTGGCATGGGCAGGGCTGATCTCCGAGGGGATAACAGAGGAGACATCAGTGGGAGCAGCAGAGCAGCACAGGGAAAAACAGGGAGGGCTGAAACAGGCCAGCACACCACGACCGGGAATGCCAAGGGCCACTCCGTGTGTGTCCTCCGGGGCTGCAGGGACACAGGCAATAAGTCAAGGGATGGAAGGGGAGCAGCACCCGGTGTCCTGCAGCCCTTCCATGAAACCAGAACCATCCCAAGCCACCACCCACCGTGCTCCGGGGGGGCCCTGCTGCCGGCTCCGTCAGACGCGGCCGTGGATCGCACTGTCTGCGTCTTGTCGATGTTCTGGCTTGACCTGGAATGCAGGAAAAGATGCTGGAAACCCCCTGGATGGGGACAACGGGGTCGCTTGGAGGTGGGGAGAGAAGTGGCTGCAGCAGGATGGGAAGAGGGACATGGAGCAAAGGGAAACGTGGAGAAGAGCAGAGTGGAGGGATCTGGGAAAGGCAGGAGAAAGGCACACGAGCCATGAAGACAACAGGGAGGGCTCAGAAGTTCCACAGGGAATTGTGTGGCAGTTCCATGTCTGGCAGGGAAAAGTCTCAGCTGGTCCAGAGGATGCTGGCAATGCTCCTGGAACATCCTGGAACAGGGTGTACATGGCAGATTTGACTCCCACCAGGGATCTCCTGGGTGGATTTAGGTGCTTGGGAAACAACAGGCTCCAAACTGTCACCATTCCCTAAGGAATGTGCCCCTTATCCCTTGAAGACAGACTGTTCCTCACCTTGTTCTTTAGAAACACACACAATCCCCCCCCAAATTCATCCCACGGAATTCCAGGTGTTTCACTGCAGCTATCCAAGACCTGAGCATCTCCCGAGGATAAGGGAGATGGGAAGGGAGGGGGAATCTTTCTCCCTTGCAGCACAAGGAGCACTTGTGTCCATGTTTTATCTGTCCCAGTTTCTCTGGGATTACTGGAGTTTCACTCATTTAGAGGAATTAAAAAACCTCTTTGTCATCTCCAAGATTTCTCTTAGTACAGGGATTTCTTTTCCAGGTGAAAGGAGACTCAACGCCAGCCTCCTGAAGGGAATGTGGGCACAAGCCTCTGGAGCTTCACCTTCATCCCAGCCTAAATCCAACCCTTATCCCTCATGTTCCTTCACTGCCTCATCCCTTTTCCTTACATGGCTTTATCTTGCTCCTGCTCTCCCTGCAGGATGCAATTCCTTCATTTAACCTTTAATTAATTGATTTTTCCATCTCCTAATCCTCATTTCCCTTCCCTGACAAGATCCATAATCCTTCCTTCTGGAATCCCACTGGAAGTCTCACATCCCTTTCTCTGCTTTCAGTTTCGTGGTCTTCTGTGGTGCAGATGGCAGGAAAAAAAAAGAGGAATTAAGAGAAGGGATGAAGGAATTAAAAAAGGGAATAATGAAACAGTCACATACCGTGGACACAGAGCGACCGGAATTCCGGGACCCCCGTGCCGAAAGAGGGCCAGGAGACAGGCAGTGGGCACAGCAAAGGAGCTACAGGACAGTGCAGGGAGACAGGGAGAACAGGAAAGTGGGAAGATGACCAGGAGGACAGGGAATGAAAGAGGATGTGGAAGATAATGGGAAGGAAAAGACAAAAATGGGGAAATCGAAGACAAAGTGGAAGGAAAATGGGTTGGATGAGAGATGTAAGGAGGAGAGGAGGGAGAAAAATGGGAGAGGGAAAAGAGGGAGAAAAAGAGACTCATTATCAGGTTACACGAGCTCCCAAAGCTGATCCAGCCCCGCTGCACCGCTGGCATGAGGCTGTTTTAGTCCAGCTGGAGGCATCCAAGGAACATTCAGCACATCCTAACAGGATATTCCCTTTTTCTTCTCTATTCCTCACTTCTCACTCCAGATAATTCAACCGCTGTCAGACTGGGATGTGTGGCTGTGCTTGGCAGAGTTTGCAGCTCTGGGACTGTGCTCAGCAATCCCACTTTCTGTGCTCCAGCCTCTCCCAGGCAACCTCATCCCTCCCAGCAATTCCCAAAATACCCACCCATCGATGTCCACGAGATCCTCCTCACTGCGCAGGCTCAGCACGTAGAGCGTGGACATGGACACCACGCTGGAAAACAGAGAGGGACAGGCTGAGGAGGGACAGGGAGCAAGGATACGGCACAGGATTGATCCGCTTCCATGGGATCCCAGCCCAGGAGAGATGGATGCCCCATCCCTGGAAGTGTTCGAGGCCAGGTTGGAGCAACCTGACACAGTGGAAGTTCCCAGCTCATGGCAGGGCGTTGGAATCAGACAAACTTTAAGGTCTCTTCCAACCCAAAGCTTTCCAGGATTCTCTGGAAGGAGCCATAGATCCACAGCCCCTCGCTGCACACCCCACGGATGGCACGGTCCCAAGGGATGAGCCGATGGAGAAGCCCAGGAGCGGGATCTCACCTGAAGGCCATGATGATGACCAGGGCAATGATGGTGCCCTGAAGGAAGCGCTGGCTGATGCAGGCCTGCTCCGGGACAACCGATGGAGACTGCGAGGGGAAAAACCCTGGATCAGCTCAGGACCCCCTAGATCAGCTCAGGACCCCCTGGATCAGCTCAGCCCCCTCACTGCTCTGGTCCTTGCATGGATCTCCCCCAGCCCATCCCGAGCTCTCTTCCCGCCTCCCTGAAAATCCTGAACTCCCCAAGTTTAGAAGTCGCTTAATGTCTCCATTAGGAGACAGAAAGGAAGATCATGGAATCACTGAGGTTGGAAAAGCCCTTTAGGATCATGGAGTCCAACCCTTCCCCCAGCACTGCCAAGGCCACCACTAATCCATGTCCCCAAGTGTCACATCCACACGGTTTTTAAATCCCACCAGCAATGGGGGACTCCACCACTGGAGCCTGTTCCAGTGCCTGGCAGCCTGTTCCATGAAGAAATTTTCCCTAATATCCAGCCTAACCCTCCCCTGGCACAATTGGAGGCTGTTCCCTCTTGCCTTGTCCCTTGGGAGGAGAGCCCAATCTCTTGGTTCCTTCCAGGGATTTGTGGAGAGTGAGGCTCCCCCTGATCCTCCTTTTCTCCAGGCTGAGCCTTCCCTGCTCCCAGCGCTGCTCCTTTGGGATCCATCCCTTACCTTGCTGGCGACTTTGTGGGGTCTCTTTTTGTGGGGCACGCTTCCCGCCCGGCTGAACTGGCTCCCAGTTTGGCTGCAAGGAGAAAGGAGGAATGGAGCTCAGATGGCCAGGGATAGCTCACCAAGCCATTCCCAGGCAAAAATGGGATTTTCTGGGAGGCAAAAAACCTCTTTGTGGTGTGATAGTCACAAACCCCCTTGGTGCTTTGCCCCAAAAGCCTCAATTCTGCCCCAAAGCTGGCATAAGCGGGGTCAGGATGGAGATTTTGGAAGCATGGGAAACTCTTTGCCATGAGAAAGCCACTGACTTTAGGGAAACACGGAGACCAGTTCCTCCTGGGTGTTGTTGGGCTGCTCCTGTGGGAATTCCAAACCTCCCCAACCTCAGCTCTTTAAACTCACTCCAGGCCAAGCGACACCAGCCAACATCCCACACCTTCCTCATCTCCCTGTTCCCAACCCGAGCCGCCCCTCGGAGCTTCCTGGGATGAAAGGGGACATTCCATGGGGCTCCATGTGTACCTGAAGGCTCCGGAGCTCACGGTTGACTTCATGCTGTCCAGCCTCTTGAGCTTGGCCAGCTTGTGGCTCCACCTTTCCAGCTCGTCGATCCGGGTCTCCAGGTTGTCCGTGAGCTTGCACAGCTCCTTCACGGCTCCCACGTTCTCCATGAAGATCCGCTCCTGCCAGGGAAGCAGGCCAGCAGGCTGAGGCACACCTGGATCTGGATGATCCACGCCCTCCATGTGTGCTGTGGGAGACTGTCCCCTCGATTCCCAGAGCAGCAACCAGGCTGCCACAGGTTGGGAAAGGTCAGGAAACCAGGTGCTCCAGGTTATCCTGACATAAGTGCCTTATCTTATCTAGGAAGGGCAGATTAGGACTGGGAGCCTCCCCTCAGGAAGCTGCCAACAAGGAGCCCTTCCCGAGGGAGATGCTGCCAAATTTCACCAGCATCAGCCTGGTTCCTCCCTGCCGATGTCCGATATCCACCCAGGGCTGCTCCCGACTTCTGGAAGACCAGCCAGGTCTGAAAGTCATCTGGGAACATTTCCCAGGCATCACAGTTTCCCTCTCCCATATCCAGCTCCACAATTCCCTGGAGCCAGGTTCCCCAGCCTCCTGGCTGCCACCAACCTTGTTCACCACCAGGAAGTTCTCCAGGGTTTTCCCATTGGAAAAGACCAGGTCCCCAGTGTCCTTCACAGCTTCCGGGAGGATCTCCTTCACTTCCTGAGCGATGACACCTGCGTGGAGATGGAACAGCAGGATGGGATGGGATCATCCTGCACCCTCTGGACACTCCAGAAGTGGCACCAGGGCTGTCCTCTCCTCATTCCAAGCTGTGCAGGGCTCCTTGGAGACCCTGAAGGGCAGAGGACGGTCAGACAAGGCTGCTCCCCAAATTCTACGGATAAGGATCATCACCCCACCATAGTGTACTTGGAAAAACCTTCTTCTCCCTGTGGGAAGTGCCACCTTCTGTCCCGCTCACTAAAGGGGGAATTTCATTGGATTCCTTAATTTGGGAGGTGCAAAGGCCCCTCTTGCCTACCCCACACCTGTGGGGCTGCCCTGGCACAGAGGTGGGTACAGCCCCTGGGAAAGGCAGGGAATTCCTGCAGGACATTCCTGAGTCAGGCGTATTCCCATGGGATGTACCTGTCTCAGAGGTGCTGTCAATGCCCACCGTGGCTGCGAACTCGGGTTTGTAGTTGTAGTGCACCAGCCTCATCCTGGAGATCCGCTTCAGCTGCTCCGTGGTGTCCACCTGGCACAAAACAGGCACAGGGAATTCCTAAGGGGATATTGCTTCTCAAATCCCCACCACTCCACATCCAAGCAGGACTATGGCCCATGGGAACTCCTTTGGAGACAGCCCTGAACCCTGCCCTGAGCAGCCGTAAGGACAAACACTGGGGTTAATGTCCAGTTCTGGACAAGATCCTTGGACAGGGGAATCAGGAGGAGACCGAGTCTCGTCGCAGAACCAGGCACAGGGAAGAGGCAGCTCCCAAAAATAGGTGACATGATTGTATCCAGCTTTTCTGGACAGGCAAATCAGACAGCTGAGAGGAACTCAGAGCAGAGCCCAGCCTCTCACCCAGGCTCTGGCAAGGCCCAGCGTGGTACCTGCCACATCCACCTGTTTTCCACCTTTTTCCCACTGTTTGCTACTTCTGGCTAACACTGGAAGAGTCAATATTCCCTAAGACATGGTGAACTGGCTGTGCTTGGGACAGAAAGAATCCTAAGGCACTTGCCATCTGCTCGACAGTCGTAGGATCCTGGAATATGCCGAGTTGGAAGGGACCCACAAAGATCATTGGTGACCCCCTGGTGACCCCAAGCCCACCCTGTTTCCCAGGTTCTCACCTCCTGGATGTCCTCCTTCACTCGGACATCCGAAGGGTGCATCAGGGACCCCATGACCTTCACGTTGCCGTGGACCACCAGGGCTTCATCCGGGCGGTCCGTGTTGATGCCCACACGGCCGTGGTGGAACACGGTGTCCGGAAGCTGCGCCCGCTGCCAGAGCACGTCACTGTCACTCTCAAACTGCCCCGGGTTGGAAGCCTGTGGAGAAAGGGGAAAACAGGGACTGAAAGGCAGGGAGGGGAATGTTGGCAAGCAGAGACGGGGAAGGCCTTGGGGAAGGATGGCCCTTCCTGCTCCTCTCCCTAAAGGAGTCCTTCCTTCCTTCAGCTGTTATCCCAGCTATCAGTGTTCCAACCACTCAGGACAGCAGGAAACCAAGTGACATGGATGATACTCCTGGCTCCCAAATGCAGAGCATTCCAGGCTGCCTGCAATTCCCTGAAATTCTGTGCTGGGCATCCCGGAAGCTGCCTAATCCGCTGTGGACTTCTTGTCTGAAGCCCCTGTTTGGGTTTTACTCCCCACCTTCACATTTTGGAGATGAGCGCTCCAGCAAAACCCTGGGAGAGCCTGGGAATGGTGACTTTCTTTTCCTTCTCCTTTGCCTTAGGACATGAAAAGGTGGGAAAGCATCCCATTTTCCTGCACCTGGAAGCCTTGTTCCTGCTGCAGAGTCTCAACAACACTCTTCCCTCACTCCCAACAGTCACTGATCCCATTGGAGAATGGGATTCCTTCCTTATCCTGTAACAGGTTCTTGAGGAACCAGGTGTGGAAAAGCTGGAGCCAGAACCCCAGTGTGGAGAGGGAAAGCTACAAGCAAGGCAAGGAAAGTTTGGAGGAGGTGGGAAAGGTGGGAAATCATGTTTGGAAAAGACCTCTAAGGACATCAAATCCAACCCGGCACCACCACCACATTCACCACTAAACCACGTCCCCGAGTGCCACATCCACAGGTTTTTAGAACATGGAATGTGGGAAAGGGCCCAGAGGGAGGAGACGGGGATGTACCCGGACGATGATCCGCTCGGAGATGTGGGCTGCCAGCGTGTAGTTCTGGTTCTGGGCGTGTGCCTGCAGGGCCACCACCAGCATGAAGTACCTGCGGAGGGACACAGCTCAGGGACACATCCCGTGCTGGGAAGAGCCCTGGGCACCACGGTGGGCTGGGAGCACCCCCTCTCCTTGTGCTGGGAGTCCCCAACCCCCTCCCAGAGCGGGGACACTCTTCTGGTGTCCACAATCCAGGCCCGATTCCCACATCCCACTCCAGCCACACTGCCCAACCCAGGGATAGGCAAATCCATGGGATTCTCAGGATGTTCTGGAGGAGGCCCCCGTGTCCTCCCTCACCTCTGGTCTGGGTTGGGTTTGCCTTTTTTCCTCATGTTGTTGGCCGTGGTCTCGCTGAAGTGCAGCCGCCCCACGGTGACCTTGGTGACCTGCTCCGGGGGCAGGTTCACCCTGGAAGAAAAGGAAAACGATGGAATGAGTGTGGATGGTGCCTGTCTGGGAATGGTACCTATCTTTTCCTACTCCTCTCCTCTCTCTTCCTTCCTTAGGTGGGAAGGTACCCAGTTTTCCTGCACCTGGAGGCCTCGAACCCAACGCACTCTTCCCTCATTCCCAGCTGGACGCTGGTCCAACCCTGGGGCCTGAAACAGGTTCTTCATGCCCTGAGACTGCTCTGAGGAACCAGGTATGGAGAGGCTGGAGCCACAACCTGGAGAGGAGGTTTCTTTTGGGAATGGCCATCTCCTGGCCTGCTCCACCATGGCAGGTCTATGAACTGGGCGCAGAGCAGGGTTGGGAATGCAAAGAGAGGAAAACAGGAGAAAACTGGAGAGCGCGACACCCACACAGTGGAGTGGGAGACCTCCAACTCTACCCTTTCCCCACCTCCTGCTGTTGCTTACTCCCTGGAAATGCAGGATGTTCATTCCCACAGGGACATACTCACGTGACGGGGTTGAAGGGCCGTTTGCTGCGGTCCGACTGCGACTGCTCGATGTTGATGGACTGGTTCAAGGCCTCGAGCTGGAGAGAAGGATTTGGGAATCTGGCACAGGGCACACAGACCTTCCCCTTCCCACCTCTCTCCTTCCCCAGCTCTCTGCCCACCTTCCTATGACTGGGTACATCCCACTGGGAAAACCCAACCTGAGTGTGGGCATTGTCCAAGTGTCCCCTTGGAAGGGGAAAAGCTGAGGGTGGAAGGATCTTCCCAAAGAATCCCTCTGGAGTCAAAGGTGAGTGGGAAGCAATCCTGAAGACACCCAGACTGAGCCCATCTTAGGACTCATATTTCAATGGCCTCAGGGGATGTTCAGATTGGGTATTAGGGAAAATTCCTTCATGGAAAGGGTGGTCAGGCATTGGAACGGGCTGCCCAGGGCAGTGGTGGAGTCACCACTGCCAGAGAGATTTAAAAGCTGTGTGGATGGGGCACCTGGGGACATGGGTTAGTGGTGGCCTTGGCAGTGCTGGGGGAAGGCTTGGACTCCATGATCCTAAAGGGCTTTTCCAACCTAACCAATTCCATGATTGTGTCATTCCACATGTTCCTCTACTACATGAGGAGGTGGTGTTGCCTGCTCCCAGCCACCTCCCAACCCCTCCTTTTCCCAGCTGGATTCACCACAGCCCCTCAGCTCCCGCTCACCTTCACTCCGTGCAGCTTCAGGTAGAAGCATTCCAAGGGTTTCAGGCCCTCGGGGGTCTTCACGTACTTGGGATCGCCGAGCATTCCGATGTACACCGTGACCTGGAAGTGGTTCTTCTTCTGGCACACGAAGGCATCGTCTCCCACGGAGAAGTTGAAGCCCTTGTCGGCATCCACACGGTACGTGAGCATCGGGCTGGGAACAGGGAGCAGGTGAGACCAGGAGCTTCCCACAGAAACCGTGGATATCCCATCCCTGGAAGTGTTCCATGCCAGGCTGGATGGGGCTTGGAGCAACCTGGGCTAGTGGAAGGTGTCCCTGCCCATGGATCCATAAGGTCCCTTCCAACCCAAACCATTCTACGGCTCTTCCCACTCAACTGGGAATGAATACGCAGATTCCAAGCTCCACAGTCTGTCCAAAGCCTGGAGCATCCCTTTAACGTGGCTCACTGGGAGAAGCAGCTCAGACTGACCCACACCCTGTGGCATTCCCAGTGTCACCTTCTACCACGCTGTACCCCTGCATCCTGAATTCCTGCTGAAATCACAAACACCTGCTCTGGCTGCTGCGGAAAGGCTTCCAGCTCCCAGCCGACAGGTCCGGAGGAGGAGGAGAGGGAGGAGGAGGAGGAGGAGGAGTCCTGGCTGCTCCATGAACACACAGCAGCTGGAAAGGTTTAATCTACAACTCCTTAATGGGCTGGTTCCCATGGGAATCAGGGAAATATGTGGCCTTTGCAGCGAGTCCGTTTTCCTCACCATCCACAAAGCCCACCCTGAGCTGGTGGGCCCTCGGAAGGGGGGAAGGAGCTGCCTCTCATCCCTCAGAACACCCAAATCCCATTGCTTTTAATTAAGGAACAAGGGATGAGGTAAAGTGGGAGCTCAGCCCACCCTTGGATTTCAGGCTTAAAAATTAAGGAGCGCTTTTCCCCCAAAACCAAACCACTTCTGACTTCCACCTCCAGACAGACATGTGGTTCTGCCCGGAGCAATGGGAGGGGAGCTGGACAGACTGACATGTGGCAGAACTCAGGAGACTCTGGGAAGCAGGAGATAGGGATTCTGCACTGGTATCCCTCCTTTTCATCTGGAATAAAACCATTCTCCCCCTGCAATCACCTGAGGAGTTCATGTGGGTGAGAGCTGGGGGTGATTCCAGGTTGCCATGAGTAATTCTGGGATGGCCACGAGGAACTGCTCGCTCCTTAGGCGCCAGGGAGCCGGGAATGCCGTTCTGTGCTCCGGACACAAACCGGGCGGTGGGAGCAGAGCACTACCTTAGCCCAGAGGCACGAGAGGAATTCCCCAACCTCCTCCCAGCCTCAGCCCCGGATTCTCCATCTGGATATTCCTGGCTGGGACACGCAGCTGAGGCTGACCCAAGCACCCTCACCCCGAGGGTGGTGAAGCCATTCCCAGCTGTTTTTATGTCCCGAGTGTTCACTGCCCTTCCCACTGTTTTTTAACTGGAAAAGTCAAGGAGAGGGAGGGTCTATCCAAACTTCCAAGTCACGGATGCTTCCCAAATGGCAAAACTGATGGCTGCTAAGTGTGTGCTGACAGAGGGGAGACAGGCCGGCTCCCCCTCCTCTGCCTTCTGGAAATTGCAGGTCTTCCACAGTCCCCTTTCAGAGGCTCCTTTTCACTGATTTTCCCATTTTCCTGATGGCTGTGGCTGGTGCATCCCCCCAAACTGGGATCCCTGCACTAGGATTGACCAGAGGGAAGAAGCTGCTTTCCATGCTGGCTTTTCCAGGGAGAGTGCAGGGGCCAAAGGGCAAAGTGTCAGGAATAAAAGGTCTGGGGTCAAATGGATTATTTGATCCTGAACATCCCCACTGACAGGGGCGGATTAAGGCAGGACAGAAGGGCAGGATCAGAGGAGGATTTTCCCGATCCCAGTGAGGGTGAAGGGTTACAGACTCCCCATAGGGAATTGTACTGGGATTTGGCCAAGAGCAGGACAGCACAGGGATGCTCACATTCCCCCATTTCTCTCCTCCTTCCTTCCTTCCTGGTTTCCCCATATCTAAACCACTCCTAAGACAGACTATTGGAAGACCCCTAATCCAAGGACATTCCCTAATTGCATGGATTCCCTGATTTCTCTTGCTCCCAGGATACAAACTCCAGCTGAGCAGCAGGACGTGGTCGTCTCTCCCACACAATCCCACCTGTGTGACCATCCTATGTGTTCCCTTCAGCTTCCCGGGATACAGCCATGATCCATCACCGTAGCATGAGCCAGCACCCCGAGTCACATATCCCAAAACACATCCAGCAGGTGTGGACCACACCCCATCAGTCTCCCTTCTCTCGGTGAGATCCAGGATAGGCAGCACAGCCAAGTTTGGAGCTGTTTATCCCAACGCCTCTCCCAGCCAAGGGGTCCAACCCCAAAACCTCAGGATTAGTCCCCGGAGAGCACCAGTTTGCTGGATGGGAGAAGAACAGCACCTTCCCAGTTTCCCCAGTTCCCTGGCCTCAGCATGGAGATGGTTCCATGAAGGGCTGCACTATTCCCAGCTGCCTTCCCTCAAGCTGGGAGAAGGAGGAGGGAGCTGGAATTTATCGGAGCCCGCTGTCAGGGAGATGGATGGCTCCTTCTCCCAGGAGTAAATTAGGGAATTGCCCGGTTCCAGGCCTCTTTGGCTCCACTGCTGGAAACCAGCTCATCCCTGGAAAAGTTCACTGAGTCGAAAACCACAAAATCAGAGCGAAAGGCCAAAAAAATTGTATGCTATCCATAAAAATTAATCCAGGGATTTCTGTCTCCTTCAACAACACAGATTCCTTGGCAAACCCTGAGACACGAGCCTGGAATGGAACCTAATCCCTGCCCCAGCGCCTTGTGGAACCTCATTTTTTGTGTGCAAAGGGAGGAAAACATGGAAGAGCATTAATTGTATTTTTTGCCCTGTAATCGCTCCTAAGCATCTGGTAAGAACCTGGACAGCTTCCCATGCTCTCCCTCCTTCAGCTCCTTCCTGGACTCTTTTCTTAGGATCAAGAGTAGGAAAAATCAGATAATTCAGATGATTCACATTCCTGAGGCCGTGAAAAGGTTTTGGGCACCTGGATCACAGGGAACTCAAACAGCACATTGGGACTGGGGACAGCTTCCAGCAGAAACCAGACTGGGAATGGCTGCTCCTTGGAAGCTACATTGGGGGAATAGTTATGGATCCGGATGTGGATGCTGCTCGTTGGCCGAGGACACCCAAAAGGAGAAAGGAAGGAGACAATCCCCACCTGCTACATCTGAATTAACCAACCTAAAAAATGCCATTATAGGAGCAAGGAAAGATGGATTTTTTGGTGTTTTCTCATAGATTATCCCGGGAAAGTGCTGCACAAGGAGAATGAAGGGATATTGCATTTAAAAAGAGATGCAGGTCCAGCTTGCACAGGAGCAGGAGGAGTCCCCTGAGGTAACGCGGAGCTAAAAATTAATTAATCAACCTTTAACCCTTAATTCCACTCAAATCCAGAGCCACAACAAAGCCCACGTGGCTTCCTCAAATCTCCGTGGAGTCACCTCAATGGAATTTACTCCTTACACAACGGGATGATGACCTCAATGCCCCAGGAGTGGGTTTGCTCTGGCTTTTACCCTAAATCCTAAAAGCAGGAATTAGGGAAGTGATCCCAAGATCCAAAGATCACGGCTGGGTTTGTAGAGGTTCTCCAGCAGCTCCTCTGTGCCCAGCACAAATATCATGAAGTTTGTCTCTGCCAACCCACCTGTGGACACCAGGGTGCACGGAAAATCCCTGGAATTGGGATAGCAACACCTGGAAATGGCTCGGGACAAGCTGTGATGTGTTTGGGATGGGAAATCATTTTCCCCGAGCAGGAAGGAGCGAGAAGGAAAAGGGGGGCTGGAAAACCAAAGGATAAGAGGTGATGTGTCCAGGCAGAGCTCAGAGGAGGTGGCAGTGGAATTCCTGCACATGGAAGCAGGATTTGGAAGCAGGATCCATGGGAGATGCCCAGCTTCCCCCAGCCCACCATCCACAGGGAGCAAGTTGGTGGTGCAGAGCAGGGATCGGTGCAGGATGGCTTTGAAGCTGCTGATTATCCTTTATGGAAATGGCTTGGTAAACCAGAAGGAACTGTCTTCCCAAATGATCCCTCTCCTGCTGGGGGGTGGGAAAACAGCCACAGAGTCCAAAAGAGGCGACCAACTCCCAGGAGAGAATTCCCTGCCCTGGCACCACCATGGAAGATAGGATAAAACCTGGATGAGCAGATGAGTGTGGGAAAGCTGGGACTCTGCCCCCACCCTTGGCTCCCATTCCCAGCACCATCCAGGCAAAGTGTGGTCATAGCCCCGGGTTATCCCCAGGCACCGGAGCATTCCCTGCTCCGTGTCCCCCACAGGACCCAGCTGGCTGTGTGGAAGGAGGAGGGAGGGAGTTGGGAGGGAACAGAGGGTCCATGAGAGGTTCCTGGAAACCATCCCACTGCTTGCCAGCTCTTTGTCACCTCCCAGGAATGCAGGGAGGATCCACAGTGGTTTCCTGCTGAGCACTCTCCCTTCCAGGTGTGCTCTCCACCCTCCGCTGCCTCAATTCCCAGCCCACCTTCCCACTTCTTTCTTCCCTGTCTTGGTCATCCCAGCCTTCCTCTCCGGCCTCTCCGCCACTTCCTAGATTTCCTCAACCCCTTCCCTCTCTTTCTTTCCCCCTCTGCCCCCCCAACCACCCCCACTCCTCCTCCTCCAGCTCCTTTCCATGCTGCTCAAGCTGTGCTGAAGTGGCTCTGGATGACCTCCAGTCACCCACGCTAGGAATTCCCAATCCTGAATTGAAAATCCAGGATCCCGGTAAGCCTAGGAAGGGGAAAAAAGTGCTGCTGGTCCCAACTTTCCTCAGGACAAGGCTGGATTTGCCAATAAAGCCCTCCATGGCGGAGCAAGGTCTGAGTGGCTGCGGAATTGCCACCAAAGCTGCTGAAATGCCTTCTGCTATTCCTTAATTATCCACAGAAAGTGTGGAGGAGTAATGTTCCCAGTGGGAAGGGGGCAGTGGGGAGCGTTATCTCCACCACAGAGCCCAGCCCAGGGAGATCCTTATCCCACATTGCGAGTGGGATGTTCCCAACCCCAGTGGCTTTTCCCACTTTTTCCAGAGGCAGAGGAATTACTCACAGCTCCTTGTAGTTGGCATCATACAGAGTTGCCCACTTGTTCTGCTGGTGTGGCTGCCACTTGATGGACTGGAAGTTGGGATCCAGGTAGGAGCCGTTCAGGCTGTCGTTATCCTGAATGAGGCCTGCGGGGAATGGTTAAAATGGATCAAAGTCCCAATTTTCATCGCTGGGCTGAGTATCCAGAGGGGTGGGAGCCCAAGGAAGCAACTGGCACTGTCTGAAGCTTCCCTCCTGACTGCCAGAACACCAGGTCCAGGCCAGGATGAACTCACACTGGGATGAATCCCTCAGGTTGGCAACCTCTGACAACCATCCTCCCTCCTGCCATGCCCCTGGCGCGGCGGGAGCAGGGTTGGAATTCCAGGGATTAACGGGGGTACCTGGTGAGAGCGCACCCGGCTGGTGCCAGGGGGGCGTCTGGACGCGGTCGGGATTGAGTGGCACGGATCCCATTCCCGGCTCCTGCTTGATCAGCCCGTTGAGCATCTGGGCATTGAGGGTGTTGGGCGGGGACTCGGAGTGTTTCCGCTTCTTGGCGGGATGCACCGGGAGGCTGCGGGAAGGCAACGGCTCAGCAGGGAACGGAGAGGCGGGAGGCGACAACGATCCCACAGCCCACGACCAGGACAAGCGGGATCTCACCCACACGGAAAACACAGCACTGCCACAGCGCCGTCCCACCTCATCCCACACTGCCGAGGCTGGGTCGCTCATGAGCTGAGCCACATCTTCAACTCCACAGAATGGTTTGGGTTGGAAGAGACCGTAAAGCTCATCCAGTTCCAGCCCCCTGCCATGGGCAGGGACACCTTCCACAGATTCCCTTTGTTTGCTCCCGCCGCCCAATCCCACACTTCGGGCACTCCGCACACCTCCAGCTCCCATTCCCTCACCTCCATTCCCTCAGCCCCACCACTCCCAGGCCTTACTCTGCTCCGTGCTGCTGGAGTAGCTGGTGCAGCATCTGGGATTGCTGGGCATGGTGGAGCTCGGTGGGTGCCATTCCCGGCCCGACGCCGTACGGAGGCATCAGGGGCTCAGCCTTCAGGAACATATCCCGCTGCAGGCCGGGAAAGTGGGAATTGTGCTGTGGCTGGAGAGGGTGAGGGGGTGGTGGGGGCGGCGGGGGGGGACCCTGGAGGTGAGGGGGTGGAGGAGGAGGCGGCGGAGGAGGAGGGTGCTCCAGGCGGGAAGGGGGAGTCATGTGACACATATTTTCGGGAGTCATGGTCCGGAGAAGGTGAGGATCTGGAAAGGGAGAAAGAGCCAAAGTTAGGAGTGTCCCAGGTCCAGCACTGGCCCAGTTATCTTGGATCCCCAGGCTGGACGAGGCTTGGAACAAGCTGGGCTAGGGGAAGTGTCCCTGCCCATGGCAGGGGGGTTGGAACAGGATGAGCCTTAAGGTCCTTTTCCACCCAAACCGTTCCAGGATTCTATCATTCCCTGGGACAATGAGAGAGAAGAGCCAGTGGAATGACCTGAACACCCCCAGCACTTCCAGGGAGGATTTCTGAGGGGGCACTTTAAACATTGTAACTGAAACCAGGAGGAGACTTTGATCCCTGAATTTAAATAAATGAAAAGGGACATTCAAATGCGATCCCACCTTTCTCCTCCTCCATTTGGAACAGGATACTAAAGCCATTCCATAATTAGGGTGGATTTGACTACATCAGCACCAACAGAAATGTTTGGGGTGTGGAGGGACATGCAAATCCATGTCCTTTCCTGCCCTGCTTCTCCTCACCTCAACATTCCAGATCCACCCCTTGCCAGGGGCAGGGACACCTTCCACTCTCCCAGGTTGTTTCTAGCCTTGTCCAGCCTGGCCTTGGACACTTGCAGGGATGGGGCAGCCACAGCTTCTCTGGGAAATCCATTGCAGGGCCTCACCGCTCTCACAGGGAAGGATTCCTTCCCAATACCCCATCTAACCCTGATCTCTGGCAGTGGGAAGCCATTCCCCCTTGTCCTAGCATTCCATGCCCTTGTCCAAAGTCCCTCTCCAGCCTCCATTTTCTTCCCCAGGACAAAGCCCATCTGTTTTTCCAGTCTTTCCCTGATGTTTGCATCAACCTGTGCCTTTAGGTGTCCCCACAGAACACCACAATCCCGGCAGGAATGAGGGACTGACTCCTGGCACGTGAGGGAACCATGGGGTGGGAAGGGACAGCGACTTTATTTTAAATGCAAGACAAAGCTTCTTCACCCCCTAATGTGGAAAACTGGATGGAAAATGCATCCAGGGACTGGCCAAGCCGGGCACAGCCTCTGGGAACATGGAGAGGGACAGCAGGGAAGGGTCTGTTGGATCTTTCCAGGCTGAGCTGGATGGACTTTGGCCTCAGAACACCCAGGCAGCGGTTGAGTAACGAGGCCAAAGCGCTTGAACAGGAGTGGGAAAACTCCTCCCGTTGGAAGGTTTGGAAAACTGGAATGTGCTTGTGCTGGATCCTCCTGCTGAAGGCTGCCGGGGTAGGGCTGCTGCCACCCATCCTGCTCCCTTCCAAGGTTTTCTGCTTCCCACTGGGACCTCTCAGTGCCTTTTCCACACACATAGAGCTGGATTCTTCCTTCCAGGCTCAATCCTGGGCCAGCCCTCCTTTGGGAGCTGCCTCAGGGACAGCCCGGCCAAGGACAGGCAAGTGATGTGCTTGCCCAAGGTGTTCCCAAATCCAGGGAAAATCATCTCCAGGAATGCAATCCCAGCTTTGTGGGTGCCTTCCGGGGCCTCTTCTCCTTCCCAACTGAGCTCCGAGCACTCCAGAGCTGTTCTCCCCATGGTGAGCAACCCGGCCTCTTTGTTATATTTAAGGAAGGGCCAGGAGGAATTCCAGGGATTTTTTTTAGCAAGATAAACAGAACTCTTGACCTCTTCCATAAAAAAAAAAAGAGCAGGCGCTGTTCCCGGCGGAGACTGGGCTGGAGCCTGGGGAAGAGGGTGCTGCTGCCGAGGGGGAAGGGAGACCAGGACAACCCTCCCTCCTTCCTTCCCAAGGAGTTTTCCATAGAAGAACAGTGAAGGTCACCAGAGGGACCAAACAACGCTCGGTGGCTTTCCTGGGGGAAGCCAGGAGTACCTGGCAGTGACCCTGGAGGGGGTCCCAGCTCCCTGTGCCATTTCAGCGTGGGCAGAAGATCCTGGGGACCAGCTGGAAGGGAGGGAAAGGCTGGGAAGGAACTTACTGGAGAATGGCGGGTTCATGGCTGCTTCCCGGAGCCGGGCTCCATGTCAGGGACGCGCTCCCGCTCCGTGTTCCCGAGGCAGAGGGCAGGACCAGGGGGATGGCAGGCTCCACATCCCAGCCCGCCACACTGCCGCGATCTCCCTGCGCCCACGGATTCCCAGCACGGATTCCGTGTCCGCGGATTCCCAGCTCGCCTTCTGTGCCGATCCCTCTCCCCTTTCCCAAAGCCGGGAGTGGAACAATGGGCGAAAGCCGAGGGATATTTACTAACTGATAATCTCCCCACGTAGTGCAGCCGCCTGTTTTCTCCCGGCTGATAAAGATTGCAGAGCCAACCACTTTCACGGAATAAAGAGGGGGTGGATGCTGGATTTGGGGTTTGGATTAGGATTTCTTCTCCCTTTCTCCCTTTCTGAAGCACTTACCGTTCACCTGCTGAGGGGAGTAGGCTTCTGATCCGGAATCCGGGGGAGAGTCCGGCAAAGTGCTGCGGAGCAATGGGAAAAGAGAAGGAAAAGTCATTTTAATCCAGCTTCCAGCACGACCAAGAAGTCCAGTTGGATCCAAGCACCCTCCAGGATCCAGCTAGGAATCCCAGGTGTGCCTGCAGCAGATCCTGGATACCCTGAGTGTGTCCAGCCAGGATTGCCATCACTGTCACTGTTCCACTGAAGCTCGGGAATAGGGATGTTTTGTCGAGCTGACAGTGAGAATTCCAGGGAAAAGAAGCCAA
Organism: Coloeus monedula; assembly: GCF_965178545.1. Classification (NCBI taxonomy): domain Eukaryota; kingdom Metazoa; phylum Chordata; class Aves; order Passeriformes; family Corvidae; genus Coloeus; species Coloeus monedula. Next base: position 1,006,278 of record NC_138786.1, read on the forward strand.
ACAGAAACTTATCTGCTTCCCAGGGAAATGTCAGTGATCAAGTGGAATGCACGGAGCTCTCTCCCCATCCCAGGAAGCTGTTCCAGGCCAGGCTGGAAAAGGCTTGGAGCAGCCTGGGCTAGTGGAAGGTGTCCCTGCCCATGGCAGGTGCTGGGACTGGATGAGCTTTACAGTCCCTTCCCACCCAACCAATTCCATGTTCCTACGAAACGGGACGCTCTGGGGGACCTGGGAAGCCCAGGGGATGGATTTTGCCTGTACAAACCTGAGCACCATCACAGCTCCTGCTGTATCTCCCTGGATCTATTCCAATGTCACCAGGAGCAGGATTTGGCCCTGACTGTGAAACACAATCCAAAAAAAAACGTGGGAGCTCCCAGCTGCCTTTTCCAGCACATCCATGGCTCAGGGCGGCAGGACCAGGTCCTGTGTGGTGGTACAGCAGGGACAGGCAGAGAGACCATGGCACATTCCCATTTTCCATGGGAATTCTTCTCCATTCACCCATCCTACACTATCAGCTTTACGGATGTGAAATAATCCCGGACAAATCCCGGTGCTTCTTGGATGAAAGTCAGACGAAAAGCAAATAAACTGAGGAGGACACACTGCTCCAACTCTGCTCCTGACGACACCCACAGTTCCAGCTGGAAACCAGGATACAGAATCTTCCTGGACCAGAGGAGCCCAAGGCCCATTAACTGGACTCTCCATGGGAAGTTGCACACAGCAGTGGCTGGAGAGGGATGAGGTAGGGTGATCCCAAAAAACCCCTTGCCACACTTCCCTCATCCTCCACCTTCCCTTGGAGCACCTTTCCATCATTCCCTTCCTATGCCTGGCTGGAGCATCTCTTCCCAGCCTTATTTCCAGGCTCCTTGCCATGCAGGATCTGAGCTCTTACTGTGTTTCCTATGGATTTATCAGGATTTATGCACCGGCAAGCCACGTTTGGGCCAGTAACAACAGGGAACACCCCAGTTCAGGGAATCCTGGAGGCTGGAAAAGGCGGACACTGCAGAATTCCCACAGGGAGGTAGCATGGATGTGCCCAGTCCAAGGCAAGGGTTTGTTGGTATCCACTACGATGTCCCTGTGCACATGGTGGGATCCTTGGGCCAGGAATTGGGCTCCATTATCCTTGTGTGCCCCTTCCAGGACATTCCATGATCCTCCACTGGGAAAAGCCTAGCACAGGGGGAAGAGTCATTCTGGGATGCTGATGGAATGCTGCTATCAGAGCTGATCCAGTTCAGCTCCATCCAAACAAGGTCTCCACCTCTGACAGCAAAGCATGATCCTTACTCATGGCATCCTGCAGAATTCCAGGTGCACAGACATGACAAGGCATCACTTCAGGCTTTAGATTCCCTCTCTAAGCTCCAGGTATCCTTCTGGGATCACTGCAAGGGAAAACTCCCTGGTCGGGGAATAAAGTAAAGGCAGATTTGGGTTTTTATCTTCCTGGGAGGCCTTTCCAAGTTCATCCAAAGGGTGGAACTCATCGGCTGAGTGTTCCCAAATTTGGGAATCCCCACGTTGTGCTTGCTGGCAACACTAGAGGGCACAAAGCAGAGGGAGAAGAGCCAGTCCTGGAGCCATCCTGGCCCCACTGTCCTTACATCCATAATCCCATGGGAGAAGGCTGTCCAGGGCCACCACCAGCTAAAGATCCCGGCTGGAGCACAGCACAACACCTTGGGATGTGACTATTCCCCTCCTTGCAGCCCAGAGAGCAGGAGCCACATCCTTTCTCCTCTCGGGAATAACTCTCCAGCTGGATCCATCAGCAATCCTAAAACCTGCCCCTTCTCTTCCCCAGAGCTTGTTGAAAAGGACACATCCGGCTCAGATCCATCTTTTCCTTCTCTGCAGCAGAGCATCTACAGCATCAGGCCAGGAGAAGAACATCTCCATGTCCAGTGCAGTGAACTATCCTTTGGGATACTCATGGGAACATCCCGGAGACTGAATTCCATCCTGGAGACTGACTTTTGTCTTGTTCCAGTTTATTCTGTGTCTCTTCCTCCTTAAAAAATGCTCCAAAATGTTCTCCCACCCGGAGATGTCCAGCACAGGTATCCGGAACTATACGATGGTGTGGGAGATGTTCCCAAAAAACCTTTTGGGAGGCTTCAGGAGCTCCACTTGTCCAAAAGCAAGGACTTACCGCCGAGAAACGCTGCCACTGGTCACGGCTCCATGGGACCCTCCAGATGCCACCAGCCTGGAGGAGCCTCCATCCCAGCACCCACCCCCATCCCACCATCCCGTTCCCACTTACCCTGGTGCATAGGAGGCCTTGGGCTCGGATTTGATTGGAGGGACCACGTTGTTCAGGCAGTGGCCACCCAGGAAGCCCTTGGGCACCACCATCCCATTGTTGTTGTTGCAGTTGAGGTGAGCTCCGTAGGCGGCTCCGCAGGGATTGGCCAGGAGAGGACCATGCCGGATGGGGAGCTGGCTGCCGGCGGGAGGGAGGTGGAGGGGAGCGCTGGGAGAGGGATTGCTCACGCTGCTGACGGAGCTGGCGGGAGGCGCGGGGATGCCGGCGGAGCTCGAGGGCTGGGGGTGTGCGTAGCTGGAGGGAGCAGGGATCTCAGGGAAGCAGCTGAGGGAGAAACAGGACAACGTCAGGGAACAGGTCAGTGGGACTGATGGAAGAGTCCAAAATCCACCTGGGAAGCTTTAAAGTGCCCAGGACAGCAACCTCAAGGAATGTGAAGCCAGCAGGATCTGCTCACCATGCTTTACAGACCAGCTATGCCAAAGATCCCACTCCCACCCTGCTCCCAGATTCCCTTGGCGCTCTCCAGGTCTGCTCCCTCTTCCTTCCCAAAGTTGGGATACACAGGGAGATCCTTCCCTTCTCCACCCTTGTGTAGTCCTGGGGATTTAATCTGAGCTCCGGGGGCCTGTGTTCCCATTGTTCAGATTAAGGAAAAGTGTTTATGGTGCCCTCAGGGGGATAAAGAGAGGAAACAAAAGAGACTGGGAAAACTCAAAGGTAGGAAGCCAGGAAGAGCTGGAGATGGTAAAGGAGGAAAGAGCAATCCAGGAGGACTCTGGAGGGACAGAGGTGATTTCTAAGCAACTCCTCAAATTTCAGAGCTGGAAATTGCTCAACAGGTTTCCCAGAGAACCTCCATCTATCCCACCCCAGAAGTGTTCCAGGCCAGGTTGGATGAGGCTTGGAGCAACCTGGGATAGTGGACAGTGTCCTGCCCATGGCAGGGGTGGAACTGGATGAGCTTTAAGGCTCCTTCCCACCCAAACCATTCCAAGATTCTGGGATCTCTCCAAGGAAAAGCACAGGGAACACTGCTCCTGCTGTGGAGCAAGGGAAGCACTTACATCTCCGGAGAGTCTTCCTTGCTGATGTACTCTTCCAGGATGCTGGTGTCGATGTTGGATGGTTCCAGAGCTCCATTAATGTCGTGGCCTGAAGGGGAGAGCAGGTGGAAGCATGAGCCGGGAGAAGGACAGGAAAGGGCCTTGGAAACACCACGAGACCCTTGCAGAGTGAAGGAGCTGATCTGAGAATCATGGAGTCATGGAATGGGTTGGAAGGGACCTTAAAGATCACCTCATTCCAACCCCCTGCCCTGGGCAGGGATGACACTCACTGGATCAGCAGATCCTTGGGGACCGCCAGCTGTCCATACCCACTGCCTCCCAGTGCAAAGCCTCATCCCGGGAGACGGGGCGCGTGGGACAAGCCAGGGCAGGGACACAGACACATGGTGGGGACCAGATCCTTCGGGATCCCTTCCAACTCAGGACATTCTATGATTCCCTTTGCAGAACACACTGGAATTTCTCCACTGCAGCTCTGGATCAGCTCCTGACCTTCCTCCCTCTCCTTTGCTCCATGGGCAGGAGGTGGATTTCCCTGTCCTTTCTCCAGAGGGCTCCTCCTTCCCTCCCTGCCCTGTTCCAGGGAAGCTGGGCAGGGTTTTGTTGACAGAAAATCCTTCCTTTATCTGTCTCTCCCAAGTGGGAGTCCGGAGCCCACCAGGGCCAGAGCCAGCTCGCGGTGCCAAAGGCACTGCCAAGAAAGTGGAAGAGAAGATCCAACTCCCCCTGCCCCGATAAGGAAGTCGGTGAAAGACCATCCTGGAAGACCCCACATGAAAGCCCAGGAGAAGCCCCTGACCCCCCAGATCCCCCCGTTCCCGGGAAAGGTCACCCGTTGATCCGCAAAGGCCGGCCCGGGGGGCTCCAGCCCACCCCGGCCAATTGCAGCTCTCCCTCTGCAAATCCCTTTCATACCAAGACAGGCAAATCGGCAGAAATAAATCCAGCTAGGAATTCTGCCAAGCGGACAGGGTGTGTGTGGATACAGGGATCTCTGCCTTAGAAACCTTGGCTAGAGGCGGGCAAAATCCCGCATAACCGCTCGTTTTTGGGACATCTCTGAGGCAGAGCCCGGGGACTTGGGGGACAGGCTGAGGATGTTCTTCCATGTGAACACGGGATCCATCTGGAGCAGGGCCACACGATGCTGCTTCCAGGTGAGCACTGAGGTGAGGAGAGGTCGGAGCAGGCGGAGCCTCCGGGATCTCCAGCCGTGCCAGCACCTCCAATATGGAGTTGCAAACCCCAGTGTCCCTCCACTGTGACAGCCACATCCTCTCCTGAAATTCCTGGGATGTGGTAGCTCCACCCTGTTGTCCTCAGAGTTTTGGGAGCTCACTGGTGGCCATCCCTGTGTCCCTCACTCATCCCTAAGGATCTCTGCCGTAGCCTGCTCCCAACACTTCACCACAAGCACATCTCCCAGGGCACCTCTTCAGGCCCCCACCGTGATCCCATAACATCCCCGAAACCTCCTGCCAGGGATGAGCACTCCAGGAGCGTGGGAGTCCTCCCCCTGCTCCGTTGCCTCCCTCTTGGCCAAAAAAACCCTGGGCTATAAATCACAGGATGCCTTTGGCAAACACCCGCCCCAGAGGCCATCAGGAAACTTGTCTTCATCCCAAGTTTCGGTGTTGGGATCCACGATCAAAGCAGCAAAAAGGGTGCTTGGCCAATTTTTGTGACTCAGCCTGTCCAAGGAAAGTCCAACCCCAGCAGGTTTCCCTCAGACCTCCAAACTCCAGGAACTCCTCCGTGGTGGAAGAGGAGCCCAGGAACCATCCAGAAAGGATGAGAAGCCCTCTGTAGACAGCGGGATGCTGCGCTGCCCTATTTTCTGAGGGTGCTGAGGCCCTGGCACAGGGTGCCCAGAGACGCTGTGGCTGCCCCATCCCTGAAAGTGCTCCAGGCCAGGTTGGACAGGGCTTGGAGCAAGCTGGGCTAGTGGAAGGTGTCCCTGCCCATGGCAAGAGGGTGGAACTGGATGAGGTTTAAGGTCCTTCCAACCCAAACCATTCCAGGATTCCTTTGCTTCCTTGAAGTCACCTTGAGGAGGGCGAGATAAGCGCGGTGACGCGAGAGGTGCGTCGGGGCCGGAGGGGAGATGTGGCTGCCCACCAGAAATAAAGGACCTTCCTCTGCTCCAGGACAGTGGGATCTGCACAAATCCAGGGATATCAGGGCAGGGACAAAGAATGTCCCACCGCCTGGAGCTTCCATGCAGCCGGGCTCTTACCAAAGCCAGCTTAGGTGATTAATTAAAAGCTAATACTGCTCCATAGTCACGAGATCCCAACGGCACCGGCATTCCCTCCCCCTCCCAAGCAGGGATTAGTGGGAAGCCACCAAAGAGGGAAGCTCAACACCCACATGGCTCCGCACGGGACAGGCTCCTGCATCTCTTCCTGGCCAAGGAGAGATGAAGGAGCCCAGGGAAGCTCTGAGCTCATCCATCCCAAATCTGCCAGGTCCCTGTGTCCCGTCCTCCTCCTGTCCCTGGCGTTGTCACCCTGCTCTCCCACCATGTCACCGCTCCACTTTCCAACCCTTCCCTGGGAAAAGAGCTGTGGTGATCCCAAAAAAACCCCAACCTCTGCCTGAAGAACGAGAAGTTAAACCCTCAGCACCCTCCTCGTGAGCAGAGCCGGGCGGGCTGAGGCCCCCGGACATGTGAGAATGTCAGGAATCCCAATGTTTGGACTGGTTTTCTCTGCCTTCCCCAAACCTCCAAACACGTCCCAGTGGAGGTGCTTCCCGCCCTGCCGCCTCCTCCCTGCTCCCACTGGCTCGTCCCTCCTGCTGGCACCTTCCCAGCTCCTTGTCCCGGTTTTGGGTGCTCCCAGAGGTGGGCACAGGGCCATAGGGCTTGGAAAGAGTTAACAGAGCCTGGCCTCCGTGAATTGTCATATTTACAGGTCTGAGGGATTTAACCCGGAATTCTCCTGGAGTGATAGGCTGAGAAGTTTATGGAATTTCTATTTATAACAGTCCCCCCTCCCTCTTCAATTCCTACTCTGTTGCCTGTCTTCAAATCACCCCTAATCCTGGCCTGGGTCACCTGGGGGTGGGAGGAAGGGAGAGAGCTGGAGAACTTCATCCCGGGATGCGCTAACACGAACCAGATGTGGGAAGCTGGAGATGACGACGAGGTCAGCGCTCCGCAGGGGCTGGGGAACATCAGCCAAGGGTGGGGGGACACCGGGGGGGGAGGAGGAGTAGGAGGAGGAGAAGAGGCTGTGCCAAGCCCAGAGCTTCCCAGTGCCATTGGAGCCACGTACCGGAGAATTTTCAGGGAAAACTGAGGCATGGAACGGCCTGGGAGGTGATAAAATATCCAAACTGGTGTAGGGTGGAATAGGATCAGGAGACCCCAGGAGCTGCTGGTTCCATGTGGTCCCTTCTCCTAGTGGTCCTCCAGTGGGATACATGGATGAGCAGGATGCACAGCACGAAGCTCCACCAGGAATCACCTGGGATACCGCAGCAGTGCCGGTGCCCGGCGAGGCGGAGAGCTGCGGCACATCCCTGGGCTCATCCCTGTGTCCGTGCAGCAGGGCTTGGTTGTGCAATCCCCAAGCCAGGCTGCAGCATCGGCACATTCCCGGGGCCCCGCGCCGCTCCTCACCCCCTTCTCCCTCCTGCCGTGTTTATCCTTCGGCCCGGGGGGATTGGCTGCCGGCCTCGCCGCGAGCACCAGGAATCCGGGCCGTGGCAAACAAACCAAACACCGCCTAAGCCCGGGGAGCCGCGGGGCCAGCGCTCGGCTTCGGAGCTTCTTCCCATCCTGGACGGCTCTGCCACGCAGGGAGAAGCCTCTCCAGCTGGGAATAGCGTCCCTCCCATGCCTGCCTCCACAGAAAACCCAGAGACTTGGACTGCACAGCTGGACACAGCTGCTTCCATAAGGAACAGCGGGATGATGTCCCTACTGCCCCACGTGCCCAACCCTGGGCTGCTTCCATCCCCTCCAGTGACCCTGGAGGAGCCCCTGGCTCCCCCTGAATCCCGGCCCAGCATTCCTGATTAATTAATGCTCTTTATTACCTGACTGGGATGATAACCAGCCCCCAAATGGGGCTCCTGTAACCTGAGTGGGACAGGGAGCCAGAGCTCCCACAGCTCCCCAAAGACCACCCGGGAGTGAAGTCCTGGCTGTCCAAGGCATTTCCAGGGGATCCCAGGCCTTTTCCCTGAACCACAGCCCCTCCTCATCCCATTACTGTCATCCTTTGCCCCACCACCCCCAGAATGTCATCCTTGAGCAGTTTCCTTTGGATTAGGACACCTTTCCTCCCTACACATCCCAACCCGGCCTGTGTCCCTTCCCATCACCAAAGGTGGGACTGCCCCAGGCAATGCTGAGGTTCAGCCACCCCCTGTGTCCCATCCCGGGGACAGTCCCTTGCCAGCCCATCCCCAAGGACAGCCCTGTCCCTCCAAAGCAATGGGGCAACTCCTGCATCCCCTGTTTGTGTTGGAGCAGAAAACCCAAGGTCCACATTCCACCGAATTCCATGCCAAAAACACAGCCAAGGATGAGCTCTGGGATCCGTGGGATAAGATCCCAAGGAAAACACCAAACTGAGGGCTAAGGATTTGGGGATTCGTGAGAATTTGGGTGCCATGGAATTAAAATGAATTGACGAACAGAGCAATGGATATGGGCTTGGAACAGACACATCCCACCAAACCTTCTCCATGGAGGGGCCAGGATTGTTCCCAGCCCACATGCACCTGACCCCCTCCTTCCTGGGAGTTCTTGGTGAGCTCCCAGCCAACATCCCTGCTCCCACATCCAACCCCTCTGCGTTCCTAGAGAAACTATCCCACGGCAGGCAGGGCAGGATGCAGGGAAAGCAGGGATCAGGGATAGGGATCCAGGCCAGTGGGATTTAGCCAAACCCCCAGACTCAGGGAATAAAGAGCATTACAGGGTGTCCAGGGAGACTGTGGAGCATCAACCCGGATAACAGTGAGCCAGCTCCAGAGGTAAAACACTTGGAATAATGAACTGGCCTGGTGGGAAGTACAACCAAACCTATGGCACGGGGTTGGAACTGGATGATCTTTAAGGTGCTTTCCAAGCCAAACCATTCCAGGATTCCCTGAACACCCAGTGTCCAGAGGCAGCAGCATCCCCCTGTTCTCTGGAAAGCTCCCTCTGCTCCTACATGATCCCACAACTCCTTAGCTTACATCCACAGATTAACACATTTGGCAAAAGCACCTTTGGATGAGGTGGACAAGGCCCTGGGAAACACCCCAAGCTCAAGGGATAAGGAGATAACACCCTCTCTCCATTCCCACTCCCAAGAGGACAGAGTGTAGGTGGGAGACATCCCAAGGCACAGGAAGCGTGAGAAGCCAGAGGAAATTTTCCTGCTGTGCCATGGCATGCCATGGGCACATTCCTTGGGAAGCTCTGCAGGAAAAGGAGGCAGAAAGGATGCTCCTCCCTCCCAAACTTCCCTAAGCCCTCCTTCTGAGCACCTTCTCTCCTCCAACCCTCCTGGCCTTTCCCCATCTCCCATCTCCCCTCACCAGAGCCGTTCTCCCTCCTGCATCCCTTTCTCCTGGCAGCTCCCCACCCTTGTCCTGGCCTTTCCCCCGCCCTTGCCAGCTGTGAACCTTGGCATGGATGGAGCCATTGTCCTGGGAGAACGGGGGCCGAGGAGGAGGAGGGGAAGGTGTGAGAGGGGACACAGAGGCGCGTTTGTCCCTGTCCCCGCGGCCGTCAATGCCGCGCTTGTCCATTCATGCTCTCCGAGGGCAGGAACAGCGGCTCCATTTGGGAGGCTCCAAGGTGCCTGCCCAGGGGGGCACATTGCCCTGTTTGTTTGGAGACAACGCCTTTATCTCCCTTCCCGGGATGAGGGTGTTGGAGCAGGGACAACAGGACCGGAGGAGGCCACTTCATCTGGCGGCTCACGCTGCACAAGGCCGGGGCCTTGGGGAGGGACATTTTCCATAGGATAACACGATGTGGATGAGCTCCTGGACGCTGCCATGGTGGTGAAGGTCCATGTCCATATCCCACACCATTCCCTCAGAGTGAATTACCCCCAGAACGGATAAAAAATTAATAATGTTAATTAGCAGCTACATACCAGCACCAAGCAGAGACTTGATCCAGCTGCCCAGAACTTTCCCATGCTCAGCAGTGACCGGGAGGGGGAACACTCAGGGAAGCACAAGGAGCTGACAAAGCAGATGGCAGAGTTGTGTTCCTGCTGCTCTGCTACTTCCAAGGAAAGAACTCAGGGATGCATCCCTGGACACTGACCTCGCTGCAGGGCAACCCTGTGGAAAAGCTCTTAGGGAATTTGGAGATCCAGGATGAGCCACAGTCAGCCCAATTCTAAGACATCCACACCACACACATGGGGAACTCAGGATAACTCAGGATTTAGGGCGGTGCTGCCTCTCCTGGAGGCTCCCCCCCAGCACAAAACAATCCTTAGGGAGGGAGATCAAGAATGGAACAGCACCAGGATCCAGGAGCAGAGGCAGCCAAGCATCGCCGGGAACACCGCGTCCAGATCGGACACATCATTCCCTCCCTTCCAACTGGGAGGCACCAAGGTCTGTCCAGGCTGGACAACCTCCAGAGGAGACTGGGAGGAAAAAGCGGAGCCTTTTATCTAGATGGGACTTTTTCCAGGGCTTGGGAAGGGCCATCCCAAGTTTTGTGCAACCACCACGGATCTTTCACGAGGAGGAGCACTGGATCACCAGGGTTTTCCTGCTGCTCACAGAGCTGGGACGTTTGCTCCGGAATTGTCTCCCAAGAAAATCACAAAGCCATGTGGCACAAAGCTCCTAAGGAGGATCCCACTTTTCGCAGGATCTAACACGACCAAGAGAAGTGGGACAGGTCCAGGGCTGTCATTTCTGCTTCCATGATCCCATTCCAGGGGGTGGAATTGGATTATCGAAACCCCAAAATTCCCTAGGGATTACTTCCATGCTGGCTCTTCCCACATCCACTTTTCACAGCGAACTGAGGTTTCTCTTTTTTGAAAAAAAACCTTGTTTGACTTTTCTGACCAACTCTGAGCCGTCTTGGAACATATTTCCTGCTCCAGGGATTTAGCAAACACTTCCCAGACAATACAGCCGAGATACCAAACACGCTGCTTGGATCCCGTCCATCCCGCGTGCTCCCTGGGTGTTCCCGGGATCAGTTCAAAGTGCTGGGCTGGCTGGAGAGGCCCAAATCCAGAGGGAAGGTGCCTGGCACAGTGCTCGAGGATGTGGCACGGGGAGGAGAGGATAAGGAGGTCGCTTGGGAAGGCGGGAATGAGTTGTCTCCAAATTAAATATCAGGCACAAGGATTTTCCTAGCAGAGACCCTCAGGAAGGGACCTGAGCCAAAAACATTCCAGGGAGACCTTCTTGCTCTCCACAACTCCCTGACAGGAACCAGGTGGGGGTCAGGCTCTGCTCCCAAGAAACACAGAATAGGACAAAAGGAAATGGCCTCAAATTGCAGCAGGGGGGGTTTAGGCTGGATATTAGGGAAAATTATTTCATGGAAAGGGCTGTAAAGCACTGGAACAGGTTCCAGTGGTGGAGTCCCCATCCCTGGAGGGATTTAAAATCCGTGTGGATGTGGCACTTGGGGATAGTGGTAGTCTTGGTAGTGCCGGGGGAATGGTTGGGCTCGATCACCGAAGGCTTTTCCAACCTCAATGATTCCATGATCTCTGCCCATGTGGGGTGAAAGAAACTCCCAAGATTCCTGGCCTCTTGTTTCTGTTCAATCGCCTGTTCAAGGGATTATATGGATACAAGAAAGGAAGAGGTGGCAAAGCCCTTTTCTCCTGGCAAAACCGGGATGGTGACCTCAATCTCATGGATAAACTCTCTGTGGCAGTGGGAAAAAACCTTGGGAGTTCATCCCTGCTGCAACACAACCGGCAATGGGGGAAAAACACCTTAACGACATGAGAATGGGGAATGGTTGGACTCCATCATCCTGCAGGGTTTTCCAACTTAAGTCCAACTTTTTACAGGTTGGAAATCCTGTAAAAATCCCTCTCGGTGATCGCTCCTGGCCTGTTGCATCCACAGACGCCCCTTGGATGTCCAGAGCCACACTCCATATGCTTAAAAACCAGGCAGTAGGAAAGGTCCCTACCTTGACATTCCACAGCCCATCCCGTTGGACTGGGTTGAGTTTGTCCAGGTCCTCTTCCCGAGAACACCGGCACAACTTCCAGCACCCAAGCTCCTCATCCCGGGCTGGGAAAGCTGTTCCCAGCCTGCAGGTCCTCACAGGGCTGTTTCCCTGCATCCTTTTGGCTCCTCAACACCGTGAGGTCGAGTTGTGGAACATCATTTACCACCCGGCATGGGTTGGCTTGGAAGGGACCTTAAGGATCATCCAGTCCCACCTTCTCCATCGGCAGGGACACCTCCCACTAGTCCAGGCTGCTCCAAGCCCCGTCCAATCCGAGCTTGGCCTTCATTACACATCCAGCTCTCCATTCCAACACCCCTTCCCAAAAACTGCATTAGAACAAGACAGACAGAGGGGACATGCACAGGTAGGATTCCCCCCTGCCCAGACCTCCTTGGATTTTGGGATGGATGGGATCTCATCCGGGAAAACCCCATTTCTGTTCAGGACAGGAGCATTGACCGCATTATCAGCAAGCAGCCAACTGCAAAATGGTTTGATGGCCCTTACAAGGCTCCGTTTTCCACGTTTTCCTTTACTCAAGCAGGTGTTTTATTCCCAGTGAAGTCAAAGCACCCTTTTTAGTGCTTCCATGAATCAATGACCATAAACCCTGGCTTGTCATAACACAGGAGATAAGCCAAGATCCAGCAGGCTGATAAGATGCTTGCTTCCCTGTTTATCTGGATTTCGAGCAATCGGCACTTGGGATTAAAAGTCATAAATGATGTGGATGTCCCAATCCCTGGAAGTGTCCAAGGCCAGGTTGGATGGGGCTTGGAGCAACCTGGGATAGTGGAAGGTGCCCCTGCCCATGGAACAACACAGGATTTAAGGTCCCTTCCAACCCAAACCATTCCAGAATTCTGTAAATCAATGGAAGAAACCTCCATTTCTCTGGAAATCCCACCTGAGTCTTCCACAAATCCTGTTCCATGCCCATCCCACACCCTCTGCACTGTCTCCTCCCCACCAAACTGCTTGGGTAGGAAAACCAGAACAACTTGCCACTCCATAGCAAAGCTGGGGTGATACTAAAGACTCTATGGAAAAAAAACAGGGAAAATCCAATCAACCCCAGCCTGGGGTTAATGCCTGGTTTTCACACCCCGGCTGGATCTGAGCACACTGAGGCTGTTTAGAACTCCAGCCTTGGCTTTTCCAACCAGTTCTCCTCCCCACCACCCCAAAACCCAGGGAAATCCACAAGTGTTCGCTCTCATTCCACAACAATTCCGCCTGCTCCGTTAGCAGCCAGGCCTGGCCACTCTTCCCACATTTCCCTCTCCCTGTTTGGAGTAACTGCCCCAAAGCAGCCAAAGTTCAGTGAGATAAGTGGTGGACGCTGAGTGTCACGTTACATTTTCCCTCGGGAAGGAGGCCTTTCCTTCAAACATGCCTTGAACACGCTCCAGGTGCCGCTGGAAGCCGGCAGGAGTGCGGGATCCTGGGCTGCCACATCATCCACCACCACCGGATCAGGGAGAAGATGCCACAGATGGGGGTGGAACTGGATGATCTTTAATGTCCCTTCCAACCTAAAGCATTCCATGATTCCACGTCCTTCTGTGCAGGAAGAATGGGGAGAAGGAAGGTGTGCTGGATAAGCAGGGGCATGCCAAGCATGCCAGTTCGGGTGGAATAAAAGGATATATCCATGAAAATTTAAGTGGGAGCCATCGGATAGCCAAGAGTGATGTCCAGTCATGGAATCCTGGAGTAGTTTGGGTTGGGAGGGATCTTAAAGCTCATCCAAGTTCCATTCCCTGCCATGGGCAGGGACACCTTCCACTAGCCCAGCTTGCTCCAAGCCCTGTCCAACCTGGCCTTGGACACTTCCAGGGATCAATCCACCCTGCACTTCTGAGCTCCCATTTTCCCTCCACAGCAGCAGGACACCTCCCCTGCTCTCTGCCACTGTCTCATCCCTGTCTGTCCATCCCTAGTCCTGGTATCCCACTGGAATGCCCCATGCTGAGGGCTGTCTCTCCTGAATGATGCTGGAGCACGGGATGGGCACCTGGAAAGCGCCGGCTCGGCCCCAAAAGCCACGAGGCTGTTCCTGTCTGTCTCCAGCCACAGCTGCTCCCTTGTCCTCTGGCACGGCACACGCTGGTTAATCATTCCTCAGGCACATTCAGTGTCCCGGGATTCTTATCAGAGAGTGCAAAGTCCAATCAGCGACACCACTGGGAAGAGGCAGGAGGGTTCCCCAGCAAGGGCGGCCAAGCTGTGCCGGAACAACGCCATCCCCAGGCTGGGATACAGGGGACGGATGCCAAGGCATGGGCTGGGAAGCGCTGAGGGTTCACTTGCACCTTCCTAGCACAGCTCCCAGCTCCACATCATGGAGTTCTGGAATGGCTTGGGGTGGAAGCAACTGTAAGGATCATCCACCCCCTCCCATGGGCAGGGACACCTTTCACTACCCCAGGCTGTTCCAAGCCCCATCCAACCTGGCCTTGGACACTTCCAGGGACAAAGAGCTTCTCTGGGCAAGCTGTTCCACCACCCTCACCACCAGATCACTCCAGCCGTTCCCACCAGGAGGAATCCATGAGGCCCCTAACCAGGAGAGGGAAAGCAGAGCAGGATCCCATCTCTCTTCTTTGAAATAACCATGCCCAGGAGCCATTTGATTCCCTCTTTCTGGCAGCTGGGATGACTCTGTCCTGGAAGGGCCCTCGCTGACAAGGGTGAGGGAGCAGAGGGAAACCTGCCCATCCAGCATCCCAAGGCTACTCCTTGACCAAGACTCCTTTCCCATATCCCTGCATGCAGGAGCCCTTCCACGCCCCATCCCACACACAGGCCCAGCCAGATCTCTGTGTCACCGTTTCCATCCTGGGCACACCTCCAGCATGACTCCCTCGAACCCGCCCTGACTGCCACCTCTTCCTGAAGCTTCTCCCTGTCTGCGTCCAGGCATTGCTCCCAGGGCACCAAACTATGGAAGGGGCATTATCCAGGACGTTATCCAGGCAAAGTTCCTCCTCACAGAGCCTCCTGCTGACATCACCTTTCCAAATTCCAACCCGCCCTTTATCGGACTTTAGGGATCCACCCTCCCATGAACAGCTCTCGGGCCTTACTTCACCTGGATGTCTCCTGCTCTTTTCCCAGGATAAAGGAGTTGTGGGATCCAGGATAAAGGAGTTTTGGGGAAATTGGAGGGAGAAGCGCCAGCACAACCATCACAAGACCATGCCAGAAGCAGCAGCGTTTGGCACCAGCCTTTCCCTGAGGAGCGGGCGAGGATGAATCCTTTGGTTGAAGACTCCAGGAATCTCCTTCTGGGATGGACATGGCAGCTTGCCCCCAGTGTCCAGGAATGCCACCTGGGTGTGGTGATGAGCTCAAGGGAATGTTTTTGTCTCTTCCTTGCTCTGCTCAGGCCCTGGGATGGAGCTGGACTCAGCAGCATCCTCATGTCACCTGACCAAGCCAGGCAGGCAGGGAAGCTTCCAACAGAGGGAAGAGAGAGGAGAACCAGGGAACAATCCCACTGGGAAGAGAGATGGAGAGGCAGAGGGGAAAGCAAGGCAAGCCACGGAAGGGCTGGGGGGTCCATGCCGTTACCTGCTCGGATCCAGCGCATCCTGAGCATGGTGAGAGCCAATGTCAAGCTCCCGCTGTATCCCTGCTCACTCCCTGTGTCATTATTCCCTGAGCTCAGCTCCTCCAGCTCCCGGGGCTGCCGCTGCCTGCTGGTTTTTCTATTCCCTCCGGGAAGAGTGGGAGGGCCGGGGAGGCGGCCGGGCGGCCGCTGCTCCGCGCTGGGATTTGGGACCGCAAGGGGATTACCCGCAGGGATGGTCATGTGTTTGTGCTGTACCAGCTTCCCCAGGCCCACTCCGGCACGGGCTGACTCCCGGCTCCCAAAGAACTCTGGGCAAAGCCTCTTACCTTCCCACGGCACCAGCCAGGCCCCGCAGCGACTGTCACCTGTGCCGCCACCGCGTCCCCGAGCCGCTCCTCCCGCGGCCGGGAGCCCCCCGGCAGGCATCACGCTGGGCTTTTCCAAGGTGTTCTCCCCCTGCCACGGCAGCTCCGTGTGGGAAAGGCTCTCTCCAGCATCAGGGCTTGGAGATGGATTTGGGGGCAGGCAGAGGGTGAAGACTGAGCAGGAAGCCCCAAAACAGCCATTTTTTGAAGGCATTCCAAGAAAAGTGATGTCCTGATCCATGTAGTTGCATTTCTATGTCAAGCCCAGGAACCTAAAACATGGGACACCAGGATAGACCCTCCCCCCCAGGCTCTGCTGTCCTCCTGCCCTTTCTGCTCCCAGTTTCCGGCCTCAAGACATCCCAAAGCAAGAATCCAGTCCCTGGATTCTCGTGGATACACTGGTTTACACCAGCAGGAGTCTGACCAGCAAATTCCTTCTGCAGTCATTCCCACCACCACCAAATCCCCCTTATGGCACAGCACGGCGGACAAGGGGCAATCCCAGCTGTCCTGGCGTCACCTCACGGCCTCAGCTCCAGCATTTTATATTCCTTCATCCAAGGAAAACAGGGAAATGCTCCAGACCTCTTCCTGCAGAGTGACACTTCCTCCTCACAGGCACCAAGTGCTCCATAATCAAAATCACCAGGAGTGTTACCAGCACCAGGAACATGGGAACAGGTTGTCCAGAGAAGTTGTGGATGACAGAGGGCGGGTTTAGGCAGGATACTGGGAAGAAATCCTTCCCTGGGAGGGTGGTGAGGCCCTGGAATGGATTCCCAGAGCAGCTGTAGCTGCCCCATCCCTGGAAGTGCCCAAGGCCAGGTTGGACAGGGCTTGGAGCAAGTTGGGCTAGTGGAAGGTGTCCCTGCCCATGTGAGACTGGATGATCCTTGAGGTCCCTTCCCCCCCAGACCATTCCAGGATTCCATGAGCATACATCTCCAAACATTCCCATAGGCAAAACCATCCACCCCCGCTCGCCCTGAGCTCAGAGATTCCTGTGCACACACAGCCCCGCAACCCCTGCATGGACACACGCCTGCTCCACAGACAACATTCCCAGTGCTCCAGCCACTTGTGCTCCATGAAAACCTGTGGAGCTGCTGGATAGCCCTCATGGAAATCTTCCCCTTCTGCTGACCCAACTCTTGTCTTTCCCAGCTCCACCTTGACCCCAAACCCACCAAACTTCCAGTGCTCGCTCTCCTTTCTCTGTTCCTTCCCCGAATTCCCGCTCCCCAGCCCCCGCCGGCCCCGCTCCGCACATCTTTCCCGCTGTACATTCTTCCCCGAGCCCTTATCTCATAAATTAGCCGGGAGAGGGATCCCAAATAGCTGAGCCGTGGCGTAAGCGTTTCCCTGAGGCAGGGGCGGGCGGGAGCAAGGGAAAGGTTGGGAGCAGGATGCCAGCCAAGGGTCAGATGCTGTCAACTCCCTCCTTTCCCTTCGAATCCAAACACAAACGCTCCAAGAACACTCCCAAACCCATGGAAAGCTCCTTCCACTCTGCTGCCAGAACCCCCCGGCATCCCACACTCGCTGCTCCAGGACTTGTGCCCGAGCTCTCCTCGGCAGGATGGTCCTGGGCGCTTCCAAACACAGGATCAACTGTGCTAACACAAACCACGGAGTTTGGGAAGATTCCTGAGTGGGAAGGGATGATCCATGACGATCATCCAAGTCCAACTCCTGGCCCTGCACAGGACAATCCCAAAACTTCCACCACGTGCCTGAGAGCACCAGGGCAGCGAGGATCTTCCAAATGTGGGAGAAGCCCAGTTTGAGGACACTCAATATGGAAATCCAGGATTGCATTCCCAGCACCTTCATCCCAGGAGAGCGTGAAGTTATTCCCAATCCATCTTCTCCCTCAGAGGCTTTTCCCCAGCCCATCCCAAACACCAGAGCAAAGCCTGGGATCTTTCCCATCATTTTTCTGCTTCTCCATCCTCACATGCCTCAGGTCTCACCCTCAAAGAGCAGCCAGCCATATTCCAGAGAAATAAGGATATCTGGGAAAACAAGGATCCCTAGGGAAACAAGGATAGCCACAGAAGTAAAGAGATCGAGGAAAACAAGGATATCTAGAGAAACAAGGATACCCAGGGAAACAAAGACATCCATGGAAAGAAATATATCCAGGGAAACAAGGATACCCAGGGAAACAAAGAATACCCAGGGAAACAAGGATATTCAGGAACACAAGGAAATCCTGCCCAAGGAAAACTTAGGGAAATCAGGCCCATCTCTCACAGCCAGGAAAACCGGAGGCACCAATCGGACCTGAGATTTTGGGAGCGCTCGCTTCCCAAAACAAGCCTGGCTCTGCGGATGGGACCAGCCACCAATTCCAGCCGAATTCCAGGATTTGGAACGACCACAGGCACGGATTCTTCCACAGCTCCACCAGCACAGCCCCCACTCCCAAGAGTCTCCATGAGAAGCCTGGTTAATCCTTGTCTGACACTAGGAAATACCGAGGGCTCAGGGATTCCTCTTAAATTTTCCGGGATTGCTTACAGCAGGCTCAGATCCTGGGATAACCAGAGTCAAGCAAAGGAATGAGAATTCCCAAATTATTCCAGGGTTCTCAGCCTGCAGGAAGAAATCTCTTCAGGGATGGGATGATCTGTGAGAAGAAGAAAGTATTTCACTCCAAGAGAAAAAGAGGTTGGAAAATTATTTCCTCAGGATGGGAATCCACAGATAAATTTTAAAGGAGTGATGGGATAATTAATTTATTCCTGTAAATTATTAAATTCCAACAGATCTATTGTTCACCACATCCAGAAACCATTAATTCCTCAGGAGGGCCAGATTCCAGAGTAAATCCAACTCTGTGCCGTGACTTAAGGCCCTGACCTTCACTCCCAAAAAACCAGAGGATCAGTTTGGCCTCAGAATTCCTCGGAGCACCACAATTAAACCGGGCACAAGAGGGGAAAAACTGAGCAGCAATTCCTGGTGGTAAAACTTTCTCCTCTTCCCTTCTCCCTCCCCAGCTCCGTGTTGGGACAGATGCTCTGGAATAACAGTGGGAAAGGGATCGAGCTGCCCAAACAAAGTTGTGCTCCACGGAATATTCGGCTCAGAGAGGTTTTAAGAAGGATTTTATAGCTGAGGGTAAGAAATATCCTTCAGGCACAGTTTCCTTGATCCTGGATTTTTACAGGGACGGGATGGTTTTGATTCAGGAGAAAGAGAGAAAAAGAGGGAAAAATAAGGAGGGAAAAGGGGGAGAAAGGAGGAAAAATGAGAAAGAGAGAAAGAGAGAAAGAGGGAAAGAGAGAAAGAGGGAAAAAGAGAAAGAGAGAAAGAGAGAAAGAGAGAAAGAGAGAAAGAGAGAAAGAGAGAAAGAGAGAAAGAGAGAAAGAGAGAAAGAGAGAAAGAGAGAAAGAGAGAAAGAGAGAAAGAGAGAAAGAGAGAAAGAGAGGAGGAAAAAAGAGAGGAGGAAAAAAGAGAGGAGGAAAAAAGAGAGGAGGAAAAAAGAGAGGAGGAAAAAAGAGAGGAGGAAAAAAGAGAGGAGGAAAAAAGAGAGGAGGAAAAAAGAGAGGAGGAAAAAAGAGAGGAGGAAAAAAGAGAGGAGGAAAAAAGAGAGGAGGAAAAAAGAGAGGAGGAAAAAAGAGAGGAGGAAAAAAGAGAGGAGGAAAAAAGAGAGGAGGAAAAAAGAGAGGAGGAAAAAAGAGAGGAGGAAAAAAGAGAGGAGGAATCCTGGGATGGTTGAGGTTGTCAGGGACCTCTTGAAGTCATCTTGCTCAAGCAGGATCAGCCCCAGCGCTCAGAAAGAACAGGAAAATAGGAAAAGAAAGAAATCTCCCCACTATAATAAAGATGCTCTGGGAGAGAGGGAGAAATTCCATGTCTCCAACTGAAGAGATGGAGAGCTGGTCCATAATAAATAAAGTTGGGATGCTGAGCCAGGGCTGTGCAGGACTCCTGGGAGGTGCTCAGCACCCCCAGGATGGGAAGCGGGAGAGGAGGATTTAGGAGCTTGGCCCAAGCGAAATCCTAAAACCAAAGGAAACCCCGGAAGGCTGCAGGGAACACAGGCTGGGAGCGGCCGATAAGAGCCCTCATGGTGAGGCTTCCTATCCTCACTAATCCTGGGGCTCCTGGGAATCCGGGATCATGGCTGGAAATAACAGGGGGTGCTTTTTCCTTTTCAGAAGAGGAGATGCTTTGCTGAGGGATCACATGGATGCCAGGAGAGAGGGAAGCGAGGAGGAAGCAGCTTGAGCTCCCACTCGCTCCCAAGAGCATCTTCTGTTCTCACTTCCCAGGACAAACCCTTCTACCAGCCGAAGAATCCATAGGGACACCACTGTCCCACCCCAACTGCCCCTGGGGGCTCACTGCACAATCCCACTGCTCCAAAGGGGATCCCAGCTCCAGAGCTGACCCATGGACCGGGATCCACCCCAGGACCTGTTGGGGCAACGGAGCCTCGCCAGGATGGGCACGTTATTCCCTCAAGCAGCACATCTGTGTGCCAGGGGCTCATCCCAAAGGACACAGCCCGTGGCAACTAAACCTCGGCCTGGCAAGCGATCCACTGGAAAACAAGGGAGGGAAACAAAGCAATGAGGGGGGAAGAGGAGGAACCAACCACTCCACAAGGAAGAGCGGAGCGTGCCAAGAAAGCCAGAGCAGGGAAGAGAACATGGAGCAGAGGCAGGAACAACAATGGGATCAGGCTCCCAACACATCCCAGTTCAGCCACGAGCAACCGCATTTCATCCAACAGAGGCCAAATTCTCTTCCCAACCACTCTTCCACCCTCGTGGGAAGGAGAGCGATCCACAGCCATGTAGTGTCCAAAGGGGTCAAGGATCTGGAAAACTTCTGGGATCCATAGGCCAGAGCCACTGCCATGAGCCTGCTCCTGCTCCAAGGATGGTGAGGGACATTCCAAGGTCCTTGTTGGGGTTGTGGTGGGAATCTAACGCATGGCACAACACAATTCCCAGCTTGGCACCCATGGTGTGCACTGGAGGATGCACAACTGCCCCTGGATTGTGCCCCAGGGACAGGGATCTGTGCCATTCCAGAGCTGGACAAGGCTAGGATGGTATGGAGCCAGGCTGGGAGCGCTGGGATTGCTCAGCCTGGAGAAGGGAAAGCTCCAGGGAGACCTCAGAGCTGCTTCCAGTGCCAAAAGGGGCTCCAGGAGAGCTGGAGAGAGACTTTGGCAAAGGGCCTGGAGTGACAGGACAAGAGGGAATGGCTTCCCACTGCCAGAGGACACGGTTAGACGGGATGTTGGAAAGGAATTCCTCCCTGTGAGGGTGCCGAGGCCCCGGAACGGATTTCCCAGAGAAGCTGCGGCTGCCCCATCCCTGGCAGTGTCCAAGGCCAGGTCGGACGGGGCTTGGAGCAACCTGGGCTAGCGGAAGGTGTCCCTGCCCACGGCGGGGGGTGGCACTGGATGATCCTTAAGCTCCCTTCCCACCCGCCCCATTCCACCTTTGGGGGATCCCGGGAGCGGGCTGGGAGCCCGGGATCGCGGTGCCCCCCCGGCATCCCCCCGTTACCTTCAAAGAAGCGCTGCAGAGCCTCCGTCTCGTCCACCACCTCCATGGCTGGGCCATGCACGGGCCGGCCCCGGCTCAGTCCGTGCGGCTGCAGGGGGGCATCGCCCCGGCCCGGGGGGCCCCGCCGCGACCCCCGAGCCCCGTCCTAGTCCCGTCCTAGCCCCGTGCGAGCCCCGCGGCCCCGCTCTCAGCGCCGGGCTCCCGGTGCCGGCGCCCAGCGCGGCCGCCCGATGCCCATCGGCGTCCGCCGAGCGCTGCCCCGGACTCGGGCTGCTGCGGCCGCTCCTCCCTCTTTCCCTGTTTCCCTCCCTCTTTCCCTGTTTCCCTCCCTCTTTCCCTGTTTCCCTCCCTCTTTGCCTGCCCTTCCCCGCCCGCTGCTCCTCCTCCGGCCGGCACCGCGCTCGGGGCGCCTCCGCAAAGGGGGTTCGGCAACGCCGGCGAGTCCCGAGGTTGCCGAAAGTCGCTAAAAAATCCGGTCACGAAGCGCTGAGAAGATGTCACAAGCCACCAAGAAACAGCCGCTAAAGCCCCCGAAAAACAGCTGCTAAAGCTCCAAAACCTGCGTACAAATCACAAATAAAAAAAACAAAACAACCAACCCCCCCAAAAAAACCCTCACAAAACCAACAACCCCCGCCCCGCCCCCCCCAAAAAACCAACCCAGGCCCAAACGATCAAAATCTGTCCAGAAACCACTGAAAAAAACAGCCACAAAGCACCAAAATTTGTCCACAAAGCACCCAAACCCCTCACAGAGCACCAAAATTTGTGCATGAAACACCCAAACCCCTCACAAAGCACCAAAATTTGTGCAGAAAGCACCCAAACCCCTCACAAAGCACCAAAATTTGTGCAGAAAGCACCCAAACCCCTCACAAAGCACCAAAATTTGTGCATGAAACACCCAAACCCCTCACAAAGCACCAAAATTTGTGCAGAAAGCACCCAAACCCCTCACAGAGCACCAAAATTTGTGCACGAAGCCGCAAACTCCCCTCACAAAGCACCAAAATTTGTGCACAAAGCAGCAAACTCCCCTCACAAAGCACCGAAATTTGTCCACAAAGCACCCAAACCCCTCACAAAGCACCAAAATTTGTGCACAAAGCACCCAAACCCCTCACAAAGCACCAAAATTTGTGCAGAAAGCACCCAAATCTGCCACAAAGCAAAGTCATAAGGCACCAAAAAATCAGCCAAAAATCCAGCCACAAACCACTGGAAAAACCAGCCACAAAGCACTAAAAAAAGAGCCACAAGCCACCAAAAATCCAGCCAAATTCTGTTCAGAAATCACCAAAAAACAGCTACAGAGCACTAAAAAATGGCCACAAGCCACCAAAAGCCACAAACTGCCAAAATTCGTCCAGAAACCACCAAAAAAAAGACACAAAGCACCGAAACCCCTCACAAAGCACCAAACTTCCTCTCACAAAACACCCAAATCTGTCCCAAAACAGTCACGAAGCACTAAAAAAATTCCACAAGCCACTAAAAAACTCAGCCCCAAACGACCAAAATCTGTCCAGAAATCACCAAAAAATAGCCACAAAGTACCAAAGTCTGTCCACAGAGCACCAAAAACACTCCCAAAGCACCAAAATTTGTCCCCAAAGCACCAAAACCCCTCACAAAGCACCAAACTCCCCTCACAAAACACTAAAATCTGTGCACAAAACACCCAAATCTGCCCCAAAGCAAAGCCATGAGGCACCAGAAAAGGCAGCCATAAGCCACCAAAATTTGTCCAGAAACCACTGAAAAACACCCACAAAGCAGCAAAATCTGTCCCTAAAGTCACAAGGCACCAAAAAAAAAAGCCAAAACCCATCAAAAATCCAGCCATAAACTACCAAAATACATCCCAGAAAGCACGAAACCCCACAAAGTACCAAAACCCAGACACAAACCACCAAACCCGCCACAAATTACAAAAATGCAGCCACAAACCAGTAAATCTGTTCATAAAACCAGCCCTGAGGCACAAGATCCAGCCACAAAGCAACAGAATCCTCCCAGAAATTCCAAAAGCAGCCACAAATCGCCGGAATCCAGATTTTAAAAAAAGCCACAAATCGCTGAAATCCAGGCACAAATTACAAAACCAGGAAATCCCCCAAATCCAGCCTCATGTTCCAGCCACAGATCACAAAACCAACTGCAAATCACCGGAATCCAGCTACAAATCACCCCAGGACAGCCCCAAATCACAAAGCCCACCTGCAAATCACTAAAATCCAGCCACAATCAAGAGCCAGCCCCAAATTACCACAGATCAGCCGCAACTCAGCAAAATCAGCCCCAAAACACCCAAGTCCAGTCACAAATCACCCTAAACTGGCTCCAAACACCAAATCCAGCTCTAAATCACCAAAATCCAGCCATAAACCATGAAAATTCAGCCTCAAATCACCCTAACCAGCCCCAAATCATCGTAAGACAGCCTGAAATACCAAATCCAGCTTTAAATCACCAAAATCCAGCTGCAAATCACCCTAAACCAGCCCTGAACAACAAATCCAGCTGCATATCACCCAAATCCAGCTGTAAATCACCCTAAACCAGCCCCAAACACTAAATCCAGCTGCAAATCACCAAAATCCAGTTGCAAATCACCCTAAACCAGCCCTGAACAACAAATCCAGCCCTAAATCATCAAAAATTAGCCCTCAAATCACCCTAAACCAGCCCCAAACACCAAATCCAGCCCTAAATCCTCAAAAATTAGCCCTCAAATCACCCTAAACCTGCCCCAAACACCAAATCCAGCCCTAAATCATCCAAATCCAGCTCCAAATCCCCCTAATCCAGCCCCAACTCAGCCCCAAACACCAAATCCAGCTCTAAATCATCAAAAATTAGCCCTCAAATCACCACTAAATCAGCTCCAAACACCAAATCCATCTGAAAATCCCCCTAATCCAGCCCCAACTCAGCCCTGAACAACAAATCCAGCCCTAAATCCACAAAAATTAGCCCTCAAATCACCTCTAAACCAGCCCCAAACACCAAATGCAGCCCTAAACCATCAAAAATCAGCCCTCAAATCACCCTAAACCTGCCCCAAACACTAATTTCCAGCCCTAAATCATCCAAATCCAGCCCCAAATCCCCCTAATCCAGCCCCAACTCAGCCCCAAACACCAAATCCAGCTCTAAATCATCAAAAATTAGCCATCAAATCACCACTAAATCAGCTCCAAACACCAAATCCATCTGAAAATCCCCCTAATCCAGCCCCAACTCAGCCCTGAACAACAAATCCAGCCCTAAATCCACAAAAATTAGCCCTCAAATCACCCCTAAACCAGCCCCAAACACCAAATGCAGCCCTAAACCATCAAAAATCAGCCCTCAAATCACCCTAAACCTGCCCCAAACACTAATTTCCAGCCCTAAATCACCCTAAACCAGCCCCAAATCCCCCTAATCCAGCCCCAACTCAGCCCCAAACACCAAATCCAGCTCTAAATCATCAAAAATTAGCCCTCAAATCACCACTAAATCAGCTCCAAACACCAAATCCAGCCCCAACTCAGCCCCAAACACCAAATCCATCTGAAAATCCCCCTAATCCAGCCCCAAACACCAAATCCAGCCCTAAATCCTCAAAAATTAGCCCTCAAATCACCGAAACCAGCCCCGAACACCAAATCCATCTGAAAATCCCCCTAATCCAGCCCCAAACACCAAATCCAGCTCTAAATCATCACAAATTAGTCCTCAAATCACCACAAACTGGCCCCAAACACTAATTTCCAGCCCTAAATCATCCAAATCCAGCTCCATGTCAGCCCCAAACACCAAATCCAGCCCTAAGTCATCAAAAATTAGCCCTCAAATCACCCGAAACCAGCCCCAAACACCAAATCCAGCCCTAAATCATCTAAACCCAGCCCCGGCTCAGCCCCAAATCCCACCCCAAACCCCAACCCCTGCCCCCTCAGGGCAAGGCCCAGCTGTGGTTTGCTCTCCCCAGATGTTTCCACAATCCCCAATAACGCCCGGCTCCCCCTCCCCGCTCCCACCCACCCCATAATGACTCCAATCAAATAAAGAAGGGCCCGCCGGGAATAATGTCCATGAAGTTCCGAGTTCTCGGAGCGCCGGGGCCCTGCCAGCCCCAAACTGTGGGGCCTTTCTGCTGCGGGCCAGCCAGGGCACAATGAGGGATTGTCCGGCCCCACATCCCAATTGAGAAGGGCAGATTCTCCGGGATATATAAATATATTTATCCCGCTCCCACAGCTGTGCAGTGACCAATTCTTCTCGCGGCAGAGGAGGGGGATTGAGGATTGGGGACAGTAATGGGTCTATTATTTCGGGGTGGAGAGAACGAGCCCTTTTTTCTCCTCTCTCTCCACATTAAGACAATTGTTATTCCCTGCTCCCCTTGTTCCTGCTCTCAGCACCCCGTTTCGGGCACAAGCTGCGTGGGAAGGAAGGGAAATTAGGGAAAAATGGATTTTTCCCGGGAAGCCCAGCGCCAGCCCGGCCTAAACCCTGTTAGATGTTGGTCTGTAATATTTTAATTAAATAAAGATTAAACCCAGCACTAAAGTCAGGATTGGACTGGATGATCCTTGAGGGTCCTTTCCAACTCAGGATATTCCATGATTCTAGGATTTAGAATCCTAGAATGCATGATTCTGTCATTTAGAATCCTGGAATCCACAGAACCATATTCCATGTTTTTATGGATTCCTAAAATCATCATTTGATTTGTAGAACCACATTCCATGATTCTGTGATTTAGAATCCCGGAATGCTTTGGTCTGGGAGGGACCTTAAAGCTCATCCATGGAATTACTCAGCTGGGAATAGCCCCAGGCAGTGAGATCCTGCTTTACAACTCCCTCGCTCTGCAGGACACTGGGAAAATCCCAGCTGGGACTCACCTTCCTTGCAGAAAGATCCCAGCATCCAAAGGGCAGATTTCCACATGATCCTGGCTCAAGTATCCAAAATATTGAATATTTGGGATATACCCTTGACTGAGAGCATTTGTCCTCCTCTTCTTTCCCTGTTACTCCCATCCCCTCCCAAAAATTCCCTTGTAAACAGCTTTGTTTGCACTAAAATCCTTCTTTGTATACGGTGAGATGACTTTAACTTGGGATAACCCAAGGCATCCAGCTCCTTAATTTCCTTCTCCACTGAAGGACAGATTCCTAGAACTGATCTCGAGGGACAGGGATCATGGAATCCTGGAATGGTTTGGGTGGGAAGGGACCTTAAAGCCCATCCAGTTCCACCAGCACTTCCACAAGTTCCTGCCTGTGACAGCGTTGGACCATAAAGCCGGGTCCAAGGAGGATCAAAAGATTTGGGAAAGGACCCAGAGTCCGGATTTGGAACCCTCTGGATGGACCATGTTGGCCTTGGCCTGGGATTTCCCATCCTAAGGTGTAAAATCCTGTGGAGCAACTCATTTACAATAAAAATATGATGCTTCCCTCCTTTCCTTAGGGACAATGTCAACATTCCCACATCCCAACCTTCCCATAGGACAGCTCCCAAGTGTCACACACCCCTTACCAGACAGGAAAATCCCTTTGGGAACGACTCATTAAGGATTCAAACGCTCAGATTTGAAGAGTTCTGCCCTCACCCTGTGGCTGCCATTCCCAGAACACCCTCCTTTGGATATACCCCCAGGAATCTTTGTTCCTTCCCATCTTTCCTCCTTCCCTGGTGCCCAAATTGAGGTGCAGATGATCTGTGTCCTCCTCACCCGAGTTTTCCTCCTGCCTCCCAGTCCTGCTCAGCTCCCACTCCCAAGGAATGCTGCTCTTCCCCTTCCCAGACCTGATTAAAGGGAAAAGACCCACTGGAAAAACACAGCAAGGGATGGAGCCAACCTCATCCACATGGGATGGTCCAGCTCCCTTCCTGCAATGAGCCAAGAATCCAGCACTTCAGGGATGGACTTGTGTGATCCCCAGGGGATCCTAGGGAGCTCTGAATCCCAAAAATTCAAAGGTACAGCTTTGATCCATATGGAGGCAGCTCCAGCAGATCCAGACCCAGTCCCTCATTGGTTTTCCTTTCTCCTGCCCTCCACATTTCCCACATTTCTGCTGCTTCCCAATCCCCTCTGGGTCATGCTCCCTACAAACCCTGCTCTCCCTATCCCACATGGCTCGCTGGGAGCACGAGCCAGGAAGGGGTGGAGGGATATTGCTCGGGATATTACTCATGGAAGGTGCGGCCGGGGCTCCCTCCGGCGCCGAATTTCAAAGTCCAGTTTCTAACAAAACAATAATTCATGAGTTTCCCCTCCCTCACCCTATCCCTCCCCACATCCCAACCTCCAGCTGGGATTCCCAGGCACGGCTGGAAGGATTTGGAGTCTATTTTTAGCCTTTTTCCACCAGCTCTGAGCATGGACACCTCAGTCTCTGGGAGGGCGTCGGAATCATCGATCTGGCTCACGTGAGGCTCAGCCAAGCAGGGATCATGGATCCAGAGATATCCAATGGATAGAAGACTTATTTCTCCTGGTGGGACCAGGTCCCAAAGAAGCTGCTGTTTCGTTGTTGGAAATGCTGGAATACTTGGAATCTCCTACTCACACACCACCCCAATCCCAGATGGTTTGGGTGGGAAGGGACCCCAAAGCTCATCCCATTCCACCCCCTGCCATGGGCAGGGACACCTTCCACTATCCCAGGTTGCTTCATGCTTTTTCCAACGTGGACTTGACACCGCCAGGGATGGGGCAGCCAGATCTTCCCTGGGAAGTCCTTTCCAACCCCACTGGAGGCGGAAGCAGAGCTCCCTCCGTTATCTCCTCCTGGCAGGAGCCCCGCACGGATCAATCCCTTCCTGGTTATCCATTAACTTCAAAGGGCTCGTTCCCGAGATGGAGAGAACACCTCCATTGATTTAGGAAGGAATAAAGGACCATCCTCAGGGAGGAACACACGTCCTGGGAGACCTCAGCATCCCAGGAGACCTCGGGAGCTGGAAGTGCAAAGGATCAACCCAGGCCTGGAGCGGGGAAGTGTCACCTACCCACTCCCGACAATGACATCCAGGCTCCATGGAAAACCCCTGTCCACTCTGCCAGGACAAACAAGGCCACAAGGGCTGGATGTGCTTCCCAAGGAAGTTCTGTGGTGGGAAGGATGAATAGAGACTGCTGGAAAATCCAAGGAGAGATTGCTGGAAGAGGCCAGGAATTACATCTGCACCGTCACCCTCAGATCACCGTATCCTTTCCCTCTTTTCCAATGGAAATACAACCCGGAATCCTTGGAAAAACCCTGTGCCATGCTGGTTTCCATTGAATTAATTAACAATTAGATCTCAGCTTTAAGTTATTAAATATTCCCGTTATTTCCCCTCCTTTTCTTCGCTTGCTCGGGAACGCTTCAAAAATCGTTGGAAGGTTTGGGGTTTTTTTCTGTAGTTCTGGATTTTTTGTCAATGGATTGGAAACAGCTTTTCTCAATAAGCTGGAATTTTTTTCCTAAGGCCACCAACACACCCAGCAGCCGGAGAATCTCCTTGGAAAACACGACTACATCCCTAAGGAAGGCTTTTAATAGGTTTTATAGCAGCATCCCCCATTCCTGCTGTGTCCACATCCATATATTTTCATCCTTAAAAACGGAATTAAAGCAGCCTCTCCTAAACATGGATTATTCTGTGTTTATCCTAGGATAGCAGCCAGAGTTGGATGCTTTCCTTCCCCCGGAGAGGAAGGGTTTCCAGAAGAGCTAATATCCTTTTATGAGGCTGATACAGCTCCGGGTAGGAAAAAAAATCCCACAAAACCATCCCGAAACATCAGGCACTTCAACATTCCAGCACTTTTTATAGGCATTTTTATAGGAACTCAGTAGTTCAGCCACCTTTGAGCTCTTAATTCCCTGATAGTCCCTTCAGGAGCAGCCATAAAAACAATTCCATGCAGCCATTAATAGGATTACATGCTTCCAGGCATTCCTTTTCCTGCCTGGATTTCTCCTGGCTGGTCAGCGAGCTCCAGTACTTCTCCTGCCCTTATTCCTTGACCCTGTAAGCCATAAATTCAGCTTTTCCCTTTTCCAGAGTATGAATTATGTGGAATTATTCAGCTGGGAACAGCTCTCAGGCAGTGACACCCTGCTTTACAGCTCCAGAGCCGTGTTCTGCGGGACACTGGGAAAATCCCACTTTGGACTCACCTGGCTCACAGAAGGATCCCAGCACCTTGATGTTCATCCAAAGGGGAGATCTCCACACTGTTCAGGCTGGACTACCCAATAGATTGACTCTTTGGGATATATCCTTGTCTGAGAGCACTCGCACTCCTCTTCTATCCCTGTTATTCCCATCCACTCCCAAAAAATTCCTTGTTTGCACTAAAATCCTTCTTTTTATAGGACAGGCTGAATTTAACTTGGAATAACTCAAAGCATCCAGTTCCTTCCTTTCCTTCTCCACTGAAGGACAGATTCCTAGAACTGACCTCGAGAGACAGGGATCATGGAATCCTGGAATGGTTTGGGTGGGAAGGGACCTTAAAGATCCAGTTCCATCCTTGCCATGGGCAGGGACGCCTTTCACTACTTCCAGGACAACTTCCAGCTTGCTCCAACCTGCCAGCGGGATGGCAAATCCACAACCTCTGGATGTTCCCCTACGTGTTTTCCCGCTCCAAAGGCTGGAATCCAGAGCAGAGAGAGCTGGAGAAGAGACAACCAACTGCCAGTAATTCCCTGGACCCTTCCCGAGAGCTGCATACCAAATTCCTGGTGTCCTTCCCACCTCTCCCACTCACTCACTCACTCACTCACTCACTCACCACCCTTTAAGGCAGAAACCTCAGGCAAATCCCAACCATCCGTGTCCAGGACATCCTTGGGAACAGTCACATACTCCAGCCATGCTTCCAACATCCATTTTATACAGAGTGCCATAGAATATACAGAAAATTTATATACATCCATGTTTCTGGAATTGGGTTATAATTCATCCGGATCTTTCTTTACAGCGGGATTAGTTCGTATCTTTCATACAGAGGTACAAAAAAAGTCACATGGAGAATGAAGGGCACATGAGGAGTGCTTGAGTTTCCTTGGAATCTTCATGCTGGGGCAGCTCGGAGCAGGGATACAGAGGGCAGCATTCCCGGGATGAGCATGGGGACGCAAGATGCTGGGCTGTTTTTCCCCCCACTTGCATATCCGAGTGCTCCAAAAGCCCTGCCAGAGGCAGCGGGAGCAGCTCAGAGCTCCCTGGAAGGGCTGGTTCTCCCAAAAATGCCAAAGGCTTCAGCTCTAAGGAGGCAGTTAGGATCCAGCAGGAAATTAATCCGGAGGTATCCTGCTCTGAGCTGCCCCAGCACGGGATGGGACACAGGTGACAGGCAGGAAGGCCTTTTCCAGAGAGGCAGAGCCAAAGGAAAGGGGCTCACAGGGCACAACATTCCAGACAGGGAGGCAGAGCCCATCCCCAAATTGCCTGTGCCATTAGGAATTCCGCTTAGCGCCAGGACAGGAGCTCGAGAGTATTCCCTGGACTTGTGGAGGGAAAGGTGGGAAGCTGGAGCTGCAGGGTGAGGCCACTTCGGCACCAGCGAGCGCTGGGGACATCCCGGGAAAGGAGTTAGGACCCAAGGAGTGTGGCAGTGTCCTAGGAAAACCCCCTGCCGGGATCCCTTTGCACACAGACTTCCCAAAATTGGATATCCCGGCAGGACAGGCCCATGCCAGCCCTGCCTGGGACTTCCGACTCTGAGCCATCGGAACTGCACAAAGCCTGGGGTGGGAAGCAGGGGAGTGGAATCCCAAGAAAAACCAACGTCAAGGCTTGTTCCTGTGCTGCAAGGATTTTCAGGAATCAAGAGGTGGAGACAGGGAGAGCTTCCCTTCATCCCACAGGTGTGCTGGGAAGGTGGGAATGTCAGGGCACGGAGCACGGCGTGACACAGTGACGTCAGGAAAGCAGGAAAAATTCCCAGGGAGCTTACCTTTGGAAGGGGCTGCTCAGGAGCCAGGGAGAAACACGGTGTGGGTTGGAGGAAATCGCCTGCCTCAGGCCAGGATTTGCTTTTGGCACTTGGATACGACCTCAGGCAGCAGGGAAAAGTGGGAAGATGCGGGAAGTCCTGGCTGAGGCAGAACGGGACAGCTCGGGAGCAAGGACAGCTCCTACCAGACCTTGGCCACACTTCTGTACTCCCAGAAAAGTGGGAAAGGAAGGTGGGAGATGTCTGATCCCAGAAATCTGGGACTTAAAGCCAGGGAGAACAAAGGCACAAGAGGTATGAACTCAAAGAACATGGAAAAAACAATGGGAGTGGAGACAGCAAAGCGCTCGGAGGCTGATGATGATTCCCTAAGACAAAGCAAGGAATTGCCCCAGTCCTTGGATGTTTGGAATTTCCAGCCCTTAAGCAGTTCCTCGGAGCTGGAAGAAGGGGAAGGACATCAGTGACTGCTGATCAGCCCCCTTCCCATCCCTCTCTCCATCCATAACTCCACCGTGGATCTGACTGGCGAGCAAAGGACTCCCAAACCAAATCCCAGCTACCAGCTGCAACATTCCCTCTTCTCCTCTTTCCCACGGCTGCCAAGGATGGGCAGTGTTTGCCTCCAGCAGGATCCATGGAGCATCGCCTCCTCCACGCAGGAGCCATGAGAGGGAGCTTTGGCACCAGAAATGAGGCTCTTCCTGAAATCCAGCGCCTCTTCCCAAAAGTCAGCGCTGCACAGGCTTGTTTGGGAACAAAGCAACGAGCCCAATTCCAGGCAGTGCTTTCCAGCTGCTTCCTTCAGAGGAATTTCTCAGCAGAGCAATCCATGCGGAGCCACCGCTGGAATTCCAGCCCTCCCTTTCCTGCAGCACTGTAACGCTGCAAGCAGGGAATCACAGAATTCCAGAATCGTTTGGAAGCTCATCCAGTTCCCACTCGCTGCCATGGGCAGGGACACCTTTCCCTAGCCCTGGTTGTTCCAAGCCTTATCCAACCTGGCCTGGAATATTTCCAGGGGTGGGGAGTCCACACCTCCCTACGCAACGTTTGGATGTTCCTCAAAGGCTGCAGTTACAACCACCATCCCACAACCCGTGGGAATGAAATATTCCTGCTCCCATCCTGCAAAGCCAGGATGTCCTACTGCCAAGGGAAGAATATCCCAGAATGGATAAGGATAAAGCCAGCATCGAGGGGAGCTCCAACCCAGCAATTCCCAAGGCAAACACAGCTGCCCATGGAAATTCAACGGAGGTTCTTGGATACAGCCCCAAAACACAAATCCAAACACACCCATTCCAGCGATCATTAATCCCACCTAATTCCCGTTGCCAGGAGTAATCCTGATTATTCCTATGTCCCAATTTGTAAATGAAAGCTGTGTGGGCGATTCCATGGAAATAAATATTATCTGCCTGCAGGGAAAGAGCAGCAAAAGCTGGGAAAACATCAAAGTGCATGGAGAATGTGTTAGATACTGATCCTGGATCCCCACGCTTGGAGCTTTTCCTCCCTCTTATGTGCCCTTGGAAACAGATTTCCCACTTAAATCCTGCTTGGGACCATCAGCTATTCCTGGGATCTAACATCCTAAAAGAGCAGAACTGGGAATCACTGAAATTCTATATCCACACTCCCCACCAGCTGTGCCATCCCAGTCCTCTGCAAACACCAAAGTACCTCCTACAAATCCTGTTTGCTTTGGAAAAAAGGTCCTAAAAAGTTCCAAGAATCCCATTTAACTGCTTTGGATCATTGTGAGATGGTGGGGAATAATTTCCCCATGTTTCCTATGTGCTACCAAGGATGTGGGATGAGCCACCAGCACCCGAGAGAAGGGAGGGATGAGGTGGCTCCTGAAACAGGTGAGAGGAACAGGAAGCAAAGAAAAGAGGGAAGTTTTAGGAGGAAATGAATATTCCAAATGGAGAAGGCAGTCCCAAAGGAGAAGGAATACTGATAAATATTGGAAAAGGGCCAGTATATCCCCAGCACTGCAGGATCCTTCCCAAATTTTTGGCACTGCTGCAATGAAAGCAACAATAAAATCAATTTACTGGTGCAGAAGAGCCTCAGCTGCATTCCTCTGCCAAGAAACTCTTGGAAAAGTTTGTGTTGGAAAGGACCTTTAAAGGTCACTCAGTCCAAGGAGGAAGGATCAGAATGGATTTTAAGGATGAGGCATGGAATGGGTGACTCTGGGATCTGGGGTGTCAGGCACTTCCAGCACTGCCTCTGCACAGGGTGGAACATCCTGTTGGAATATTGTGGGAATATCCGAAGATTAGAAGGCACAAAGCTGAAGAGGAAGAAGCAGAAGCCAAGAGATTCGGAAAACTGGAGATGCTTCGTATTCCCAAAGGCAGAGCGGGAAGAGAAAGTAGGAAGTGTGTACAGTACAGAAGAAGGAGGTAGCTGCAGCTTTAGCATTTATTTCAGCATTCCAAGGTGTGTTTTTCCAGGAGGAAATGGGAGATCAGCCTTTCTGAATGCCCAGATAGCGAAGGAGTGATGGGAATGGAGACACAGAATGCTAGGGGATTGAGACACAGTGATGGGGATCAAGACACGGAGACATTTAAAGCAGAAATCGTTCCAAGAACGTGGATTTCATTTGGGAGGACTGGATCAGATCTGTTTGTCAACAAACACCAGGAATTATCTGTGACGGGATACAATGAGAGGGGCTCCTTTGTGCCTTTACTCCTTGACCTGTGGCAAGCCCAGCTCCCGGGAATTAGGTATTTCCAGGCTTTTCCAAAGTCCAGTAACCACAGAGCAAAAAAACCACGGCATTCCAGGCTGCCTCCTGCCAGGGCAAGGGAAGGCCATTCCCATGGGATACAGTTCCAATGGCACAGAGAAGGAAACAGTCACCCAAGGATTGAGTCTTCCAGGACACGGCGGAGGAACGTCAGGGAAGGGACTTTCTAGTGCAACATTTGAGCCATGGAACATCAGCAGGTTCCCACTGGAATCATTTTAGGAGGGAGATATCCCACTTTTCCTCACCTGGAGGCACCTCCCACCAGTAGTTCCATCTAATCCCAGGTATCCATGTCGCTCCCAGGGACAGAGATGATCCTTTTCTTTAGTGTTTTAAAGTGCTTTGCAGATCCCAAGCTCTGCCTTAGTGCTAAGGGTTAATTCCCACCGGGAATAAGGGCAGGAATGAGCTCCTTATCC
Organism: Coloeus monedula; assembly: GCF_965178545.1. Taxonomy (NCBI): domain Eukaryota; kingdom Metazoa; phylum Chordata; class Aves; order Passeriformes; family Corvidae; genus Coloeus; species Coloeus monedula. Next base: position 1,040,452 of record NC_138786.1, read on the forward strand.
CGACTCCTGGGCCAGGAGGGGAGCTAGCCCGCTAGCCCCAGCCTCCCTGCCCCTCAGCTCCCCTTTTCCCCTCAAAGCTTCCCGGATTTTTGTGCGTATTCCTGAAAAATCACCTTGGTAGTGTTTCCTGAGTGCAGGAATTCCTCCTTACCCTGTGCTGTACTCCCGGACCACCTGCTCCCTGCTCCTCTTTTAAGGACCTACAAAAACAAAAGGAACTTCTGGTTGCTCAGAATAAAAGGAGTTTTCCTTCTCCAAATCCCTCTGAATCCAGAGGGGCTTCCTCCCTCTCATTCCACTCAGGGAAAGGTCACCTTTGGAACCTTAAACTACAGGGATAATGTTTTCCTGCCTGCTTGAAGCACTTCTGAAGGCTCTGTAACGGGTAAGGAGCAGGGGCTGGAGCATCCCACGCTGGATGGAGTGGGACATCAGCACTTGGACACAGAATCCCGTGGAATTCCGTGCGCCCAGGGTTATTTACATCAATGCACACTGGTTATAAAGTGCTCCTTGATGGCATCGGATCCCACTGGCTCCCGGGAAGCACAGCCCTGACCCATCCCGGGGCTTCTGGAGCCCCCGCGGAGAACAGGAACCCCGGGATTTGCCAGGAGCTGAGCTCCTGGGAAGCACAGTGTCCTCCCACAGTGGAAATAGCGCCAGTAAGGAGAGGGAAAGGGAGCAACCACAGGATTCTATGGAAGTTAAACCAGGAATTTCTTTTCCAGGGAGGGAGGACGGAACTCCGGGGAGAGCCATCGGTAACTGCTGAGCTCTGAGGGGGAGTTGGGTCAATTCAAGGCCTTTTCCAGGTCCCAAGAATGTGTCATTTCCTAGGATAGGTAGTTTTCCTCCTGCTCCCATCATTGGAAAACCTGCCTGGAGAGGTGGAGCAGGCTCCTCCGGGCCCGGAGGCTCAGGTAGTTTTCCTAACAACTTGCTCAAGCTTTCCTACACGGAATTGTGCAGGTGGAGAGAGGGTGGAAGAGGGGAGCAGGCGGTTACCCCCAAATCCAAGCCACTTGGGAAGCAGGGGGCTTGGAATCCTGCCTGCCCATCCTCTCTTGCCTCAGTTCCCAGAGGGAACAGCACGGGAAGGAGAGGATGACCGTGGATTTTCCTTCAGGAAAGCCTCCCTATTTCCTTAATAAATACCTTCCAACCAGCTCAGCAGCTCTGTAAACATACAAGAGATTGCAACACTGGGAAAAAGTTCATCTTTTCCCTGAATTCCCAACGACAGAGGCTGGCACTGATCCGTGGATGCTGCATATGGGTGGTGTGAGGACCCCCAGGGATCCAGGAGAGACTCCCAGACTCCGCAGGGGCCTGGAAAACAACGCTGGGTGCATTTTGCAGTTGATCCATCCACATCCGTGCAGCTCCGAGATGATTCCTGGCAGTCCCACGGGAATGTCGCCAGCTCGGAGGGGTCCAGGGAACCAAGGAGCGATGGGGGGTGATATCCAGGAGAACTTTCTGCCAAAGGAGGGACGTGGCAGAGGGATTGGGCTCTTGGGAACAGCGTTCTTCCCTCTCAGGAGTACTCGGGGGAGAGAAACCATGGTGCCAGCCCCATTCCTGCTGCGCCTGGCCGGGAAGGGGGGACTGGATTTGGGGGGAATACAGCCCCAATGGCTTTAAAACAGGAGTGTCCTACAAAAGCAATCCCCATGGAAGTGTGCCGAATTGGATCTTGGGCCGGATCTGTGGTAGTGCAACAGGGCCCAAAGTCTCAATCCGCTCATTTCCCAAACCACCGGCTCGGTCCTGAGGGGAGGGATCTGGCCCGGCCCCCTCCTGCTTCCATCTATCCATTATCTCACTCCCAAACTCAGCAGGTGCCCCGGGGCAAGGAATCTGCCTCTGGAATGAGACAGGCTGAGGTAGGGAACTTTAGTGCCTCAGACCCTCTCAGGCCCCATGGGGCAAAGCTTCTCCCAGCCGCAAGCACGCGATTCCAGCACAATCCATCCTCCAGACACCACCACTGTGTCACCCCAGAAGGGATTTTTCCAGCTGTCTCCTCTGATCGCAACTGCCCGATGACGGCCTCCTCCATGGATTATCCCACTGGGATCACTCCACCCCTTTCCCCTGCACTAAAGGGCCGAAATCATGAGGTCGTCCTGCTTGGCAGGGCTGGTTACGTGTCCGGAGGGGGTGGAAGTCCGGATTTTGTCCGTGGCCAGGCATTCCTGGCTGCTCACACCCGTGGGAGTGATATCCATGAGTTCTCCGGATGAACTAAGGGGGAAAGAGGGCGACACGGAGATTCCCGACGAAGGATCCGTCGAGCCCGCAAACAACCTCGGGGGCTTTGGGACTAAGTTGGGCTCGTACTGCGCCCTCAGCAGGATCTCCTGGTCGCTGACGGATTTGGGAATCTCCGCAAAGTCGCTGGAGCTGTCCGACACCATCATGCAGTAAATGTCCTGGAAGGAGCTGCTTTTGCTGTCCAGGTTGAAGAGGCTGTCGATGAACTCAGCGAATTCCAGCACCTGGGGGCTGGGAACGTCGGCCAGGCGGCCGTTGTGGAGCGCCGGCTCTTCCCGAGGGGACAAGGACGTGCGCTCCCCGTCGCTCCCGGTGCCCTCAGCACTGCAGCGGCGCTGGGGGGTGGTGCCGCCGCTGTTGAGGACGTTTTCCGGGGGCTGCGTCTCCTGGGAATGCTTGGAGAGGCTGTCGGCAGCCAGCAGCTCTGTCCGGGAGCTGAGGGAAGGGTTTTCCTCAGGGATAACGGGGTCTATATAAAAGCAGTGCGTCTCGTCCTTCTCCATGACCGCATGGAGGCTGGGGGAGCCCCGGATGCTCCGGAAACCGGAGGAGCGCCGGGAATCGAAGCTGTAGATGGATTCGTTGTCCGAGAGGCTCTCCATGGTGGCCAGAGGGGCGCGGCGGTCCTGGAGCTCCACGGAGAGACGTTCCTTAGTGTCCAGGAGAAGCAGCTCCACGGGGTCTTTCTGCACGGGAGAAAGCGGCTTCGTCTCATAGAACCCCTCCAGGCTGATTTCTGAATGGGATTTGCTCCTGCAACGGGAAACAGAGAACGTGAGGCTGCAGAATTCCAGAACAGCCAGAGGATCCAAGAGTTCCTCACACAGCTCCTCCAACCAGAGGCATCCACAACTCCCAGGAATCTCTTCTCACTCTGTCCTCCCAGCTGGAAATACCACAAATGGATTCTCCCTCTGCAAACTCTGATTGTTGCCCTTCTCCCTTTTTTCCTGGCTCAATAAATCCTTCTCTCCTGCCCAGAGAGGCTGTGGACTATCCCTGACAGGTTGGATGAGGCTTGGAACAACCTGGGCTAGTGGAAGGTGTCCCTGCCCATGGCAGGGCTGGAACTGGGTGATCCTTAAATCCCTTCCAACCCAAACCGAATTTGGCTCCAAGTTTCGCCTTGGGAAAACCCCACCCATCTGGATAAGGAGAAAAAAGGAAGTTTCTTCCATGCCTTTTTCCGACCTTGCTGCACTCCAATTCCTAAGCAACACAAGGGATTCCCCCCCCGACGTTCCACAAGACATCCTGAAGCTTTAACTCCCACAAAGGCAGCCCATGCAGCTGTCTTTCCCACAAACATGGATCACAATGCTCCAAGAGGTAGAGGACCCACACCTGGAGCCAATATTTCATGGAAAATCCCTCCTTACTTGGTACTGCTGTTCCTTCTGTCTGCTGGGATGGCTCCAGTTCCGATCTGCACAGAGGGGCAGCTGGGCAAGGGCTGGCTCTGGAATATCAGCTCTGGGGTGAGATCCACTTCCGTAGGACTCACCATCACTTTGGCTGCGGAAAGCAGAGCTGTTTTCCCCTTGTTGTAGTTCTCCAAGACCTGTCCAGAGAAAGCAGAAGAACAGCAGGGTTTGACTGGAGGCTTTCCAACAGCTGCATTGGCCTCTTTCTTCCCAGAGCCTTCTGGAAGCACGGGGAGATATAGGATTAGATGGATAAATCCTGACATATCCCCAGATGTCACCTGGGCTCCAGTTTAATGGCAGCTCCTGGAATGAACCATTACCACCCAACTTCGTGTCATTCTGACAATAAATGTGGAAACAAGAGCTTCTGAGACTTTGGGAATTCCATTCCCAAACCTCACCACGTTCCACTCCAACATCCCATGCCAAGACTGAGTGGGAGCATCCCCTTTCCTCCTCTTCTCCAAAATAAATGGCCTGGTATATTTAACCAGCAGCATTCCAGGGCAAGGCCGGCCTGTGCCAGTGTTTTTTGGGATGGCAATTCCCTGCCTTACCTTGTTGAGCCCTTCCATGACCACATAGGGGAGGTGTTCGTGCAGCATGGCCGGGGAGATGATCACCTCGTTGAAGGCCTTGTTGTCCCCCCAGATGGCAAAGTAAGTGGGATCTTCCTGCTCACAGCAGCTGGAAAAAGGGTCCAGACAACAGGGAAAACAGGATGGAAGAGCAGGGCGGTGTTTTGGCATGCGAAAACATCAGGATGCAGAGGGAGAAAAAGGAAAAACAGAGGGAAGAGATGTTAAAATACATACTGCTCCAAAATTCTGCATTATCCAACAGGGAAATGATTATCCAGTGCCCAAATGAGTTCCAAGAGAGCTGCAGAGGAACTTTGGACAAGGGCCTGGAGTGACAGGACAAGGGGAAATGGCTTCCCGCTGACAGAGTGTGGGTTTAGATGGGATATTGGGAAGAAATCCTTCCCTGTGAGGGTGGGGAGGCCTTGGAATGGATTTCCCAGAAAAGCTGTGGCTGCCTCATCCCTGGAAGTGTTCCAAGCCAGTTTAGATGGGGCTTGGAGCAACCTGGGATAGTGGAAAGGTGTCCCTGCCCATTGCAGGAGGTAGAGCTGGGTGATCCTAAGTCCCTCCCAACCCGAACCATTCCAAGATTCCATGTGCTAGTTTAGATTAGATATTGGAAGATATCTAATCCTCTTCCCTGTGAGGGTGGTGAGACTGGAAAACTGGGATGGATTTCCAAGGGAAGCCATGGCTGCTCCATCCCTGGAATTTTCAAAATCCAGGCTGGACTTGGCTTGGAGCAACCTGGTCTGGTGGAAAGCATCCCTGCCCATGGATCTCCACAGTCCCAACCCAAACCATTCCCTAGCTCCACCAGCACAGACACAACCACTGTCCCTGTGAGACAGCGGGGAAGAAAATCCGCTTCTCCTTGTGTCAGAGAGAGTTTTCCAGCAGGAATTCCAGCAGGAACTGCAGGACTCACCAGCACTGCTCGGCAGGGTGGTTGTGCACCACGTGGATGATGCGGCCGGGGGGGTACAGGGGGGTGCTGGCACTCAGGGCGATGGTCAGGTCACTGGGATGTGTCCAGAGCCGGTTGCTCGTCACCGAGTTCTCCTCCGGCTCCTCGGGAAGCTCGGATTTGGGAATGCACTTGGTGGCCCCCACGATGATCCGCCACTGGCCCCATAAAGAGAGAGAGAGAGAGAGAGAGAGAGGAAGGGAGGATTTGAGGAGAGAAAAGCAAAGAAAAGCAGAATCACCTCGTAAGACTTGAGAGATTTAAACAATTCCAGAGGCAGGACACTCCCTGTTTGCTTTCACACAGGAGGGATTTGCCTAAGGAAGGTGTGTGAAACACCAACAGAGGTGTCCAGGTAAAACACAGAGACACTGGGAATAAATAAGGAACAATACAAAGACAGGAAAACAGGGAAGCTGGAGACAAAGATAATCCAAGTGTTTGTGAAAGCTGGTTTTCCTTCCCCAATTATATACCCTCTCCAGGTAAATTCCATCATGTTTTATCCCTAAAAATCTTCATATTTTATGGGTTTTTTTCATCTTGGTGCAACAGTAAAGACTGAGGAGGGACAACTTCCCCCATTTCCTATCCCCAAGGCATGAGCAGACCTCTTATCCTGAAACAGCATCACCTGGATGTTCCTACAAGCACGGCAACTGCTGTACTTCCAGCCTGTTCCCAATTTTTACTGTCCAGGAAAAGCTGCAGTTGGAATACAGACTTTAAGAGGCTCAGACAGAAAATTCCCTGCTCAGTTATTTGGGATCTGTGATGGTGAAGTTGCAGCATGTGAACTGGAATGATCCCACTGAGCTCTCCAGCTCTTTCCATCATTCCTCTGGTTCCCTAAATAATGATCCCGAGGAGACCTGGAGGAAACCTGCCCTTCCTGCCACTAAAATTCCCCATCCCCGCTCAGAGACATCTCCAGGTGTTGGTTCTTCCCTCTTACCTTTGGTTTGGTGCTTCTTTGGAGAACATCCAGAAGCTGCCGGCGAAATCCCTCCAGCTGAGAGAGCCCAATCCTGGAAGAGAGGAAGATGGGATCATGGAAAAGAGGAATATGTGACTCTTGAAAAGGAGATGTGGTTATGGAAAAGAGGAAGACTTGATTCTGGAAGAGATGAAGATGTGATTCTGGGGAAGAAGTGAGTCTGGAAAAGAAGAAAATGATGGACTGTGGAAGAGGGGAAAATGTGTTCACAACACCTGGGCAGGGAACAGGACAAGAAGGATACAGAGCACAGAAAAACAAGGAATTGTGCTTCAAAGGACACTACAAGGATACAACATGGAGCAGATGGATTCAGAGGTGGGCTGTGGCATCACCCAGGAGCTAGAGCCAGGAGTGAGAGGCCACAGGGAATTACCAGAACAATAACCAGGATCAGATCAGCAAACAGGAAAGGAGGGAGGTGACGACGGAGAACGACACGGAACAGGTGAGTTGGAAAAGTGTCTTGGAGCTGAATGACACCACTGAGGAGATGACAGGATGGACAGGATCATGGCATCCAGGTAAATCCCAGGTTGCCTGGCTCCCGCTCCAAGTCCCTGCTCAGCAGAACGTATCCCAGGAGATGAGGAAGGTGAGGAATGCTGAGGCACAAGGAATGAGGTGGTTCAGAGAGAAGGTGACATGGAACAGGGATTTTGGGACAAAATGGACCAAATGTGGTGAAAGCACATCCAGGACAGGGCTGAGATAACACAGGGAACCAGGAAGGTGGCACTGATATTCCAGGTACCACAAGGAGGGATTCCAGAGGCAGGACATTCCCCCTTTTCTTTCACACAGGAGGGATTTGCCTATAAAAACCCCAACAGAAGTGTCCAGGAAAAACACAGCGACACAGAACCAGAAAGAAAAACAGGGAGCAATGCAAGGACAGAAAAATGAGGAAGCTGGAGACAGAGATGATCCAAGTGTTTCTGACAGGAAACAGATGATTTGGGACAGAACAGCAGAGATTCATCAAGGAATTCGCACACTTCTCCACTTGCCTGGGCACCAGATCTTTGCCAAGCACCACCGCAGTCACAAACTCCTTGGAATACTCCATGGCATCCTCACTGGAAGAGAAACAGGAGCAAGAAGAAGCAAACAGTGTTTCATTCCCAATTTGGTGGCAGGGAAACCAGGGGCACAAACCCCAATCCAAGCTGCTCCAGGCTTTGGGGATTTGCACCTTGGGGAAGAAGAGCCTGATCTCCACATCCCATGGCCCAACCATTACCCTGCACATGGCTCTGGGTATACCTGGGAAAGGAAGTGCTTGAACTCAGTGCCTCACCATCATTTTCCAGTAGTTTGGGAATGGCGGGACAGCCAAGAAAGAAGATATTCCCTGCTCCTGAGACTACAGTGTAGCACGAAATAACCCCAATGTTTGGGAGAACTCAGATGGCAAATTTCTGCAGCAACCTGAGTTTCAAGAGAAGAGGGAAGGAATCAGGATTCCCACTCTGACTTTCCACAGGAAGAGGCTGCCTCACTGACCTAGGGATGATCCTGGGCACAGCACAAGTCAGGAGCTACCAAGGGAGCCACGAGTGGAAGTTTGGAGCAGAAGGTTGTAAAACTCTCCTGAAACATCCTCCTCTGTAGCTCTGAGGCTGCAGAAGACCCGGGAATACTACAAGGAATGTCAGCATCCAGATCCAGCAGCAGGATGGTTTAAAACTCTTGGCTACTCCTGGAATATGATGCAGGAACTACCACAAGAAGCCTCTCACGATCCATAGCTGATTCCAAGGATCCCTGTGGTATCTGTCGGGACTAGGAAGACCTTCCCTCACTTCACAGCAATCCAATGGGATGTTTTGTTTGGGAATGACATGACCAGAAGGTCTGTTCCCATTTATAACGGGAGAAATTCAGGATTAATCTCTCCCTGGTTTTGCCCCATGGCAAAGGGAGAGAAACCAGAACAAGCCCTGTGACCAGTTTTAGGCTGCAGAATGACAGAAACCACATCCCAATTCCAATTTCTCTGGAAAAGGAGTCCGAACAACCGGATCAGCTGCTGCAGACACCTGCATTTGCTCAAGTGTCTCCCTTATTCCCATCTGTTCAGAGAGATGGGGAAACTGGGAGTGAGCAGAGAATAAGGAAACTGCACTTTTCCATTAAAATCAGAGCCACAAATAATTCAGTTATAAACCAGGATATTCGGGAAAGTGGCCCCCTGCCGTCCTAACCTGAATTCCAAACTATATCCCAGAGGAAACACTCGGCTTCTGCAGGCTGCCTGTCTGTTTCACTGCTCCCTAGAGCCCCACAAGCAGGATCCAGCGCATCCCAGGTGTATCCCAACACCTACCTGAGCAGCCCACCTGGGGGGGAATAGGCAAAGCACTTCAGGGATGGATACTGGGGGCGCAGCAGGAAGGACAGGATGGCAGCTGTGCCAGCTCCCAGGGAATGCCCAACCACAATCAGGCCGTAGTGTTTTGTTCCTCTTCCCTAAAAAACATGGAAACAACAAGGAATAGAGGTCAGGTTGGAAATTAAATTGAATTTATCCCCCAAAAATCTCTCCCTTTCCCCAGTTTTGGAGTCTTCCTTTATACATGAACACTCCAGATTCCAGCTGAACAGCTCCTTGCTTGTTCTGAATCATGGAATCTTCTTGGAATCCTGGAATGGTTTAGGTTGGAAGGGAAGGATCATCCCATTCCACCCCCTGCCATGGGCAAGAACACCTTCCACTAGCTCAGGTTGCTCCTAGCCCCGTCCAACCCATCCTGGAACACTTCCAGGGATGGGGCAGACACAGCTTTCTGGGAAACCTGTGCCAGGGCCTCACTGGAGGCTGGAATTCATTCACTTCTGGAATTCTACATTTGGCCCACTGGCACTTCCCTGAAAGAAAAAAGGTGGGAAGAAAAAGGAAAGGCACACCAGCTGTTTGAATTACTCAGGATTTGATGGGAGCCTTTTGCCCTTCCTGATGACATCCAAGCCCACACAGAAAGTGCCTCTACACCTCACTGGATGCTTTTCTCTGGAATATCTGTCCTTGGCAACCGTCAGAAATAAGGTCCTGGCCTGGTGGGACCTGGGATGGCACTTATGGACCTAAAGCCAGGAAAAATTCCTCCTGAGTAACAGGAACAACCCCCATTTTCCCTTTCTAGGCAGAGAGGAATGAAGCTCCATCCCAAAAAGCTGGATGCTGGTTTGTCACTCCCTCCATCCACCAAATATCCCAAGGCAGCATTTCAACAACTATTCCCGACATATAAACCAAGGTAAGCTGCTTCCCAACATTTCCCTTGAGTCCTGTGACATCTCCCTGCCACCAGGAATGTGCCCACAGGGACAGTCAGCACGACATTCCGAGGAAAATCTCCATAAAGATGGGATTTTAGTTCCTGCTGATTTGGTTTTAATGCTCCCTGTCCCGCATTGCCACCACGTGAGACTTCCTGCCTCAGGAAAAGGAAAATAATCAGGAGCTCTGCAGTGAGCAGAATGCTTTATTTTATTGGTGCTTCCAAAATAAAAAAGCCTTGCGGGAAGTCTGGATGGGGCGAGCTCTAAGGTCCCTTCCAACCCAAACCGTTCCATGAATGAGTAACTAGGTGGAAATCCAGAGGGACAGGAATTAAAGGAAGAGCTGAGAAATGAATGCAACAGACTCAGGGACACGGAGATTTCCCTTAAAACCCAGTTTTTTATGCAATCTTATCCTCTGTCCAGAGACAAACTCATACTCACCAAATCCCGTCCAAAAGCTTGGGACAGCACCATCTCCTGCTCCAGCTTCTTCTTGATGTACTCAGCAGACAGCACCATGCCCTGTGGGAAGCGGGAAGACACAGCAGGATGTAAATGGGATCTCAACATCCAGCAGCCAGAAGGTGAGGAAGCTCTGGAATGTCCCTCAGTGTGGATCAGCACGGAGGGAGAACTGACTCCCCTCTGCATTTCCAAAGTTTTGGCGTTTAAGGAGTAATTAAGGAACACTCCAAGGGCCTATTCCTGAGCTTTTAGAGGGAAAACCCTTAAACACAGGATTGTGGATTTGGTACTTCGGGCCCCAGGACCTGGGGCAGAACAGAGAAATAGACTTGGATATTCTGAATATTGGTGTTTTAAAAGCCAAATTATCCTATTCCAGGTAAATCTGTAGAGTTTTCCATTTAAATCTGGGAATAAAAGTGTGAATTATTCTGAGATAACAATACAAACACCAAAGGGAAAAGTGGCAGCACTAGGAATTAGTTCCTGCCTTCTCCAGCCATAAGTATTACGGGAATTTGGCTGTCAGAGGACATTCATCCCAAATTATTAAAAGTTTTTATTCCCTAGAAGTCAAGAAGTGCTGGAAGATGGGAAAGATCATATCTGTGTCTAAACATTCCTCCTCTCTGCTGAGGAGCGTTGCTCCCTCTGTGTGGTGATACCAAATCTAGTTGATCCAATTCCAAGTGCAGTTACAAACAAGCAACTGGAATTTGGTTTGTTGCATAAATTCCTCGTGGTGCCACAGTTTAATTCAGTGGGAAGTGAGCCTGAACTCCAAAAAATGGGGGGAAAAATGGGGAAATCATCTCTTTGGCTGTTTTTTTTCTTTAAATCCCCACCTGAAAATGGTGTAAGAACAATGGGAATGTTACTGGGGGCTCACTCTCCATCTCTGAGATATAAAAGGATTCCTGGCTCCAAAAGCAAAGAAAAATATATGAAAATAACAATATATAAAACCTCAGTTATCCCAGAGAGCTGGATCGGGGGCTGGAGTTAAACATGGCAGGATAACCAGAGGGGAAAATCAGGGAAATCAGAGGGAAATCGGAGGAAGAGCTGAGGGGGAAAATGGCGGGGGGGAAATGAGGGGGCAGAAATTTGGCGGGAAAATGAGGGGGGAAAATCCAAGTCAGGGATAAATCTAAACCAGGGATAAATCAGGGATATCAGTGCTGACTCTCTTGCAGCAATATCACCACATCAAGCCTCCAGAGATCAAGTTTTATTCCATTCTCGTGGAAATTCTTGGATTATTTCAAAGAGGGGCGGAAAGGAGTAAGAGGAGCCAGTGAGGACAAGAAAGCAAAGAAACATGCAATTTTCCAGGTGCTCAGTATCCGAAATGCCCTTGATCCCAATCTGGAGGTTGGAGAGGGAAAGCAGGACAGCGGAGACCCTATTCCATGGAAATGGGAAATATGGGATGCTGCCACCACCACAATGCACTGCAGTGGTTGTGCCTTATCCCAGCTCCCAGCAGCTCCCCAGCTTCCAGAAGAGTCTCCATTCCCAATCCTAATGAGAAGCGAGCAGCAGGCCACTGATCTAAATTCCCACCGTGAATTTGGGATTCTATTTTTAGGGAGCGTGACCCAAATCCACGGTGATGTCACTGCTGGGATGTTAGTCAGCCTTCAGGATGTGTTTTTGGTAATTATATCCTAATGAAGACAGGGATTTTAATTGTTATGGAATGACACTGCAAAATTTCATTTCGATTTTCCATTGGAAAAAATTCCTAAATTTCATGGAATCCTGGTTTGGGTTGAAAGGGACCTTAAGGATCATCCAATTCCATGGACAGTGACACTTTCCATTAGCCCAGGTTGCTCCAAGCCCCATCTAACCTGGTCGTGGACACTTCCAGGGATGTGGCATCCATAAGTTCTCTGGGAAACAAATCCAATTTCGAGTTAATAAAACCATTTGGGCTTAATTTTGGAAGTTGACATGTAAATAAACAAATGGAGCAAGGATTTAGGGAAAGGGAATGGAAATATTCTGCATTGTTTTGCATCCCAAAGGCACAAAACTGCTCTGGGATATTTGAGATTTGGGGGGAAAGCCTCAGAAGGGTCTATTTAGGAGAGAAAAATGTAGGAAATTCTCATTACTGCATGTTCTACCAACCTGGGATCATGGCTGAGCTTCCAGGATTTTCCAGCAGCTCCTTCTTGTCCTCCTGGTTGGTTCAACACCAGGAAACAAAGCTCCATAGCATCCTATTTTCACTAATTTTGTCCTGGGAGCTCAACAATTAAATCTGGATTCACCCCCTTGGCTCAGGATTATTTTTAAAATTAACCTTGTTATGAAACCAGAGGATTTTATTGCAAAAATAGTGAAGTTGGATTCTTCTTTGAGTTATAATTCCTTTTTTTTTTTGGCATTCTAATCCCTAAACTTTAGTTCCAGCTCTATTTTTTGATCCAGAATAGCTCTGAGCCCTGATAAATACTTTTTAATTGTGACATTGGAGCTGTGCTGTGATAAAAAAATCTCACGTAAACAGCAAGACTGGGAATTTTAGGATGGCTGATGGACACCCCTGGGGATGGGTGGGACAGAATCAGCAGGAAAACACCCCAAATCAAACAGATCCTGGGAAAGCTCCCACATAGCCAAGTCCTTGTTTCCAAATTAAATGTGTAAGTGAGACATTGGATTTGTTTGGTTATTAAACTTGGCTCCTGGACATTAAAAATGCCTTTAAAATTCCATTATCTCCCTTAGTTTTCCCTCGGGAATCAACAGCACGTTACTGTCTGTAGATTAATATTGATAATAATTCCAGACGAAGTGAATGTTCCTCTCCTGGCAGCAATCCCAAAAAAAAAACCCAAACCAAAACAAAAAAACCACAAAGGACAAATAAAAGCTCTGGCTGGAACAAAGGGAATAAACTGATAATGTTCCATGGAAGTCACGGGCGGAGGAATATTTTCATATAAAGATCAAAAGCAAAGCCAGTTTCTGCAAGGATCTATTCCTGGATTTTCATTGAACCATGGAATTCTGGAATGGTTTGGGTTGGAAGGGACCTAAAAGCCCATCCAGTCCCATGAACAGGGACACCTTCCACTAGTCCAGGTTGCTCCAAGATCCATCCTCCAAAGTGTTCCTGCCCATAGCAGGGTTTGGAAAGGGACCTTTAAGGTCCCTTCCCCTCCAAACCATCCCAGGATTCCACGATTCTACTTCCTAAAGCAGAGGGAAAAGATTTGGCATTCTGGCAGGATGCCATGAGGGAAGCAGGCGCTTCCAACTCATGGCTCCCAAGGACTTCCAAGCTCCATATCCCACCTTGGGCAACACCTGATCCCCCCCAGCAGCACTTCCAGAGACTGCTCCGTTCCTTCCAACCTTCACTCTGGATTTTCCTTTCCCAGCCTGGCACTGCAGCTTTGGCAGCTGCCAAATTCCCAATCATCTTAAAAACTTGGCATGTTGTTCCTTTGCCAGACAGGGGCAAAGGTCAGCTCTGGAATAAATGGATTTAGCCAGCCGAGAGCTGCTCACAGACACGGAGCATCCATCTAATTTCACGGATCTGAGTCCTGCCAGGATCCTTGGAGGACATTCCCACCACAGCAGAATTTTAAGCACACTCTCAGGCTTTGATTGGAAATTCCTTAAAGGTCATTGGGAGAAAACGTCGTTTGAGTGGCTCCAGGAATTTCGTTCTGGGTCTCCACGATGCCCTTCCGAGTTTGGAATTCTCTAATTGTATGGAGTTTTTAATTACACGCCCAGTGATTTTTACTGTTCCCAACGATTTTAACTATTCCCACTAATTATTTAACACCTCAAAGCCCTTTCTGTCACTCCTTTTTCAAGTAATTAAGACCATTTGGAGGTTTATAATTAAAAAGTGAAATAATTAGAAAAATCCACAGGGTTTGGCTTGGGATCATTTTCCCTTTGTTTTCCCCACCTTGTGTCCCAGCCATGTTCCATGGTGCCCCTCAACCGGCAGGCGCTCCGCGTCCCCCGTCAGATCCGTCAGGGCATCCTGGAAGAAAAGCAGTCACCTTGCTTCAGGTGAGTCGAATCTGGGACATGATTCCAAACCGGGAAGGGCTCCAACTCTCTGGAATGTCCACCGGGGAGGTCACCTCATATCCCACTTACTTTTGGGGACAGAGTTCCACGGATGCTGATGACCACCTTCTTCTTGTCATGGTCCACGGCCACGTAGAAAGGGGTTTCATAAACCTGGAAAAGATCAGGAGAGACATTCCCGTTGGATTATCCTCAGGGAAAAGGAGGCAGAGAGAGCCAACAGGATTTGTGTCCGAACGACACAAATGGACACGGAGAGAAAAGGGCTTTGTTTCCCTTCTTTGTCCCACTACAGCTGCAAGCGGGTAAATCCCGCTGGGAAGGGGGTCTGGGATTGTCCTTACGGCGTCGTGGCAGGAAGTGTAGACGATGTCCACGGAGGTCATGTTCTCGTCCAGGAAGTGGCGCCGGATGGCGATGGCGTTGCAGCCACAGCAGTTGTCCTCCTCGATGGTGACGCCGGGAGCGTAGCGCGGACGCGACGGGCACAGGCAGCAACATCTGCAGGAGGGAAGCACAGCTTTGAGGGAAAAAGGCTGGATTTGGAGTGGCATTCCCAGAGGAAAGGGAAAGGTGGACACTCCAAGCCTTATCCCTATGGCAGCGAGTGCCAAGGGAAGGATAAAACCACAGAACAGCCTCAAATTCTGGGCTCGGGTGCAGTTTTCCTTCTGAGCACCAGAGAGAGCTACAGTGCAGCCAGTCGGGAAGGAATCCAAGCATGGTGGGGTGGGATGCCTCCTCAAAGGATACTATGCTTGGAAGTGCAGTTTTCCAGTGCTTCAACACAGAAAAGCCAACACTGACCGAGCTCCAGGTTTATTTATAGGAAAAAACCGGGTTTAGAATCATCCCAAAATAAAAAGAGAAGCACAGATTGATTTTCCTTCTGTCTCTCTCATAAATAAAAGTATTCCCAAGGAATTACATTCCTCCCAGTAGTCCAAAAAGTGCCAAAAGCTCATTCCCAAATTGAATCTAGTGACAGAATTCTGGCAGCTGGAAACAAAACCCTGCACCAGGGCAAAAATCCTGAGCTGGAAAAATCCAATTAATCCAAGGGAGCACAGCCCAAGCCAGGCAAATCTTGGAGGTCTTTTAATCAGGACCCAAATGTCAACTCCCTGATTTTTGAGCTCCAAGAAGCTCTTTTTGGACTTGGTGTTGTGCCAGGTGAGTTCTCTCCACTGGCTGTTCCATGCTCCAGAGAGGATGGAGCAGAGGACAGGCTGGTTTATTTACGAGGAACTGGAAGGGATTCAGGAAGCGTTTGGAATATGAGGCCCGGAGAGATGGAAAGAAAAAATATGAGGAGAAAAAGGCAGAAAAGAAATCAAGCAGGGGTGGAACAGCAATAGGATGAAATAAATGTGGGGAAAAACAAAGGGTATTTCAAAATGCGGGAAAGCCAGGCAGGGAAGAAGGGGTGAGCGTGGGCACTCACGAGCAGGATCTGGCCAGGCGGCAGAGTCCACACGTGGGCTTCCTCATGAGGTAAATGGGCCATCCATAGGCAGCCAGGGCAAAGAGCATGTAGTAACACACCTCCCGGTACCGCTGCATCTCTTGCTGGAAGACACGGGACTCCCTGAGCCTGGAATCTCTTGGAATTTCCCCCCCCATTCCCTTTTCCCATAGTAAGACACGTGCTGAGAGCCAGCCCCCTCTCCCAGCTACGCTGTGGTGACTGAGGACAGCGAGGTGGGGATGCCAGGCAAGAGCCACCCCCCCTCCCAAAGATCTCTCTGTCTGATTTCCTGAGGAATTCTCTGGGTATCCCACCCTGCTGCCAAGGAAGCTGTTTCCTGCAGATTTGGAAACGAGCTCCCTAAATATCCCCTTTCCAGCAGGCCGGAGGATGCCCGGAGAGGGCCGCAAAGCCAATTTAGGGCCATGTGCCGCAATTGTATCCTATAAAACCTCAGTTATCCCAGAGAGCTGGATCGGGGGCTGGAGTTAAACATGGCAGGATAACCAGAGGGGAAAATCAAGGTAACATCAGGGAGAAATCGGAGGGAAATCGGAGGAAGAGCTGAGGGGGAAAATGGCGGGGGCAAAATGAGGGGGCAGAAATTTGGCGGGAAAATGAGGGGGGAAAAATCGGGCGGGAAAATCTAAATCAGGGATAAATCTAAACCAGGGATAAATCAGGGATATCAGTGCTGACTCTCTTGCAGCAGTATCACCTCATCAAGCCTCCAGAGATCAAGTTTTATTCCATTCTCGTGGAAATTCTTGGATTATTTCAAAGAGGGGCAGAAAGGAAGAGAAGCCAGCGAGGAAAAGAAGCCAGGGAACACATGTGGGTTTGGAGGATCCCACATCCCAGGGACTTACCGCATTCTTCAGATCCAGGTATTTGGTGTTCCTGGTCACTGGCATTCCGGACAGGAAAGCTAAAATGTCATTGTTTGCCTGGAAGTCACAAATACATAGAAAAATTCCCCTGTGTGACAGCAAGACTAAAATCTACTCTCAAATATCCCAACCAGGCCCCTCAAATAGTTCCAATGGTTTTATTCCTGCCTGATTTTAATCCCAACTCAAGGGGGAAGAAAAACTCATTAAAAGAAACCAATTTCCTACTGGGCTGACAATCTGCAAACCTCAACAGCAGCTTGGAAAACTGGGAGCTTTTCCTTCTGTAGCCTGAATCCCAAACCAAGGGAAAAACCCCAATAAAATAAATCCATTTCCTACTGGCTTGACAATCTGCAAACCTCAGTAGCAGCTTGGAAATTTGGGAATTTTTCCTCCTGCAGATTGCTGGAGTCTTCTCCACATCACCGTACAGTGAGAATAATCTTCCCATTCATTTGGGAAAGGGCCTTGGAGGCCCTTTTGGGATCATGCGCTCCCCTTGTATCACCTGCCTGGAGAGGATCATTCCAGATTCCAGACTTGGCTCAGCACTAGCTGAGCCCTTTGGGAGGGAAAAACCACAGGGAAAAACTCGGGAAAAGCTCCTGAAGTCGCCATTATTGTTCTTTCCCAGCTCAGCGAGCAAGAACAGCCCAGAAAGGAGGTGGGGCAGAGCCAGGCGCTGCTCCCGGGGAAACCCGGAGCAGCTGGGAAGCCGAGATCCCCAGGTTCTCCCACCTCATCCAGCACGGCGCTGCGCTTGGCCCGCTGCCGCTGCCGCAGGAGAACCAGCCCCGCGATGATGTCGGAGGGGACGATGTCCAGGTCTCGGAAAAATTCCGCAAAAAGGTAGGCGATCTCGGAGTAGGCGTCCTGCAAAATCCAGGGAGAGAAGGGTTGGAGGAGGAGGAGGAATTTGGGTGTGGGGGGCCTCAAAACAGGACGCAAAGCGAGAACTGGACTCATTTCTGGAGCTCTGCCTCTGAAACAGCCACGAGATTCCTGCAGGGAATGCCAGATCTGGACTAATCACATGATTATTGTCTCTTGTTTATTTTCCACCGTCCCACTCGGGGGCTGGATTTGTGCTGTGCGTGGGCACAGAGAACACCTCGACATCCAAACAGCTCGGGCAGGACAAAGGGAGGGAAAGGGAATGTTTTTGGCTCTCTTTATTACACAAAACAGAGAAAATGGGATGGAAACCAAGCAAATCCCAATCCAGTGCAACCTCGGAGTCATCCTTTCTCCTCAAAAGCAGAATAAAGGCCATTCCATGAGGAAAAAACACTAATTTTGTCCTATTTAAGAGTCTCTTCAACTCTAATTTTGCCCTGGGTTCCTTTTTCCCATATTTATCCCAGATCTGGGATCCTTTTGCCCATATTTAACCCAGTCCTGAGATCCTTTGGCCCATATTGCCAGGCTTCTCCAGGTTTATTTTGGATGGCACCCAAGCAAAAAGGCCTGAAAAGGAAAACCTGGAAGAACGGAATCATTAAATGCAGAATTCCCAGGAATGAAAGTGACTGAACTCAAAAAAGGAGGGACAGAAGTGAACATGACCTGAGAGGGTCAAGCAAAGGCTCCAGAGCAGAGGAACAAAGATATTTTGAGGAGGAATGTCCTTTTCCCACTTTTTGCTCTGTATTACAGGGAAAAATCCCACAAGACCTTACAGGAGAACATTCTGGGAGGCTGGAGAGGGGCTGGAATGTGGGTCAGTGCTGACCTGTCATTACTCCAGCCTAAGGACAAGGGTGATCCAGAGGCTGGAGCAACGAAATGTGGAGCTGTACCCACCACTGGTCCGCATTTGACTCCTGCCATCCAAAGCCTTTCCTACAAGGATGATCGCAGCCTTATCCTGAACTTTTATCCCGTGTTTTCATGGTATCCTTTATCCAGCATCAAAACCCACAAGAGCGGAGTGTTGTGGGAACCCCGAGCACTCCAGGACGGGATTTCTCCTCTCCCTTCTTTGACCATCAAGACAGTAAATCCCTTCTCTTCCCTGCAGGAATGACCTACATCCTTTTATCCCTGCCAAACTCCTGGAGCGTGGGATGACTTTCTGTCATTTTTCACTTCCCTACAAAAGCCAGTAAAATCCCCAGTAAGAACTGGGGCTCCAGGTGCCAACTCTCCGTGCCAGCAGAGCCTTTGGAAAGCCAACGGCATTCGAACCGCAGTATCCTTGAAATCCTGACCTCATCAATCCTAGCACGGCTCCTGTGAGCTCACAAGAAATGCCAAGAGCCTCCAAAGGAAACAGGACAAACACCCATTAATCCAAAGTGGCAGCTACAGCCCTGGATGCTCCGACAAAAAAAGGCCCTGATGGAAGAAGTTCAGTGCGGATTTTCCGCTCCAAAGGAACAGCTTTTCCTGGGAACACCTGATGTTATTCCTGTTTGTCCACCTGGAGTGCTCTGCTACAAACCCTGAAGGCTCTGAGGCTTCAGGCTTCGCCCCAGATCCTTTCCCCAGAGCCATGTCCATCCCATAAAGCTCTTTGCCAGCCCAGAGGAGAATGATCCTCTCCTGCTACATTTTTTTTGTTTTCCATGGAGCCTGGGATGGGCAGCAATGGATTCATTTCTGATCCATTACGTGCTCATTCATTCCACACGCTGCCATGCCAGGACACAACGTCAGGGCTTGTTCCTGCAGAGAAGAGAGGCTGGGAATTGCTCAAAAGCTGGATGTGAAGTGGAAATTTGACAGCACAAGGAACGCGAGGTGTCTGGGATCCACTTTTATTCCAAACTTAAAAAAAAAGGAGAAACAGTCACTGCAGAATGGAAAGTTTGCTAAAAAGAACTCAAAATACTTGGAATACTTTGCAATCCTGAATAAAATGGGAGTTGTTCAGGGCATTCAGGTGCCTGCCAGGGCTCTCTCTCCCAGGATGCAGCATCCATGCTGTGCCCTCAGGACAGGAGTCTCCAGCTCCTGGGCGAGGTGACCTGGATGTGCTCTCAGGGAGAAGGGAAGCGCCTCTGCTCCAGAGCACCAAGGAAAAGCTGCTGTGGGAGCTGCCAGAGCACAAAGCTCCTTTGGTTTCAGTTTTCCAGATGGATTTCCAGATGGATTTCCCCAGCAGATAAGCTGGGAGCTGGCAGGCCTGGGCTTGAACTTCCCAGCGGGACAGCAGGTTGGGACTGGGACATTCCCAGGGAACATGGTGACATTTCAGCCAGGGAAAGGCATCCTGGGAGGGGCAGCATTCCAGGACACGGTGCTGGATTTCTGCACAAGGGCTGTGACAATTCCTGCAGCCTTCCATGCTCTGGAATTCCCCAGCACTCCCTAAGAAAAGCTGTTAATCCAATTCAGCACCTGCGAAGAACAAAGGTTCATCTGACTCTCCTTTATTTTCCCACTTTCCCTTTGGAGCTTTCAATCCCGGACTCATTTCCCTTCCTCTCCACGTTCACATCCCTTCCAACGTGCTCCTTTTCCCGCTGCATCCTTTAGGAGCACGAACTCTGGGCTATATTTAGTGAGGACACGGCGGCTGTGGTCGGTCCCTTGGTGTTTTCCCTGTCATTTTCTGTGCCCTTCTAACTGGAGTTAAACGTCTGGGCGGACTTTTTTGGCCACTGCTGGTTTTGTTGGAATGTCCTTGATAAATCCCAGCTTTTTCCCTGAGAGGTTGTAACTAATTCAGAGCCCAGTGTCCGCGAGTGCACAAATCTCCTGATTTTTATGACGTTCTCCTACCTTTGGGAACAATTCCCTGGTTCTGCTGGCTCCTTCAGGAGTCCTCAAATCCTCAGAATTCCAGCCAAATTAGTTAAATCAAAAGCAAAGTTTTCCAGCTCCAAAGTTTGACTCGCCTCTCCACGAGGTCCTCAGGAATGCTGGTGAATCCCACCCTCAGGCACAAACCTGCTCCCAGTGATTCTAAGGAGAATGGAATGATAACTTTTGGGGAAGGAATTTCAAGGCCTTTACCCTTCCCTGCTAGAGAACAGCAAGGGAAAATCCCAACGGCAGAACATGAAAATTCCCAATGATCTTCATGTGGATCTATGGATTAAGCAGTAGTTTTTGACTGTCAGGAAATCCAGGAGGGATTCCTGGAAAGAACTTCCAGGTTTTTGTTTTCCCATTTCCAAATTCTGCTCCTTAAGGGTGTGAGATGGATGGAAACA
This sequence comes from Coloeus monedula, assembly GCF_965178545.1. Taxonomy (NCBI): domain Eukaryota; kingdom Metazoa; phylum Chordata; class Aves; order Passeriformes; family Corvidae; genus Coloeus; species Coloeus monedula. The sequence goes on from NC_138786.1 coordinate 1,061,052, forward strand.
ACAGGAGAAAGTGCTCAGGAAGTGGCTGATAAAGGGAAGCAGGAGCTGCCCAGGAAGTGCTACCAAATGTGATCCCAACCTGAGGGAAAACAGGGATTTCTCCCATGGATACTTTGATTCCCAACAGGAGATTTTTGGTACCCACCGACTGCGAGTCCTTCGTCCGCGTGCAGCAAAGGAACACTTTGAGCCTGCGTGTCCAGCTGCTGGCTTGTCCCTCTTCCAGGCGGTGTCTGGGAATAAAGGGGATAGCAGGAATGTCAGGAGAGGCACAACACACCATAGGATCCATGGAGTGGCACAGCCTGTGCTGTGTCTGGAAATGTGGGATAAGGTCCCCCCAGTCCTCCTGTTCTCCAGGCTGAGCCCCCCCAACTCCCTCAGCTGCTCCTGGTGCTCCAGCTCCTTCCCCAGCTCCGTTCCCTTCCCTGGGTACGCTCCAGAGAAGTGTGAATCCGGCAGGATCAAGCTCTGTGCTTGGATACCTGCTACCCTGCCTGAATGGGATGCATGGAATGAAGCTCCTGTTGCAGCTTGGCAGCTGCTCCACGTGCCAAGATGTGCGGCCACGCAGGAGGAAAAAATCTGCCTCGGGATGAGGGAGTGGGAACAGCACAAGGGACCCTGAGCACTTCATACACGCCGTTTTTCCCAATCACTGAACCATGGAATGCTTTGGGTTGGAAGGGGCTTTCAGGATCATTGTGTTCCACCCCCTGCCATGGAAGTAGGGACTGATCCTGTGCCAGAGTGCCAAGCACCCTGAAGTCCACAGCTCCTTTTTTTTTAAGGAAACATGGCTTTAATCCAGGTCTGAGCAATCCACAATAAAACACCACTCCATTTTCTGGCAGGGCATCCCATCAGGAGAAGCCCAAGCCCAGGAAGTGGGTTGCACCTGGAAGGAAAAGATGCTGGCAAAGGAATATTTGCTTTAAATGGAAGGATCAGATCCCACAGGGATCCATCAGCTCGTGCCTGAGTATCTGAACACAGCTCTCTGTAACCTTTCGGAAGAGCCCAAAAGAGGAATGGGAATACGAGTGGCAGCAGGGCTCTCCTCCCCCAGATTCCTGAAAACCCCAGAATTTCCCTGGTGGGGTTCAACAACCAAGTGTACTCCGAGCTATTTTCCCTCCACCTTTTCCCAAATTCTTTCTTCCTAACACCAAACTTCCACACGTTCAGTAGGAGCTCCAAAGCTCCTTGGAAAAGTCTTGGCACAACAAGCCAAGCCTTTTATTGGGCTGTTTCTTTTTCCCAGCCCACACACAACACGATGCCACTGGGAAAGGAAAACCACCGTGGGACACAATCCAGCCAGGCAGAGAACTTCCTCATCTATTCCTTGGAAAGGATTTCTTTCAGCAAGAGGGAGAAGTTGGGAATATACGCTTTGGAAACAATTGTTTGAGCAGGGAACAGTCACATTTGATGTTTGTTTTTCACATCATAGCCCACAGCGTTTGCTTGTTAACAGCTGTTAACATTCCCTTCCCAGAGGAAAAATCCACGAACAGCAGGAACAAGCTCTCTGTAAATGCTGCAGGCCTGGAGGGAAAAACGTGGCCAAGGGAAAAAGGCCTTCACTCAGCTTTCTGGGATCTCAAAATTCCCCACAGAGGAGATAATTTTGGGGTTGGTTTGAATCCACTTCCGCAAGCTGTGGAGCCCAGATCTGCTTTGGAAAAATCATCACAGAATTCTGGAACGGTTTGGGATGGAAGGGACCACAAAGCCCATCCAGTCCCACCCCCTACTGTGGGCAGGGACACCTCCCACTGTCCCAGGTTGTTCCAAGCCCCGTCCAACCTCGGACATTTCCAGGGATGGGGCAGCCACAGCTGCACTGGGAAAACCATTCCAGTGCCTCACCACTCTCACAGGGAAGAATTTTTTCCATGGATGTAGTACTACATCCACAGTATCATCCTTCTCATCTTCCTGGAAATGCCCTGATCCCAAGCAGCAATCACACACTAGGCATTAATTCCAGATATTCCAGGCTACTGTAACATACTGGAAAGGTCAGGAAGAGTATCTGGCATTCCACAATAAAACCCAGGCTCCTTCCCACAAAACTTGACACGTGATCCTTAGAAAAGCCTCGTTTTCCCTCATAAAGGATCCCATTCCAAGTCACTGGAAAAGCCTGTATTCAAAATACAGAAACCCAATAAAAAATGGAAAATTTGCAGAGCGTTTCTTGAAAGCCTCATTTTTCATCCCTTGGATCCAGTGCCCTCCAAAGCCACATTCCTCAAGGACAGTCACATATCAAAGGAAACAAAGCCTGTTTGTGTTGTCCCCTACTGGAAAAAAATCCTTCGGAAAAAGCTTTGCTTGGTGAAGAAAAGCTTCTCCTCTCCCATCTGGGGAGCTCCAAGATGGAATCAATTCTTAATTAAAAGATCCGACTGCCAACACAAAAGGAATTGCTCCGTGGCCAAGACTAAATAGGAGAAACCTCAGGGCAAAAGGTTGGATTTTGGAGAGGAAAATAAAGGAAGGAAGGGGATTTGGAAGGAGATGCTGCCTCGAAGTAAGGAAAATTTAAGCACAGACTCACTGTTTCCACGAAAAACGCTGCTATGGGATACGGACAAACAGGTTCTTGTGGTCAGCAGGGTCCACAGGATCCAAAAATCCAGTGACTGAGGCAGAATCCAGCTGGATTCCGCACGGCTTCGCCTCCTTTGGATGCAGGTGCCCACACACAGCACCTGACAGGGAGCTGCAGCCTGCCAAAATCCCCCTCAGCGGAGCGGAATGCTCCCTGCAGCAAGGCAAAGAGAAGGGCAAGATCCCAAAAAAAGCAGGACACCCTTCCAGAAACCTTGCCCTGGGAAGCTGTGGCTGCCCCATCCCTGGAAAAGCTCCAGGCCAGGTTGGACAGAGCTTGGAACAACCTGGGATAGTTGTCCCTGCCCATGGCTTTAAGGGCTTTAAAGATCCCTTTCAACCCAAACCATCCTGGAATTCCCTGGCTCTGGGAGGATTTTGGGTGCTTGTGGCCATGAGGACACAGCACTGGTAACCCTGAAACCCTCCATTGGTTCTTTCCTTAAATTTTTGTGTGCTTGGACAGAAGGGAAATTCAGTCTGCTGTGAAGACAGGCTGGGAAAGCTGGGAATGTTCAGCACGGACAGGAGAAGGCCCCAAGGGGACCTTAAAGTGCCTAAAGAGGATCCAAGAGAGCTGGAGAGGGACTTTGGACAAGGGGCTGGAGGGACAGAGGGAAGAGGGAATGGCTTCACATTGACAGAGGGTGAGTTTAGATTGGATTTTGGGAAGAAATCCTTCCCTGAAAGAGTGGTGAGGCCCTGGAATGGATTTCCCCGAGAAACTGTGGCTGCCCCATGCCTGGAAGCATCCAAGGCCAGGTTGGAGCTACCTGGCCTAGTGGAAGGTATCCCTGCACATGAGAGGGGGTTGGAATTGGATGATCTTTAAGGTCCTTTCCACCCAAGGCACCCCGGAATTCTGGGATCCCATGGAATGCTGCCTTACCTCAGGTTGTAGGTCCTCAGGTTGCGCTGCCGGCGCTTGGTGGCGCGGAGCTTGACGAAGGTGCGTCCCGTGGGATCGAAGACGCACAGGACAGTGATGCACACACTCAGGATCACCACCCAGTTGCACACCACCATTCCTGGAAAAAAAAAAAACGGGAGTCAGGTGCTCTGGCCCCTTACTTCCCACCCCAAATGCCCGCAGCAAAAGGAAATCCTCTGGAAAGGCTTTTAAGCCGCAGCTGGATGAATCTTCCGGCTGTTTTATGGGGCCATTAAATGCTCCCTGAGTATCCGGGACTGCAGCATTAACATCATCCCCACCACCAGGAGACTGGGAAAGGCTTCCAGGAAAACAGTAAAGCCATTCTGAAGGGAAAAAGCGGAGCCTACAGACGGCCCTTCCCTGGGAACACGAATCCCTGCCTGAGTGCCGGCAGCACAGGCGGATGAATGGAACGACTGTTCCGAGCAATAAACAGGAAAACAAGCCCCACATTGACAGCTCCCATCCACTTCCCAGAGCCAACCGGCACAGGGGGGAATGAAGGATGCCCGCCAATCCGTCGGAATGGTCCCAGGGCGCATTCCAGCTCCATACCCAGGGTGACACTCTTGGCTGTGATGTCGTTGCAGGAGGTGTAGTACTGCGTCAGCCACACGATGCCCACGATGGCGTACACAAACTCAATCACCAGGATCGCTGGAAAAAACGGGAACAGCACGGATAACAGCGGCCCTTCCCTAAGGATGAGCTCCTCTCCCCACTTTCTCACAAGGAACAGGTTACTTAGAAGGGCATGAAAAGGCTTTGGAAGGGGATGTGCAAGGAGACGAGCCAAAAGCGCGACATGTTCCTGACGACTCTGAAAAAACGGGATTGTGGAGGGGTCGGCGCTCTTGTTTGTGTCACAGGTATGAATCAGAGATCCAGACCTTCCTCCCACGTCACTGGAAAGACTCCCTGAGGCAGCAGGAATCACAGGACCCAAACCTTAACTACCTCCGACAGCTGGCCTGACTCACGGATCCAAAATAAATCGTGTGGATCCAGGATTAATCCTGCTCGCTACGCTTAGCACACATTCCCAGCACCTTCACAGCCCTTCCCATAAGGGTTCCAAGGAGATGGTGCTTAAGGAGCTCCTCGGTTTTGCATGTGACTGTGCTAACAACCTAGAAACTGGGGATTAACAGTGCTTCCCTGGAACAAAAAAGCCAGGAAACTGCTCTGAAGAGCCCATCCTCCCACTTCCTCCCCAGAATTCCAAAGGACAGGTGGGCAATCGGGTGTGGAGAAGGTGAATACCTTGCTTGGGATTGTCAAAGTTTTGCTGGAGCCACGCGACTAAATCCAGCCTGGCTTATTCCACCCACCCTCCTTATCTCCTGCTGGCACAGAACCTTTCCCTAAGTGGCTTTGCTACAGACCTGGAAAGACCAGTTCCAGGAGACAGAGCTTTCCCGGGCAGGGAATCAGGGCTGGGACTGGTTCCTGATGAACCCAATTCATGCCTGAGTCAGGCTTTGCTTCCCTTGGCTCCTCTCCCCTCTTGCCTGCGGCAGGACAGGAGAGGCAGGAGGAGGGATGAGACATTCCCAGGTTCACATTGGAGTTAATTCCCTAAATTCCTCTGCATTAAACAGCACACGCTTAAATTGGGACAGTCACATGGACCTTGCCCACGCACTGGTCACGCTCCCACTTCCATCAGCACAACTGATCAACCACCAGGAACAAAAAAAACCCAGGAAAAAGGGAATACAAGACCTAAAATCCAGAGTAAATCCCACTCCTGAGCACACGGAGAGTTGAAGGAAGGAAAAGGGATATTTTGGGGGGGGGGGGGGGGGGAGGGGGGCAGGAAAACCTCTCTTTGGATTCTCCCTACCTCCCCTACCCCATTTAGTCTGGTTTTAACACCAACTGCCAGGCTCTCCGTGCTTCCCTAGGGAGACTGGCTGGGAAGCTGGAGAGGGAGATTTGTTTGCTGTTCACGTTAATGACTTGCACTGAGCATTCCAAGTCTTCCGGACTGAGCTTTCAAGCAAGGTTATCCCTGTTTTAGTGGATTCTGCAGGAAAACAACCCGGCAAAAAGCAGGGATGCAAACCCACGGGATGATTTGTTTGGAATGGGTTTGGCTCTGCATCTCCAAAGATTTTTCTCTTAAAATCTTCACTCGGCACAGAAAAATCTGATTAAATTTCCATACCTGGAAGGCAACAGAACCCAGGGAAAACAAGCTAAAAGGGAACCAGGGGATCAAGGAATAATCTCTTCCCTGCTCTAGTTTTTGGTGAGGGAGCGAGACAGGAATTGCTTAGAGGAAGAAAAAGGGAGCGAGCAGGTGGAAAACCTATTTTCCTCCCGGCGCCTGGGAGTGGGTTGGATGGAGGGATGGATCAGGTGAGTAAAGAGGCAACACCTCGGAGTCAGAACCTTTGGGATTTATGCCTCTATCCTTGGAAAACGTAGGGGGGAAAAGAGAGACAGAAGGGGAGCAGATTCCATGCGAGGAAAAGGAGGCTATTTGGGACATCGCCTGCCAGTCTGACAGCCGACAGTGACAAGGCGCAGCCTATGGATTCATCGGGATGCACGGCACATCCCGGCGGCCATCTGGCCGTGCCGGCAGAGCGGGGAGAGGAGGCTCCCGGGAAGAGCACGCGGGGGCTCCGGCCGCTTACCCAGTCGGACATAGAGGACGTACTGCATGGAATCCCGCGGCTCCGTGTACAGGATGCTCCCGCGCATGCTGAGCCAGATGATGGCCAGCTCGGCGATCATGCAGCTCAGCAGGATTCCCAGGTAGCCCCGGCCGTGGTCCACCAGGTTCAGGGAGCACGTCTCGTTGGGATTGTACACCAGCCCGAAGAGCACCACCGAGAGGATCACAAACCTGCCGGGCAGGAAAGGCAAGGGAAACCATGGAATATCCCCCAGCTCCTTACATTAATCTTTGTTTGGGCCCCAAATCCCCACAAGCCATCCAGAGGCCCTGCTACCCCTGTCAGAACCATTTCATCCGTGCCACATTATCCCATGGGATCCACCACTCCAGAGAGGCTGTGGCTGCTCCATTCCTGGAAGTGTTCAAGGCCAGGTTGGATGGGGCTTGGAGCAACCTAGTGGGAGCTGTCCCTGCCCATGGCAGGGAGTTGGAATAGGATTGAGGTTTAAGGTCCTTTCCAACCCAAATCAGGATCCTGTAGTTGTTTTTCCTGAGCCTCTGCACAGAACCACAGCCCCAAATTCCAGAAGATTCATCCCTGAATATGTCCAGGACAAGGTTGGATGGGGCTTGGAACAACCTGGTCTGGTGGAAGGTGTCCCTGCCCATGGCAGAGGGTTGGAATTGGGTGGTCTTTAAGACACCTGGATGGGCTTTAAGGTGTCTTCCAACCCAAACCATTCCAGAATTCCGAGACTGTTTTTCCTGAGCCCCTGCACAGGAATACAGCCCAAAATTCCAGCAGACCCATAGCTGAATGTGTCTGTAACCAGTCTGGATGGGGCTTGGAACAACCTGGCCTATGGAAGGTGTCCCTGCCCGTGGAAGGGGTTGGAATTGGATAGTCTTTAAGGTGTCTTCCAACCCAAACCATTCCAGGATTCCATGACTGGGTAAAACTGCAGATACAAAATGCTCAGGAGTCTTCTGTATCATTCCTAGGGATGAGCTCTAAGGCATCTTCCAGCCCAACTCATTCCAGGATTCCATGCTTCTTTTTCCTGAGCTTCTGTACAGAAACACAGGGCCAAACTCCAGTGGGGAATCTTGGGTGGCACAGGAGGGTAACAAGGAGCTCTGGTCAGGCTCTTTGGAACTAGGATAGAACTTGGAGCAGAGCTTAGCTAAGAAACACAGAAGATGGAAAAATGTTGGTGTCCATCAGGAATGCCCCAGCCAAACCTTCCAGCCCCGTGTAGAAGCACAGGAAGAACTTCCAGCCATGCCAGGAATAGCCAAAAGAATTCCTGGGCAAATTCCAAGCATCCTTGTGCCCTTTTCACTTACCAGGTGGTGTGAAGGAGGAAGAGGAAGACGGCTGGCAGAACCAGGTCATCGCTGCCCACAGACCAGCGCCGGCGGAACACGACAATCCCTGGCATGGCTGGCGGGTCCCAGGAAGTTCAGCAGGCACGGCACTCACCTCCTGGAAAAGAATGGAAGCAAAGCCGCTGCTGAGCCTCTCCAGCCCCCTCTGGAGAGCCCCACAACCCGGGAGCCATCCCGGTTTATCCCAGAGCTGCTTCCTTCCAGCACCAGGGGGCACGGCGTGCTCAGGAAGGAGGGCTGGGAGTTGAAGGAGTGGGAAGTACTAGGTGAAGCCGGTGTGTAACTCATCCAGCTCCACTTCATGGGATTACCTGGAATCCTGTTAGGCTGCGATGGTGAGCAGCCACCGTGGGATTTGGGACAGGTCATACTGGCCTTAAATCTCTGGAAAACTCTATTAGGGTGTTTTTCTGTGGACAAACCTGCTGCCAGGCTCTTGTTGTCCAACAATTCCCCCCCATCTTGGCTCAGGGAAGCCAAAATATCCATTAACAGTCAGTGGCAGCAGCTGGGGAACTACGGACTGGCTCCCAACAGCACTTCCAGTGAGGATACTGGCTCCTAGGAGATCTCCCCCTGCACCAGCAGGGGCATCCTGACAGCTCCACATCTCCATCGCATCCGCACCAGCCCTGACAGGCACGACCAATTCCAAGGTGGAAGACTGAGGAGCTTCTGTTCCTCCCCGTGTTTTGTTTGTGCTCCTATTTTTAGGGCTTCCCAAACCCTTTGGAAAATAGAAACAGGAGCCGTGCAAAGTCACGAGACTGCACAGGGCGCTCCAGCCTCCTCCAGCACAGCCATCCCACTCCATCCCAGCTGGCCATACTCCAAGCTGCTCCAGAGGGACTCTGGCAGCACACCTTATCCCACTCCTGCCTTCCTAGCCCAACACATGACCCACAACCAGGAATTTTCCTTGGTTTTGCCGAATCCGGGATGGCGTCTTTGCTATCAGCCCACAGCCACCAGGGATTTCTGGACTGTGGGATCGGTCCTGTCCCTCTTTCCATGCCCTAATCCCTGTCCCACCTCTTACCTGTGCTACCAGGGAATGCCACACCTCACCTGCATCTCTCTGCTCCAAGCTCTCCCAACTGATCCAACTCAGTTCCCAACCCCACCAACCTCCCAATTCCCACATCCAGGCACTGCTGCTGGATGCTCCATCCATGGCCTGTGGTGGCCACGCTCTTCCAAAGCTGCACTTCCAAATTGGTAAGTCCTCTTGGATTTTTGCCTCTGTGAACCCAAAAGCAAATCGCCAGGTCAGGACAAAGTGTCCTCATCTATTACTTACGACAGGATTTCCAACAGCATTCCCAAGGGAATATCACCTGCAACACTTCCTGTACCAGGCAAAAAACCCTGTGCTTGGATATGATGGCCCTAATTTAATGCTGTGGGTAAAACAAATTAGAAAGGGGAGGACATCCATAGAATTCCAGCAGAGTTTGGATAGGAAGGAAGCTTGAAGATGATCCAGTTCCATCTCCCTGCCATGGATTGGGACACCTCCCACCAGTCCAGGCAGCTCACAATTTAAACTAAGTTGAACCCTGCATGTAACACAAATGTTGGGTTTGGGACAGCCCACGGCACCAATTCCTGCTCCATCCCACTAAATCCAACCCAGCAGTCAGGTGTGGTTACCCCACCAGTTCCCAGAACATCCCAAATCCAGAGTCTCCCATCCTGTGCCGACACCCACGGCCACCGGAATGCATCTTCCAACCCGTTTCAGTCACCCATTACTGAAAACCTACACAATCCCCTCAAATTCCAGGAGATTCCAAAGCTAACGGGCCGCTTCCAGCCCATCACTCGGTTGAAGGAAACGCTCCATTCCACAAACAAAGCGAATGCGGAATTCCGACGCCATTTGGATTCCCACTTCCTCAGCACAGAATAATCAGAGCGCTGGGTACATTCCAGCTCTACCTTCACTGCTCAGGCCATCTGGAGACTCCCTCCGAGCCCCATCGTGCCTGTCATTCACCAGCCGGGATAGCTGGGATATCACAAACCCTGGATACACCTCCAGCTCTCTCGCTGCCTTTGGACAGCGCCTCCCAGCCCAGCTCCGTTCCCGTCATCCCTCGGCTGCATCCCGCCAACACGCTTTCCAGAACTCTTCCACCCCTCCGGTTGGGCTCTCCCAGTTCCCACCACCCTCTCCCAGTTTGAGAAGCAGGATATCGATGACAGCAACGAACATCCAATGTGGATTCCTTATCCACGGCAACAGATGGGGACGGAGCAGAGCAGCCTGTCACTCGCTGTCACACACGGGAATACTCAGTGTGGAACTGTCACTCCGCTTACCAGGCTCCCAGGGTGGCAACACTCCCAGTTAATTCCCAAAGACTCCCAAATTTAAACCAGGAGGTTTGGGACTTTGCCCCTGCTTTGGAAAGGAGGGAGACGACGACGGAAGGTCTGAGACTGAAAACCCACCATAAACAGCTCTCACTGTGAGGGCTCTCCAGCTTCATCCCAGCACAGCAAATCCCAGGAATTGTGTTTTAAGATGCTGAAGATATGATCCGGCAGAGGAACTGGGAGGAAGCGGAAGGTCGGAGTGCAAACAGCCCCGAGATCACTGACCCTGGCTCTGCGACAGCAAGAACCCTCACACTGCCCCTAAAACTGCTGGAAAGAGCCAAAAATTCCCAGGATGTTGAAAGCTGAATCCCAGTACAAGCAGCCCCAAGCTCCCAACACTGAAATAAGGGAAGCACATGCACAAGGAGTACCCTCGGAGCCCAGCAAGGTCTAGGGAAGCAGGAATCTTACATGGCATGTGGTCCAGCCGCTGCGCATCCTCCTCTCCCAGAAGGGTATTTCAGGAAAAGTGCATATCCAGGGAGACAGGCATCACAAGCTCAGGAGGGAACAGCAAACTCTTCCTGCAGCCATTGAAAATCCCACTCGGCAAAGGGAAGCACGGCGTGGGATCTGGGATCTGCCTGCTGACAGAGCCAGGCATCATCCTCAGAGCGACTCCCTCCCTGCACCTCATTTATCCACCGGGAATGCTGAGAGCCAGAGGTCGTGACTCCCCCCTTCCACACCCCCCAGCACCCTCTGGAAGGAAGTGACATCATCCCTATTCTGAGGAGATTGTACGTGGATTGTGGGAAGGAGGACCGGGAGCGAGAGCAGGCGATGCTGTCAGAGATGCGGAGCCGGGAGAGGAGGAAAACCTTCGAGCGGCACAAACCTCCTCCCTCTTCCCACTGGGAAAGCGGGAGCACTGCCGGGAGCCCTCGGACACGGCCATGGCATCGGGCTGGGAAAGGCTCCTGGCCATGGACTCCCCAGTGAATGGCCAGGGGGAGGGGACTTGGATGGGACACAAAAGGGACACACAGAGGGGGCCACCCCGGGCACAGAAAGGAGAGACTGTTCCAGAGGAGCCTCTCCCGGCCTTTCCAGCCGTTAATTCCTTGTGACATGCTCTGGGCCATGACAGGATGTGGGGGAAGGGGAGAATTAGCTGTCTGTAGGGAAAGGCTTAGGGAAAAGAGCAAGGGAGAAAAACGCTACCGTGCGACAACATTCCAGCTAAACCTCGGAGACTTAGGCTAATCCAACAGCCCATCCCACCTGACAGGAGCCTCCTCGGGGAGAAGCACACAAGGAAGTAAAGCTGAAGGAAAAAGGCTGTGCCTGGATCCTGCACACCAGGAGCCCACCCACACCACAGCAACACCCCCGGAGTAACCCACTCCCTCCACCCAAATCCAGGCAGGATTTGCTCCAAGCTCCCAGCATCGCAGATTCCCGAGGCACCCACACAGCCCAGTGCTCCTCATCCCTGCATGCACAGGCTCCCAGCCCCCTGCAATTCCCCACCCCTATATCCAAAGGTTCATAACCCTCTGTAATTCCCCATCCCTGCAACTCCCCATCCCCGCACCCACAGGTTCCCAACCCACAGCAATTCCCCATCCCTGAAACTCCCCATCCCTGCATCCACAGGCTCACAACCCTCTGCAAATTCCCAATCCTGCACCCACAGGTTCCCAACCCACAGCAATTCCCCCATCCCTGCATCCACAGGCTAATTCAGCATTCCCACTTCCCTCACGCCAAAACCTCCCCTGGTTCCCAGCCTCCTGCTCTTCAGAGCAAAAGAAGGGAGGCCAAACCCAGCCTGAAATTGGATGTTCCAGGAGGTTTTTCCTCCCTCTGCCAGATCCCTGGGGATGTCTGCATGGAGGAAGCCCTGCTATCCCAATATTCCTTCCCTACCTTTTCCTTCAGGCACCTGCTGGCACTTTCACACGACCCAGGTATGACAAAGCAATCCCATCTCTGCCAGCACCCTCTTCCAGCTGGCCTCCGCAAATTCCAGAGTCCTCCAGTGTGACTCACCCAAGGAAATTCCCTCAAAACAAGCCAGATGTTTGCCTTCACTGCTCAGGGCTACAGAATTCCCCAAAAAATGGGATTTCTAGGTCTCAGTGGATGGTTGCAGGTGCCACTAAAGGACAAAGGCTTTTGCTGTTCCACAGAAATCCAGCACCGTGTCCTGGAATGCTGCCCCTCCCAGGATCCCTTCCCCTGGCTGAAATGCCACCATGTTCCCCGGGAATGTCCCAGTCCCAACCTGCTGTCCCGCTGGGAAGTTCAAGCCCAGGCCTGCCAGCTCCCAGCTCAACTTCGTGGGGAATGCAGCTGGAAAACTGAAACCAAAGGACCTTTGTGCCCTGGCAGCTCCCACAGCAGCTTTTCCTCGGGAGTGATTTTCTGCTCCAGAGCAGAGGCGCTTCCCTTCTCCCTGAGAGCACATCCAGGTCACCTCGCCCAGGTGTTGGAGACTCCTGTCCTGAGGGCACAGCAGGGATGCTGCATCCTGCTTTTTCACTCTGCAGGAGGACAGCCCACTTCCCTGACCAATGGAATTCCAGCCCCATCGAGTCACCCCAAATCCTTCCTTCCGTCACCAACACGTCCCATATGGAATATGGGCTTCCCAGCCCAGGCTGGATCATTCCCAGAACCCTCCCGCTCTCACCAAGCACTTACTGGACTTGATGGAAATCATCAATTCCAGCTTGGATCCAACTCCATCGGGCCCCATCCAGCTGTTCTGAAGGGCTTTAAATGAGGCTCTTTCTGTTTCCGAGTTGGTTCCTCACAATCTGGGAATTGTTCTCGCCTTCCAGGGAGAAGGGGGATGGGGTTACATCCATACAGAATGTCCTGAAGCTGGCCAGAGGAATTTGCATGGAGCAGCTCTGCTCTGGAGCCAGGCTGGGAGAGCTGGGATGGCTCAGCCTGGAGAGAAGGCTCCGGGGAGCCCTAGAGCCTCTTCCAGCACCTATGGGGGCTCCAAGAGAGCTGGAAAGAGCCTTTGGAATAGGGCATGGAATGGCTTCCCGCTGACATAGTGTGGGTATAGACTGGATACTGGGAAGCAATCCTTCCCTGGGAGGGTGGTGAGGGCCTGGAATGGATTTCCCAGAGAAGCTGTGGATGCCCCATCCCTGGAAGTGACAAGTCCAGGCTGGGCAAAGCTTGGAGCAACCTGGGATAGTGGAAGGTGTCCTTGCCCATGGCAAGGGGTGGAATGGGATGAGCATTCCAAGTCCTTTCCAAACCAAACCATTCCAGGATGGAACACCAAGAGGGGACAAATTCCATGGCATCAAAGGAAGGCAAGTCCTTTCCTTTCTGCCTTTTCCAAGGGGCCGGAAGTGTCTGCTGCAAGCAGTGCCTGCAGGAACTGCAGGGAAAGCTCTTCCCAGGGGGAAGAAAGCACAGCAGCTGCCGGAAGCTTGTGAGGAGAGCTCTGCCCTCACTGGATGTGATTAAGGGAACAGATCCCTCCTTTAAGGAATATTCCATGGATTCATGGAACATTGAAGAGCCATGTTTATAAGCAAATCCCAGGCAGGGATCAAAAATCAATGGGGACTTGAATTTTGGGATGTCTTCACGGTTACTTTGGAGATTCCCCTTGATAATCTCTCATTTTCCAAGGAGAAGGGAATAAAACGAGTCAGCGGCAGAGCCAGGGAATGAAGCCTGGAGACAGGAAAGGTTCAAGCAGCCTCCTGTGGCTTGGCACACTTCGGATGCAGCTCCCTCGGGATAAGGCCACGGCACCACAATCACCTCCGCAATGTCATCGGGACAGAACTAATGGGATCAGCTTGGATCTGGAACTCCAGCGCTGCCCACTGACACCAATTCCCAAAATAACCTCGGAGTATCAACTGACCTTCGAAACACAGGGAACAAGAACCTACCTCTTTGGCCCAGCAGCTTAACCCCGAAATCCTGATATAAATTCCTTGGAATTGCAATGGTGATGGACACAAGACTGGCGTAACCACTTCCCAGTTGGCCCAGCACTGATCCATCTCCATCCCAGCTCATTCCTCCCAAATTCCCTCTCAAAGCCCCTCTGCCACAGACACAACATGATGCACGTTCTCCTTGTTTAAACCCATCCCCTTTTTCCTTAACTCCAAACTTCCCTGCCTTGGGTACAAACAGGTCCCATAAATCCCACACTTCCCTCAAACATGCACAACATCCCCTTCCTGTTACACTGGGAATGATTAACTTTTAATAAGGAGACTCCGGAATGGATCTCCTTGGCACAGACTTGACCGCAGCAGTGGAGTTTTCAGGAAAAATTGGATTATCTCGCAAACCTTAATGGTTTTAGTGCAAGAGGATGGACGAGTCCCAAAGGTGCCACTCCCAGCACTTATTCCCAGTTAAAAGCAGGAAATTCACTGAATCAAAGAGAAACAAGGAAATTCTCCACTTTGGAATGCACCTCCTCCAAACAACTGGGACCACTTCTGATCCCAGTCCTACAAACCAGTGACACTGCAGATCCCAGTGGCTCTCCCCAGTGGATATCCAGTGACATCCCTGCTATCCCTGCAGCACCCTACAGGCCAGGATTTGTCCACAGCATCACCATTAAGGCTGGAAAAGCCCTCCAAGATTGAGTCCAACCATTCCTCCAGCACTTCCAAGGCCACCACCAACCCATGTCCCCAAGTGCCACATCCACGTGGCTCTTAAATCCCTCCAAGGGTGGGGATTCCACCACTGAAGCCTGTTCCAGTGCTTTACAACCCCTTCCATTGAGGAATTTTCCCTAATACCCAGCCTAAACCTCCCCTGGTGCAATTTGAGGCCGTTTCCTCTCATCCTGCCGCTTATTCCCTGGGATCGGAGCCCGATCCCACCCAACTCCACTCTCCTGCCAGAGATTTGTGGAGAGAGAGAAGATCCCTCCTGATCCTCATTTTTTCCAGGCCAACTTCCCCAGGTCCCTCAGCTGCTTCTTGTGCTCCAAACCCTCCCCTGGACATGCTCCAGCACTTCCATGTCCTCCCTGTGTGCAGGATCCACAGGGCTTTATTAATTCCAGACCTCAGCAACCATCCCTGGGCATAAAGGAAGAGGTTTGTAGGGATAAGTCCATAAAGACAGGGATTGTCGTGAGAGATTCCAGCTGCCCAAATGAAAGGCAGGATAATGCTTGGAAAGGGATGGAAAAACCTCACTCACAGCTCCAAGGTTCCCAAGACTTTCCTCCTTGACCTCGGCAGGAGCACAGCTTAACTCTGGAGCTCCAGACTTTGTCAGCCTATGGAAAAGCCAAAGCCTGCACAAATACCTGGCCGAGAAACAAGGGAAGCCACCACTTTGTCGGGAATCTGGGAGTGGAGAAGGAGCACAATCCCAGCGTGCTGCCAGGAACACAGTTAAAAACAACCCCCAATCCTTGTCTCGATGCCGCCAGCTCCGCAATTCCACCCACAGCTTGTGCCAGCAGAGCCCACAGGCAGCTTCCCGACCACTCCGAGCTCCGGCAAAAATAACGGCCAAGTTGCTGGGGGGGAAAATGTATTAAATCCAAAGTAATTTGGGATTTGAAACAGAATTCCGTGTTCTACAGGGGAATAAAACCCCCTACTACAAGGACAGCTTGGCTGAAATGGGGTAGGGAATGCAAAGGGAATACCTGGATGAGGTGATGGATACAGCAATAAATGCTCCCAGCATCCCAAATCTGCTCCCAGCTGTGGAACAAGCTCATTCTCCTTGGATATAGTTACTGGGAATCACCGATCCTTGGGTTTTGTTGGAATATCCCACGGCTACACACAGAAGTTGGTAATTCCTGGTTGGAAACCACACGGCCTCTGAGTTATTTATAGCCAAAATTCCAAGGGCAGATCCAAGAGGTGACCGGTACTTATGCAAGGAGCGTTTCAGACGGAGCCTCATTTCTTTGGGAAAAGCTGTTTTCCACTGCAATGCTGGCAAATTCCTATCTGACAGTTTTACTCCAGCCTGGAAGGCTTATCAGCTCAGCCTCCTTTCAACAAAGGAGCAAAAAAAGCAGGAGGAGCAAATTTCCAGGTGAGATATTGACTCCGGAGGCGCATCCCTGCTCCGGCACATCTGGGAGTGATGCCTTCAGGAAGCGGGAGGAGAAGCCCAGGCATTCCCAATAGGAATTGCCTCTCTCCCGTCCTGCAGGCAGCTCCTTGGCTCCCTAGTTTACACTAGTGGGCAAACAGTTTTCCCAATAACTTGACTCATTGCTTCAGGAATTCCCTGGGGATGAGTCACATGCAGGGAAAGCCACCGGGAGCGGCGCCGGGACCACCGCTGCCAACACGAGGAGAGCGAAAGAAGTGGGAGAACACAAAATCCCTGCCAAACTCGGGAAAACTGTGTGGTCAACACCATTCCTTGGCACTCCTTCCCTGCTCCCCTCCCCACAAATGTGCTGGAGAGGAGAAGCGCATCCGGAGAGGCGGCTCCAGGCTCCGGAGCCATGGGAATCGCCGGGGACATGCTCCCTCCACGTGCATCTGCCGGGATAGCTGGCTCTGCTCACCTCCCGGGAATGATCCTAAGGAATTCCAAGTAGTGATTATTTCCCTCCCTCCTGGCACTGAGAGGGAAAGAGGGACACACGTGGAATTCCAGGGCCTCCAGCTTCTTACTCTCACCATTCCCAAATTGTGCTTTTTTCTGCGTCACATCCCACCACAACTTATCGCAGGAGTTTTCCTCTTCCCACATTCCATGGCTAAGTGGTTAGGCAGGTACACGCCCAGCTGCAAGTCAAAAATGCTGGGAATAGGGGTTATCTGGGAAGTTTCTTTGGGAATCTAAACCCAAAGGCATCTTTTCTCAATACAATTTGTCCTCATTAAACAGGGATCCTGGATCTGTGACGCTTCCAGGCTCAAAAACACTGGGAATGGCTTCAAACAGCCTAAACCTGACCTGGACACGACCTATTCCCATCTTCCTGGCGCTGCCTGTTTATTTCCCTCACCGTGTCCCTGCTTGTTTACTTTGGCTGAGGATGTGCCTGTGTCCCACATTCCTAGAAATCAGCCTGGCAAGATGAGGAGGATGGAGGTCGTACTTCCCAAAGTCCAAGTGAAACTCCCAGCAGAAGACACCAACAGGCTACTTGAGGAGCTCATCCTGTAGGAGTACATCCAACAGGGAATATTCCCAAATGCTGTGAATTCCCTGAAAGCACACGTTGGTGTTTCACTGCACATCTGCCTTCTCCCGTTACTTCCCAAGCCTTCCCAGATTCCCACTTTCCAATATCTTATTCCTTATTAAGCAGGATCTGGCTTCTTGGCCCCAACTCCAGATTTTTCCCCGCCTCCAGCGAAAATCACTCCAACATCAGGATATCCTGGAATCAGTTATTTTTGCAAGTTTATTTGACAAACCGGAACCTACAGGAATATTTATGAATAAAAATCCAACCCTGAATCCACGTTTTTCTGGCCAGATCCTGTGATACAATCACCAGCATCCAAAGGACTGCTGCTATCCAAGGGCTTCTTTCCACACTGAATCCAGGTGTGTATCCACTTTCACTTCCATGTTTACCCCGGAAGCAAGGATCAAACACCAAAGTCCTGTCTGGGGAAGGGCCGGGACAGGAACACCGGCACAGGTGGGAATTTTAAATGCACAACAGCAGAGAAGTGGGAATTTCAGCTTGGAAATGTCCTTGGCTTGGATATGGATATGGACAACATTCTCTTTCCCTTTTTGCTAAACTCAAAGGGAACATTTCAAGTCTGACTCCGGATTTCCAGCTGCCACTTCCCAAGAAATGTGGTTCTGCCCCTCCCATCCCGTGGCTTCCACCTCAATGCACAGGAACAGCCCTGGAAGTAAAATCATCAGGCTGAGCATTCCCAGCAGAAGAACCCTGCTTTATTCCTGCCTGGAGAACAGTTTTCTAAAGGAAGCTGCCAGCTCTGCCCCGGCTCCCATAAAGCTGCTAATTACAGTGCAAATCCAAAGAAAGCAGGAGCAGGGAATGAGGAAGGAGGAGGCAGATTCCAGGTCTCTGGCTCACCCAAATGACAGCTTGGGAAAACTTTTCCTGCCTCAGTCGTCGCTCCTAGGAATAAATCCCCCTTTCCACTGCTGCAGGAGCCCAAAATTCCAGCCCTCATGGAGACCCTCGGGAGAAGTGTCCCTTCTTCCACACCCCAACAGCTCCTCTCTCATCCCATCCCAGAAAGGCCCATTGTCCATTAGGAACACAGAGATCACCGAGGAAGAGCACATGGAAAGCCACCAACAGTTCAGCACGCGCAGCTCCAACTCTCCCCCAAGTTTAGGGAATTAAGTCCCAAATTCCATTCCCACCCAGTGGAAATCAAATTCCGGGACTTACCAGCCTGCTTTTCCTCCAGCTGGGATAAAGACGTTGGAATCACCACAGGGAACGAACGGCATCGGTCCCGCACCTCTCCAACCCACCGGGACCAACGGACCAAATGCTTCCTCCTCCTTTTCCCTGGAATTCTCACCCATGCAGCGCTTCCCTAATGACAACCGAGCAACCTAGAACTGGATTCCCGGGCTGAATCCTGCCAAGCTGAGGTCTCCAGCCTCTTCCTGAAACTCAGATTTGCGATGGAAAGCAGGAATCCTCTTTTCCTTTTGCTTATGCAAGCACAGATGAATCAAGCCCAGGCTTCCCTGATCCTGTGTCATATTTAAGCCTTAAATTCATTTATTTTTCCATATTCCCTTCTCCTTGGACACTCCAGGAGCTGCATTTCCAAAGCCCAGCACACACATCCCTCCTCCTCACCACCCACAGCCTGCACGTGGAGCTGATCCGCCGTTTCTCCCGGCCCTCGGGATCCGTGCAGCCACAACACCCATCCCTCCCAGCAGGGATCCAGCCCTTCCCGCTGCTCCCCGGGGAGAGCCGGGAGACAGGGATTCGGTTTCAAGCTCAGGACTTATTTAATTCCATAAGGCAGTTGCACATCTCCTCCTTAAAGTTCCACAGCCCTCTGGTTTTCCAGCTCTGCTCCTGGAATTACTCACGCATATTTACTCCAACTTTTTCCTGCTGACACAGATTCCTTGTGCCTGTTTCTCCCCGTGGATTCATCACTACAGATCCTGGAGTCGGAACTGCTGATTCCCATCTCTGCTCTCCAAATATCTGGCAAACTCGGTGCCACAGGAAGCACGGCCACACATTCCTGCCTGCAGCCGTGGCACCAGTAATCTCCTCCTGTTTCTACGCTCATTCCCTAATTTACATTCCTGGTGTCTCCTTGATACACTGACCTTGCTCAGCCTGGAGAAGGGAAGGCTCCAGGGAGACCTTGGAGCTCCTTCCAGTGCCTAAAGCAGCTCCAAGATTGCTGGAGAGAGTCTTTGGATAAAAGCATAGAGTGACAGGACAATGGGAATGCTTCCCACTGCCAGAGTTAGACAGATATTGGAAAGAAATTCTTCCCTGGGAGGGCGATGAGGCCCTGGAATGGATTTCCCAGAGAAGCTGTGGCTGCCCCTGGATCCCTGGAAGTGTTCCAGGCCAGGCTGGACAGGGCTTGGAGCACCCTGGGCTAGTGGAAGGTGTCCCTGCCCACGGCAGGGGGTGGCACTGGATCGCACTCCAAATCCCTTCCAACTCAAACCATTTCGGGATTTTTCTCCCTGTTGCCACCACTCTCTGTGTTTCCATACCCTCCTCGCTTCCCCTCGTTAGGAGAAGTCCCTCAGCAGAGCTTGGAAAGTTGTCACTCCAGGGCCACTGTCCCTGCCCTCTCGGCCACCAGCTCCAGACCCAGAATTCATTTGGAAAAGCCAGACAAGAGGGAGGTGAAAGGAGGTGAGGCAGAAGCAGAGACCCCACGTGACAAGAGCGGAGCTGCAGCTGAAGAAATCCCCTGGAAAAGCATTCCTTGGCTCCAAGGAGCTGTGCAGGCACGAACTGAAAGGCACAGATTGGAACTGACTGTTCCTAACAATTGGTTATGCCACACAAAAGCGGGAACAATCCTTCCCAAGCGAGCGGGGAGCAGGAAAGATGAACTAGCCACATGTGGGAATGCACCAGCTCCGGAGCTGGGGAATGCAGGATTACAGCAGGAGGTACCCAGGAGCAGCAGGAGGTGATCCAGAACCTAAAACCACCACGTGATTCCTAAAATACAGACAGGATGATCCTGAAAATGAGAAGAATGTGCTCCTCCTAAAACTACCCCTGAATTCCAGATGCTTTGGGCAGGAAGGGACCTTAAAATCATCCCATTCCATGCCCCCCTGCCATGGGCAGGGACACCTCCCACTGTCCCAGGCTGCTCCAAGCCCCAGTGTCCAGCCTGGCCTTGGACACTTCCAGGGATCCAGGGGCAGCCACAGCTTCTCTGGAAAACCCATTCCAGGGCCTCACCACCCTCACCACGCCTCTTCCCAATATCCCATCTATCCCTGCCCTCTGGCAATGGGAAGCCTTCTCCCCTTTAGGCACTGGAAGAGGCTCTAAGGTCTCCCTGGAGCCTTCTCTTGTCCAGGCTGAACATTCCCAGCAATCCCAGCCTGTCCTCAAACCATGTCTGAATTGAACAGGGAAAACATCACCTTTCCTGCAGCAAATCCCAGCAGGATCATCCTCAGGGCTGTACCTGGATTTGGCATCTGGCTGCTGGGCATCCCGGACCACAGCCAGGTGATCCCAATCCCTCTCTACTGAACCCAGTAACTCCGCAGCTTTTGGAAAGCAAAGGAAAGCACTTCCATTTTCCCAAAGACAAAAAAATTCACCTCAAAGCTTGCCCAGGGAAGTTGGCAACCCTCGGAAAACGGGAAGGATCCCTGCTCCAACACCACAGGGATGCTTTTTGCAATTCATTTCTCTGGGAAGAGCCACCTTTCCCCTCGTCCAGCAGATATGAATTCCACATTTGAATTTATAATCCAAACAGGATCATAAGGAAAAAAGCTGTATATTGGGATCTACTCCAGGACAAGCCCCTGGCTCCCAGCCCGACCAGTTTGAGGCTGCTGGAAAAGAAAGTCCTTTTTCCTCTCATTCTCGAGGCAACGTGTGGCCATCCCGGTAATTAAATGGAGCGCCTCTGCAGCGATTCCTTCGGCAGGATTTGTCCAGGTGTGGATTTTCCCGCCTTTCCTTTAATTATCTTATAATTAACCATGAAGTATCCAATCATCCAGAGCTTTTTCAATTAAGCTTCAAAAGGAAATGCCTGGAAGAGCTCTTGGCAGGAATGTTCTTATCAGCCAGGAAGAGATCACAGGCACCAGAGCTGGGGTTCGGTGACTCATTCCGTTATTGCCGGGGCAAGTGAACTTCCAAAGCTGGAAAAAACTCCTTTATTCCACCTTTTTCAGTTCACATCCTCATCCCTGATCGGAGCTCAGAGGCCTGGGAGCAACACTGTATTGTAATTAACACAGCTGATTAAGGAATAATGAAGCTCCGAAGGATCAGGAATTATCCCAGCCCAGGTCCAACTCCTCTCCATCCCAATCCTGCGCCTCTTCCCTCAATTCCTTCCCTCAGCCTTAAATTCTGAGCACAGGCACAAATGAGATCTCCTACAGTTCTTCTCTAGGCAGTAAGGGGAAATATTCCCAGTCTTTTTGACAGGGAATAACAGGAATTTTGCCTGCATCCCTGTGGGCAACCCACAGGAACACCAAAAAATCCCAGGCTGAGACCTTCTGTGTGTCCAACAGCAAGGACAAACGGATCATGGAATTGTTCACATTGGAAAAGCCCTCCATGATCATCCAGTCCAACATTCCCCCAGCACCGCCAAGGCCACCACTGTCCCAAGTGCCACATCCACATGGATTTTAAATCCTTCCAGGAATGGGGACTCCGCCACTGGAGTCTGTTGCAATGCTTTACAACCCTTTCCATGAAGGAACTTTCCCTACTGTCCAACTTAAAACTCCCCCTGGCACAACTCAGGTGTCACTTGTCACCTGGCTTGTCAGACAGCTTTGATTTTTTTCCAAAATACCAAGAGAATTCCAAAGGTCTCTTGGAGAAGGGATCTCTTGAGCACTCCTAACAGCTCCCAGAATTCCAGGAGCTTCTCACACACCTTCCCAGCCATGTTCCTGACAGTCTTTCCCACATTCCACAGACAGCATACCTTCTCCAGAGGGGAAAAAAAAGAAATCAACCTATGTCTCCAGCTTCTGACATTCCCATTTTTGCAACCTCAAGATCCCATGGATATTTAAGGATTTTATTTTCATTGCAAAGAGGGAAACAGTGGGGCAGACAGACCCAGGGAATATCCAGCTCCAGCATCCAGCCTGGAATTGTCCAGCACAGGATGAACCCAAGCATTCCTTAAGCTGGAAAAAATGAGTGTGCACAGGTTTCTTCCTCCCTCCACCGTATTCCTTGCTCCCCACTGGGATCAGTGTCCAGCAGAAGAGCTCAAACAATCCCTCTCAAGTCAGGGAGTAAGATTATGGAATGACACTAGGAACACTTCCCCCCCTCAGTTACATGATTTCCTGGCTGGAATTTTCAAGGTGTTTCAGCTGCCAGCCTGAAGTGAAGCTGGAAAAGGGAAAAAGGACACCGGGATGACCCCGTCCCTTTCCATGAGGAGGTTTTAAATTCCAGCACCAGCAGCCCACACATCCCTTCTTCCCTCTCTCCCTCCTCCTCTCCCTGACAAGCCAGGGAGGAGACAACACAGCAAATTGGGAAAATTCCGTGTTTCCACCAGGAAAGCAGTGCGGGGAGAGCAGGGGACAATCCAGGCTCTGCAACGTGTTGGGATAAAAAAATCTCACCTCTGCCCTCATCCAGCTCTTCCCAAGTCCACCACAGGATTTAGCACGACCAGGATGGGAGCCAAAGAATCCAGAGGTAAACATCCAAGAGAAAACAAGGAGGCAAGGGGTTGGAATCACTGGGAGAGGCCAGCAGGAGCTGCCTCTTTAAAACAGCCCTCCCTCAGCCGCCGGCACCCAGGAATCCCATTCCTGCTCCGGGCTGCCAGCAAGGAGTGACCTCTGGAGAACGCGGATCCGTCCACCGGCAGCACGCAACTCACCCCTTTTCCCTCCTACAATGTTCCAACACCCCCATTTTAGGGAAATCTGAGGCACAATTCCGTGGTTTTCTGCAGGGAAGAACAGAAGCTCTGAATCCCCCACGTTTCTGGGGTGGGCTTTTCCCCCGCTCCAGGAGGAAGATGAAATCATGCTCCCAAAATAGTTCCAAGGAAAAAGGCTCCGAGGAAGGCAGAGCTCCCCTTCAACTGGAGAGCCAAAACTTCCCTGCACTCCAAAGGGATGGATGAACTCAAATTCCATTCTACAGCACCGGAAACATGGAAAATTGAAGTATTAAAGTACCAAGTCATAATTAATAACAGCCACTAATTAATGGAAAATCCAAATTTGGGGGGCAAAAAGACAATCCCATTACTATAAAATAAGGGATGACAACCTTCAGGCAGAAGCCCCAAATCTCAGATTTATGCTAAGTGAAGGGATTGTATCCCTCAGGCAGGAGTCCCGGATGCGCTGACCACAACGCAGCCACGGTGCAGAGGCAGAAGAGCCCTTGCGAAGTTCCCACAGGGAAAAAACTCCACAGCTGCTTCAGTCAGGATCCCAACACACCGAAATCCAGGCCCTATCCCACAGCAGGTGCCTGTTTTTGGTTGGATCTGGCTGGAAACCCATTAAAACCCCACAGTTCTTCCTTAATTGACCTCTCATCTTCTTCCCATTTCAGTTTTCCAGGTGGACTTTGGGACGGCCGTTCCTCTTCCCTCACACAACACAGCTGTTTTCCTGGCTCTCCCCCACTCCCAACATTTCTGAACACACGTGGGGCGATATTCCCAGGAAGAGGCATGCAGACAGGGCTGGGCAAAGTCCCATATTCCTTGGGAGCTACTTAAACAACAGCTGCACTGGGGGGAAAAAAATGGATTTCTCTGTCCTGAACATCTTATCTACTTCCAAGGAGGTGGGAAAAGCAGATTAAGGAACAGCTGAGCCTGGAAAACTCATCCCAAGGGGGGTCCTAACCCTGCTCCACAAGCATCCGGAATCCAGGGTGGTCTTTTTGCTGCCGCTCTCTCTAAAAAAAGGAGCACCGGGCTGCTGAGTCAGCAAAACAACAGCAGGGCGGATTCGGGCATCTCCTTATCCAACTTGTAATTAACTCCGAGGCCACGGAGCAGCCTGGAATGGGACAACTCAGAGTCAGGAGCCAACCGGGACAGAAGGAATCTTGGTTTCCCACTTGAGTCAGAAATTGAATCCCTTTCCCATCTTTCTTGACAAATCTCCTTATAAATGAGAACTCCAAGCCTTGCAACTCCCTGTTCCCATAGGAACATGAGAACTTCCAACCTCATCTCCTTTTCCAGGAGCAGCAATGCCTAATGAAGCCTCGGCAGCAGGAATACGATAAATACTGGGAAAGGTAAAAGAACACTGCTCTCCTTTTTCCTACAAAAAGGGAGCAGCAGCCACAGTCCTGAGGGCCACCACGTCTTGGGTAATCCTAAATTCCTCCCTCTTCCTCTCTCCTAATTAGATTTGTCACTTTTTTTCCTCAAGAAATCTAGAGCTTAAACAAAAGCTCCAATGCGAAATGCAAATCCCTGGAAAACCTTAGGAGCTAGCTGTAAGGAGCTGAGCAAACACCAGGATAGCTGTCTAAAGTACAGGGAAACAAATGGTCATGTTGTCTGGGAACAGGATCTCCCACTTCTCCAGGCCTGGACAACCAGGAATTCCAGTATCCCACCCTCCAGCACGACACCTTGCACCTCCAGATGTTGAGGCAGAAGATCCATCTGCTTTCATCCTATCCATATAAAACCTCCAGGCCCTGACACACTGAAATGATGGAAGTATTCCAGAGGGAAAAGGGGATTCATTCCCACTCTCCACCCAACCAACTTCCCTAAATACTAAGGTAAAACCAAACGGCACCTGCTGGAAGAACGGAAAGGCCAACTCACTGTTTTTTGGGAACGTTGAGCCCTCGTGCTCCGGAGCAGAGGCTCCAGGGCTGTGTTTTCCATGCCAGGCAGGAGGGAGTGTTTTGGCCCAGCCCCAGGGAACTCAGAGCCGACCGGTTCGCCAAACAAATCCATGTGAACATTGGGATTTTGGTGTAATAAATCAGGTGCTTTCAGGTGAAAAGGTTCCGGATTGCTCCGACCACACCCTTCCATGCTTTTTGCACTCCAAAGGGAGGCATTTCCCAGCTCTGGCACACACAAGGCAAAATCTGCAGCTGCAGGAGCAGGAACCAGGATGAGTTCTTCCCATTCCACCTGGTTTTCCAAAACCCCCCTGCCTAGGCTTTCCTGGAAAGAGAGGCCTCATTCCTTGGCAGTGGGAAGTGCCTCTCGCTCCCCTCAATCCATAGCCTGCTTCCAGATGTTGATCAACGAAGAGTTAACAAGGAAAGAAAAATGAGGAGAGCAGCTGGAAAACGACAGGATAAATACAATGGCAGCTGGGAACACCAAGGACAACGGGAGCAGGATTTCCACGATCCCTGTGGATCCCTTCCAACTTGGGATATCCTATGACTGACTTGTCTGTTGCGCAACACCCCAAGGTTTTAAGAGGATAAGTGGCTGAGGAGAGTCCAGGATCCTCCGTGTTGGAGAGATTCCCACGTTCCCTTGGGCAACTCCGCCTCTTCCTCGGCCTGCCCAGGTGACACCTCCCCAGCACCTCGGCCACCCGGTCGGAGCTGCCACGGAACGCTGAACTAATCCGACCCCTGGGATGAGCATCCAGTGAACAAACACAGCGCATTCCCTTCCGCTCTCCTGAGCCAGAAGGATTTGGGTGAGCCCGCAGCCGTTAAAAGCCACCTCGGATCAGTTCCGCTGCCTGAACCCCCTCAGTGTATCCCAAAAATCCGGAACCGAGAGCCCTTACCGGGCTTGCGGATGACGTAATTCCAAAAGTTCACTTCCCTGTCTTGTCGCCCCCCAGGAGAAGGAAAATCTGGCAGGCTCATCCCCTTGAGGACCAAATTAACCTCGTGTGTCCCAAGGAATAAAGGCTAAATGTGACAATCCTTGGAGTTCCTGCCCAGAGATGGTGGGAAACCAGGGTTCCAAGCCATTCCAGGGAACAAACACCCAAGGAGCCAGCAAATCCATGAACACAAAACGTGGGTTATGCTATGAAGGACATGGGAAGAGCTGGGAACATCAAACCCCTCAGGAGCACCTGGCCTGCCCATAGAGGATCATGGAATTGTTAAGGTTGGAAAAGACTTGGATCATCAAATCCAACAACCCACTAACCCATGTCCCCAGGCATCACATCCGCATGGATTTTAAATCCCTTCAGGAATGGGGACCCCACCTCTGCCCTGGGCAGCATCTTCCAGTGCTTTACAACTCCTTCCATGAAGAGATATTCCCAATATCCAGCCTAAACCTCCCCTGGTGCAACTTGAGGCTGTTCCCTCTGGTCCTACCATTTGTTCCCTGGGAGAAGAGCCCAATCCCACCTGGCTCCCACATCCAGTCACGGATTTGTAAGGAATGAGAAGGTCCCCCTGATCCTCCTTTTCTCCAGGATAAAACACATCCTGCAGACTCGAACGTTAGATAACAGAGAAACTTCCAGCATCGGCATGTTCCCGACTTCCCTCCCCAAATTCCTGCTCCCCACCTCACAAGGGAATTTCACCGGCTCTGCCAGTATTCCCAGGAGGCTCCACACTTACTCAGCCGCCCATTCCTGAGCGTTTTCTGCAGCTTCCCACGTGCTTCCCACCTCCCAAGCCGCCTCTCCCCGTTCCTCCGCCCTCATCCAAGGGGAACACAAAGTCAGAGCAAGGCCCCGGAGAATCCCGAAATTCTCCTTGCCAGCTGGGATTCCGTAAGGCAAAGAGTTCCATGCAACAAAGCTCTCTACCTCTGGCTCTTCCAGGCCTTGGAATAACCGAGGATAACACTGGGTTTGGGGATGTGCCCATTTCCTACTGAGCTAAATTCCATTATGGCACTGAAGGTGTTCAAACAGGCTCAGGAAGAAAACACGATCCCTTGTTTTTTTAAGGGCCAAAAGACTCTTTTCCAAAAGCAACACATTGATCCAGGAATAGCCACAAAACTTAGAGGGAACAAGGTTTTCCAGACAAAGCAGCCTGTGGCTTCCTGCAGAAGTTTTAACACCACATTTCCACAAAGGGAAAGGGAATTTTGCCCCTGGATTTGTCAGTGGATTTTGAGGAAAGCTCTGATCCTTCCAGTTTTAGAACATGGATGCCTCTTTTTCCACTAGAAAATGAGGGAAAACTGACAAAGGGAGAGGGAAGAGCAATCCCACAGAGAGCAGGATCTCTCCAGGAAATTTGCCCTTATTCCCCACTCTATCCAGGGAGGAAAATGAGCAGCACAAATCACAAATTCCTGCTTTTCTGGGAAGTTTTTCTCCTTCCTCTGACAGGGCATGTGTTTTCCCCTCTCCAAGGAAAAATCCAGTTCATCCCTGAATGCTCTCATTTGAGGAAGTGCTGGTTGTCATTAGCGGATGCTCCGGTGCCATGGAGATGGTGACAAACAACTGAATCAGCTGGAAAAAACCCGGAGTCACAGAAAGGGGAATGTGCTTCCAAAGGTTAAGCGTGGCCCAGAGGAAAAAGAAGAACATTTTTGGGATCTGGATATCACCAAGAAATAGGATGCCCAGGGAAGTTGTGGATCCATGGAAGTGTCCAAGGCCAGGTTGGATGGGGCTGGGAGCAACCTGGGATACTGGATGAGCTTTAAGGCCCCTTCCAACCCAAACCATTCCAGGATTCTAACCATGGGATCCAAGCAGAGCAGGATCCACTTTTTTCAGGACAATCCCTGGCTGGCTGAGATGCTGGAAACTCCCGAGCAGCACCTGCCCTGTTCTGATTTTCTAGGAGGTGAAACAGTTCATTTCCCACGGGAGAAACCAGCACCAATTTGCAGGATCATTTAGCAGATCCAATGGGAAAAGCCAAGCCTCCAGAGGCTCCCAGTTTGGAGCTGAAATCCATATTCCAAAAATACATCAAGGCTGTGTCAACACCAGGGATCTGGGCTGCAAAGACAAGCCATGACACAATATTCAATTTCATCCCAAAGGATGCAGAGCTGTGGAAATTCCAACTTCCAGCAGACACGGAGCAGCAGGACACATCCAAATGGGAACCTTCCAGGGAAGAAAAGCACCTTTCAGGGAAGAAAGGGCTGAATTCCACCCCAACCTGCCCATTTTCTCTTTACTGCACTGAACTATAAAAGGAGTGTCCTGAATTTTCCTGTTTCTTCCCATTATCCAGTTCAAATGTTTTAAGGTGGCCCGAGGGATTCAGCATCTTCTTCCAAAAGAGTAAGGATAAGGATTCTGTCCTGCAGCCTGCCTGGATCCAAACTCAGGATCACTCAGGTCTGTGGTGACAATCAAACCTCCAGGCCAAGAAATCGCAAGGAAGCATGTTCCAGAGGAAAAAAGCCATGGAAAATGCTCATTTAAGGTGGCATTCCCACCTTTACTAATGGGTACAAGTGAGCTGCACTGGGATTTTTGCCACTGACTCCTGACGAAATGGCAAGTGGAAAACACCAGGAGAACTTGGAATTGAAGGCTCTAAACTACATCTTGTATCCGGTTTCCAGGGAAAAATTCCGATTGAGCTCAAAGCCATGCCTGAGGAACCCCCTTGTTTTAATTCCACACCAAGGGAACACACAGGAATCAAAACCTCAGCTGGAAGGGAATGAAAAGCCAGGAATTTTCATGCAATTCCACACATCTTTGAAGAGGAGCTCAGAAGGCTCCTCAGAGAGGGGGAGAAATGCCAATGGATGGGGTGGGATGAGGATTTTCAGGGATCTGCACAAGGGCAGTTAAGGAAGGATTTGAGTTAAAAAAGAAACTCCTGGATTAAGAGCCCAGGACAGAATTCCTGACAGTCTCTGCCTGCCATGCAGATTTCCAGCTCCTGCTGCAAGGAAGAGGAAAATAATCCAAAGCTTTTTTTATTTCATCTTTCCAAAGAGATCCAGAGCTAAGGGATCCACATGCCTTCCCCTGGGAATGAGGGGAGAAAGGACAAAAAAGGAGGAAAGAGCAGAAGGAATGCCTGAAGGTACAGGGCACGTTTTTCCTAAAGCTTTGCAGAAGTCACATCCTGGATCCAAAAGCCCCCCTAAGGTCCAGCAGCACTTTTGTCCATATTTCAGGGCAGGATATTCCTCAGCAGGACAAACTTTCCCATTTCTAATCAAAACCTGGGAAACCATTTCAATTCCCTCCATCCTCAAAGTTCCAAGCTGGGCAGGTGCTGCACCTGGCAAATTTTTCAGGTTTTGGGGGTTTTTTTCCCCCTGATTTCTCCTTAAAAATCCACAAAATATAAGAGCACACCTAAATGAACAATATCCTGTATGGAATAATGAAAATAGCAGCTCCCAACTGGCGTGAAGAGCCGGACTGACTCCCATCTATCCCAGCCGGAATAAACATCTCGGCGCTCTCCGCAGATCCCACAAAAGTCCATTTGTCACACTCCCCATGGCACAAAGGCCACTTTCATCCGCTCCCAGCTCCCGAAAAACTCCGGCCCTGCAGCTCTGAGAGCGGATTCAAATGGTTTCACTCACCCCATCTCAACTGCTGCGCCTTGAACTGGAAATTCCTCAAACTCCAGGGCTGGATCCAGCTCGGGATGTTCTTATTCATCAGCTGGATTGCTGTTGGGAGCAGAGGTGGAACCAAGGGTTATTTATTTGGGAAAGATGGAACGGGAAGGGAGGAAAAGCAGGGTGCAGGCTCCCCAAAATAAAGCTGCGTGGTCCAGGGGAGGTATAAAGGTTTAATTCCCAAAAAAAAAAAGCTTTCGGATGGGACAGGGATGTTTGGGACAGAAGGGAATTCCTGCTGGTTTAGTCCAAGGAAGTTTCACAAATGACAGCCAGGCCTGGGAATGACTGGAAGCTTCTCCAAACTTTTCTCCATCCAAAGCTGAGCAGCATCCTGAACTTTACACCCTCCAGTTTTAACACTTTTCCTCCCTACATCTTTCCAGCTGCCTGGAAAAGACCCCCAAACCCCAGGATTATGCCGCTTTAAGGAAAATTTTCTAATGCACAAAAGCCTTAAATCCTGATTTTGCAAACCCATACAATGATACGGCAGCTCCGAAATCCAAGTGACCTCGTTTGGAGCAGCCAGCTCCCAATTAATTAACTTCCATGGGGAGGGAGAGCACAAGGAACAGGACTGAGATTCCCACACAAAGTCCAAAAAAAATCCCCAAGCAGGGGTTTCTTTTTGGTTGCTCTAATTGTTTGTCCAGGGAATTTTAACGAAGTTCCAAAACATAGGATTTTGAGGGGTTTTTCCCCACATTTTTGGTCATTGGGAGGAGCATTTTCAGCCTTCCCACTTTCCCTCCTGGCACGGCACTTTCCTCAAATCCCATCATTGCACAACTGCTCCTTCCCAGCCCTCTGGAAACAGAACAAGTGGACACAGCCCAGAGAAGTTTCCCTTTCTCACCGCCCTTTTCCCAGCAACCACAGAGCTGCCAGGGATTTACAGCATTCCCTGTCTCTGGGATCCGGATCTGGCTGTGCAGGTAGAGGGCAAAAAGTGCCCAGTGCCTTAATTTAAACTGGAATTCAGGTCAAATCTGGATTTTTTTAGGCCAGCACTGACAAAATCAGCCCACAGTCCATATCCTTAAATCCCTGATTTTGACCCCCTGCAGCAGAGCTGCCAACTCCCAACTTTCTGATTTAAATTCCCACTTAAAGGGGGAATTTTATCCTGCTCCTTGCTGAAGGGTTTTGGCTGCAGAAATTCCAGGTTATTTGTATAATTTCCCATGTAACAGATGCTTTTCCAAGTCTCTTGTCCCTGTGTCAGCCATTCCCGACCCCCTCGGCCATTCCCCATCCAAGCTGGCACTGCTGGAATTTCACCAGCAGCTTTAAGACCCCCATGCAACTTTTATGACCCCGACAACCAACACCTGGCACAGCGAACACCTTCCCCCAGCTCAGGTTTCCCACTTGGAAAGCTTTTTCCAGCGGTGCCCACGGGATACACCAACGCCAGAATCACGGAGAGTCCGAAGCTTTCCAAGAGCCACTTCCCACAATTTCACTGTCTCCCACTTAAGAACACTCACCCTGACCACAAAAACTCGGGTGCTGCTCCCTGTCCTGCCAGGAGGCTGCAGCAAGTCATCCCCACTAAGTTTCATCCAGGTGGGAGATTCCCACCTTGGAATACCCCTGTCCTTTAAAACCATTTCCCAGAGCTGTGCTGCTTTCATGGTCCCGGGTCGCCTTTGGGAATCACTGTGTGAATTCCCACCTGGAGCAGGCTCTAAGGACCATGCCGTTCACCAGGCTCGGCAATCCCCATTCCCAGATTCCCAGTGCCAACTGAAGACTGTCCCAAACACACCAGCAGGCACTAATTCCCAGAACTGGGCACAGCGGGAATTCTGGCTGAGCAGCCTGGCAGCATCCCAGCTCCAAGACCTCGGAGCGACATCTTCCTTACTTTTATAAGGATCTATCACTTCCGCAGCTGCCTGCGAGCCTAAATTTGGGATTTTTACGGCCACGGCTCAGCATCCGCCCGCGTTGCTCAAGTCAGGTACCATTCCCTGCGGGAAGTAATAAAAGCTGGGAGCGAGAATCCCTGTGTCACACCCACACCCACACCGCAGCCTCTCCTCCCTGGACATCCAGCAGCAGCGCTCCCGCCTCCCACCGCAGGACCCCGAATCCCAAACCAGGGGATCACCTTCACGCCCCGCACCTGCCCGGGCCAGGATGGCGCCTTTCCAGGGCCGCAGGTGGCAGCCCACCGCTTCCCAGGGCGCGCAGGCCACACGCAGCGGGGCCCTCCCGGCGGGAACGCCGCGCTTCCCGCGGGATCCAGACCCCCGGGCCGCCACGGGCCTGCACCCGAGCGGGGCGGGGGGCGGCGGCGGGCGCACCCCCGGCCCTCCCAGCGCTCTCCCGGCTCCCCCGCACCTGCCGCAGCGCCGGCCCCCGCTGCCGCGCCATTCCCACCGCCGGCCCTCACCTCGCTGCCGCTGCCTCGGGAGCGCCGCGGCCGCCGCCGCCTCCTCCATGCCGGGGGCCCTGCGGCCCCCGATTCTCCAACGCCGCCTCCGCCCTGCCGGGGCCGCCCCCGCTTCGCCGGGGCCGCCCACTGCGTCAACTGCGTAAGGGCCGCTACGCAACCTGCGGTCGCCACGGCAACGGGGGGTGCGGGGCGCCGTGGCGCCGCCTGGCGGCGGCCGGCGACAGTGCCACGGGGCGGGGCAATCCCGGGCTGGCCGCGGTTCCAGCCGGGAATCCTCACTGGGATCCAAGCAAACCCCACCTGCTGCGAGCAGAGGCCTCCGCTGGGCTGGGGGTCACCTGCGCTGCCGACGTTATCACGGAAAGATCGCACAAGAATCACGGAAGGATCCCACAAGAACCAATTCCCTTGGAGAAGACCTCCAGGACCACCGAGTCCAGCCCGTGACAATCCCCACCTTGTCCCCAGCCCAGAGCACTGAGTGCTGCGTTCAGGCCTTCCCTGGACACCTCCAGGGAGGGGACTCCAAACCTCCCTGGGCAGCCGCTTCCCATGGCTGACAGCCCTTTCCATGAGGAAATTCCTCCTTGGTGTCCAACCTGAACCTGCCCTGGCACAGCTTGAGGCCATTTCCTCCTGTCCTGTCCCTGTTCCCTGGGAGCACAGCCCGACCCCCACCTGCCTCTTCCCCTCCAACCGGGGAATTTAGGAAGCAACAAAATCTCTCCTCAGCCACACCTGGGGCTCTCCCAACATCCCTTCCCTCTGGAGAACTACCGAGCACAGCACAGAGGTGTCCGCTCCCTCACGCTTCCAGTGCCCAGCATGGAAAAGACAGCACTTTCCTGTCAGGAAATGTTCCCAAGAAAGATGGAGAGAGGCTATTCACAAGGGTGTGGAGTGACAGCAAAAGAGGGAATGGCTTCCCACTGCCAGAGGGCAGGGTTAGGTGGGATATTGGGAAGAAATTCTCCCCTGTCAAGGCAGTGAGGCCCTGGAACAGATTTCCCAGGGAAGCTGTGGCTCCTCCATCCCCAAAAGTGTCCGAGGCCACCTTGGACAGGACTTGGAACACACCCTGGGATAGTGGGAGGTGTCCCTGCCCACGGCAGAGGGGTGGAACGGGATGAGCTTTAAGATCCCTTCTGACCAATCACCTTTTTCCCAAAAAAACACTCGTAAGTATGGACACGCCGCAGTGACCATCCCATTCGGGAGGAAGGACAGCGATTCCCTTTGGACACAGCAGCTGCCATCATCCAAGGACACAACTTAGATCCTCCTACTGAAAAAAACAGCCTAGAAAAATAGCCAAAAAAAAAAAAAAAAAAAAGTCATCCCTGTCCCAGAAAAGCTGATCCAGCAGGGAATAGCGGCACATCCTCGCCTGCCCATTCCTCCTTAAAGCAAGTGGAGCAGCCTTCAAATGGTCTGCTGGGTGATATCACCGTACCTGGGAAATAAAACAGCCTGACAGGGGCGGAAAAACATTCAAGGAAAAGCTTTGAAGCTCCGGAATTCATTTGTGCCGAGGCCTTTGTATCCCGTTCAGGCAGAAAAATCCCACTCACGCTCATTCCGAGCCCCTTTATCTTCCCAGACAGGTGCAAAGTGGCTCTGGTTCGGATGAAAAGCTGCTGCCAAATTTAGCATTCCAACAAATCGTTTCATCCAGCCTGTGGCACTTCCAAGGTCTCCCTTCGGCACGATCCGCTCCCGGGCAGGCAGGCACCCCTGGAAGCCCCCAAACCTGGAGCAGACAGAGGGAAGAAGCTCAGGAACACTGGAAATGACTCTTTTATCCGGGGAAATACAATCAGAAGCCATCCGAGGCTTTCCAAGGGGTGGGATAGAGCCCATCCCAGCCCAGATCCTGCCAATTAATGGACACCAGGCAATTAATCCGATACAGCTCAGGATTTCCGCGTTCCAGCTGCTCCAGCTGCCCCTCTGCAGCCTGGCTCCGCCAGATTGCAAGGACCAGATTGCACTTCCAGCCCAGCTCCAGCATTGGGATTCATGCCAGTGATCCCTAGGGCTCCGGTCCCTGACTCCTGTATGGCAGTGACGCCATTTACAGGCAATTTCGGAATGTTTTGGATAGACTGGATGTGTGAACATTCCCTAAAGCATGAAGGGAAAGGATTAATGCCCTCAGAAATCCCATCTTTTCCCTCTGTCATGACACAGAGGGCGGGTGGCGAAGCATTTAAGGGAATTAAGGAATTAATTTGAGCCTGTCACAAAAGACGGGATGTTCGCACGGATCCGTCCCCACCTCCAGCCTCCAGAGCAAATCCATTCACTTCAGAGCTTCCCAACCTGTGGGAAAGGGTTGAGCCTGGCTCTAAATGCCCAGGGCAATGGCAGGGAGACTACACATATTCCCAGGAGTCCTACACCTTCAGAGGGATGTAAAGGAGAGTTGGAGCATCCCAGGCATCCATCAGCTGGGTTATCCCCATGGATACCTCAGATGCAGCCTCTCCATCAGGGCTCCACCATCCATCCTCCAGAGGCCCCACTGGCTTCAGGGATTCCTTACTCACCTCTGGATGGATGTGTGCTGTGTCTGCAGGAATGGCCCGGGAATGTGAGGGCGAGGGAATTCTGTGGTGTTCTTCCAGCTGGAGCATCATTCCTCAACACATGGATATGGCACAGGGCTGGTTCACACCACAGCCTTGGAATTCTCCATGTCAGCACCCAGGAAAAGTCCAGACCTCTGTAGGCAGCCTTGGAGCTCTGGAGATCCCTGGAACGTGCCAGGAAGGACTCAGTCAGCAGAGAACCCATCCAGCTCCGCTGATCCCGGTGCCCTGACAAAAAAAGCCAACAGATTCCAGGGTTAAGGACTGTCCTAAACCTGAAAGCAAACCAGCCCCCTCCTCCAGGAGATTTGGACAAGGAACGAGGCTCCAGGAATAGCTGGGAACATGGGAAGCTTTTTATTATTATTATTATTCAGTTTGTTGTCATTGCCACCGCCCCCAGGCACAGCACATCCAATCCCGCTGCTCCGAAATCCTGCTCCTGTTGGGCTCCCAGTCGGAGCCAGATGCTCCGTTACTCCCAGGGTAACGAGCCCCTCTCCTCCTCCATCCCAACCCTGCCAATTCCCCTCAGCTGCTCCATTAGGATTACAACAAATCATAAGGAAACGCTGGGAACGAGGCTGGGAGTGCAACAATCTCCCTGAAATTGCAGGGATTCCAACATCCAGGTTATCCAAACCACCTCCTCAATCCCTGCAAACACCAGGCTGGGCTCTGTCGCCCCTGCAGCAGGCACAGGCTGTTCCAGCTGGCTGAATTCCAAGGGGTGATGGCAACAAGAGTCTTGGGAAGGTGTTCTTGTCGTTCTCAAAGGGGACAGGCCACCGGGGAAAGGTGGACAACAGCATTATCCCGACATTCCCTCCAGGGGAAAGAATTCCAGCACCTCACCCACTGCCTCTCGCTCTCTTGGGAATATCAATTATTGAAGAACTGAGGTTGGAAAAGCCCTCCAAGATCATGGAGTCCGACTGTTCCAAGGCCACCACTATCCCACATCCCCAAGTGCCACATCCACACGGATTTTAAATCCCTCCAGGGATGGGGACTCCGCCCCTGGGGCATGTTCCAACGCCTGACAACCCTTTCCATGAAGGAGTTTTCCTCCGTATCCAATGGACACCTTCCCTGGCACCCCGCGGTTCCCAACCGGCATTTGGGAAGCACTTTTAAAAACCACAGCAACAGGCATCCCTGCCTCCCATTCCCATGTCACCGAGCGGGAAGTGCCTGGGTTTGCTTCCATCCCCGTGGTGGCTGTGCCTTCCCAGCCCTCCCTCCCTCTCTCCCTTCCCAGCGCGATTCCCGCCCGCGACTCTCCGGAGCCACCAGCCTCCATCGCCTCCTACCAAAGCGCTGCTAATCCGGTGCCTCCAGACTCCTCCAATTTTTCATGATCCCAGCACATCTCCCCAGAATCCCGCTCTTCCCAGATGCCCCCCGAGCCAGCACCTCCCGGCCCGAGCCTCCGTGTCATTCCCGAGCCCTGGGAAGCTCCCAAGGCAGGGATGAGCGGCTGGCAGAGTCCCCCCCAGCAGGAGCAGCTGCTGCAGCTCTGCAGAGAAGCAGCATCACTCAAACCTTAACTGAAAATCATTCCCTAATGGAGAGGCTTCTCCCATGCTCCAGACGTTCAGAGAAATCTCCCCCTGCGGCTGCCTCAGCTTCCCGTGGTTCCTCCAGCACCAGGAGGGGATTTGGAGGGCCCAGGCTGCTGTCCCACCCCTGAGCCTGAATCCCTAAAAACCAGTTAATTCAGAGGGGAGACATCCCAGTCGGAGCCAAACCTGAGGACAGCTGATCCAGGGATAAGCTGGAAGTCCAAATTCAGGCTCAGGCTGGCACACCAGAGGCTGGAATGCCACCCAAAGGCAGGGCAGGAATTGGGAAACCTCTGTCAGGCACCTGAAGGGATCAGACATGGAATTCTGGAACAGGTTGGGCTGGAAGAGGCCTCAAAGCTCATCCCGTTCCACCCCCTTGCCATGGGCAGGGACACCTCCCACTGTCCCAGGCTGCTCCAAGCCCTGTCCAGCCTGGCCTTGGACGCTTCCAGGGATCCAGGGGCAGCCACAGCTTCTCTGGGAAATCCATTCCAGGGCCTCACCGCCCTCACAGGGAAGGATGTCTTCCATAAATTCCCGAGGCGTGGGCAGCACTGAGTCCCACTGCAGGTGAGACGGGCAGAGCAAGGCTGCCACATTCCCAGCTCCTTCCCTCGGGCACAGCTCTGCCCATTCCCGCCTGTCCTTTCCTTAGGGACCCCCTTTCCAGCCTCCGAGCCGCTTTCCTGGCGGGATCCCTCCCTTTCCCAAGGGGTTCCCACACCGTGGGCTCACTCTTGGCACGTAGTAAACACGCCCGTGCGCACACGGACGGGTTTGGCTCCACGGAAAAAGCCTGGAAAGGATTTCTCCTGCAGGTTGCATCCCGGAATTCGGCACAGCCCTCGCTGCTCACGATTCCAAGCACAAACTCCTCTTTCCAGCTGCTTTGCTAAATTGGTGCCAGATCTAACTCTGGAAGCCGAGGCTCCGAGACTTGCTGTCAATCCCGCCAGCACTTCCCCCTCCCGAGGACGTTACCCAGCCTTATCCAAGCTGTGACTCCTCAGCCCAGAAATTTCTCCCTGGGAAGGAGCCATTGCCATGGAAAAGGACCATTAAATAACAGCTCACTGGGGTTTCTCAGCAAAGCTCAGGCCATCTTCCTGCCTGCCAGCTCCAGGTGGCTTTTCCTTTGGGAAAAATGAGCAGATAAAGCAGTGCTCTGGGCTGTCAGGATATTTGCCGGCATCCCCCGTGCTCCCCCTTGGACAAACCCCTCTTCCCAAAGCTTTTTCACCTCGGGTTGTAAAAGCCTCGTGGTTTTGCAGGGAATTGAAACCAAAAAAAGCATGGAACTGAACCCTAAAGGCTCAGAGGGGAGGAAAAGGCGAATTCCCGAGCTCCCCTGAGTCACAGGGCTGTGTTGGCAGCACTGGCAGCCGCTGGAATTCCCGGCTCCATCCATCCCGGCCCTGCCTAGTCCAGGTGCAATAACAACGTGTCATTTTCCTTATCTGCTTCATTCCTGCGTGTTGTTCCTCCTCCCCGCCCACCTTTCGAATGCCCTTGGCTCCATCCTCCTTCGGGAGGAGAGCTCCAGCCCAGGCATGAATCAGGATTTTAGCAGGAGCTTGAGGGATGTGGGATGCCTTCACCCCCACAAGCAGGAGCGCTGGCCTTTTCCCAGGGCTCCATGGCACGAACACAACTTCCCTGGCCGAGACACCAAAGCACAGGAATTTACCCCGAGGATGAGCTGCTTCCCGATTTCCAGGAGCCTGCTCACCTCCCGTGGTGGGAATGGCTGTGGCAGGACAGGGAAATTTACGGATCAGCTGCATTGGTGCTGTCGGTGCTCCAGGGAGGCAGTGCCAGGGAGCTCTCCCTCACCAGGCAGCACCTGCAGCCGCCCATTCCAGGCTCTCTAGGAAGCCTGGAATGCCACTGTCAGACGCAGGCACGGCACGGGGGATGCGGATGCTCCGCGGAGGATTCCATCCCTCCCCACGGGCCACGTCTCCGGACATCTGTCGGATGTGACTGGGCAGCAGCAGCAGCTGGAGCCAAGGCACTTGGATAATTTCATTAGGTCAAATCCCTCCCTCCTCCGCTTCCTCAGGATCCTGCTCCTGCTTCTGGAGGCAGCTGGGCTGAACCAGGATGTTTCCCATTAAGGATTCCTCCCTGGCTCCGCTCCTGGCTCCTTTCCCGCTCCTCACACCAGGCTGCAGAGCCATTCTCCGCTTCTCCCGGACCTCAAAGCCTCCTCTAACCCACTTGGCTTCATCCCAGCTCCGAACTGCCAGAGGGGGAAGCTCAGCTCTCACCGGGAGACGCCGCTGCCCGTGGAGATCCCAAATCCTAAATTGTGGCACAGCTCCTCCACAAAGTCCTGGCAGAGGCCTTGGGATCACAGCCCAGCAGGCAGAGGGGAGAGGGACCTCGAAGCAAAGCAGAGGTTGGAGACCAATAACCAGGAATAATTACCCTAAGGAGAAGTTCCCAGCTCCCTTCTGTACAAGTCCATGAAATACAGCAGGGAATTTTACCTTAACCCAGAGAAAAGGAGGCTCAGGGGAGACTTTCTCCCTCTCTGTGACTCGCTGGTGGGAGGGTGGGGCCTGGTGGGGGTCAGGCTCTGCTCCCAGGGAACAAGGGACAAGCCTCAAGTTGCCTCAGGGGAATTTCTCTTTGGATATTAGGGAAAATTCCTTCATGGAAAGGGTTGGATCCTGCTGCCCAGGGCAGTGCTGGAGTCCCCATTCCTGGGGGGATTTAGAAGCTGAGTGGATGTGGCGTTTGGGGCCATGGCAGAGCTGGGTGGCTGAACTCGATCTTGGAGGTCTTTTCCAGCCTGAACAATTCCTGAGGGAGAGAACTGGGAAAGATCAGGCTGGAAAGAAAAAAAAACAGCCGGCAGGAACGTGAGCAAACAGCCCCCGTCCAAGCTTTGTCCAGGAATTCCTGGGAGAGGAGCGTGCTCCGATGTCAGCACTCCGTGCCACAGTGACAGGAGATGGGGATGATCCAGAGAGGCAAAAAGGGAAGCGGGAGAGCTTCTGCCAGGCGGGATCCGCCTCAGACGCTCCGTGAAGGAGAAAAGGACGGATGGTTGCTAAGGGAAGTGGGACAGATGGCTGGCACCGGCAACTTGCTGACTCTCGGAGACTCCGAACTCTTTTTTGGGGAAGTGGCAGGGCCGAGCAGGCGAGCACACAGAGGCCAAGCCCAGATGACCACTTCCCCCTTCCCGCCGGCTGCGAGTGCCAGCACGGATCACGTCGGAGCAGAAAAGGTCACGGAGGCAGCGGGAGCCAAGGCGCATTTGCGCTTCTGCTCATCAGCAGCGCTGCCCCTGCCAGCCCTTCGTCCTCCCCTTCTCCAGAGGCCACCAGCACCATCCCACGGGCAAATCCCAGCAG
This sequence comes from Coloeus monedula, assembly GCF_965178545.1. Lineage (NCBI taxonomy): Eukaryota > Metazoa > Chordata > Aves > Passeriformes > Corvidae > Coloeus > Coloeus monedula. The sequence continues at coordinate 1,100,573 of NC_138786.1, forward strand.
GCCCCAGGGCAGTGACCGGGCACAGCCACGGCTCCCAGAGCGGGAAAAGTGCGGGATGCTGGCTCTGGAGCTGCTATGTGTGAGATCCCATGGCTCCTGGACATGCTGTCTCCCAGATCCGTTTACACCTCTCCCTGACATTTAAAACCATCTGAGCCTCTTGGCTTCTGCTGCTGTCATCCCTGTGCCAGGGCTTTTCTGGCTCTGAAAACAGGCTGGGAGTTGATTTCCCGGCAAACGCAGCCCTCCCGACAGGTCTCCAACCGCGGCGGCAGGGCAAGGGAAAAGGGGGAGAGGGTGGGAATTGCTGCTGCCGTGGGGGTGGGAGGCGTGCCAAGAGCCTGTCAAATCCTGACGGCCACAAACAAGGCTCTGAAAGCAGGAGCTGGGGAGAAAAGAGAGGGGAAAATTCCCTTGGCAGCGAAGGTGGTGGAGCTCAGAGGCTGAGGCGCGCAGCGCTGTGCGGCTCCGCGCTGGGATCTGAGGGATCCAACGGGAAAAGCAGGGGGTTTGGGGAACCTCTGCCCACCTCGGGCTGGCCCCAGGCACTGCCACATCCATGGGCATAAAACAGAGGGACTCGGGAAGGAAGGAACTCTAAGGGCTCTGAGAGAGCTGGAGAGGGACTCTGGACAAAGGATGGAGTGACAGGACAGTGGGAGTGGCTTCCCACTGCCAGAGGGCAGGGTTAGATGGGATACTGGGAAAGAATCCCTGCCTGTGAGGGGGGTGAGGCACTGGAATGGATTTCCCAGAGAAGCTGTGGATGCCCCATCCCTGGAAGTGTCCAAGGCCAGGCTGGGCAAAGCTTGGAGCAGCCTGGGACAGTGGGAGGTGTCCCTGCTCTTCCAACCCAAACTGTTCTGGGATTCCCTGAAGGAAAAACTCTGGAAGCAACAATTATGTCTCCCCCATCCCAAGTAATCACGGGCAGCCCTTGGATTGAAACCAGGCCGAAAAGTCCTCAAGGAGCTGCAGATCCCAAAATTCGGTGAGCAAGAGCCCACAAGGAACCTTCACCAGGCACTCAATCCCAGCAATCCCGCACAACCTGGGGGAAGTCCTGAGCAGCACGGACAGGATCATCCACTCCCCGGGATTGCTCCTCCAGGCGGAGGAGGAGGAATTTGCTCCGGCCACCTTGGCAGCTACAGAATCCTAGGATCACACAACGGTTTGGGTTGGAAGGGACCTTAAACATGATTGAATTCCACCCCCCTGCTGTGGGCAGGGACACCTTCCCCTATCCCAGGTTGCTCCAAGCCTGGCCTGGAGCACTTCCAGGGATCCAGGGGGATCCAGGAAACGTTACAAGGCAGCTGATGCTCCACAAAAGGACGGAAGGACCCTGGACACCCACCCTCTGGATCTCCTTTGGGCCACCAGAGATCCCCAGGGAGGGAAGAAGATGAGGAGAGGTGCCAGTGCCAGCTGTGAGCTGCTCTTGCAGCCCATTCCGCTGGCTGTGTGGGCAGCTCCATCTTGGAGCCACATTCCCAGGAGCTGCTCAGAGCAGCAGCTCCCGATTCCGTGCCAAGCTGCCACTGGCTGCTGTTGAGATAAACCCACACAAACAAACAGGCGCCTGGAAAAGCTGGGAAGATATGGAATGCAGCAGCATGGATGGGCTGTCCCGAGGCTGGCCGCCCTCCAGCTTGTCCCTCCCGCTGATCCCAGTGTTGGGAGATGTCACCGAGCACAGCTTGTCCCCATCCCTCAGAGCAGCAGGGAGTTTTCCAGGGGGCCACACCCCTTCCTCTTTGTCAGTGGCTCCAGTTCAATTCCCAGGGAGTGGGAATGCCCAGGGATTGGGTGGTAGAGGTTGGAGAGGAGCATCCACCTCCAGGGAAGGAGGATTACGGCTCTCCCGCAGCTCTGGAGCCGAGGGAACAAACCCCATGGACACCCCCTTCTCCCATCCCCACCTGACTGCTGGGATGTGTGGGAGCAAGGCCGGATGAATTTGTGTCACCCAGGCCACTTCCAAGCAGGACACAAAGCTCAAATCCCTCATCCCAGGACACTGTCACGGAACATCATCCAGGAACAAAACTGCCTTAAAATTCACTGCAAGTATTCCAGGAGAGCCTGATCCCACAGGCATGGACAAAACTAAACACAGACCCTAAGAATCCCAAGGGTGCTCTCCCAAACCTTTTAAACCCTTCACTTTCCTCTGCATCCACAAGGAATTCCATGGCCCCTGTCCCTCCTGCCAGGTGCTAATGAGGGCTCCCCTTCCCCTCAGGCAGCAAATCCCCCTTTTTGGGGGCAGAGGGCCAAGGATTTGTGCTGTGTCCACCCCTGGCAGGCACGGAGCCAGGGTCACGCCAGCATTCCAGATGTCCGGCTGCCGGCACAGAGACTCCGGCTGCGCCAGGGCTGTCCTGCAAATGAGCCCGGCAAGACACAAAGAGGCTGATTTCCCAAATTAAGCTGCTGGAATTACTCATCCCAAAATCAGCGGCATCAGCTGCTCACGGTGACACCAATTACATGCAGTCACTGCCCAGCGCTGCTTCCCACTCATCCCAGGACATCCCTACTACAGGCATTCCCAAGGCATGGAGCAGTGGAAGGTCAAGCAGGAATTATTTTAAACCAAAAAAAAATGTGGATTTAGATGGGATATTGGGAAGAAATCCTTCCCTGTGAGGTGGGTGAGGCCCTGGAATGGATTTCCCAGAGAAGCTGTGGCTGCCCCATCCCTGGAAGAGTCCCAGGCCAGCTTGGATTGGGCATGGAACAACCTGGGATAGTGGGAGGTGTCCCCGCCTGGAACTGGATGGGATTTAAGGTCCATTCCAACCCAAACCATTCCAGGATTCTTCCAGCAGAGGTGCCACCAGTGTGGGACATGGAAGAGTCTCAAGGTGACAGAAGCTGGGAGAGCTGCAGCTCTCTCCGCTGCTGGACACTGTGGGGACACACCTTGGAGCCCCCCGGAGCAGTCACGGACCAGGGGGAGGCTGGGCTGGAGCAGGCAGCTCCAGGGAATGGCGTCACCGACGCAGAGCAGAGCTCCACCGGAGCCTCTCCTTGAAATGTTTTTCGCTGGATCACCAGCCCGGTTTTCAGGGACACTGACTCATTCTCAGGAGTGCTCTTGCTGCCGGCTGCACTCCGGATCAGGCAGCAATTCCTGACACACCTCCCAGCTATGGGGGAGCATCCCTGAATCTGCCAGCTGGATTCTTCTCCTTGCCAGAGGCCAACTGGGATGCCCAGAGTCAGGGAGTCATGGAATGGTTTGGGCTGGAAGGGACATTAAAGCCCATCCAGTGCCACCCCCTGCCATGGGCAGGGACACCTTCCACTGTCCCAGGGTGCTCCAAGCCATGTCCAGCCTGGCCTTGGACACTGCCAGGGGTGAGGCAGCCACAGCTTCTCTGGGAAATCCACTCCAGGGCCACCCCACCCTCAGAGGGAAGAATTTCCTCCCAGTATCCCATCTAAACCCACACTCTGGCAGTGGGAAGGCATTCCCCTTGTTCTGTAACTCCATGCCCTTTTCCAAAGAATCTCCAGCTCTCTTGGAACTCCTTTAGGCACTGGAAGGGGCTCTGAGGTCTCCCTGGAGCCTTCCCTTCTCCAGGCTGGACACCCCAGCTCTCTCAGCCTTTGTCCCTCCCTCTGGCATCTCCATGGCCTCCTCTGGACTCTCTCCAGCTGCTCCACATCCTTCTTACAGTGAGGCACCCAGAGCTGGACACAGCATTCCAGGTGGGATCTCACCAGAGCAGGATAGAGGGGGAAAATCCCCTCCCTGAACCTGCTGGCCATGCCAGGGAAAAATTTACGTGGGAGGAAAAATCCTGGTCCATCCCCAGGGCCCCCTCATACTCTGGCCACAATCCAGGAAGTAACTCACCTTTTCCCAGGACACTTCCAGCAGCTCCAGAGCCCCAGCCTGCATCCATCCCACCAGCACAGCAAGGAGCCCACCAGGACTTCCAAAGGGAAGGGCAGCCCCTCCTTAATTCCCCTTTTATCCCATCACTCCTCTGCTCCAGCTGTGAGGCTGATGGGCAGCACTTGGGCTGAGTGGGGAGGGAAACCAGGAAAAGCTTTTACCAAGGGCAGGACGCCAAAAACCTCAAGAATTAAAAGTGTTTTGGGAGCCTCCCACTGTTCCTGGCCTGTCCATCCAACCATGACAATGCCATGCCTTCCACCTCCTCAGTTTCCTTGGGAAAATGGGCCCATCCGTCTTCCCCTCCCACTCAGGGGTGTCCAAATCCCCTTCCCAATTTCCATAGGTGCAGCTCCAGAGGCTCTCATGTGGGAGCTTATTTACTGTGACCTAAATATTCCCTGCACTCTGCTCCTCTGCCTCAGCACCTCCGGAATCCACAGAATACGAGTGGGATTTCTGCAGGGGAAGAGCGGGAGCACCTCCCCATCCCAGGGTTTTTCCTGCCATCCCTGTCCCTGCTCCCTGCACGAGCTCCCTGTCTGGGGCAGCCCCATGTTCTCCTCCTTCCCACATCCCTTTTTTCCTACGGGAAGACATCCCAAAGGGATGAGGGGCTGGGACTGCTGGCAGCCACCCCATCCCACTGCCCAGCCGTGCTGCAGGAGCGGGACAATCCCATCAGGGACTTTCCTCCCTGTGGGAACCACGGCCAGCAAGGAACAATGGATGGGGTGGCTGTGGTAGAATATTCCAGCACAACCAAGCTCCCTTCCTGCTTTTCCAAGGCTGTTTCCCTCGGGAATTCGCAGCTAATTTAGCCAGAGGTCGGGCTCCCTCGGCCGGGGCTGAGGGAGGATGCAAATGGGACAGGTTGCTATAAAAAGCCACTGGCAGCTGCTTTTTTTGGAAGTCAGGTATTGATTTTTCCTTGTGGAGCTCTGACTGGAGGGCACAGCATGGAGAGGGGGGCACCTCTTCCCGGATATCAGAGCTGGGTGTGATCCCCGTGTGGCACATCCCGCTTGGATCGGGTGGGAAGGGCGATGAGCGAAGCACAACCCCACCACTGGCCCCCAAAACGACCCCAATCCCTCTCCTGCTCCCTCCTTTCCAGACATCCCTGTGCCACTGCCAGGCCCTGCTCCCTAAGAGGGATTCTTGCATATTCCCGCTGCTGCTTTGGGACATCTCCCATGGAGGAGCAGCAAGCTGCTGGGCTGGGGACACGGTGCAATCCATTTGAGCATCCACGGAAAGCTCTCTGGAAGCGCAGCTGCAGCTGCCCTGAGGGTCCTGGATGTTCCCATTCCTCCTCTCTCCCTCTCATTTTCAATACCTTTGCCAGCAAAAGGAAAAATAAAGGAATTGCTGCTCGCAGCAGAAGTGATTTTCCACTCCCGCCTCTCTCCCACACTTGGATCAGCCAGGACCGTGGCCTGAAATCACATTCCATGCATTAACATCAAGCCTTCCCAGAATCCCCGCATCCCGGCGGCGCTCCGGGCTTTTCCGGGATGGTTGGTGGCTCTGTGCGGAGGGTGGTCCCCTCTGGTGGCGCGTTCCCATGGGAAGTGAGCCGGGATGCGGCCCCGTCCTGTCCCAGGGGGTTGCGGGGACACGGAGAGCCTCGTTGCATCCCGGAATTCCCGTCGCCTCGTGCTTCCCGGGATGCAGGGACGCTCCGTGTCCCGGCGCCTCGGCCCGGCCCGTGCCCCGGGGCTCTCCCGTGGATCCCGGGCCTCTCCCGGTAGTTCTCCCCGGGAGCCACGAGGAGGAGCTTTCAGACCGCACCGCCGCATCCCGGGGCTCCCGGCGCATCCCGCTCCATCCCGCCCCATCCTGCTGCATCCCTCTGTTCCCAGACGTCCCAGTGCTCCTGGAGCATCTCTGTACCCCCAGGGATCCTGATGCCTCCAGACCTCCCGGTCATCCCATCTGTTCTCAAGATTCCCGGTGTTCCTGGAGCATCCCTGTGCTTCAAAGGGACCCAGTTCCAGTGCATCCCAGTGTTCCCAGTGCATTCCAGTGTTCCCTGTGTTCCCAGAACTCCCGGTGCTCCTGGAGCATCCCTCTCATGGGTCCTTATGCTTCCAGTGCATCCCAGTGCTCCCAGTTAATCCTGTGTTCCCGGCGTGCTTCCCAATGCTCCTGGTGCATTCCGGTGCTGCCTCTGTTCCCAGTGCTCCCAGTGCGTCCTGGTGCTCTTCCCAGGGATCCTGATGTTCCCAGCGCATCCCAATACTCCTGTCTCTCCCAGTGCATCCTGGAGTTCCTCGTGCTCGCATCCCGGCACATCCCAGTGCTGCTGGTGCCCCTGACTCCCCTTGGCCCTTCACACCCATTCCCAGAGCTGCATTCCAGAGATTCCATTCCCCAGCGCTCTCCCACCTCGGGACCCACAGCTCGTCCCTGTGGAAAACCACCCAGGAAGCGCTGGATTCAGGATGGGGCTTTACCAGAGTCCTCCGGACGCTGCTCCAGCTCCTGCCTCGTGCTGCTGCCCTGAGGCTTCCCCATGGATGGCTCCTGTGTGCTGGGATAGTGGCCCATCCCATTCTTTCCCACTCCTTCTTACCCCGTTTTACTCTTTCCCATCCTTTCCCTTCCCACCCCACCCCGGATCCCATCCCATCCCTGGTGAGAGTGCTGGCATGAGGGATGTGGGAGCGTCTCCAAGACGGGTGCCCACATTCCCACTCCTGTCCAGCCCCACCCATCACACCCCTGCGCGGGATTTGCACTTCCATCTCCTCCAGGATGGATCCCCATCCCATTCCCGCCGGCAGCCGGGGGTGTCGGATCCTCCCTGGCACCGCCGGTGGAGCCGTTCTAAATCCGGCACCTGGGATTGGGGTGGGAGGATTTGCGTCAGCCGGTGACACTCGGCTGAGGAGGGGGATCCCGGCGGGATGACTCAGGCGGGGAGGAGTTCCCCGGGGCGGGATGGGGCCCAGAAGGGGTGGGACACTCAGGATGAGGTTGAAAGGAAGAGGAAGAGGAGCCTTTCCTGTTCCTGGAGGAAAGCCAGGCTGGGATTGTGGGATGTGCCACCCTCCTGCCTCCTTCCTGCAGCCCCCTGGGATGGGGAGACTCCCCGGAGCCCAGCAGGGCTGAGCTCAGCCACAGTGCTCCCCTCTGCATTCCCAACGGGAATACCCTGCCCTGGGTGTGTTCCTGCTGGACACGAGGGAGGGGGAGCTCATCCATGCTTGGAACCCCAAAACATGGGCAGTGGATGGGGAAACCCTGCCTGGGACTCCTGAGATGGGCACTTAGACATCCTATCCTATCCTGTCCTATCCTATCCTACCCTATCCCATCCCATCCCATTATTTCCCATAGCTTCTCATCCCTTCCCACTCTTTCCCATTCCATCCCATTCCACTCCATTCCTTCCCATTCATTGTCATCCCTCCCAATCCCATCTCCTACACTTCCATCCCTCCCCATCCCACCTCATCCATTTCCATCTTTTCCTACCCTATCCCACCCTATTCCTGCTCCACGGCCCATCCCTCGCCCCCTCCCCCGGGAAGGATTCCCTCCAAGTGTGTCCAGGGGCCACTAATGAGGGCAAGACCCAGCAGAGCTCAATTAAGTGCTCGCACTGTTCCAGCTCATCCCATCCCATCGGAGCCCGGAGTGCCTCCGTGCACGGAGAATTCCCTGCGGGAAACCAGGGAACAGCAAATTCTCCCACTGGTCTGATCCACCCCAATGTCCTCCTCCCACTCCTGTCTCCACTTCCCCACAAAGCCCCTATCACACGTCACGGATGCACCCCGGCCACATGAATGGCTCTGGAGCCTCTGGAATACCAAGACCTCCCTCTCCTTCCCAGCTCTTGGAGAGGAACTGGGAAGAGCCACAGGCGCTGCTGGAGAGCCACAAGCCCTCATCCAGGCGATGAAATGGCCCATTCCCAAAATACCCTCAAGGATCGCACATCCAGGGAAGGCAGCAGGTGCTCGGCAGCGCCGGCAGGATCCCACTGCCTTCCAAATCCTTTTTGGGAATCCAGACAGCCTGCTGCGCCATGGAACGGCTCCATATCCATGTGGGAATAACAGGTGGGGGCAGGAGAGCGGGTTCATCATCCCGGTGCTCCCCGCCGTGGCGGGAATTGCTTTCCCGTGCTGTGCTGGAGCTTCGGGAAGCCCATCTGGCGCTCTCCGTGCCGGCGAGCTGGGAATTTGTGGAGCGTGCCGGAGGTGGCCGGTGCCGGACATCTGCTCCCGGCCTCAGGGAGCACGGGAGCGGGAGGGCACCGGCAGCGGTGCGTGACTCCGGAGCCGCGGGCTACTGGAAGCATGCAGGGGGCTGATAGTCCCAACATCTGTCAGCAGCTGGCACGGAGCCGGAGCCAGAGCCGGAGCCGGAGCTCTCCCTATCCAATGCACAGCATTCCTGGGATGGCCGCTGTGCCTGAATGAGGGCTGAGTGCTGGGGAGTGGCTATGGAGCAGAAGCAGCCTGTCCCAGTGTCCCCTTTCCCACTGCAGGACACAGATCCTCCCACTCCACAAAACTGGGTGCCAGAGGCTCCAGTGATGGTGTTGGAGAGGGATCAGATGGGATTGGGATTGCTGTGTCCCATTTTCCTGGAGGAGAGGATGGGATGAAGTTTCCATTCCCCTGTGAGGTTGTGGGAGCAGCATTTCCATCTCCAAGGATGCCTCAGTTCCATTGACTCCTTGTAGTGCCGGATACTGGATTGTGCCAATTCGGATGGGATATTGGGAAGAGATCCCTCCCTGTGAGGGTGGGGAGGCCCTGGCACAGGGTGCCCAGAGCAGCTGTGGCTGCCCCTGGATCCCTGGAAGTGTCCGAGGCCAGGCTGGACGGGGCTTGGAGCAGCCTGGGACAGTGGGAGGTGTCCCTGCCCATGGCAGGGGCTGGAATGAAATGGGCTTTAAGGCTCTTTCCCAACCAGACCATTCCAGGATTCCATGATCTCCAACTGTGCTGCCCTCGCTGAGAAACTGGCCCCTTCCCAAGCAGCTGAAGATCCTGGAATCCCAGAATGGTTGGGCTTGGAAGCGACCTTAAGTCTCATTCCCGCCCCTGATTACACAGGAGCTGTTGGAGGGGTTTGGCACAAGCTGTTCCCAACAATCCTTGGCCATTAAATCCCTCCTCCTGACCATTAAGTGCCTCCACAAGCAGCTGTTTATCTCCAGGCCGGGATGTCAGGTGAATTCCCACCTTGCCTCTTCCCAGAGCTGGCATGGGATCAGCCTCCCTCCTCCCTGCTTCTCCTGCCCCTCCGGTCCTGCCTTTCTGCATCCATCACAGGCAGGTGTTCGAGGCTTTTCCAGCCGGATCTGCTCCAGCGCTAGCAGGGCTCTCCTGGACTTTGCTCCGGCACCTGTGGCAGGATGGAGATGTTTGGAAAACAAACGGATGTGGCAGCGCTGGCCATGGGTCATCACCCCTGTGCCATCGCCTTCCCGCGCTCCTCCACCTCTGGCTTGGCATGAATTCCCGACATTCACGGCTTTCCCTGAGTCCTTTGTAGGGCCAGACCCGAGCTGAGGGCTTTCTGTAGGATTTTCTCCCAGGTGCCAGCCTTCAGTGCCCACTGGATGAGGATTGGGCACAGCTGTGTCTTGGCATCACCCTGGGAGCATGGTCTTTCCAGATGGGATCTTTTCCAGAGCTTTTTCTTCTCCAGGCTACCCTGCTTCTGCCTTCGGAGGGAAAATCCAGGCCTCTCCCAAGGCTTTGGAGGGAGGGGTCACCCCAAAATGTGTCTGTGGAGGCAGCGAGTCTGAGGCGGCTGCACAAAGATTCCCAGATGTGGGAGAAATCCATGGAGCTGCTGGTCAGGGTGATGAGTGTAGCAGGAATTTCTCTCTCCTGCCTTTTCCTCTCAGATTTTCAGGCATATCCTTCATTTTCTATCTCTATCCCGTTTTTCCCAATCCCACTGACCTCACTCCTGCCCTCACAGCCATGGGAATCAAAATTGCTCATCCCCAATCCATCCATCCATCCATCCATCCATCCATCCATCTGACACAGGAATGATTTATCCCTAATTGTACAGTGACTCGGCCCTTCCATCCTCCATAAAAAACCCCGCAGAGGCACTTTGGGAACTCCTGAGGAGCCGGAGAGCTCGGCTAATAGGGGTCACAGCTCATTACGGAGCCGTGCTCCGCAAATTATCCGACATCAGGATGCAGAGAGCGGTGGTTTCGGATGCACTGAGAGCTCCTGACTCCATGTTGGCAGTGCCAGAGCACTTTGGAATGGGCAGGGAAAGGGCAGTGGCTGTGCTCTTCCCTCCCTGGCCAGAGTACCCAAGGGCAGCTTCTTCCAGCTCTGCCTTTCCCAGGCATCGACCGGCGGCGCTCATGAAAAAAAGATGATCCAAGGCCGGCGCTGAAGGGCTGAGAAAGCAGCAGGAGGGAGGATGGTGTTCAACAGGATTTGGAGGGGGGAAAACTACTCCCAGCCTGTATCCCAGCTCTTCCCCTGGAATGCAGAGTGGGATCATCCAGACACTCTGTGTCGCCATTCCCAGCTTTGCCCGGGACAGCATTCCGGGTGCTGGGAGCACAAATCACACCCAAACCCCTTCCCGGCTGGTTCCAGCCTTCCCAGTGAGGATCCAAAGGCACACCGGGGCCTCTGGGAGTCGGGCCCTGCTGAGTCAGGGCAGCGGGGCTGGAGCGACTCCATCGATCGAAACCTGATCCCAAATTGGCTGCGGAGAAGGACCCCGGCACGACCCGGCTTTGAGCTGCCAGGAAGGACAAACCCTCCTGTCTCCGCAGCATTTTGGGAGGCGGGATCCACACGTCCCCGGCCCAAACCTGCTGCAGAGCCTCCTGGTTCCATATGGGCTTCTCCTGCATCCCGTGGCTGCCGCGGGCTCGGAGCCAGCAGGAAGGATCCGAGCCCTGTGGCGCGGCCTCGGATCCCGTCTCACCTGCCGAGCAGCTGCTCCCAGGGACAAAGTCCACGCCGCGACCTTCAGCCTCCACCTGCCGCCTTTCCCGGCTTTCCTCGGAGCTTTCCGGCCGCCCTGGTGATGCCGGAGGGCCCAGAGCTTTCCTCCCTGTTCCAACAGCCAGGCCATCCCTGTGGAGCCAGGCACCATCCTAACTAATGCTGGGAAGGCAGCTGCCTCGGGATTGCAGAGAGCTCAGCCAGGAGGATTTATGGCCAAAATTGTCCCCAAAAGACAAGGAGCATTGGGAAGCTGAGGCGTATAAACACCTGAAACGGGAGCATGTGGCACCACGGAGTAGGGATGAGGTGGCAGGAGGACAGGGAATATGTGGCATTCCCCATGGCCACCCACCCTGGCTCGTGTCTCCCCTGCCATGCCACCATCCCCAGCATTCCCCGTGAGGTATAATCCATGTTCCTGTTTCCAATTCTTTCATTCTCCTAATATTTTTCTGCCTGGGAGAGGAGCGGGAATAAATTCCTTGGATGGAGAGCAGAGCTCTCCGGTGCTGGATATCCCAGCTCTGTGCTGGAGCATCCCAAGCTCTCCACCCAGATCCCTAGCGGCTTCAGGCTCTAACTGGAAGACCCTAGAATTCCCAACGTGCCTTTTTTGGGAGCCACCACCCCTCGGCCCCACCCAGGGACACGCTGGTGTGGCACAGGCGTGGAAAACTCCAGCAGCTCCAAAGGGTTGGAGCCACGCAGAGCAAACAGGGAGGATGCGCCGAGGGCAAACAGCGCCAGCCGCGACGGGAACGTCCCTTGGAGCCGCTGGCAAATGCGGCGCCGAGCGGCTCTGCCACACGGCGGATGCTCCCTCCGTAATTAAAATATCCAGAGGATACCCAGTCTCCACCCGGATAATTATTCCCATCAAGAGAGGGAGGCCTGGCTGGGGCTCTGCTGCATTCCCCGCTTCCCACCGGCCCCACGGGTGGCCTTCCAGCCTTCCCTGCGGATCCACAGCCCGCGGATCCGCCGCGCTGCTCATCCACGGGCCAGCGAGCTTGTCCATCAGTTATCCGCTCCTGGAATAACACGCGGCAGGATGAGCATCCCCCTGGGGCCAATCTCCGCCGCTCGCCTTCCCGTGCCTCCCCCGGGGGCCTCTCCCGGGATGCGCTCGGGGGAGCCCGGCGGATCCCGCCCGGCCGCCGGACCGGTTCTGCCCCGCGCTGTGTTTGCACAGAGAAGGCAAACACGGCCAGGAGCGGCGGAGCGGGAATAGGGAGCGATGGGAACAATGGGAGCAGCAGCCGGGTGCCGCCGTCGGCTCATTAACATCTTTATTAGCTGTGACAAGCGCCGGGTCACCGCCCGCTCATGTCCGACTCGAGGAATAGTTCGCTTCCTAAGCCCCTGTAATTGCTCCCGTTAGGCTCGGAAAATTTCCTTGTTTTCCGTGGAATTACCCCCGGCTTGGCCTCGGCCCGGAGATTAATTTGGATAAACAGCTCCAGCGAGGGGTAATAAATACAAAGGGAAAGGTTCTCCCCATTGGGTGGGGAGGGAGAAGAGGAAATATCCATTTTCTCCCCAAAATAAGAGGGAAAATGAGGAGAAAGGAGAGGAACGACTCCTTCCGGAGCAGCCAAGCAGCAGAATGTGCCTTTTCCAGGGAGTCCTGAGCGGGCACTTGGGCGACACTCCGCAGACGCGGGAGCATCTTCCTGCCCGGTAGGGACACGCTGGGCAGGAATTAGGGACACTCGGGAATTCGGGATGGCAGCGACTCAGGTGGCCTAAGGGTTCAGGGCACCGGGGAACTCACAGGGCGCTATTTTGGGCCAGCTTTCTCCTTCCACACTGGCCCGAGAAGCAGGAAAAGTCTCCCGGGCAGGTGCCCGGGCGCGGCGGGCGTCGGAGGCTCACGCGTGGCCCTCGCCGAGGCGCCGGGCCCGTGACTCAGCAGCGTTTTCCACCCACTTGGCCCCGCTGGAAGTGACGGCGGGAGCGGCTGAGTGGGAGCGGGAGGTTACGGAGCTGCCGGGCTGTCTGTGCGTGCGGGGATGGGGATCTCAGAGCTCGCTGGAGTGTGTGGGAAGCGAGTGGAGAGGAGCGGAGTGAAAGCCAGGGCCGCTGCCAACGGCTCCATGAGAAGGTTCCCACCAAAGGGGCAGAAACCATTCCAAAATCAAAATAAAGCTCCGTGGCCGCGGGAGGATGCTCCGCCAGCCCCGGAGCACAGAGGGGCAGGGAGGTGCCCTTTTCCCAGCCCACCCGGAGTGCCAGGAAGGCTGGCAGCAGGCTGGCACCGCTCCCCCTCACTGGAGGAGCTTTGCCAGGGTGTACGTGCCGGAGTTTGCCTGGCACGCGGCTCCCAGCCGGCTTTCCAAAGTGGGATGTGCCTGGCCCAGCTCCGAGGGGCTGGGAGAAGCCCCCCATCCCCAGGGGAGGGCCAGCGGGATGGAGCCCCTGGTGTGAGTCAGGCACACGAGACCAGATCCCTCATCCCTTATCCCGTATTCCCCGGCTAGGGAATTCCACAACACTGGGGAGTCGCCTTTGCCCCCAGCTCAGCCCCATCCCTCAATCCAGTGCCTGCCAGTTCAGGGCTTTTATAGGGAGATATTTCCTGCTTCATTCCCTGCTCCAAACCCAGCCTAGGGGCAAGGAAAGTCCCATTTTAGCCCCCCCAATGAGCTTCCAAACCATGGCAGCGGTGGTTTCCTGCCTTTTCCCGGCCCGGTACGACTCCAGAGAGATTCCAGCTGATTCCCAACGGTTTGGGTTGGAAGGGACCTTTAAAGGTCATCTGGTCCGAGTTCCATTCCACAAGGCCAGGTTGGGCTCTGCCCCTGGAGGCTCCCACTAGTCCTGGACCAGCTGGAGTGTGCCAGCCCCATTGCCCCATCCCGGCGTGGGTCTCTGACCCCACCACCCCATCCTGGGATGGATCTGTGATCCCCTCACTCCAGCAGAAAGTGGGAGCCGGCACAGTTCCCAGTTCCAGGGGCAAACCCCCCAGTCTCCATCATCTTTCCCCCTCCTGTCGCCTCCATCCATGGGCACATCCTGCACCAGCAGGGTCTCCCCCTTGGCCGCGCTCCCTCGCACCCCGGGGACCCCAGGCCCGCACCCCTGGAACACGACTGGAGCGGCAGGAATTCGCCGGGAATCGCCTTAGCGCGATGGTGTGAGGGATAACGGGAGCGAGCTCCTCCAAATCCACTCCGTGTTTTCCGCCGCCCGCAGCGCCCGCCGCGCCCGCAGTGCCCCGGCAGCGCCCGCCGCGCCCCGGCTCCGCCAAAACCCGGCCTGGATCCCGGCGGAGCGCGGCACACGGAGCCTGCGGGGGCCGAGGGGGGCCCCGCGCGCGGCCCCACGCGTGTGCGCGGAGACCCGGGGCGGGCTCGGCCTCCCCAGGGAATGCCACCACGAGAACACGTGTGGGCAGCCCTCTGTGCCACCCCTGCGCCGGCCCGCCTGTCCCTGCCCCGTGCCACGCGTGTCCCCTTCCCCACGAGGGTGCGGCGCGTGGATCGGGGCGGGGGGGGACGGCGGCCCCGCAGCCGCGTTACCGGCGCAGCGCGTGCGGGCCCGCGGGGGCGTCACCGCGGGCGGTGTCACCACCCCACGCGTGTCTCCCTCCCTCCGTGCGCGTCCCCGACCCCCCCCCCCCCCCCCGCCGCTCCGCTCCCTCCTCCCTTCCCGGCGGCTGCAGTTTCCAATCCCGCCAGCAGCGAGCAGCAAGTGGATGCAGGATCGCGCCGCACACGCACCCGCACACACCCGCACACGCACCCGCACACGCGCGCACCCCGCAGCAGCGGGCGGCCAGCACGGGCTCCGCGGGGCTCCCGGCCCCCCGCCGCCGCATGCGGGCCCCCGCCGCCCCGCCGCCGCCCCCCGCCCCGCCGCCCCCTCCCGCCGCCGCCTCCGCCGCCGTCTGATGAGCCGCGGCCCCGCCGCACCGGGCAGCCGCCGCCCCGCCGCCCCGCCGCGCCCCGCCGCCGCCCGCCACCATGTACCTGCACCCGGAGGCTGCCAGCGCAGGTGAGCCCCGGACCGCCGGGGAGGGGGGGACGGGGACACGCAGGACGCGGGGACACGCACCGGGGGTGGCCGGCCGCTCGCCGCCCCTCCGGGGATCCGCCGTGGCCGCTGCCCGCTTCCCCCCGCGCCTCCCCGGGAGTTACGGTAGTTTGGGCAGAAAGTCACCGCCGCCGCTGTCACCGCGCTGCGGAGCTGCCGGAGCCACCGACACCCCCCGCCCGGCGACACCCCAACCCCCGCGGGCAGCATCCTGCTCCCCAGCGCCCCGAAAAACACGGGGCGAGCCCCAAATCCCTCTGGGTGCCGGCGCCCAGACAAGCATCCAGCACATCCCGCCTCTCCTCACCCTGCGGAGCTGCCGGAGCCCAGGCTCCCCCCCGGGACACCCCAAGCCTCGGGGGCAGCACCCCGCCCCCCAGACCCCCAGCAAACCCCCAGACTCCCGGGGGAGCCCCAAATCCCGGCATCCAGACCAGCACCCAGCGGTCAGCACATCCCTGCTCCTCACCTCCCGCACCCTCCGTCCTTCTGGGTGGGGGTCCCTCAGCCCCGTCCTGCTGCACCTCCGGAATGGCACCGGGACACGCGGGGGTGGGCGGCTGGAGAAGGGGCTTCCTCCGGTGCGGATTTGCTGAGCTCATGCTCGGGAGGCAGCAGTCGGCCCCGCACCAGGGAATCTGGGACGCTGGTGGGGACGTTTTGGGGGTGCCCGAGCCGGTGCGGAGACACAGGGATGCTGCCGGAGCGATGCGGATCAGCGGGGCCTGGCAGCTGTCCCCGGCCGTGTCCCGGGGCCCGGGGAGCGGGCAGAAGGACAGCGTGTCCTGCGGTGGCGTGGGGGACGTGCCGGCGGGGACGCGGGGACAGCGGGCGCCGCCGGGGAGAGCTGCAGGTGCCAGGCCTGCGGGATCCGGCAGGTTGGGGAGCGCCGGGCACCGCCACGCGCTGTCACCCGCGGCAGGTGACAGCGTCACCGCTGCCCGGGAGTTGGCAGCTCCGGCCGAGCTGCCTTCGAGGGCAACTTTCCGCCTGCCCGCAGGCTGAGCGCTCCCACCGGCAGCGGCTCCATCCCGTGCCACCGCGACCCCGCAGGGATGCCCGGAGCGCGGCACGGCACTGCTTGGCCCAAGGTCACCCGGGGGGTGGGTGGCGGAGGGGGGACGCCAGCTAGTCCCCGCCGGCAGCAGCGTGGAGGGGCTCCCCTTCCCTCCCGGTGCCCGAGATTTGTTCCTGTGTTATTTCCCCTCCAAACTTTGCACCTGCCCCCAATTTGTCCCCCCTCGTCCCTGCCAGATGTTCCCGCCGGTGGCCGGTGGGCCACCGACGGCTGCCCGTGCCATGGCCAAAGCTGCTTGGCCGGCTGGAAGCTCCCAAGGCAGAGCTCGAGCTGCCGGATTTGGGGGAACAGACCCCCTGTCCCCGCTTCCCAAACCCCGTGCTCCCCGGCTGCTGGGGCTCCCGTCACGTGGGAGTTTTCCCACGTCACCGGCGGCGGCTGTGCCGTGGCGCCTGGAGCCGTGGGGTGCTGGGGGTGCACACACCTGTGCCGGCACCCTGGCACTGCCTGCTTCCTTGGATGTTCCCCCCTTTCCCGGATTTTCTGGCCGTGGTGCTGAGGGGGTGCCAGGTCTGTCCCCCCACGCCGACAGAGGCTGAGGGGGTGCTGGCAGCTCACACCCCCGCGGGATTTGGGAAGAGCCGGCCAAGCCACATCCCGGGATGAAGCAGTGCCTCGTTGTCCCCCCAAATCCCTGCCCGAGGTGGCCCCAGCCTCGTCCTCCTCGTCCCCTGCTCCATGTCAGCGTGCGGGGACAGTGGCTGAGGCCCCCAGCACCGGCTGCGTTTCATGGGGGGAGAAGACGCCGTGTGGGTAAATTCGGGAAACTTTGCCCCCCAGGGAAAGGGGGATCCGGGGGGGCAACGCGGAGCCCGGAGGTGCTGCTGGGGCCGTCTGGTTCTGGGCTCGGAGACGCCCGAGGGAGTCTGGTCTTGGCTGGCAACGGGTGTTGGGAATTGGGATCAAGCTGAGGCGCTTCCCAAAGCGGCTCCCGCCAGCTGGAGGCATTTTCGGGGAGCCGCAGGGGGCCGTGCTGCTGGGGGACCACCCAATGATGCGCCAGGACAGCCGCGTCCGAGCGCGAAGCAGAGCTTGGGGCTGCTCGCAAAGGCGCCCTCTGTGCCACAGGGCCAATGTCTCCCCTGCTTTGGGAACACCGGACAGCTCCCTTCCCACCCCTCCCTCCATCCCTGTCCCCGCTGCTGGCACCAGCTGTCCCCTTTGGGGCGACCTTCGCATCCCCAAAGCTCCATTTTAGCGCGGCGAGCAGGTGCCGGGGGCCCTGCTCCCCACGTCCCCATCTTTCCCGGCTGGAAGCGTTCCGAGCAGAGCCGCGCGGCGGCTGGAGGTGGTGAATCAATAACCAGGCAGCAGCTGCCTGTTTTCCCCCCGCACCGCCTCGGAGCGGGCGATGGAGCGCCCTGGTGCTGGCGCGGCCGTGGGAGCAGCTCCCCGGGGCTAGGGAGAAAAGCCGGGCTTCCAAAGGAGCCGGAGCACGGCGAGGAGCGAGGCGGGGGCCGGCGGAGGGGCGGCGAGCGGGGTGAGGGAGCGTGACGGGCGGGAAGGAAGACAAAGAGCGCAGGGATGGCAGCGCACGGGCCTCGCCGGGAGCCAGGCACCTGCTGCAGCCTCGCGTCCCGTGCGGCGCCCACACGGAGCGGGGGAGCTCCAGACCCCCCCGGGACCCCCATCCTGCAAGGCTCCGGGGTCCCCCTCCCTGCCAGCCCCTCTGCTCCAGCCCGAGGGATGCTCCCGCCTGCGTCTCGGAGCATCCCCCGCGGCCTCACCCACGGCCCTTTGTCCCCCTCGGCGGCTCCATCCCCTTTTCTGTGGAGGTGGGGGGTCCCCGCGGATGCTGAGCCCCCCCAGGGCGGGGGTTCCTTGCTCCCAGCAGTCGCCACCAATTCCGACCCCTTCAGCCTCCCCACGCCCGCACTGACGTGTCCCAGGGCCCCCCTGAGCACGGCTGGGCCACAGCAAGGACAAGGATTGGGGCGGGGGGTCTGGCAGGGAGGTCTTGCTGATTCCCCCTGACTCCAAGGAGCAGGAGAGGAGCCGGAGGCGGCTTTTCCAGCGCCTGATCTCGCGGCTTTTCCGCCTGCCGAGGAAGGAGGGGGGAGCGGGGAATGAAGACAGATGCAGATAATATCGCTGCCACCCCCCGGCCCCCGGGGGCTCGGCTACAATATCCATTATGGATGGATCTGGCAAGGGAACGGCTCCCGGAGAGCCGCGGGAGCGCGGGCATGATGGGCAGAGCCCCAGCGTCGAGCAGGGGGACGGACCCCCCTGGCTGTGACCGGGGCCCCGGGGGACGTGTGTGGGGCCAGGCTGGGCGTGGGGGGCGGCGGGTTGGGATGTGCCAAGCGCAGCATCCCCCGTCCCTGTGGGTGCCAGCGTGGCTGTGGCACGGGATGCTCCGCGCCCGCCTGCCAGCTCCGGGTGCCCCTCCGGCGCCCCGTCCCCTCCTGGTGTCCCCGGGCCTGGCTGCAGGAGGGAGAGGGTCACCTTGGGGGGAGTTAATGAGGTTTGAAGGGAAGCGGGCGCGGCGGCGGGGACGGAGCCAGCGCGGCGGCGGAGGGACAGCGCAGCACAGCAGCCTCGCTCCCGGCCCTCCGAGGCCGGCACAGCCCGCGGGATACACCCCGGGGTGTCCAGGGAAGGAGGGGTGATCGTCTCTTCCCCTGCGGAGGGGCTGTGGGACACTGCTGGCTGCGGGGACCATGGGTCCTGGGCCCGCTCCACCATGGATGACCATCCCTGCAGCCCCATGGATGACCCTGTCCGTGTATCCCTGGAGGATGCAGCCCCGGCATCAAGCTCTGCTGGAGGATTTCCACCGCCCTCACCTCCCCCGGGCACCTTGCCATACCTGTGTCCCCAGTCCTCCCTCTGGGGCCTTCCTCGGCCCTTCATTCCCCTCCTCTGCCTTCTGCCTCCGAGCTGCGCTTCTCTGTCTTTCCATGTGTTCCCCTCCAAGCCTCCTCTTCCTCTCCCAGCACCGCCAGCCCCCAGGTCTGAGGGCTGTGGCCGACCCTGAGCATCCCCCATCCCTGAACTTCCTGCGGGAATCCTGTTCCCACGGTGGCCTTGCCGTGACAAGACGTGGATCCCGGGTGACCTGACTGGGGGGCACTGCCCGGGGGGGATCAGGGAGCTGGGGAAGCAAGCAGGGGGCTCGTGGAGCTGGGCTGGGCTGCACGGAGCCTGCCCGCCCTTGTTCCCTGGGAGCCGCTGGCTCCCTGCCTTGCCTCTCTCCCGCTGTCACCCGAAGGGCTCGGGAATGATGGAGAGCCCTGGGGCGAGAGGCTAAGTGGCGACGGCGCGAGAGCTGGCAGTGCCACTCGGGATGAGAGCCCAGCCCGCTCCTCCGTGCCCGCTGCCGGAGCCAGGAGAGGATTCTGCGCCAAGGGAAGGGGGGCTGGGGTGACTCCAGGGTGGGGAGCGATGCCCAAGGGCTCATTTTGGAGCAGGGATGACGCGGAGCACCAGCCTGGCCGGGGGATGAGCGGCGTCCTCTCGGGAGCAGCGCCTTGGATTGGGGATGGGGATGGATGCAAACCGCGGGAGCAGAGGGGGCTCCGGAGTTCTGGGCGCTCCTCGGGAAGAGAGACGCGGTGGGGACCACGAGGCAGAGAAACCACACGGCTCTCCGGAAATCCTCGGCCAAAAATAGCCCGGCACCGGGGAAGGAGCGCCTTCCCTTGCCAAATTCTCCCTCCATCCCCAGCTGCTGCTTGCCGCGGCCACGGAGCGGGGACGGGTGGCATCAGGGCTGGAGGGACACAGGAGGGACACATCCCTGCGCGGCAGCTGGTGGGGATAGGGGATGTTTGGGAACATCCAGGCGGGGCTGTGCGGTGTTTGGGGACGCTGTCCACCTCCCCCAGCCCCCCGTGGTGGGTTGGTGGGCTCCACCACCCGAAGCCCCCCAGGACCGGCAGCTCTGTGTGGGGGAGGCAGAGCCGGCCGCACTGACAGCTCCGGGGGATGGACAGATGGCTGGGTGGAGAGGCAGATGTGTACGAGGGATGGATGGATGGATGGATGGATGGATGGATGGATGGATGGATGGATGGATGGATGGATGGATGGATGGAGAGATGGAGAGATTGATGGATGTGTTGGAGAGGAGGACGCACAGATAGACAGACAGATGGAGAGCAGACGCCCGTTCTCGCCCGAAGCACGCCTGGGGCGCTGAGCTGTGGCACCACTCCTCTCCCCCGAGGCTCATCCCAGGATCCTGCCGGGCAGCGAGATGGCCGTGGCGCTTCCAGTGATCTCTCACGTCTACAAAACCCCTGGCAGCACGTGGGCAGGTGGCACCGCCGGACCCAGCTGGCCCAGCCCTCCAGCTCTTCCACGTGACACGCCAAGCATTCCCAAAATGCCCACTGGGTTGCTACCAGGGATGGCAGCAAAGCCTCGTCCCCCTCCGTGCGCATCCCTTCTCCCTCTCCCTGTGCCAAGGGCTTGGATTCCACATTCCTGCTGTGCCTGCCGGGGTCCTGCCCCGCTCCCCCCTGCCCCACGCCCGCGATCCTGCACAGGAGCGAAAGCTGCAAATTCACAGCTTTTCAGCTGCATCCTAAAAATAAGAGGTTTGGGAAATATCAAGCAAATGAGTGGGAGGATGAGAAGAGGAGGAATTAATGGCCTGGTGCCAGGCAGGCAGCATCTGGGAAGCCCCGGCGTGAGAATGTGGCCACCTCGCTGGGTGCCGCGTGGCCCTCCACCCCGGCAGCACGAGGGGCTGCTCCGACGCCACATCCCTGCCCTATCCCTTCCCATCCTGCATCCCTTCCCTGCCACCGCCATCCCTGTCCAGGCTCACCGTCACACCCCGCCCCAGCTCTGCGGCTCACGACGACGGCACACGGCGGAGCGTTGGGGGGGTGCGCTGCTCGCTTGGCACCTTCTCCCGCTGCCCTTTTCCCGGGAATGCACGCGTTTCCGCTGCCGGTTTGGCAGCCTGGCACATGGAGCTGTTTCTCCATGTGGAGCTGTGGATGTCGGCTTTGATCACCACTTCCAGGGAGCTCAGCAGGAGCTTGGCCTGGGGGGGGCTCCCCACAACTTTGATTTTCCCCCCCAGGGTACTTGGCATCCGTGGATCTCGCCGCTGGAACAGGGTGAGTGGGAGGATGCTCCAGGAGATGGGGCTGCGATGCTGAGCAGCTGCCAGGGAGACGCCGTGTCCACAAAAGCTGGGAATTTCAGGGTCTGGATCCAAAAATATGGCCCTGACAGCCTGGATGGGGCCATCCACACTGGGACACCTGCAGAGAGGTTGGTTCCAGCCAGGGTGCCACAGGTGTGTGGAGGCTTGTTCTGAGGCCTTTGCTCATCCAGAGCCACTGGCAGTCCATGGAGATTCCAGCCTCTCCATCCTGTGCAGGAGCTGTCACTTGGGAGAGGAGCTGGAGCCACCCCTGGATGCCCCTCGCAGGGGCTTTGCCCTCCCAGCGTTGCTCCAGGGCTGTGTGCTTTGGCTGGAGGTGGTGGCAGAGCTGCCAGATGGGTCTGAATCCTGGGATGGGCACAGGAAAACAGGGAACTGGGGGAAACAGGTGGAGCTGCCCTGGAGCCTGAGGGTCTTGCTGTGCTGGGCTCAAGCAAGGCCTGTCCTGGAGCTGAGTGTGCACAGGGCCACCAGTGCCACAAAGCCACCAAGGTGTCCAAGGCCACTGGGAGGCACAGGGACACCAGGATGCTCAGGGACACTGGGTTGCCCAGGGCCACTGGGATGCTCAGGGCTACCAAGATGCCCAGGGTCACCAAGATGCCCAAGGCTACCAGGATGCCCAGGGCCACCAGGATGCACAGGGACACCGGGATGCCCAAGGCCACCAGGATGCACAGGGATGCTGGGATGTGCAGGATCACCGGGATGCCCAGGGCCACCAGGATGCTCAAAGCCACCGAGTGGATGACAGAGGCCACGGAGGAGTTGCTGGGAGCAGGCTGGGACACCTCCGGGTGTCCCTGGAATGGGCTGTGCCACGGCTCCCACATCCACCATTCCTGCACGCACCGGAGCTGAGCCGTGTGTCTGATCCATCAACATCAGCAGCTCTTCCCTCCTTCGGGGGCATCCTGCCGGATCTCCGGCTCTCACACCGCTGGAGAGGACTAATCCCTGCTGGATCTCTGCGCCTCTCCTTGTGCCGGGGTCAGGTTTGAAGTGTTTCCTCACATCCACAAAGGCCGGAGCTCGCTCGTGCTCCGGAGGCAGCTAATCCCGAGCCCGCGGGAGCGGCGGATAAAGGAGGACAGGCACGTGACAGCATCCCTGTCTCCCAAACATTCCTCGTCTCCCACTCCGAGGTGGGGACTGCGATGGGTGCGGGGATTCCCTGCTTGTCCCAGGTTTGCCACGGAGACCCTTCCCCTGAACCCAGAACTCTCTCCGCTGGCACAAGGACCCTCTCCCCTGCCATGGGGACCCTCTGCCTGCATCCAGAGCCCTCTCCCCCTGGAACAGGGACCCTCTTCCCTGGCTCCTGCTCACGCAGCACTGCACAAATCCCACGCTGGAGAGCTGCTGCGCTAAGGAGGCAGGTAATCCCCTCATCAATAACGGCCTGGAAAAGTGGAATTATATCCCGTCAAGTGGCATTGAATCCTGATGAAAGAGCAGCAGGGATGTTCCACCCCCTTCCCAGCCTCCGCAGCATCCCCTGCTCTGCCAGCACGTGGGACGGGATTGGGACCTCGATCCCTCCGAGGAGGGGCGGGGGGTCTCCGCCTGACGGCCCCCCCCTCACTGTGCCCTTGGGATGAGGCAGGAGCAGCGAAGGGCCGCTAGGATTTGGGACATGGCCGCAGGGCCCCCGGGGCCGCGGACCCTCAAGTCCCACCCAGCCGTCTCCACGCTCCCGCCTGGATCCGCGCTGGCAGCCGCGGAGATTTATGGAGAGCGGCGGGGAAGGAGGGCCAGCGGCGGCGTCAACAAGCGCCGCGTTTGCACCTTGTCACCCGCTCCCGGGACTGCGTCCCGGCGCCACGCAGCTCCCCGCGCCCCTCGTGGATCCAGCCGCCCCAGGACATCCCATCCCAACCGGCACAGGGACCCCACACCGCGCCCCAGGGTTGGGGACGCGCCAGGAGCTCCGAGCGGCTCCGAGTCTTTTAATTAACCGAGAGCTAATTGCCTGGAAAACGAGTCATTTAAGTCATGCTGAGGGCGGCGCAGCCTGGGGGCCGGAATCGCTCCCCCCGCCCAGGGGACACGGTGTGATCCCACCGGGAAGGGCCGGGCCCGCCCCGTGCACAGGGACACCCCCGGAGCCCCCCGGGCAGGATCCCGCTGGCGCGTCCGTCAGGATCGTGGGGTGACGCCAGGTTTGGGGCTGTGGTGGCACCTCGGCGCAGGGAATTTGGCTCCGGGAACCGGCACTCACTGATGTCCCTCTCTGGCCACCGCCACGGCCGTGGTGGCTTCCGCAGTGCCCACGCCTCCCCTCGCCTTCTCCTTTGATTCCCTCTCTCCAGATTAATTTGAGGATGAACTTGACCCCTGCGAGGACCGAGGGATCTGTTGGAACTCCGGGATAAGCCAGAGGGGTCACAGTGTTCCCAAGCTGGAGCAGGGAGCGCCAAGCGGGGGGGCAAGGAGGGCTCATCCCAATTCCCAGCCCGCCCAGTACGCCCAGGTGCCACTTGAACTGGTCGGGGTCCGACCCCAGGAGGGGTGCCCGGCGCTCTCCGGCCGTGCCGGCTGCTTCCCATTCCCCCGGCAGCTTATCCAGCCGGGGTTTATAAATGTTGGAAATTAAGGGCTGGTCCCAAATTCCCTCCTAGGCAACAGTTGCTATGTGAGTTTTATACACAGCTCCTCGTGATCCGGGAGCGATGGAGGAGCTGCCTTTGGATGGAGGGAGCGCGGGTGCTGCAGGGGGGACCGGTCCCCAAAACCACCCCCACCTCATCCCGCCCTCTTCTTCTCCTGAAGGAATTTTTTATAAATCTCCCCCTCACGGTCACCATCTCCTTTGCTCGTCTGCTTCCAGCGGGGACGTGGGAGCTGCGGGTGCCTCGGCACGTGCCGGGGGCGATTCCAGAGCCCTGATCCCCCCTCCCGGTCCACTCTGACTCAGCCCGGCCCCGGAGCCGCCGGGAAATTTCGTTACAATAACAAGGTCTGCGGGCGAATTAATTATTAACATCTATTGTTTAATATTTATACTGCAGCACCGCTCCCGGCGCTGCTCCGGCCTCGCCGCCTCCCGCCGCCAGCTGGGGCTCCCGCCATGGACAATCCCATCCCAGCGGGCACGGCGGGATGCGGAGCATCCACAGGGATCCTGCCTGGAGACAAGGCGGAGCCCGTTTGGGGCCCCACTGGGCCCCTCCGAGCCACCTTGGGTCCGCATTCTCATCCCACGGTGGTCATTCCGCATGCTTGGGAGCATGGGTGTGAGCGGAAGTGCTGGATGAGGCGGATGGGTCCTTCCCACACTTTTGGGGTCCCCAAGGTTGTCCCCACGGCCAGGCTGGGGAGGGGCAGGTCTGCATTGCCGTTTGGGATGAATCCGTGTGGGATTGGGTCACAAGGCAGCACCGCGGCCTTTGCCGGCCGTGCCAGCGCTCCCAGGGTGCGGGCGGGGATTAAAGCTCCATCCTGAGCTCCCGGGAAGCGCTCGGGGCCGGATTCCTCCCAGGACAGGCTCCTCTGGAGCCCGGAAGCCACGGAGGTGGCCACCGTGACACGACAGGGTCGGAGCCTGTTGGACCGCCTTCCCTGCGTTTTCCCTCCCTGTACCCCCACGCACGCCGGGAACACCCCGGGATTTAGGTCTGACCCCCCCTCTGTGCTCTGCTCCCCCCAGGGACCCCCTCCCGCGACGTCCTCCTGGTCTCAGCCATCATCACCGTCAGCCTTAGCGTCACCATCGTCCTCTGCGGGATCTGCCAGTGGTGCCAGCGGAAAATGGTGAGTGGCCGGCTCCCCTCCCGCCTTCCCGGAATCCCGGCGTGCCCGCCGTGCCGCCGGGCAGGGGGCAATTCCCACTTCCAGGGCAGCAGCCAGGCGGAGGCAGCTCCCCGGAGCCGCCGGCTGCAGCTTTTATTTGGGCTTTTCCGGATGTGCTAATGAAATGTTTGGGCGAAACTGTTTGTGTGGCACAAAGGGAAGTTTCCAAATATATGGATATATACTGGTGACGAGCCGGAACGAGCTGGCCCCTGTCCTGCTGGGCACGCTCCTGCCTGGAAAAGCCCCGCGGGAAGGCGGCCAGCCCGTCCCTGGCAGCGCCGGGTGCCGTGAGCCATCCCTGCCGCCCGCTGCGCATCCCTCGTTCCCTCCCCGCTTCCCACCGGGGACTTGGGACAGCGCTCCCTCCCGCCCCGCATCCTCCCTCCTCCTCCTCCTCCTTCTGCTCCTCCTCTCCCGGCAGCAGGACGTGCTCGGCCACGTTTCCTTCGCCATCGGAATCGAATCTGGGTCAAGTGCTGCGATGGCAGCGGCGCTTCCCGCGAGGGAGATGCCCACCCCGAGCCGTGGGAAGGCAGCATTCCCTTGGGAATGGGAGAGGGGGTCCGCAAGGCGATGAGGCAGCGGGAGGGCAGTGAGTGGGAAGGGCCCTTCCAGGTGCCACCCAGGGGATGGGGAGAGAGGGAAAAGCCCTGGAAAGGAGGAGGCTGGAGCTGGCAGAGGAACAAACAAGTGTAAATTGGCCGGGAAGGCGCATCCCAACCGGCCCTCGACAGCGCCCGGAGCTGGAGCGGCTGCGTGGGAATGACGGCCAAGCCCGGCGGGCCGGCTCCGGGCCGTGCCCCCGCGGCCACCGCTGCCCTGTCCTCACGAGCCCCGAGCCTCTGCAGCCGGGGGACATGGATGAGCTCAGGGCTGGGGGATGATTCCCTCCGGGATGGCCCGTGAGCATCCAGGGACGTCCAGGTGCTCCCCTACAGCTCCTGGCAGCATTAGCCCTTGGGCATCCAAGAATAGCCAACATCCCTGCAGTTCCTGGCAGGATTAGCCAGTGTGAATCCAAGGAGATCCAGGTGTTCCCCTGCAGCTCCTGGCAGGATTAGCCCATGGCTGCCCAAGGACACTGTGCTGAGGGTCCAGGTGCCCCAGCAAGCCAAGGAGGTGGCTCCATGTGGATCTGAAGAGGCTGGGAAGAAGGAGAAAGGAGAAGTATTCCCATTCCATGGGCAGGCTGGATGCAGGCCCGGCTCCTGAGATCCAGGAGCAGCGTGATGGAAGTTTTCCACCCCACCCTGCTCCGGCAGCTGCTCCCATCCCACCTCATCTGCCCAGCACCTGCTTGGAGCATCTCTGGCTCCCAACTGTTGGATAATTGGCATTAATTGGCTCCTGCCCACCCTGGCTCGGAGCCGCGCTCGGAACCTGCCGGAGTGCCCTGATTACCAGCCCCAGTTAGGAGCCAGCTCCAGCTTCATTATCCTATGGCAGCACTTCCCTGGCGCTGGGAAAGGTGAACTCAATTAATTCAGGCCCAATTAGGCCTAAAATTATCCGCTCCTTCCCAGTGAGGCCATGGAATGGGATGCTGGCGGCGGTGGCCGTGCTGTCCTTGGGGTGACGCAGGGCATGAGCCCCCAAGGACCAAGGGATGGAGCCTTTGGGAATTTTGCTGCCTGGGTGGGTGGGATGGAGCCTGGAGACCGTAAGGGAAAGGGCAAAATCCAGGTCAAACCCTCCAGGTGGTAGCAGCTCCCATCCCCCACTGGGATACTCCGGGGGTCCTCTGCCACTCCCTGACCCCCCTCTCCTCTCTTTTCCACAGGGAAAGCGTTACAAGACTTCCCTGGAGACTGTGGGAACTCCAGATTCCAGCCGCGGCCGCAGCGAAAAGAAAACCATCAAGTAGGTGCCAGGATGGGGGGGGAGAGGAAGGACAGAGGTGGCCGTGCCTTCTCCCAGTGGGAGAGGGGCTCCGGGAGACTGGGAGAGCTGGTGGGTGTCTCCAGCATCCCTGTGTATCCCACTGAGCCGTGGGCACGACGGAGTCACGGGAACCTCGGCGTGGGTGTCCTCAGGGATGCTCCAGGCCTGGGCGTGCGGATTCCGAGCCCTGCTCCGCGGGGCTGGAATGACTCTGCATCCCACGAGCATTCCATGGAGGAAGGAGAGCAGAGCTGGCGTGTCCCACGGCACTGCGTAGGGAGCGAAGGAGAGGTTGGAAGCTGGGGGGGCTCTCCTGGGCATCCCAGATCCAGCGCTGCCCCTCCGCAGGCCTCCAGGGAGGAGGGAACTGGACCAGGAGGGAAATAGCTCCTGCCTGGAATAAGCCTATGGAAAACCTCCTCCCACGGCTGGCCCGGGGTGTTATTGGGGTGCAGGGGTACCTCGAGCACCTGGCCGGCTGCTCCCAGCCAACCGAGATGAGCTGGAAATGGAGCAGGAGGCGCATCCTGCCCAATGCCATGGCACAGGCGGCTTTCCCAAACTCCGGTACCTTCCATACCACCGAGATCAGCCCGGAGCTCAGGTGGGCGTTGGGGGCTTTTCCAGTCTCTCAGGTGCCAGCAGGGAGCTGCTGGGTCCCCCAGCCCCTGGTGGCTTCCCAGAGCCAGGAGGTCCGGGTTCCGTGCTGGCAGCAGGCCGGTTCCACGGGAAGGGATCCGCAAGGGAAGGGATCCGCAAGGGAAGGGATCCGGAATGGTCTCCAACACGCAGCAGTGTCATGGTTAACCAAGCGCTTCCAGGACCCGGCTGCTGAGCAGGCGAGGACACACGGACAAGCGTGCCGAGGGCGCACGGACACGCGTTTGGGAATGCTGTGCCGGCACCGCGCTCGCTGCCACCTCCCTAGCCCCCCCACATCCTTCTCTCCTTCCCAGCCGGCCGAGCCACCCGCTCCAGTCTCTCCACAGCTCTTCCCATCCCTCCATCCACCCATCCTTCTGTCCGTGTCCGTGTGTGTGTGGTGTGTGTGTGTGTCGGTGTCCGAGGGGTGGGCTCCCTGTCTCTCTCCGCAGGATCCTGGCGCTCCGGGGGCGGAGGGCTGCTTTTCCTTCCCTCTCGCAGGAATTCAGCTTCTCTCTCTTGTATTTCCCTTTTCTTTCTCCCCCGGAATCCGGCCGCTGTAGCGATCTAGACAGAGACTTTTGGAATAACAATGACAACACAGTGCAGCAGAAATGGAGCTCCTACCCTCCCAAGGAGTTTATCCTAAACATTTCTCCTTACGCTCCGTACGGTGATCCGCGCCTTTCCCTCAAGTGAGTCTCTCCTTACCGGGTTTGCTCCGCGTAGTGAGTATATGGGCAGCACCCACTCGCCTTCCTCCTCCTCCTCTTCCTCCTCCTCCCCCTCCTCCTCCTCCTGCTCCCGGGCTCCCCGCACGCCACCCCATGGGCCGTCCCATGGAGACGAGCAACCCCTCCTTCCCGCATTCCCGGGGCCGGCCGGGATCTCCCTCCAGGACGGGGTTGCGCGTTGGGGGCACCCCCTCGGCGCGGGGACGGGTCCCCCCGGGGCTGGGCTGCCGGCGAGCGGGACCCCCCTTCCCGACCCCTCTCCCTCCTCCGCCCTCTCTCTTGGATGTTCTGCCGAGGCCCCCGCGCACCCCGCGGCCAGGACCCCTTTTTTTTGCAGTGCTGATGTCTCTCTTTCTCTCTCTGTCTGTCTGTCCGTCTCTTGTCCGTCTGCCCCCTCCGGCTCTGTCGCCCTCCCCTCATTCCCCGACGGCTCCCCACGTTTTCCACGTCCGTCCGTGTGTCCGTCCGGCTCCCTTCGTGTCTGTCTTGGGGGGGTCCGGCCGCCGGCCCGGCCCAGTGGCTCTCTGTTATCAGGGGCCAAGCTGACGGCGTCGGCCGCCGCCGGGCTGTCCGGGGACCGCGACGGCCGGCCCGGGGACAAGCAGCGGCTCGGCGAGGATGGAATGAGGAGCAGCGTGTCCGCCCACAGCGAGCCCGGAGCGGGAAAGGCGGCACGGGGCCGCTGGCACACGGTGCAGAGCCACTTGGCCGCAGGGAAGCTCAGCCTGTCCAAGTGAGTGAGCACGGCACGGTCCGGCACGGCACGGCCACCGACACGGCCGGCGGGCCCGGGCGCCCGCTCCCCGCTGCGGATGCGCTTGGATGGGGGCCACCGACAGGTCCCCGGGGCCACCGACAGGTCCCCAGGACCACCGTGCCGAGGGAGAGGAGGCGTTTCCCGTTCTCCCAGCGGTGTTTTGGCTCAGGGGCAGCAGAGGAGGCAGCCGGGCAGGAGCAGCGCCTTTGGGTGCCGTCCCCGGCGTACTTCCAGCGCTGAGGGTGCCTCTGCCCAATCCCGGGGGGAAGCGGCTCAGCATTCCCAGCTCGGCTTCTCAGGGCAGGCAGCGCTACCTCGGTGGTGTCCCGAGGGCAGGAGGTGCTGTCCCAGGCTCCCATCCCTCAGGGACAATCAGGGACAGTGTGCGGCATCTCCCCTCCGTGCGCTCCCCTGACCCCCGGCACAGCCACCGGACCCGGCGCCGGCACCTGATGCCGAGAAAATTTGGGGAAAGTCCGGGATTGATCAGATTTAGGGAAAACCCGAGCTCTGGCAGGCTCTGCAGGGCTCCAGGCCGGGGTGGGGGTCTCGGCGAGACCTTTCACTGCCGGCAGCGCAGTGGCTCTGCCGGGGGAGTGACGGGGCTGTGCCGGCTGTGGGCTCCGTCCGGCGTTCCCGGTCTCTGCTCCGGTTCTTCGCGCTGGGATGTGGCAGCCGGGGGGTCCCGGGAGAGCTGAGTGACACCGCCCATTCGGCGTGAGGCTGCTGCGCTCCAGCTGGGCACTGGGAAGCAGGAGGGAGCGGCGAGGAAAAGCGGGGGCTTTCAGCCGTCCCTAGACTTGGTGGAGAAACAAATCCCGCTGGGAATCCGGACAGGCTGGCGCAGGCGGCGAGGGCAGGGTTAAGGGGATGTGGCGGAGCATCCTGTTTTCCAGCACCCCTCTGGCGCAGCGCCGCCGGGAGTGGGGGTGTGCCGGGGGTCCAGGCCGAGGGTCTGGCTGTGCCGGTGCCAGGGGATCCATCCGGGCACGGGCAGGGCGCGGTGCCGCCTGGCACGGCGCTGGAGGAGCCCGCGCCTCCAGCTGGCGCGGGGCCGACAGGAGCCAGATTTAGTTTCCTGTGACTGAGAGGTTGTAAATTGAACTAATTTGGGATTCGATAGGAAAACGAAAGGAGGCCGGCGGCGGCGCCGGGGGGGAGGCGGCAGCGTCCGGGCAGTGCCTTCGGCCCCGGCCGTGGGGCTCCGTCCATCCCAGCTCTCCGCTCCTCTCCACTCCCTTCCCTCCTCTCTCTCTTTCTCCCACCTTCCGCTCTTTCTTCACCTCTTTTTTTCTGTTTGTGTTTTGGAGCTGTTTATCCCTCCCCGCTCCCTCTCTGTCCCCGCTGCTGGCATTGCACGATGGAGCAGCTTCGCAGCGCCGGGGCCGGGACAGGGTCGGTGGCTGCTGCTCAAGGCCGCTCCTCGGTGCCAGGCGGGACCGAGGGGGACTTTCCTCCCCTGATCTCGCGGCCACGAGCTTTGCCAGGCTGCCGTGGGCAATCCTGCGCGGCTGCATGGGCTGTGCCACGCATGTGCTGCATGGCCAGCGCCGGCCAGCGCCGCTTCTTTGGGGCATCCCGCCTGCTCCCCCCGCTCCGCCGCCCACACGAAGCCCGTCCGCCCCGGGCCGGGCTGCTCCGCTCTCCGTGTCCCACCAGAGCTGCGTCCGTATCCCCCAATCCCACGATCTCCCACCCCGGTGGGAGCCTGGCTTGGCCCTGGGGACGCCTCGCTGGAATGCCACCACCACGGGGGTTCGGCCCCCGCCGCGGCGCTGCGGGATTCCCCCCCTCCCGCAGCCTCCCGCACCGAGGGGACGGGACGCCGAGCCCCCGCGGCGCCGCTGCTGGGCGCTGGGCTGGACTGGGAGGGACTGGGACGCTGCGATGGGCTGGCTGGCAGCACGTGAGCGGGCGCCACGGGATTTGCCTCCACGCAGCAGCCTAATTATCCCGCAGAGCAGGTCGGCCGGCGTGCTGGGAAGGCGCCGGCGGAGCGGCGGCCGCGGGAGCGGGTGGGCATCCGGCCCTGGCGAGCCCCCCGGGAGGCAGGATGGTGGCGGCCCGAGCCCCCCGTGCCGCCGGCAGGGCCGAGCCGCGGGCGAGAGGCGGAGGATCCGGGCGCTGCCCCCGCTGGCTCCCGCCGGAGCGCTCCCTGCGCTGGGGCATCTTCTCTCTAACTCTCTTCTTTTCCTTCCTCCAATTTTGCCCCTTCACCTTCTTCTCCTTTCTCTCCTCTCCTCTGCCCTTCCTCTCCCTAAGTTTCGAGGACTCCACCCTGTCCACAGCCACTACCCTTGAGTATATCCCCACCTCAGCAGGCGATCCCAAATTCCAGAGGCCCCGCACCCTCGTGCGCCAGCAAAGTCTGCAGCAGCCCCTGAGCCAGCACCAGCGCGCCAACCACAGCCAGCCCACCACCAGCCAGAGCCTGGGCCACCTCCAGGCCCACAGCGGCTCCTCCGCCGCCGCCGCCAACTCCCGGGGCTCCCGCGGCGGCCCGGCGCGCCAGGGCACCGCCGCCGGCTCCAAGACACGGATGGCCGGGGGCCGGAGCCGCTCCAACCCCGGCAGCTGGGACCACGTGGTGGGGCAAATCCGCAACCGCGGCTTGGACATGAAGTCCTTCCTGTAAGTGTGCGTTCGCCATCGCTGCCCTCTGCATCCTCCTCTCCATCCCCCTCCATTCCTCTCTCCATCCCTTCCCCTCCTTCGCTCTCTCTGCTCCATCCCCCTCTCCTCTGCTCCATCCCTCTGCTCCATCCTGCTCTCTATCCCTCTCTCCATTTCTCTCTCCTCTGCTCCTCTGCTCTCTCCAACCCTCTCTCCTCTGCTCCTTTGCTTGCCCCAGCGCGGCCACTCATCTGTCACCCCCTCGGGGACACGCTGCCCACGGCCTGCGGGAAGATCCATGTCCCCTCCGGCTCACAGGGGGCTCAGGGCAGGGGCTCATGCACTTCCCCAATGTGCTTTGCCATGTCCCTGGCCATCCTCTTCCATCCCCAGGGATGGGACAGCCCATGGGACAGCCACCTGCGAGGTCCCCAGGGAGTGACATTGTCCCAAGTTGTCAGGGTGGGGGTGGCAGAGTCCCCCGTGCCGGGGTGACCGTGAGCTGGGCCCCGATAATAATTCCCAGCCGGAGGAGCCGTGAGATCTTTAATCCGCCTTAACCCCATCTCCTCCATCGGCGCTGGATTTCCAGCATCAAACCCCGGGGACTAATCCGAGTCCCGTGTTGTCGCAGCATCTCAGCACATGACATTGTCCCTGCTCTGCAGAGCTGGGCCCCCCGGCTCCATCCTCCCTTGGATTCTCCAGCTCCTCCCCGGCCGCTGTTGCCCCCCGGCACCCTGGAAGAAGGGATGCTGAGGTCCCAGCTTTGCTTTCCGCAGGCTGGCGGCGCTTGGAGGGGGACGCAGGGCTGACCCTGCCCTTCCATGAGTTGACACAGCACTTCCTGCATCAGGATTAGATGAAAGACACAAAATTGGGTGCCCATCCCGCTCCTTCCCGCTCTGGAGAGAGGGTTGGACCTTCCTCCAGGCACCCTGGGGCGCGCTGCCCGCGATCCCCTCTCCGCTCTGCCCTCTCCCACCGAGGGGTTCCTCCCAGCTCCATTTCCCGGCTTCCCGACGTGGAGCTGCGGCTCACCAGCCACCCCGAGGGTCACTTTCTCCCTGTTTACCCAGCGCCCAGTGCTGGTTTCAGCCTGGCTTGGCGGAGGGGGAGCAGCCGCAGAGCCCAGACGTGCCGAGTCAGCGCCGCTTCCCAGCGGAGCAGCCGCTGTCATTTCCCACCGCCTCTTTCCCGATCCATCGATTTTCCTTTCGCTCTTCACCCTGTTCACCCTCCCCGGCGCCGCGGCGTAAATGCGGTTATGGACCCGGGCGAGGACCTGGAGAGGGCAAAGATCCTTGGCCATGGCACCGTCAATCCCTTCCTCCACGGAACGATGCTGGCGCCTCTCTCCTGTCACACTCTCCCTCATTCCCAAGCCCCTCCAGGCATCTTTTCCCCCCGTTCGTCAGGATTTTGGCATCCTCCCTGCCCGGACCGCTGGAGGAGAGGGACAGCAGGGGTATCCACGCGTGCCGGGCTCCCCGGAGCCGGCGCCTTTCTCCCCACAGCCCTGCGCGCCCATCCCGGCCATCGCCACCTCGCAGGAGCCGGCGGGGAGAGCCGGGGTCCCCTCGCCGCCGGGGGTCCGCGGGACGCCGCCGGCTCCTGCCGGTTCCCTGCCTGACGCTGTGTTCTCCTCTCTCTTTCTCTCTCTCTCCCGCTGCCGGCGGGGCCGCCCGGGCAGGGAAGGCCGGATGGTGGTGTTATCCCTGGTTTTGGGACTCTCAGAGCAAGATGACTTTGCCAATATTCCCGACCTGCAACCCGCTGGGACGCAGCCGAACCAGGCGAACGCTCAGGGGGACAAGAGGTATGAGCGAGGACGAGGCCAGTCCCGCAGGAGGAGGAGACGAGGGCCCCACCCAGGGTGGAGGAGGAGGAGGAGGAGGAGGCTGGCCTCGTGGAGCGCGAAGGTTGGAGCGGCACAGGGTGGCCCAGCGGGACGTCTGAGCTCTCCCCGGCACCGGCACCCGCGGTTCTGCCTCCGGAGCAGCGGCACCGAGAGGACCCCCATCCCTTCCTCCTCCCTCCTTCCTCCCCCTCCTGCCCTTCCCGGCCCTGGCTGCATGCGGGAGGGGGCGGGGGGACGCGCTCAGGGACAGGGGGACACGGGGGGTACCCCCGAGTGACGCCGCATGGGCTGAGCCGCGTCCCATCCCGACACGCTGCTGCCACCTCCATTCCGGCGGGATGGGCAGCTCCCCCGGGCATCCGGGGACACCGCTGCGGTGGCAGGGGGACAGAGCGGGCGCCACCGGCCGGGGGGGAACGCCGTACCCCCCGTTCTCCTCCAGCACGGCACAGCCCCTCGCCTCCGGCTGCTCCCCGCATTCCCGCCGTGCCGCGGGCTCGGCAGCGCATCCAGCCCCGGCACCGGCGCCCGGCCGCGGCCACCGGCGCTGGCTGGCAGGGGCAGAGGGTCCGTGCGCCGCCGGGAGCGGGTGTTCATCCCCTCCGGAGCGGGGAGGAGGTGTGAAGCCGGCGGGCGCTGCCTCCCCGTGTGCTCGGCGTGCGGATGAACTGGCACCGTTCTCGCCCGCCGGCTATTTTTACCCTGCTCCGCTTGGTTTCGCTCCATCTTTTAGCACTTCCCTCCCCGGCGTCGCGCTGCGCAGCCGGTCCCCGCCGGGAGCACCGGCAGCCCGTGCCGGCCGCCGGCTGCCCCGTGCCGAGGGGACGGGGACGTGGGACACGGCGGGTGGGTGGCTGTGCCGCAAGACCCTGCTCCCCGCTCCCCGCTTGCCGCAGCTCCCTGCTCCGAAGCCCCATCCCAGCACACGCATGGCATTCCCCACCTCCATCCCTCCCGCTCCTCGTTCCCTGGGCTCCGCAGGACGCGGCAGGATCGGCCGGCGGAGGGGACGCGCTCCGGCAGCCTCGGCTCTCTCCCGCCCACCGACGCTGCCGACCACCCGCTCTTCTTCCTCAAAACATCTCCTCCATCCCTGTTTCGCAGCTTCTTCCTTCCAGCCTGTCCCCGGCGGCTCCAGCCCGGCGCCTCGGCGTGTCTCCTGTCCCGGCGACTCCGTCTGTCCGTCCATCCGCCCCGCTCCTCTCTCCCATTCCCTCCCGGCAGGCCGGCGCTGGACGACGCTGCTCCTCCTTTCTCTCTTGCTCTCTCCCGCTCTCTCTCCCGCTATCCGTGACCTCCGCCGGCATTCCCGGCTCCACCGGCGCCTCCTCGCTCAGCGGCCTCGCCGCCGGCTCCTCCGCCTTCATTTTCCCTGGTTTTAACCTCATTTTGCCTCCCCAGCTGCCTCGGCCTCTCCGGCCCTTCCCGAGTGCCATCCCGTGTGTGCGTGTGGGTGTCCCCATCGCCCCCCCCATGTCCCCTCCCCGTGTGTCTGCGTGTGCTTGGCGTGGTGGCGCGTGTCCGTGGCATGTTGTGGCTTCCCGTGTGTCCCTGCGCCTCTCGGCCCCTCTGGTGGTTTGTCACCGTGTCCCAGCTCGGGCAGGAGCCGTGGCGGGGGGGGTGGGAGCATCCCGGGCTGCCTGTCCCCTCCGCCACGTGCCTGTGTCCCGTTGTCCCCGTGCCTCGTGGCAGCGTGGCCTCGGCGCGTTCCCGCCCGTCTCCATCGCTGCTCTGTCCGTCTGCCTCCCGCCGCTCCCGGCTGCCCACCCTGCCCGGCACCGTGCCCAGGAGCCACCGTGTGTGGGGACAGCCAGGACAGTGATCCCAGGGGTGTCTCAGCCGCAGGAAAGGGGGACACGGGGCAGCGAGCCCACGTGAAGCACCCGTGGGTGGCCGGCGCCCACCGGGATAAGGGGCTGTGGTGTGTGAGGAGCAGCCGGAGCCGTGGGTGCTGTGGGGACCGGGCTGTCCCTGCCATCGCCGTGGGACGTGGCCAGGGGGACCTGCTGCCGTGCCCTAAGGGTGCCAGGCCACCAGCTGGCTCCGGGACCAGGGCCGGGATGCTGGCGGGCTGCAGCCACCGCCTGTCCCGGCAGCGTCCCTCGGGCGCCGGCACAGCCCAGGCTCAGTATCCGCTGGGAGAGGGCGCCCGGGACGCCCCTCGCTGTCTCGCCCTCGGCTCCCGGCCCTTCTCCTCCAAGGCCTCTCTTCCCGCAGGTTGCCGGCCGGTGGGAAGGCTGGGAATGCGGCACCGGCGCCGGGGCAGCCGCCGCACGACGAGTCCGACCGCAAGACGGAGCCGCACTCCTCCGTCTCCGACCTGGTCAACTCCCTGACCAGCGAGATGCTCATGGTGGGTGGGTGGGGTGCGCCGGGTTTGGGGGTCTCCATGGCCGGCATCCCACCCTCCCGGCTCTTCCCTGCGCCATCCACGAGCGCGTCCCCGCCCGCTGTGCCAAGTCCCCGTCGGCCGAGCCGACGCGCCGCGGACGTGTCCCCCGGGCTGGCACGAGGGAGCGAGCGGTGCCGGACACGTGAGGGACGCGCTGTCAGGAGGAATTTGGCTAATTGGAGCTCCCGTTCCGCGGGACGAGTGGCGCCGAGCCAGGAGCCGTCGGAAGCGGTGGGGGCGGCAGGGAGCCGGGCAGAGGCTGATGTCCCCTGACAGCTGGCAGGGCTGGGGTCGGAGGGACTGCGGTCGGGCCCCCATCGGCCCCCGGCGCTGGGCTCACCCCCCTCTTCCCCCCTCCCGCAGCTCTCCCCGGGCTCCGAGGATGACGAGGGCCACGAAGGCATCAGCCGGGAGAACTTGGGCCGCATCCAGTTCAGCGTTGGCTACAACTTCCAGGAGTCCACCCTGACCGTGAAGATCATGAAGGCGCAGGAGCTGCCGGCCAAGGACTTCAGCGGCACCAGCGACCCCTTCGTCAAGATCTACCTGCTCCCTGACAAGAAGCACAAGCTGGAGACCAAGGTCAAGAGGAAGAACCTCAACCCGCACTGGAATGAGACCTTCCTCTTCGAAGGTATGGATTGGGATGGACTGGAGTGGGTCAGGGTGGGAGCGGAGCCTCCTGGGACGCTCCTAGGGACGTGGGTGATGCCATGGGTTGGCCGAGCCACCGAGGCCAGGTTGGATGTGCATCCCATAAAGGGGATGTGGGGGAAGGCTTGGAAGGCTTCATGCCCCCATGGGTGGGCGCAGATGTGGGAACTAACCTGGCAGCAGCTCCTCGTGCCGTGGGCTGCTCCCCATCCTCTGCCGGTTCCTGGGGTCTTGACACCAGGACAGGAAAGGTGGAGCAGTCCTGGAACTGCTCCTTATCTCCTCCGGCTTCTCCATCTCCGGCACAGGGTTCCCCTACGAGAAGGTGGTGCAGCGGGTGCTGTACCTCCAGGTCCTGGACTACGACCGCTTCAGCCGCAATGATCCCATCGGAGAGGTGTCCATCCCGCTCAACAAGGTGGACCTGACCCAGATGCAGACCTTCTGGAAGGATCTGAAGCCCTGCAGCGATGGCAGTGTAAGGCCCTGGACCCCTTCCCGCCCCCCTGGGGAGGGGAGGTGACCTCCAGTTCCAACAGGGACATTTTCTGCTTCAACGTCTGACGGAGATTTTTCTCTTCCCAAATTTTATATTAAGTAGCCCAAAGTCTCATTTTGGGTCAAACCAAAGTGTTTCAGGTAGACTTACAATTAATGTTTCCTCCTGCCTCCAGCAAGACCAGAAAATGTCCCACTGGGGGCGGCCCCGTTTCCTCCTGCCCTGATTTTCCGTGCTTTCCCAAACCCCACCCTTGGGCTGCTCCAGGTGGGGGTCCCATCCCAGCACCCCGCTCCCACCGAGGAGCTCTGGGGGGCGTGGGTGTCCTCAGGGAATGCGTGTGTCCTACAGGGAAGCCGTGGGGAGCTGCTGCTGTCGCTGTGCTACAACCCCTCGGCCAATTCCATCGTGGTGAACATCATCAAGGCACGGAACCTCAAAGCCATGGACATCGGGGGCACCTCAGGTACGGCTCCGGCTCCCCCCGGTCCCGGGCAGCATTCCCTGGCTCCCATCCGGGGCTGAGAGCGGCTCCTCTCCCGCCAGATCCCTACGTGAAGGTGTGGCTGATGTACAAGGACAAGCGGGTGGAGAAGAAGAAGACGGTGGTGATGAAGCGGTGCCTGAACCCCGTCTTCAACGAGTCCTTCGCTTTCGACATCCCCACGGAGCGGCTGCGCGAGACCACCATCGTCATCACCGTCATGGACAAGGACAGGCTGAGCCGCAATGACGTCATCGGCAAGGTGGGTGACACGCCCGAGGGACAGCCAGGTGGGAATCGGGGACAGCCAGGTGGGAATCGGGGACAGCCAGGCCCGGCGCTGCCGGCGCCTGCTGCCATCTCCAGTGCGGAGCGCGGTGGGGACCCCTCGTGCTGGGTGGCACGGCCACAGCGTGCCGGAGTTTCCCCAGAAAAGCAGGGATGGGGCATGGGGAGCCACACCCGGACGGATCCCACCCCCTGGGATTACTCCCGGGGACAGGAGCGGAGGAATTATCCATGAAATCGCCCAGCTCATCGTTAGCGCAGCGATGACAAACGCGCGCCGTAATCTCCGCCCTTGATCCCCGCACGCCGCGCTGGGATCAGGAAAACACAGCGGTTGGGATAAATCCATCCCATAAATCCCAGGATCAGCGCCGCGGGCTGCCGGGCAGGGCCGGAGGTGGCAGCGTCCGCGGTGTGGGCACAGCCAAGAGCCCGATTCCAGGGATGGACAGGCAGTGTCCGTGATATCCCGCTAAAACCCCGCCGTGGCCCGAGGCTCGCTAATCACTTCTGATCGCATAATTAGCGGCGAGCTCTGCTCCATCCCGGCTCTCCGGCGGTGATCCGCGGAGCCGGAGCGGTGGCACCGGCTCCCCGAGGTGGCAGCAGCAGCAGCAGCGAGTGCGGGCACACGCGCTTTTCCGCGGCGCCATATGGAAAATCGAGGGATAAAAATAACCCCCGGCTCCGCGCCCAGCCCGGAAAAGCGGGGCTGGAGCAGTTTGGGGGTGAAGGGACGGGGATGGAGCGGCCGCGGTGGCTCCAGGGGTGCCTTTCCCACAGATTTACCTGTCCTGGAAGAGCGGTCCCGGCGAGGTGAAGCACTGGAAGGACATGATCGCCCGCCCGCGGCAGGCGGTGGCACAGTGGCACCAGCTGAAGGCCTGAGCGCCGCCGGACCGCGGGCTCGGGGTCCCCCTTCCCAGCTCCCAGCCCCTTCCCGCGGCGCTCCCGGCCAGGGACCGGCGGGACAGCGGCCTGGCTCGCGGGGACCCTGCGGGAGGAGGGGAACGGAGCCCCCCGACCCCCCGGGCTCGCCTCTCCCTGGGGTGTGGGGGGCGCGGAGCCGCCCCCAACCCCGGCCGAGGAGGTGCCAGAAGCGATGTCCCCCCATCCCTATTCCCACCACCGGGCAGGACTTCTGCGAGTGCTTCCAGCCCCACTCCCGCAGCCCCCCGGCCCCTCCCCGGCCTCGCCCCCCCGCCCCCCATTTCAGGGGGTCAGGCTGCGGGTGCCAGAGGGACCCCCCGTCCCTCCCCTTTCAGCTCAATAAAACCTCTCGGAGCCGCCAGCGGAGCCACGGAGCCCCCCCTGCCCCGCCCCGTCCCCGCCGCCCCCCCCGAGTGTCCCGGGGCGGGCGGGGGACACCGAGGGGAGGGGACAGCCCCTTTCCCTGGGATCGGAAGCCATGACACAGTTCTTTATCCAAAGCGGGCCCCTTCGTGCACTGCCTTCAGCCGGGTTCGATGCTTTACCTCCGTCTTGGGGCTCGGCGGGCGCGGGGGGTCCCTAAGCCGCCCTGGGCACCCCCGGTCCTGCTCTCACTCCCACGCCGGGCAGGTGGGGGCCCCTCGGGGGGGATGCGGAGCCCCACAGGGTCCCCTTCCAGCCGGGCTGCTCCGGGAGCCCTGTGCCCACCACTGGGGATAAAGGGTGGAGCGAGCGCTGCTGTCCGCACCCACCGCGGGCAGGTGACATTCCCCGGGCTGGTGGCATTCCTTGGGACAGCCAGCCTGGCAGGATCAATGCCAGCAGCAGCAGCATCCCCACGGAGCCCCGGGATGCACATCCAGACCCCTTCCTGCTCCCTGGGACCCCCAAAACCAGGGACAGACCCACCTGGGAGCCCCACAGGGGGTGACAACGGGGTCGGTGGTGGCTCTCCGCGGCGGACGCCGGATCATCCTCAGTCTTCCTGCTCCCCCCGTGGCACCCTCGGTTCCCAGCAGCTCCCGCAGCCCCAGTTTAGACGATTTTGGACAATCTGGAGAGAAAGTCATACTACTGCTACTACAGTAATAACAACGCTTTTAGGGACATTTGTATTTTTGTCATATTCTCTCTTTTTTTAACATAAAAGAAGAGACTTACATGCCTGGGGAAGGGGTGGCAGGGCCAGGGCTGTGCCAAGCCGGGTGCCCCCCGCGGCCCCTCGGGCACCCCGCTTTTCCAGGCCGGATTCCCCGTCCGCGGTCGGGCTCCCCGGGGGTTTGTGTGTTCATTTTTAACTCTAGAGCTCGTAGCCGTGATCTTGTTCAGGTTCTCTCTTCTTCATGTGACGGTAACATCCAACTGGTGTGTAAAATACAGAAAAACAGGACAAAAAAAAAAAAAAAAACCAAAAAAAAAAAAACCAAAAAAAAGACCAAAAAAAAGACAAAAAAAATCCATGAAAAAGAAAAAGATCAAAAATCCAATAAAGAGCCCGGCCCGGCCCGGCTGAGGAGCGGCTGGAGCGGGGGGTGCCCGGCTGGCGATGCCAAGGATGGGGCGCGCGGGTCGGGGCGTCTCCTTTGCAGAATCCTATTTTTGGGGAGCGGGGCCCCTCGTTTTCTGGAGGCAGCCCCTGCTCTCAGTAATAAAGGACAGTCAGTAACTGCCAGCGTGAGTCGTCTCTGGGATCGGGGGAAGGCGGGGGTCGGATGCTGGGGTGGGAATGGGGGCACCACACCTGGGTGGGCATTGCCCCGACACTGAGCATCCCCCCTCCCAGCTCCAAGCATCTCTCCCAGCGTTATCCCTCCCAACCCTGAGTATCCACCCACTATTATCCCATCCAGCACTGAGTATTCCCCCAAAACTCTGGGATCCTGCCGGGATTGGGATCCCTGTGGTGGCTTCAGGGACAACAATGACTCCCCCTCCCCCCCAGCCTGCTGGGAGCCAGGTGAGTTCCCATCCAGGTCTGCGCCGGGTTCCGTGGGGTGGGATGTGCTGGATAGGGACTGGATTTTGGCTCCAAAAGGAAGGAGGAAGCAGGGAACCCTATCCTGTGTCCAGGTGCCATTGTGAAGGCTCCAGTGGCTGTTAAATAATTCACCGAATGCTGGTCTTGAATAAATAAATGAAACTCCAAACGCAGGGACGGCAGGAGAGCCATCCGTGTCCTCCCAGCCCAGGATAAAATCCCTCTGGATCCACCCTTCAGGCCCTGGGATGCAGTGTTGGAGGTGGCAGCAGGGGACAAGGCTGTCCCCTCGCCACCTGCACCCACTCCGGCTCCAGCTGAGCCAAACCTGGGAACTCTGGCATTGCCAAGCTGCCGATGGCATCAGTGCCACCGATCCTGGCTCTGCCTGGGCTCTTACACCAACGCCGGGCTCCTTTCATCCTCCCAAATCTTTGAAAGCGCAGCGATCCCGGCGCTCCTGTTGCACGGATCTGCAGCGATTCCCAGTCCCGTTGCTTTATGCTGGCAGGCAGCGGGAGCAGATGGAAATAGCAGCGTGATCCCAGCTGCGGCGGGGCCACAAACCGTCGCACGCGGGGCCGGGAGAGGAGGCAGGGATATATATAGGGACAGACGTATGGATGATGCACTGCCGGGAGCGGGGACTCGCCGGTGCCAGCGGCCCCAAAATACTCGAGCGGAGCCGGAATCTGTCAGATTCCCACTGACTGCGGCAGCTCCTGGTCCCAGTGTCACCGTGATCGTCACCAGTGCCTGGATCCCGACCCAGCTCCTTGGGAAAAGCAGGGAGGGAGGACCCCCCTATCCCAGGTGTCAGAGCTCCTGGATCTGATCCCAGCCATGGGGACAGGCTGGTGGCATCCAGAGCCACCTGCATCCCAGTTCCTGCCGAATGGATGGGCTGGCAGGGATCTGCATGGAGCTGGCGGCATTGGATCTTGCCTGCAGCCTGGGCTTGGAATGCTGAGGGTCCCTGCCAGGGTCAGCATCCTCGGGATCATGGATAATTCCTTGCTAATTAGCAGCAGTGTCTTCCCAGATAAAGCAGCAGCCGCCTGGATCGATGGCACGAAGGGCTGGGAGACATCCAGAATTCCAGGGGTGGGTTCTGGGATCCTGGGATGCTCTGCCCCACAGTGAAGGGTACCTGGGTGGGAAAAGGGATTGACAGTCCGGACCTGCTGGGAAGACCCGATTCCAAGCTCCTGCTAAGCCCCAAATCCCTGAAATTACCCTGGAGGAGCTGGCACCGACAGCTCCTGCCCATCCTGCAGATGAGGAAGCTCCACGTGTCCAAAATAGCCGTGGTTCCCGCTGTGGAATAGGAAGCGGAGGGAAAAGCCGGCAGCATCCGCCCTGCCGGTGCCGGAGCGGATGTGGCAGCAGCTCTGGCTGCCTCCCAGCCCCAACCCCAAATCCAGGGCCGTTAAAAGCGGATGCGTGGTTTGAAACCTCCAGCGAGCTCCAGACCTCAGAGTCCCGAGCTTCCCACCACACTGGGCTGGCTTGGGGACGGGAGGATGGAATTGGGATTCCTTGGATGTCCAGAATAAGAGGAGCTGGTGGTCGCACACCAGGATGTGCTGCTGGGTTTTAGGGATCCCAAATGAACCCTTCCCTGAGGCTGGTCCCCGTCACCTTTCTCTCACACCGAATTCCTTGGATTTGTGCTTTTTATTGCCTGAGCTTGGTCCAAGAGGCACTTGGAGAGAGGAAGAGGGAGGGTAATGGGTCAGCCCTGGATCTGGTACCTGTTTTGGGACAGACGGTGCCAGGGATGACCCTCCTCTTCCCACGGAGGCAAAACCCTTTCCAGCTTGGAGACAGGCAGTGCTTAGACCCAGGTGGATTTTCCAGCGGCTCCTTCCCAAACCTCATGGCCAGGAGGAGCCTGGTGGAAAATTCTCTCCCCCAGCCCAATTCCAGCAGCAGGATGAGGGTCTCAGGGTCCGTGCCTTTGTTCCCAAACCTCGAAGCTCTTCAGGATGATGGGACCCATGGAATGGACGCCACCGGCGTTGCGTTTCCCTGTGCTGCCCATAGGGACAGGACGAAAGGATTTTTTGGAGGCAGAGGGGCAGGAATGTCCCTGTGCTTGTGGGGTGGCAGTGTGGGATCACCTCTCAGGACAGGGGGCTGTATCCCAACCCAAGGCACCCTGGGGTAGGTGGGATCACTGCTGGGGGCCCTGCAGATCCAGGACAAAACTCTTTGCTGAATGACACTGATCCTCAGACCATCGGTTTTCCTTTGTGGCTGCTGAGCTTCCTCCTTTCCCAGCCCTGGATGGGAACTCCTTGGGAAGCAGGTGGAGGCTCTGCACCCCTTCAGGGGGACAGCGGCTCACGTTTCCTCAGGAGACCCCGTCAGGGCCGCGAATTCCCCCTCCCCATCCTGCAGCCCATCCTCGGGGGATACCGGGGTGGCCTCGGTGCCTTCCTCCTCCTCCTCCTGGCGCTGCAGACTCTGCAGCCGCTCCTGCCGCGCTTCCATGTACTCCTGCGCCCCGTCCCCCACCAGCTGCACTTCATCCCCAACACAGGGCGGCTCCCGGACGGGATTGTGGTCGTAGGACAGGAGGCGCAGGGAAGCGAGGCCGGTGAGGTCCGGGAAGCTGGCGATGCGGTTGCGATCCAGGTCGAGGACGCGGATGTGATCCATGCGCAGCAGCACGGGCGGGAACTCCTGGAAGCGGTTCCCGTAGAGCCAGAGCCCCCGCAGGCCGCCCATGCGGGGCAGCGCCGCGGGCAGCCGGCACAGCCGGTTGTCCCCCAGCTGGAGGCTGCGCAGCTCCGGCAGCTGCAGGAGGGCGCGGGGGAAGTGCGCCAGGAAGTTTCCCTCGATCCAGAGGCAGCGCAGGCTCTGGAGCTGGGCGAAGGCGGGCGGCAGCCCCTGCAGCCCGTTGCGGCCCAGGTACAGGTGTGCCAGGCGGGGCAGGTCGCACACGGCCTCGGGCACCTCCATCAGCTCGTTGCCGTCCAGGGCGAGGGTCCGCAGGTGCTGCAGCTCCGCCAGCTCGTCCGGGACCTCCCGCAGCCCCGCGTCGCTCAGGTAGAGCTTCCGCAGCCCCTGCTGAGCCCACAGCTCGGCCGGGACCTGCCGGCCCCGCACCTCCAGCCGCTGCTCGACGCCGTCGGGGCCCTCGGCGGCCGCCAGCCGGGCCCCGCGCCCCGAGGAGCCTCCGCTGCCCATCGCGCACCGGGACCGGGACCGGGACGCCCCGGGGC
The DNA here is from genome assembly GCF_965178545.1 of Coloeus monedula. NCBI lineage: Eukaryota > Metazoa > Chordata > Aves > Passeriformes > Corvidae > Coloeus > Coloeus monedula. The sequence continues at coordinate 1,144,427 of NC_138786.1, forward strand.
GACGCCGTAGCCACGGCAACGCGCCGCAGCCAATGGGAGCCCGCGCCACCGGGGCGGAGACCGCGCCCCCTTCCATTCATGCCCCGCCCCGCCGTTCCCACGCCCACCGCGCCCCATTCATGCCCTACCTGTGACCCACCTGAGCCCTACCTGGCCCCGCCCTGTCCCCAAGGCAGGCAGGACCCCCTCGCACCCCAGCATTCCCAGCCCCTTTTCCAGCAGCCTGGCATCAGCGTCCTCACCCTGAACTGGGTGTGGGGTCCCTAAATTGGGGTGGGGCTCCCTGGGCTGTGTAGGGATGCCTAAACTGGGTGGGGGTCCTTAAACTGGTGGGGAGTCTCTCTGTGATCCCTCGCATCCCCCAGGACCCTGCAGGGAGCCACCCTCTGGGGCACAGACCCCCTTCCCCATGGCCAGGGAAGACATGGTAGAAGCCTCTCCAAGTGTCCCCGCTGCCACGGCTGCCCACCCTGCGGGGTCCTTCCTTGTCCTCGTCCTCCCGCTTCCCACCGCAGCCCTGCCTGGATTTTCCTGCAGCAAATCAGCTGTGTCATCCCAAAGCCGGCTCGGAGCCGGAAAGCCGGGCTCGTACAGCCCTCCAGCGGCAGCTAGCCAGGTGACAGCCCCCGACCTCCCAAAAACCCTCCTGCCAGCTGTTGGGATGCAGGAAATCCCCAAAACGAGGGGGTAATCCAATAGCATCGTGCGCAAAGTCTTTATTTCTCCCACGGGGATTTGGGAAAAGCCGAGGATGGACTCCCGGGATGCGGCAGCACGTTTTTGAGGGGGGTCACGCCAGGGGCTCATCGATGCGCCACAGGCTGGTGGGGTGGTTGTTGGTGCTGAAGCCGCTGGGAGGTGGGATCTGGATGCCCTCCACGGATCTCGGCGCCCAGGCAATTGGAGCCTGCGCCCACCAGCCTGGAAAACCCAGGGGGGAATCAGTGACGGGGGTGTCCGCTCCTCCTGGGGGCTGCAATCCCCCCCCCAAACTCACCTGGTGCTATGGGGGCCAGTGGCGAGAGCTTGGTCAGGTACTTGTTGTGGACAGTGGCGTAGGACAACGGCTCCTGAGGGATGGAGCGGGTTGGGGGCGTGGTCCCGTGGGAAAAGGGAGCGGGACAGGGGACAGGGCTGCACCCACCTTCCTGGAAGTGACTCCCTTGGGTCCCACTCGGAGCTCCAGGGGGGCGAAGGGTGGGGGGTGGCCCATGGCAGGGTGGGGCTGTGTGGGGACACAGGGATGAGATCCTGCTCATTCCCATGCTCTGGCAGCTCCCACTGCCTCAGAGCCCACTGGGAGCACTAGGACAGGATGTCCCCTGCCCTTGCCACTCCCTCCCTTTGCTTACAGAGGTGCACATGGAGGGAAAGGAATCCATCCGAGCATCACTGAAGTCGAGCTGTGGGAGAGGAAAAGTGTCCCCTGGGGTGCTGAGGGGTGGGGGGGACAGGGGACACGGTGGGGACAGGGCTCACGGGCTGCTCTGGCAGGGTGAGGTCACTCGTGGAGGCGGTCCCGGTGAAGCCCGACAGCTCCGTCGTCCTCTGTGGGACATCTGTGGGGAGCAGATGGAGCAGGGATGTCCCCTGTGCCCCCGGGCCTGGCATCACCTGGATACACCCGCCCCGCTGTGCTGGGGGGGGGCAGGGGGTCTCCAACACTCCCCAAACCTCCTGAGGTCTCTGGGACCACTGACACCCCAAAATCCCTGGAATTGGATGCGGCCCTGGGACCACAAATATCCCCAAAACCTTCCTGATGATGGAGCTGGACCTGCAACCCCCAGGACCCCAAACCCTCCTGGGGATGGAGGTTTCCTGGGAATCCTAACACCCCAAAACCCTCGTAAGGACGGAGCTTTCCCCGGGATCCCCAGGACCCCAGAACCTCTTGGGAATGGAGCTTTCCCTGTAATCCCAACACCCCAAACCCCTCCAAGGATGGAGCTTTCCCTGTGATCCCAACACCCCAAAACTCTGCTGGTGATGGGAGCTTTCCTGGGATCCCAGGACCCCCAAACCATACCTGGCTGGGCAGGAGTGGCGCAGCGGCTCCAGGTGCCGCGTTCCCTGGATGCTTTTGGCACCCTCATCTCCCCAAAACGGAGGCGGGAAAAGGAGAAGCCAGCGGGATAGCGACACTCCAGCTCATCCACACAGTGGGGCAAGATCCTCTGGTAGGCAGGGTGCGCGAAGAGCTTGAAGTCCTCGGAGGTGGTGGACACGTCGGTGTCCTGGCTGCGGCGGGAACGGCCGTCATGGAGCGATCCCGAAACGTGCCCCTCCCTCCCCCCCAGGCTCCAGGAGCAGGGACCTACCGCTCCACGTACGGGGAGATGAGGGACGAGACCGCCGCGTAGTTGTTGGCGACGTATCCCGAGCCGGTGTGGACGCCGAGGAGGGGGTGCACATCCCTGTCACCGGGGGGCTCCGCCCCCAAAACGCGCCCCCCCTCGAGTTTTTGGGGTGCCCCCCTGGGCCTCTGCCCAAAGGACGCCTCGTAGGTGGTGACATAAAAGCCCATGAGCTCGGAGGGGGGGCCCCTCACCACGGGGAACCCCGTCCCCAACCCCGCGGCCGGCGAGTCCTGCGGCAGGGACGGCATCCTGGCACTGGGAACGGCCCCCTGGCGCCGGGAATGGCCCGAGGCACGGCCCTACGCCATGGCTGGAGCTGCGAGGCCCTCCCGCAGGGCAGGCCTGGAAGCTGTGGAATGCGACTCTGTCTCCTGGTAACGGCGACAGTGCGGGAGGCTGTGGCTGGAGGGCACCGGGAACGTCCCGGCGTCTCCAAGCGGGACCTGCGGCGCCCGCCCCGGGGCGGGGTCACCTCCTGGGGGCGCTGGGAAAAGGGGCAGGTGGGAATCGCGAATATCAGTGAGGTGGAATGTGCCGCAGCAAGCTGGGAATGTCTCCGAGGGCCCGACGCCGATGTCACAATGCAGGGCCAGCAGTCAGGCAGGGCCGCTAGCCACGGCTTTATTCAGCATTCCACGAGTGTCCGAAGGCTGCTGGAAGAGGAGGAAAACCGCGGGGAAGGCGGGAACGTCAGTCCGGAGCACTGTGTCCTTCCACTCCTCCAGGACACTCCCCTCCAGGGAATGGGGACAGGGGCGGCCCCTCCCTCAGCGTGGCGGCTCAAACAGATATTCCAGGTCCGGCTGCCGGAGCCTCTGCTCCCTGTTCCTGTTTTTGGCGAATTCCCTCAGCATGGCCATCACGTCGGTGTCGAATTCCGCCGGCGTCGGCTTCGCTTCTGAGGGGAAAACAGGGAGAACTCAGCTCCGTGCTGTCCCAAAGTGCCACCCCGGTGTCCCAAGGCGTGGCCACACGTACCAGTGGCCCAGTAATAAATGTCCCAGTCGTTACTGGGCTCGTTGATGAGGCGGTCGTAGCGGTTCAGCTGCTCCTCGCTCATGCGCGCCAGGTTTTCCTTGGCAAAGAGGCTGGAGAGGGATGGATCGGGATGGGATGAGCGGGAGATGAAGGAAGAGCTGGGACATGGCAGCCAGCTCGACGTGATCCTGGAAAACACGGACCCCCAGCCTGCTCCCCCTCACCTCAGCGGGCGGGAAAACACCAGCACAGCATTCCCAGAGAAGCTGTGGAATCTCCACCCCTGGAATCCCCTTATCCAGCCTGGATAAGGGCTTGGAGCAACCTGGTCTGGTGGAAGGCGTCCCTGCCCACGGCAGGGGGTGCAGCTGGGTGATCCGTGAGTCCATCTCAAAGCATTCCAGGATTCCATGTGCTGGTTCACATGAGATATTGGGAAGAGATTCTTCCCTGGGAGGGTGCTGAGACCCTGGAATGCATTTCCCAGAGAAGCCATGGCTGCCCCATCCCTGGAAGCGTTCCAGGCCAGGCTTGGAGCAACCTGGGCTAGTGGATGGTGTCCTTAAGGTCCTTTCCCACCCAAACCATTCCAGAATTCCACGATTCTATGAGTCTAACTTCTCCTTCAATCCCAAAATCCAACTGGCCCTGTGTTCACATGTCCCAGGATTTACGTACATCCTTCCCAAAGGATTTTGGCTCACTGGGCTCTCCCGGCTCATTGGATCCTGAACCAGCAACATCTTGGAGCGATTTACCCCAAGGACTTTCGCACCACCTCAACAAACTCCTCCCTGCTCACGGAAGCACCTGGAACACCCGGAGCCGAGCCCACCTGAGCAGGATGCAGTTTTCCAGCATCCCCCTTTTCCTGCTCTCGTACAGCAGCCGGGCTCTCTTGGTGTCCAGCGGCTCGTCCGGGCGCTCCTGCCAGGGGGGCAGCGGGATCTCCAGCACGTCCTTCCCGGAATCCGTGGGGGAATCCCCCCGGTAGCCGCGCTGCGGGACCAGCGGCCGCAGGAGGTGCCGGCGCAGGGAGCAGAGCTGGAGGGAGCAGGGAAAGCACAGCGACCTCAGGCCTGGGAGTGCCAGCAGAGCGACCCTCCGAATCCTGCTGGACACGAGTCCCAATCCCACCCCCCCCAAACTCTGCTGCCCACAGCCCATAAACCCCCCCCTTTTCCCCCCAAAATCCCCTTTTGTCTGCTCGGACTCTCCTTCTCCCCTTTTTCTCCACTTTTCCCCCCAATACGCTAATTTTTCCCCCATCCTGCCTTTCCCTCAAACTCACCCCTTTCCCCTCCTTTTCCTTCCCCCTTTCTCCCTTTTTTTTTCCCCTTCCCCCTTTTCCCGCCTTTTTTCCCCTTTCTTTCCCCCCTTTCCCACTTTTTTCCCCTCTCCCCCCTTTCCCTCTCCCTTTTATCCTTTTCCTCCCATTTAACCCTGTTTTTTCCGCTCTCCCTCCTTTCTCTCCCCTTTTATCCCAGTTTCTTTCCTTCTCCCTTCCCTTTCCCCTCCCAGTTTTCCCCCCTTTCCCCCCCACCCTGGCCGCCGCCATCTTTGCCGTGCGCCGCTCTGGCCGCGCCCCCTCCCGACTCGATGGTGCGGGGCGGGGCGTGCCGGAAGTGGGCGTGGCCACGCCCGGAAGTGGGCGCGGCGGCGCTGGCGGTGAGCGCGGGCGGCGCGCGCGGGGCCGCGATCGGGGGAGGGGGGGCCCGGGGTGGGGGGGGCGCGACCTATCGCGACATATCGCGACCCGCCGCCCCCTCCCCTCACATCCCCCCTGCCCACAAACCCCCCAGCCCGGGCCCCGCCGCTCCGCAGGGCCGCATATGGCGGGGACGGGGCGGCGCGGGGGGGGGGGGGGTAGTGGGGGATCCTGGGAGGGGGGAAACAGGGATTTGGAGGGGGGGACAGAAGGATTTCGGGGGACACGGGATTTGGAAGGAAATGGGATTTGGGGGGGGGGCACAGGGATTTGGGGAGCAGAGGGGATTCAGGGGGACACGGGGATTTGGGGGGGGACGTGAGATTTGAGAGGCAGAGGGGATTTAGGAGGTAGAAGGGATTTAGGGGGACACAGGGATTTGGAGGGAGGAAGGGATTTAGGGGGAAGAGGCGATTTGGGGGCACACAGGGATTTGGAGGGAAGAGAGGATTTAGGGGAACACAGGGACTGGGGTGAGGAAACGGGATGTGGGGGGCACAGGGATCTGAGGGGACACCCCCAGCGTGTCCCCAAGGCCTCACTGTCCCCCTGCCCCATCCCCGTCCCCCCTTCCCAGAGCACCTTCCGTGTCCCGGCTCCGCCCGGTCCCAGCCCGGGCTCCCGCTTTTCCCGCCTCTGGAAATATGTCCGAGGGAGTGGATCTGATTGACATCTACGCCGACGAGGAGTTCACCCAGGTGAGGGGTGGGATGGGGGTGCAGATCTCCCCCCCCGCCCCCCTTTTTTTTTCTGGGAAGAGATCCCAGTGTCCTGCAGCTCATCCCGGTGGAAGATGCAACTGGTGTGGCTGGGAAAAGGGAAGGATCGTTCCCGATCGTTCCCAAATCTGGGTGGCTGCCACCTGCAGCTGTGATTAAAGGGTTTCCCTGTGGGCTGTGACACGTGGCTGGTCACGGAATGTTTGGGATTTAAGGGTTTAGCTGTGTCCTGGTTGGAAAGATGAGGAATTCCAGCTGGAAGAGGCACTTCCAGGGAATTACACAGTGAGGGGATACCGAGAGCCAAACCCATGGGATCACCCAGGCTGGGAAGCTGCGTGGGGACTCACTGTTCCCGTGCCGCTTGTCCCATCCCAGGAATATCTGGGATTCACAGGAGGAAATGATGAAGGAAGGGGGTGTTGGAGGAGCAGATTTTAGGGAGTTCATGGATGTGGGAAAGCAAGTGTGAAGGCAGATGTTGGAAAATTAGAAACTGCCACGGAAAGCCTGCGGAGGGAAGTTGGCAAGAGGAAAAGTCATGGAAACTGGAAGCGAAGCACCCGGAGGAAGGAATCACCATGGAGAAAAGAATTCTTATGAGCTCCTGGAGGGATGAAGAAAAGCTTCTTCTGGATATTGGGTGAGAATATGCCACGGAATTTCCTGGGAAGAGCAAACGGCCGGAGGATTCTCAAAGCTGGAATGATGATCCAGGCCAGTGTCGCTCCCTTTGGGATGTGTGGCAGGAGGAAACCCAGAGTGAGTCCACGGTGGGATCAAAGCAGTGGGGAGGTGCTGTGGTGACCCTGCAGCACTCCAGGGATGCCAGTGTAATTCCAAATCCCACAATCCCACGTGGTGATTCCCACTAACAGTGCCCGGCCTCGTTCCTGCGCACCTCCGCTCACCATGCATGGATCGGGAGCAGGAGAATCCCTAAAATCTCCCAAGCTGAAGCAGAACTGAGGGATTCCAAGGGATTCCTCCTCTTGCCCCTCCTTCCTATTTTTGCTCTTGACTTTCTGAAACTTCCAGGCGGGAATCTTCCAGCCTTGGGCTGTGTCCAAAGGCTCCTGGTGGAGGTGGGAGCGTGGGAGTCAGATTAACCAAACACTGGAGCTTTTTTTGGGAATGAACACAAAACTACAGCTCCCTCTTCAAATCCTTTTATCAGCTCCGTGGAAAGAGCTGGATACAAAAGTTCAGGGAGAGGGAAAAGGGTTGGATTTTGTGGATTTCCCCATTTCCACGATCCTTGGAAAGCTGTGTGCTGAGCATCCTTCCCTGTCCAGCTCCCAGCGGGATGTTTGCAATTCCCTGACCCTCAGTCTCCAATAGAAATCATTGTCCAAACTGCCTGGAATCCAAAATTTGGGAGCAGAACCTCTGGTTTTTATGGCACAGCAGCTCCCGGGGCATGGATCCTCACCGAGTGATTTTGTGGGATGAAACACTGGGCACAATCCGGGCGAGGAACTGGGATCCATAAAGAACACAGCACCTGCTGGACACTCCAAATTAAATATAGCCCCAGACAGAGTGGGAATTGGGAGGCAGATCTAGGACATGCTGGAATTCCCAGCTCTGGAGCTTCCTGAGCTTCCTCTGCCGAGGGGAGGGACCCAACGTGTGGGAACTCCTACCTTAAAAAGGGTTTTTTTCCCAAAAATGAGCGAGTTTGGGGTGCTGGGCATGGTTTGAGGCGGGTGTGCAATTCCCACGTTGGATTTTTGGGAAGCATGTGTTGCCAAGGAGCGAGAGGCTCATCCCTGGAGGGCATTTGGTTTTCCACTGCTGAATTCCTGCCCTCCAAATTGGGAATTTCTTCCTGGTGGCAACAGGGTCTTGTCCTGTTGTGGGGGATCCAAGTGGGCTGATCCTTGGGATGTGCTGGAGCTCAGTTGGGGTTCAGATGAGATACTGAGAAGAATTTCTTCCCTCTGAGGATGGTGAGGCCCTGGAATGGATTTCCCAGGGAAGCTGTGGCTGCCCCATCCCTGGAAGTGCTCCAGGCCAGCTTGGACGGGGCTTGGAGCAACCTGGGATAGTGGAAGGTGTCCCATGGCAGGGGGGTGGGATGGGATGATCCTTAAGGTCCTTATTCCAAACCATTCCACGATTCTGTGAAATCGGAGCCCATCACCCTGGTTTTTGGGATTTCCCAGCCGAGGGGTGGCCGTAATTCCCAGCTGTGCACAGACCCATTTGGGCCTTAAACCTTTGGACTCGACTTGGAAATTCGACTTGGGAATTGGCACATCAGGTTTGGAAACAGCAAAGGAGCCTTCCCGAGCCCTTCCCAAGCCGGGATCTCACGGTGCTTTCCCGGCAGGACCCGGAGTTCAGTAATGCTGACCAGATGGATCTGTACGACGACGTGTTAGCAGCCAGCTCCCAGCCCCAGGAAAAGCGTTCCAGCAGCTCGGAAGCGCCTCCAGAGATCCGTCAGGAGCCGTCTCCCAAGCCCAACAGCAAACCCCCGGCCATCCTGTACACCTACAGCGGGCTCCGGAACAAGAGGGCCGCCGTCTACGTCGGCAGCTTCTCCTGGGTGAGTTCATCTTCCCAGGAAATTTGGGATTCCTGGCAAACCTCGGAGGGGCTGCTGGGCTCTCTAGGGGACTGGCAGGGATTTTGAGGGGGCTGCTCCTCCTCAATCCGTGTTGTCCCGGTGTCCTGAGCTGGATTGTGAGCTGGGCTCGGCTTTGTGATCCTCAGGGAAGAGGGATTTGTATCCCTGAGGAGCTTCTGGGCTGGGGTATCCGCCGGTGCCCCTTCGGAGCCGGCACTTTGGGGTGTGCCCCCACGTTGCCTTCTGCTCACAGATGCAGGGACAGTTTTGGGAAGGCTCTGTCTTGTCTGGAGAACGTGGCTCTGTTATCCGTTCCCAAGGATGATTTTAAGCTCTCTGGGGGTGACATTCCTCAGGTGGGTGGGGGACACTGGGGACACGCAGATGGACACCAGCCTGTTCCCTGTGCCCTCAGTGGACGACTGACCAGCAGCTGATCCAGACCATCCGCTCCGTCGGAGTCTACGATGTGGTGGAGCTGAAGTTCGCGGAGAACCGAGCCAATGGCCAATCCAAGGGGTGAGAGCCCATGGGATTTGGGCTGGGAATGGCGGGAGCCAGGCTCTCACCGCCGCATCCGTTGTTTTGTGGAGGGTGAGGGAGCAGCCGGCGCTTTTCCTGCCTGGCACAGGGGATTCATGGAGAGTCCCAAAGAGCATGGAAAAGCGAGGAGGGAGCGTGGAACGGTGGGATGGGATCAGGAGGAGGGTCCTGGGGGGTCTCTGCAGCGGGATCAGGGCTGAATCCCCCTCTCTCCTGCACAGGTACGCGGAGGTGGTGGTTGCCTCCGAGAACTCGGTCCATAAACTCCTGGAGCTGCTTCCCGGGAAGATCCTGAATGGAGACAAGGTGGAGGTGAGGCTGGCGACCCGGCAGAACCTGTCGCAGTTCGAGGCTCAGGCTCGCAAACGTGAGTGCGGCGCCAGCGCGACGCGGGCGGGGGGTTCCACCTCACACACGTCCCAAATCCCCCCCGGATCAGCTGCCAGGCCCAGCCCAGCGAGCCCTCGGGATGGGGGGAGACCCTGCCAGGAGCATCTGGGGGTTGTTTTTCCCGTTCCTGAGCCGGATTAGCTCCTGACCCGAGTCTTTATGATCCCCTTTTAGGTGCTCCCACACTGCGAAGATCCCTCGTAGCCTCCTCCTCCTCCTCTCCAAACTGAATGGGCTTAAGCTCTTCAGGCTCTCAGCATAGCTAAGACCCTCCATATCTATTAGTAGCTCCTCTCTGGATCTGCTCCAGAATTTTTCCATCCCTGCGGAGGTAAGGTGCCCAACACTGGAGGAATATTCCAGCTGGGGCCTGGCCGTGGGCGTCCCTCAATGGCGATAGGTGGTCCTGGCCTCACTCCGCAGTGATGCGACGGGATCCGCAGGGATTGTCCTGGCAGGAGCGTGTCCGAGGAGGTCTTGGCCAGCTCTGGTCGTTGTAGCTCCCTTGGCATGTTTTGTGCAAGGAAACCGCCCCCCCCCCCCCCTTCCCAGCAGAGTTGCTTCGCTCCCTTCCTTTGGCTCCGGTGCCCGAGGGGATCAGCTGCTTGGTGCTTAGGCTGTGTCCCGACCTGCCCTGGAGTTTTGGTGGAGCAGGGAGTGTTCCCTGGGCCGAGTTCCGGCTGCCCCCAGGGCACAGCGGAGCTCCTGTGCAGCCTTTGGCACCGCTGGGAGCTGTGGCTCCTGTCACACCCCTTCTGTCTCATCCTGGAAGCCTCTTTGGATAGAGCAAGGCTTCTTGTCCCTCTTGCAGTGCTGAGTTTTCCTTCCTCTGGCAGCAGCTCCGTTGCTGTCAGCACTTGGGTTCTGTCCCCTCGTGTTCCTCCACGCTTGGGCCTTCCCAAATCCATGTGTGGATCTCAGTCTCTCCGGGTCTTTGGATGCCTTTGGGGATCTCTCACCATTCCTTGCGGCTTTTGGCTCCTGTCCCTGTGACCTGCCTGTCCCCAGGGCGCCGTGCGGGGTCCTGCTGGAGAGCTGGGCCCCTCTTGGAAAAACACATGGAAGCGGAGGCTACGTGTGACCGGCTGGATCTCTCTCTGGGCACCTCCAGCCCTCCGGGGGTGGGAGGAAGAGGAGGAGCAGGAGGTCTCGGAGACCTGGACGCCCTCCAGCTGCACCTCACAGCTCTTTCCCCGTGCCACTTCCAGGTGTGCCGCCGCGGGCCCACTCCCGGGACTCCGTGGACGCAGTGGATGGCCGGGCGACGCCGACGGAGAACGCGCTGCCCCCCGCCCGCATGGAGAAGCCCCCCTCGGTCCTATCCTTCTTCAGCCGCCCCCCCGCGCTGCCCCTCATGGGGCTGCCCCCCCCTCCCATGCCCCCCCCGCCTCCCCTCTCCTCCGCTTTCGGAGTCCCTCCGCCTCCTCCCGGAATTCCCTACCAGCACCTGCTGCCACCGCCGCCCCGGCTGCCCCCGCCCCTGGCCGTGCCCCCCCCGGGGGCCGTGCCCCCCGCCCTGCACCTCAATCCCGCCTTCTTCCCGCCACCCACCGCTGCCCTGGGACCCCCTCCGGATACCTATGGCAAGGCCATGGCTCCCTACAACCACAGCAGGTGAGCCAGGCGGGAATGGGGGGTGGGGTGCTCGGGGAGGATCCCGCTGACCCCCCCGTTCCTGCTGTGCCGACAGCCGGGAGCTGGGCCCGCCCATCCCAGCCGTGAGCGAAGGGGAGTTTGAGGAGATCATGAACCGCAACCGCGCCATCTCCAGCAGCGCCATTTCCAAGGCGGTGTCCGGCGCCAGCGCAGGTACTTCCCGCATCCCTCGTGCCCCCTGTTCCGAGATGGATTCCCGCTCCTGACCCCCTGCTCCGCTCCCCCAGGGGATTACAGCAACGCCATCGAGACGCTGCTCACGGCCATCGCCGTCATCAAGCAGTCGCGCGTGGCCAGCGATGAGCGGTGCCGCGTCCTCCTCTCCTCCCTCAAGGATTGCCTGCATGGAATCGAGGCCAAATCCTACAGCAGCAGCTCCAGCAGCAGCTCCAGGTATCCCCCTGGATCCAGGGAACGGGATCCTTCCCGCAGGTGAGCGACTAAGAGGTCACCCTTTGGGTTTTGCCTCCTCTTTTCCCAAAGGAAAAGACACCGATCCCGGGAGCGCTCTCCCAGCCGGTCCCGTGAGAGCAGCCGGCGGCACCGGGATCTGCTCCACAGCGACGATCGGCACGAGGATTATTTCCAGGAGCGGAGCCGGGAGCACGAGCGGCATCGGGACAGGGACAGAGACAGGGACCGGCACCACTGAGACAGGTGGGAGGCTCGGGAATCCCCTGGAGGCGTTGAGGGATGAGGGAAGGGCGCTCCGACCACTGCTCTCCTCTCCTCTCTCCTGGCAGGAATTTGGCAGGAAGTGGTTTTTAATGGACTCGTATCTCCTCACCTCGACCAGGATGCCATGCCCAAGGCCGCTCTGCCCCATCCTGGCCCCTTTCCCGCCACCCCCAGCCCTCTCCGGGCGGGACCCCCTGCCCGCACCTCGTGGCCTTGGGAACCCCCTCACTGCTGCTGCTGCATCCCGGGGCCATCCCGCTCCGCTCCGTGGACACTCGGACCCAAAGAGAAATGGTGCTTTTACTCCATGGAGGGAGGTTTGTGAGCCCTTCCCAGCCCGGGGGGGGAGACGGAGGGGACGGAGCCCTCCCCGTGCAGCTTGGGGGCTTGGAGATGCACAGCTCCCGATCCCGGGATCAGGAGCCATGTGCCATCCTCTGGATTGCCTGGGGACACTCCTGTCCCCATCGCCCCGGCGGGACACTGTGCCATGCTCCTTCTTTGCCCCCTCACCCTCCAGGAGCTGGGAAAAAGGGGCTGGAGCTGGGCCGGGGGTCACCCTCTCCTCTAGCCCGACATTCCCCACAGCAGCATTCCCACCCAAACGGCAGCTCCGGCCTCTCCCGCAGAGCCTTCCTTGTTTTAGAGGAAGCGGAAGAGGCAGGGCAGGCTGTGACCCCCTCGTGTCCCCTCGGGATCCCAAGCAGGAGAGGGAGAGCCTAGGAGGGTCGGGATGAGCCGGGACACACTGGGTGACTTCCAGGGCTGGAATCACCCCCGGGTGGGAAAACCGAGGCCCTGGAAGTCTTTTTAAGTTGAAATAACCCAAATTCAGGAGAAACCACCCCAATTTTCCCAAGCCCCACGAGGTGGGAGCGCTCGGCGGGAGAGCTCCGGGTTTTTTTTTACTTACCGCCACAGATTTTTAGTTTCCTTCCAAATAGTGGAGGGGGGAAAAAGTTCCCCCCCAAATTGCAGAGCAAATCCCTGGAAGCCCCAGCGAGGCGCCGCCCCTCCTGCTCGCAGTGATTAGATTTGTCTTTGGATAGGTTGGAATTGTGTAATAAACTCGGATGACGTTGTCAGTCTTTTATACAGCGCTCCTGTTGCCTTCCTACGGTGGGATTTGGGATAGTGAGGGATAATGGGAGGGATTTGGGGAGGTCTCTGCACCCGTTGTCCCTCGCCCTCTTCCTCCTCTGATGGGCTCCTGTGCTTCCCAAAGCGGCTCTGAGGTGCTGGAAGCACCTGAGCATTCCCAGGGGGACCCACATTCCCGGGCACCAGGTAAAAATAAATATTTATTGGAAAATAGTGAATTTTTCTGGAAGGTCGTAGAAAAAAATAAGGATTCTTCATACCTTGAGCTAGCTCAAGCTCTGAGGAGTGAGGCCAGGTGGAGTGGAGAGTGGGAAAGGTGGGAGGGCTGTGTCCAGGGGGGAGTGAGCGCAGTGGGAAGTGGGAAAAGGGAGGGATGAATCCGTGTGGCAGCAGGTCCCTGGTGAGGCGGGAAGCAGGAAAAGCGGGAGGGATGTGTCCAGGTGGCAGCAGGTGAAACGGGCAGCGGGAAAAGTGGGATCCTCCCCCTTCCCGGGGCTGGGAAGTGGAGCTGGCAGGGGTGGCGCTTCCCCGTGTCCCCGGGCCGTGTCCTCAGTAGGGATCCGCGCTGTGGAAGAGGACAGAGACGGGGATGTGCGGGTGCCAAACCAACCTGGCAGCTCCCGCGCCGCATCCCCCAGCTCCCGGGATGTGGCACCTGGAGAAGGAGAGCAGTGCCAGGAAGCCCAGGAGCAGCTCCAGGCCGTAGAAGAGGAGCAGGATGGCGCTCAGGAATGCTTCCAGGCGCAGGGAATACGTCTGGAGCAGCAGGTAGTACACGGCGAGCACGGCCGCCGGCACCGTAAGTGCCAGGCTGAGGGACAGCGGCACCTTCCGCTCGCACAGGTTCCCCTTGGAGCCTGTGGAACACAGGGTGGGATCAGATCACGGAAATCGCGGAGGGTTTTGGGTGGGGAGGGAAATTAAACACCCCCTTCCCGTGGGCAGGGACACCTTCCACTAGCCCAGGTTGCTCCACGCCCCATCCAACCTGGGCATCCAGGGATGGGTTTCAGGGGTGTCCCAGGACTCTGCACTCCCTGTGGAGCCTCTGGAATTCGGGGGGACTCACCGAAGAAGATGCGCGTGGCCTCAATGCCGAGGTAGAGGAGGAGCAGCACCACGTCCACCACCAAGTTGGAGACGGGATAGGGCAGGAGCAGCACTGCAGGAAAGGCACCGCCCTCAGCACCACATCCCTGCCCATCCCGCCGGGATCGGGAAGAGCTCTGGAGAGAAACACTCACCTTTGTACACGAACACGAACGCTTCCAGGAGGAAATATGTGGCGCAGTACCAGCCGTTGAGGAAGAGCAGGACCTGCAGCGGAGCCGAGGAGCGATGGCGGCCTGAGGGGACACGGGACGGCCGTGAGGGGGGGGCGCACGGGGCGGCCATGGCAGCGCGGTCCCCCGAGCCCTGCAGCGCCTTGGCCACCCCCCAGCCCCTTTCCCAGCGCCGCTCCCAGCTCGGGTTTCTCCCGGTACCCCCCGTGCCCTCCGGAATTCCCCGTTTCCCCCCCGGTCCCGCTCCCACCCCTGGGCGCCATCTTCCATCTCCATGGGAACCGCCGCCGCCGCGCTCGCCCGCACGGGGGCGCTGAGGGCGAGGAGCCGCTCTATCCCCTCCTCATCTCGCGATGCTTTGGCAGCGCGCGCGCGCGCTCTGCCGCTCTACCCGCACCTCTCTATGGTCGGAGGACTGATCGCCGACGCGCCGGTTCGCGTCCCCGTCCCTCCAAACCACGCCCCCTCCGATCCATTGGGATAAGAATCCCACTCTGGAAGACGGGAATATATCCCCGTTTTGCGGCTGCAAGCGCAGCGCTGAGCTGCGTTACGACATAAGGATGTTGGGAGTGCAGCCGTGACAGTGGGTGGGCACAAACAGCCGGCAGCCTCTGGAAAACACATCCAATTTATTCCTTTGGGGTTTCCAGAAACATTCCAGTCCCAACTGAGGCTGTGGCGCTGAAACGCAGGGATGCCCCACAAGCCTCCCACTGACTCCCAAAATCCCAAGGACTGCTCCCCAGAGGAAGGATGAGCCAGAGCCGACCCTAACAGAGCCTGCGGGGTGCAAAGAGACTCCAGAGGATTCCAGGGATCCATCAGCCACGGAAGTGGGCAAATTCCTTGCGGAGCCAGAGTGAATCCTGGTAGAAGAGGGGGTCTCCCAGGTGCACAGCTGTCCGCTTGTAGAAGTAGCAGTAGAGCACGGCCGCTGCAGGGAATTTGGGGATCAGAGAGGGCCTCCTGCACCCCCAAAGGGTGCGGGATCCCACCCCGATCCCGGGAGTCCTTACCCAGCCTCTGGAAAACGAACAGGGTCTGGAGGCCTTCAGTCCAGATGAAGCGGCCAGAGTCGCGCCAGCGCAGGTTCTGAGGGGGTTGGAAAGCCGGGAATAACCCCTGGAGCAGTTTTGGGGAGCCCCCCACCAAGACCCCTCACCCCATTCCAAAGGTTCTGAGCAGGATGGAGGGACATCAAGCCAGGAATAACACCTGGAGAAGTTTGGGAAGCTCCCTACCGCAAAGGTTAAGCAGCTCAGGGGATTTAGGCACTGAGCCAGGACCTATTCCGGCTTCAGACCGCAGATCCCTGCAAATCCCTGCAAATCCCCTGCCCGGATGGCGTGGGCAGCACTGGAGCAGCTGCTGTGGCTCCTGACCCCCCAAAACATTCCCCGTGCTCCAGGGCAGCAGGATGGGGGCAACTCCAGGAGGTGTCCTGAGGATGGGAACTGCTCCACTGGGAAGGAGCCAGGAAGGAGTTTATTTGGGAAAGAAAAGGGGGAGAGGCTGCCAGGACAGACCCAGGAGCCTGGACAGCCCTTGGAGCAGTGGGAAGGGAGGGGCCTGCCCCCAGGTACAGGGATTAATCCCAGAAGAATCAGGAGCTGCTAGCACAGGCTTTCCCTGGGGAAGGTGGATTTTCTGATGGGTCACAGCCCTTAGGGAATGAGCCCTTAGGGGATGGGGCTGGGATTGGGCAGGACCCTTCCAGCCTGATGCCAACCACGGGGTCTTGGAATGGGACACCTTCTGTGGGGAGACGGTGAGAAAGGACTGCGGGAAGCCGGGGGTCAGGGAAAAATCCCTCGGGAGAATCCAGCAGCTGTGCCCACCCCATCCTACCATAATCCAGATGTGGAAGGAGATGCTGAGCGCCAGGTAGGCTGCGGAGAGCAGGATGGTTCCCTTGAACTTATGGAAGAGGAGGTTGACCAATCCCGCCTGGAAAACGTAGGTGTTGAAGAACATGAGGAAAACAATGATGACGTTGAAGACGATGGCGATGTCCTGGATGCTGCCGGGAAAACAGAGGGATTTTGGGATCCTGGATCTCCCAGACCTGCTGCCCCACCTTCCTGGCACTCACATGAAGAGGACGAGCTGCACAGCTGGAGCTGTGCGGAGCAGCTCCGAGAAGGAATTCACGAAGAGGTCGTAGGAGAGCAGCAGGAATTGCAGGAACAGCACCAGGCTGTAGTTGCTGGGCTGGAGCATCCTCCTTCCTGGGGCTCGGAGCCCTCAGCCCCAGCATTCCCAACGGATCATGGCGCTGCAGGGGGCTCAGCGGGGCCTCTCCCGACACCCCGGACCTGCAGAGAAGGCACAGGGATTGGAATGGATCCCAGGAACCAGGAAAACCCAACGAGCCGTGTGCTCTCTCTCCTGCCCAGTTCGGTCTCTTCCTTCCCCCTCAAATCCACCCCAATCCCCACGTGAGGAAATCCAGGGATGAGGGAGACGTGCAGTCCCAAGGAGCAGTGTCCAGGCAGGTTATTCCTGGCCGTTCCCAGCTCCATGGGCAGTTCTGAGCAGGTTTGGGCATGTCCTGCTCGAGGGACGGGGAGAGGAGTGAGGAGACAGACGGGAATTTTTGGACACGGGAGCAGGTACGATCTCCTCGTGGCACACATATCCCAGGGGAACAGACCCCCCCTGGAACATCCTGGCTGGAAAGGGACGGAGGGAACAGGGCTGCGCCGGGGGCTGAATTCCGTGAGGGAGAGACACGGAGCTGGACGGGGGGAAATGGGCTAGAAAGGGATGGAAAGTGTCTGGAAATGGGGGGAAAGGGGCTGGATACGGAGAGGGGAAGAACTGAACGGGGCGGGGGGAAGGGCTGGAATTGGGGGGGGAAGAGAAGCTGGACATGGGGGCGGGAAACGGATGGACACAAGGCGGGGAAAGGGCTGGAAACGGGGGGGGGAAGACCTGCACGGGGAGGGAAGAGGTGGTCATGGAGAAAAGGGCTGGATACGGAGGAGAAAAGGGCTGGATATGGGGAATAAGGGGTCACTCTCTGCCCCCCCAGACTCCGCGTCACTCCCCCCCTTCCCACAGCCACCACTGCAGAGCTGCAGAGCCCCCGAGCCCCCTCTCGCCGCCCTCTCCCCCGTCCCTGACACCCACCCCGCTCCCGGGGTCGCCCCCCCGATACGCCCAAACCCCCCTGGGTGCCGAGGGTCCCTGTCCCGGTGGGTCCCCGCCGCACCCCCCGCCCCGGGCGCTCACCCGCCACCGCCATCTTGGTCCCCATGGCAACTGCCGCCGGAGCCGGAAGTCAGGGCGGAAGCGGAAGCTGGAGGACCCGCGGGGGCCGCTCTGGCCGCCGCTCCCCTCGGTGGTGGCACATTGGAGCGGGCGGGGAAACCATAGAGATGAGGGAGCAGAGCGGCGCCCGCCAAGATGGCGGCGCCCAATGAGGAGGAGGGGGCGGAGGAGCCCAGGTACGGCCCCGGGGTTGGGGCGGGAGGCAGGGGGCGGCTTCGGGGTCGGGAAGGGCCGAGGGACTTCCTAGTCTGGGGTTTGGGTGGCGTCGGGGCCGGGCGCTGTGTCCCCAGGTCCAGGGGAGCCTCAGGTTTGGGGGAGCTGTGGAGCCACGTGTTGCCAGATTTCGGGGAGCCATGGCACTCAGTGTCCCAGATTTGGGAGATCCATGAGTCTCTTGTGTCCCAGATTTCGGGAAACCATAGGGCCCCGTGTCTCCACCCTTTTCCTGTCTCTATGTCCCGCGAGGCAGCTGATTTGAGGGTGTCGGGACATCCCCCGCCCTCGGAGGGGACAGAAATACCCATTTCTGGGGGCACATGCAAATCACATGCAAATCGCATGCAAATGAGTGCGGCCGGGTTCCTGCCAGGGGGACCATGACAGGTGACACCGGGAACCCCTCGCTGCTATTCCCTGGGCTGCTGTGCCTGGGAATTCGGCTCTGCATGATCTGTCCCACCCCTGCTCTCCTTCCCAGTCCAGGCCACAGCTGGACTCTGGTCATCCCCTCAGGGTTCCCAGTTCCCCTTTCCGTGGTTCCTCCTGGAGATGTCGGAGAGCCCCAACAGGCACCTCAGTCATCCCCAGGTGCCACCATCCTGGATCCATCCCTGCCCACCATTCCCAGGCCGGGAAGCAGCTGGGGCACCATCCATGGCTGGGAAGCAGCTCCATGCCTGTCACCTTTCCCAGACTGGGAAACAGCTGCCCCCCTACACCCTACTGGGGCTCCCAGTTCCCCTTTCCGTGGCTCCTCCCCGGGACTGCATCCGGAGCTTGAGCCGGCTCCTCGTGCGCCCACAGGTGCCACCACCGCTCCACGGCCATGCTGGACGTGCCCTTCCTGCCCTTCTGCGCCTTCCTGGGAACGCTGGGATTGCTCTGCGTGGCCATGGTGGGCACCTGGTGCCAGCACTGGCGCGGGGGCTTTTCCCTGGACGGCAGCTCCCGGACATTCAACTGGCACCCGGTGCTGATGGTGACGGGATTGGTGGTGCTCTATGGCGCAGGTGAGCTCAGGGAGCGTGGGGATCCCGGCACGGCTCTTTCCTCACCTTTTTTCCCCTCCCACAGCCGCCCTGGTTTACCGCATTCCCAACACCTGGAGCGGCCCCAAGCTTCCCTGGAAGGTGCTGCACGGCAGCTTGGCTTTGGGAGCGTTCATCCTGACCGTGCTGGGGCTGGCGGCCGTGTTCTGCTTCCATAATTCCCAAGGGACGCCCAACATGTACTCGCTGCACAGCTGGATGGGGCTGGGAACTGTCTTGCTCTTCTCCTGCCAGGTGGGAGAGCCTCCCTAGATCACCCAAACCCTCCGGCATCCTGAGTTTTCCAGCCTCACCTTCTCTTCCTGCAGTGGGCGGCGGGTTTTGGAGCATTCCTGCTTCCCTGGGCTCCCGCCTGGCTCCGGGCACTCTACAAGCCCATCCATGTTTTCTTCGGCTCCACCATCCTCTTGTTGTCCGTGGCTTCCTGTGCGTCAGGAATCAACGAGAAGCTTTTCTTCAGCCTGTGAGAGTTGGGGGGGGGGGGGGGGGCTCGGGAAGATTCCCCACAGGGAAAGGGGGGCTCGGCATGGGGATTTGGGCTGGATTTGGGAGCGGCCAGCTCGGAGCAAAGGGAACTGAGCGCTTCCTCCCTCAGGTGTGTGGTTCCCTGCACACTTCCCTGCAGGCTTGGGGGGGTTTTGGGTAACGTCCAGAACATTCCCAGCCCTTCTTTCCCACTCCAGGAAGAACGGGACCACGGCGTACAAGCTCCTGCCGGCCGAGGCTGTGTTTGCCAACACCCTGGGGCTCCTCATCCTCATTTTTGGGGTGCTGGTGGTGGCTGCCCTGGCCAGGCCCAGCTGGAAGCGCCCAGATTCCGACTCCCCGGACTCCCGCCAGGTACGGGATGCGCTGGGTGGATTTGGGAAGCCGGACTGGGAAGCTGCCCCCCCAGCACAGCCCCGAGGGTGGGGAAGGATTGAGGCTCATCCCTGTATCCCACAGCCCCTGCTCTCCAGCGAGCGCTGATCCCAGGGATCTGCCAGCACTCCCAAGCTGCATCCTCGTGCCTCCACGTGCCAGCTCCTGCCTGGATCCCGGGCCATGCCAAACCCCAGCGCTTCCCAGTGCCACCCCTCATTGCTGCAGCTGGAGCTGCCGGAGCCTCGCTGGGACGAAGAGGAGCATCCGTATCACTCTCACTCCAGAGGATCCAGCTCAGGGTGGAGCCACTCAGGGATCTCACGGACATGGAATAAAGCACTGGCTTTCGCAGGGCTCCAGCACTCAAATCCCTGGGGACAAGGGAGGGCCTGGGAGCTGGGCTGGGAGAGGTGGGAGCTTGGGAGCCAAGCCAAGCTGCTCCTTCCAAGGGCTTGTCCTCGCTGGTGCCCTGGGGACACGGGACAGCTCCCTGTGGTCACCCCACGGGATTTGGGATCATGCTCTGCCCCGTCCCTGCTTCTCCTTTGTCCCTTTCCTAGGATCCCCCCCCAGACCCCGTGCCCAGAGCCATGTGAGCCCTGTGGTTTCCCCTCCACACCCCGGGCTTCCTTCCTCCCCCTAAGTCACAGGATCCCTGTTCCCATCTCCCTTCCCAGCTTGGAGCAACGGCGGGCACCCCCACACCCCCAAATTCCACCGTCCCGCCGCTCCCAGCCAGCATGGGGAACACGAAGGATTTTTGGGATACACTTCCCGGTCACCAGGGTGGGGTTATGGGGGGGCCACATCCCAAGGTTTATTGGGAAACACGTCCTTGAAGGAACCCCAAGGGTTATTGGGATACGCTTCCCAGTCACGTGGGGGAACACGAGGGTTTATTGGGATACACGCCTCTATCACTATGAAGGGACACAGATTTTTTGGGATACGCATCCCTGTCATCAGTGGGGGGCCTCCAGGGGGTCCCGCAGCCCCTCCAGCACCGCTCCCAGCACTGCTGCCACTGCCACAGCCCCAGGATCGGGCTGCTCCAGCCGGGATGAGCGGATGTAGCTGGCTCTGCCCGCCCCGGCCTCCATGTGCCTGGTGGCCTCCGCTGCTGCCTCCGCGCTCTGCCAGGGAAAACAGGGTGTTTTCCAGGGTAACAGCAGGGATTCCCATCCAATTTTCCCACCATCTCAGCTCCCAGCTCTCCATACCTGGACAGCAGCTGCCAGCACCCGGAGCGGGTCGGCACCGGGACTGCGCAGGGCATGCAGAGCCTGCGCGGCTGCACACAGCGAATCCAGCTGGGAAAAGCGGGAATCAGGCTGGGAGTCGGTGCTGAGGCCAGGTGGGAACTCCCTGGAATCCTCCTGGAAGCCTTCCTGGCTCCCGGGCTCTCCCGGCACTCACCATTGTCCGGTCTCCTGGCGCGGCTCCTCCATACCTGTGCGGGATGCAGGGAAATTCAGGGGGGATTGGGATTCCCAGGGGGAATTGGGATTCCACAGCCCCCGGCACTGACCTCTGCATGGCCTCAATCCCGGCGTCCATGGCGTCAGCCCATGCCGGGGAATCGCTGCGGCCCTGCAGGCTCCGGGCGGCCGCCGTCAGGAAGAGCCCATAGAGCTTTGGGAATACCATCAATCCCATCCTGGCAACACGGCCCCTTCCCATTCCCATTCCCATTCCCACTCACCACTCCAGAGGAGCCTCCCATCTGCTCCAGCAGCACATCAGCCAGGGCAGAGAGCAGCTGGGCCGGGGCGGCCGGAGGCGGCCGGGAGCACATCCATTCCCGGATGGCTGTGGGGATGGAAGGGACAACAGGATGGTGGTGGCCCTGGAGTCCCCTGTCCCTCGTGGGGACAAGCAGGGACAGCCCTCAGTGGCACTGGATGCAGAGACATTCCAGGATACAATTCTAGGAAGGAGCACCCCAGGCTTCCTTAATCCCAAGAAGGGATGTCCTGGGAAACTGCCCGCTCCCGGGAGGTGCCATGGGGATACAGTTCCCTGGATAACGGCCCCCACACCCACCTTGGGCCGCCCGGGCGTGCGTGTGGCCGCAGTCCCCGTCACCAGCTCCCCGATCCAGCTCGTTGAGCTTATCCTGGATATCCAGCAAGGTGCTGCACACCCGCTCCAGCACCCGCTGCACCCGCACCGTGCCAGGCCCTGCAGAGAGGAGATGCATCCCTGCATGTTCCCAAGGGAAACTGAGGCACGAGGGGGAGGGGGGGTGACAAGGGACGGGAGCTCTGTACCAATTCCAGGCTCATCCTGTGGCTTCCTGGGTCCCTCCATTGGTGCTGGCACCTCCTCTCTCCGGGTGGTTGCCGGTCCCGCGGGAATGTTGGGCCATGCCATGGCCGTGGTCTTGGCGTCTGGAAGAGCCAGAGGCATGTGGCGGCTCAGGATGCCATTGGATCCTCACTGGCACATCCAGCAGCCAGGAATTCCACTCCCAGACATCCCACTGACCTCGTGTCCCGTCATCCAGCACCTGGCGACCCCCGTGCCCCAATCCCAGGCCACATTCCGACTGGGAACTCACCGATCAGCCCCACCATCTCCTCGTCCACCAGCATGAGGGTGAGGGACACTCCAGCCATTTCCAGCGCCGTCATGAAGGATCCCACCAAGGCCCGGGCGATGCGGATCTCTCGGCTCTCTGTGGGATGCGGGAGCGAGGCGGGGGAATTCCAGAGCGGAATTCCAGAGCGGCCGGAGCCAGGGAATGGGATCCCAAGCTCCCCCCTGCACTCACCCAGGCAGCGCACAGCAGCTCCAGCCACAATTCCCAGCTCCAGGCAGGACAATCCACCCAGGTTGTTTACCACGAGCACCACGGAGGATCCTGCAGGATGGGTGGCAGGATGAGACTGGGATCTGGGGGATTTGGGGGAGCACGGAGGGGCCGGGGGACTCACCAGGGGTCAGGGGCAGGTGGGAAGAGTTGGATGGATCCGTCATGTGCTCCAGCATCGTCTCCACGGCCTTATCCGCCGGCAGCACCTGGAGGGAACACAGAGCAGGGGAAGAGCGGAGTGCAGAGGTCTGGGAATAGGGGGGATCTGGGAATGGGGAGGAAGCAGCAGAATTCCCCCCTCACCTTCATCCTGCGCACTCCAGCCTCGCCGTGGATCCCTATGGAGACAGGGCTGCATCACATCCCAACCCTGGTGATGCCTCCCCAGGTGGGACAGGGATATTCAGACCCTCCGGGGATCCGAGGGGGACTTGGAGGGGCTGCTCCTCACCCAGCCCCAGCTCCATCTCGTCCTCAGCCAGCTGGAACGAGGGCTTGGATCCCGGGATGCTGCAGGGAGACAGGCTGAGACCCAGGGTACCTGTGCGGGTGGGAATGCTCCGTTAAACCCAGGGGGAATTTCAGGATTCAGGGGCTGGGGGACACAGGACAGCATTCCCACGAGATAACGCAACGCACCCATGGCTTTGGCAGCCGCCGTCACCTTCTCCACGATCTCATCCAAGCTTGCTCCCGCCTCGGCCAGAGCTCCCGCCACCTGCCCCGGGCAGAGCGGGTGAGCGACCCGCCAGAACTCCCCAAATCCCCACAAAGGATCCCGGCAGGACCTTGTGGATGAGGACGGTGCCGCAGATCCCGCGGCGGCCGGCTTTCCCCGGCGTGGCGAAGGCGCAGTCGTCGCCCACCACCACCATCCGCACGTTGGCCCCCTCGGCCCGCGCCCGCTCCAGGGCCATCCCAAAATTCAGCCGGTCCCCGGTGTAGTTCTTCACGATCAGGAGGATCCCAGCTGCGGATGCATGTGGAGGCGACAAGAATGACGCAGCACTGGAGGAGGGGACCCCAAAGCTCCAGGCCGGTGTGTTCCCAACCTGCTCCGGCCTGTGCCACGGCCCGGATGGCCGCAAGGACACTGCCCACGGACGGGGACGCGAACACGGCTCCGGCCACCACTCCGGTCAGCATTCCCTTCCCGACGTAGCCTGTGGAGAGGGAGGAGGGCTCGGAACAGTGTCCGGGGGGGGGGGGGGGGGGGGGGGGGGGCGTACAGGTGGGGCAGGGGGGTCTCACCTGCGTGCGCGGGCTCGTGGCCGGATCCCCCTCCGGACAGCAGGGCCACGCGGCCACGGATGGCCGGCAAGTCATCCCGAAGGACCACCCGATGTCCCTGGAGCAGCCGGAGCCCGGGATTGCAGGCCACCAGCCCAGCCAGAGCATCGTCGGCACAACCGGACACGGTCGTCACCAGTTTTTTGGAGACCTGGGGTGAAAACAGGGGACGGTGGGATAAGAAAAGGAGGAATTTCAACCCCACAGGAATGACAACCCCCCCGCTCCAGGCTCACCTCCATGGGAGCGGAGCGCAGCGCTCGGATCCGAGAATGGGATCTGTCCGGAGAGAGGGCAAGGTCCAGGCTGGAAGGGACAGCGGTCCGGAGAGGCGGGGCTGGGAAGGGAGTGGGGTGAGATGGGAGTGTCTGGTGGGAATGGGGGGCTGGCGTTGGTGTTGTCCCCAAATAGGGACACCCCCCCAGGCAGGGAGCACCTTGTGGGATGGGAAATCAGGAGGAGACCACCCCCAAATAGGGATCCCTCTGTTTTGTGACTGGGGGACTCCCACCTTCAGGGATCTCCTCTCAGCGCAGGCCCTGGACGGATCCACGCTCCCCCCTCACAGCGGGGACCCCCCGCCCCAGGTTTCGGGGGGCACAGAGCTGCAGGGAGCTGGGAGGGGGCTGCATCCTCCCAAGCGGGGCCCTCCCTTCGGGGGATCAGCGCGGATCGCGCGGGTTTTGGGGGCGATCCCCCGCGCATCCCCCTCCACACCTGCGCTCTCCAGGGTCCTCCCGTCGCCCCTCTCGTCTGCTCTCCGGGGTC
This sequence comes from Coloeus monedula, assembly GCF_965178545.1. Lineage (NCBI taxonomy): Eukaryota > Metazoa > Chordata > Aves > Passeriformes > Corvidae > Coloeus > Coloeus monedula. The sequence goes on from NC_138786.1 coordinate 1,168,699, forward strand.
CTCCCAGCTTGCTAGAGCGGCCCGTCTCAGCTGCTCTTCGCGGTCTTCCCAGAGGGCTAGAGCGGCCCGTCTCGTCTGCTCCTCCCGTGTCCCCCTCAGCGGGCTAGAGCGGCCCAGTGTCCCCACTTCCCGGAAGTGGCGGCGACGGCGGCGGAGAGGCCGCGCTCCCCGTTCCCCCCCGGTTTCCCCCGCGACCCCCCCGGGACCCCCCGGTTCCCCCAACATGTCCTACAACTACGTGGTGACGGCGCAGAAGCCGACGGCCGTCAATGGCTGCGTCACCGGTACCGCGGGGCGGCGGGTGACGGGAACACCCGGTTTTGGGGGGAACGTGGGAGGGCGGTTATGGGGTACCGGGGGTACGGGGGACACGGGGGGGGGATGGAGGTGCCGGGGGGCGCTGGGGGGGTTTTGGGGCACAGGGAGGGGATTGGGAGTATGGGGAAGGTTTTGGGGTAGGGCGGGGTTTGGGGGTCACGGGTGGGTTTTGGGGTACCGGGGGATTTTGGGGTAGAGGGAGGATTAAAGTGCTCCTGAAATCCGTAATAGGAGTAAGAGACAGTGGGATCTGGGGGAGCTGCGGGAGCCCCAAGAGCCCTGGGAGTGCTGGGCGTGGTGGGAAGAGACCCCGGGAAGAGAATTCCTGAGAAAAGACTGTGGGAAGAGCATTCCAGGGGAAAAACAAGGAGTGCGGGCTGAGAGAAAGCAGCTGGCTGAGAGCGCTGGGCACCGTGGAAGGAACGTGCTGGGATTTTGGGATGCTCCAGGGAGGCTGTGGGAGTGCAGTCCAGCACCCCGAGGTGCCAGCTGATCCCTCCTCCGGGATTCCTTCCCGCTTTTCCCAGGACACTTCACATCTGCGGAGGACCTGAACCTGCTGATTGCCAAGAACACCCGGCTGGAGATTTACGTCGTGACGGCCGAGGGGCTCCGGCCCGTCAAGGAAGTGGGGATGTACGGAAAAACCGCCGTCATGGAGCTCTTCCGCCCCAAGGTGGGTGTTGGAAGAGCAGGGATGGAGCCGTGCCCACCTGGGCGGGGTGGGATGGGCACATCCAACCCCTCTGGAATTTGCATCATCCGGGTTTTTTCGGGCAGGGGGAGAGCAAGGATTTGCTGTTCATCCTGACGGCCAAGTACAATGCCTGCATCCTGGAATACAAGCAGAACGGGGACAGCATCGACATCATCACCCGTGCCCATGGGAACGTGCAGGTGAGGGGGAAGGCAGCACCTGGAATGGGAATTCCCTTCCCTAGGGATGGTTTTGCCTTGCTGGTGCAGCAGCGGGTGGGATTTGGGTTGTTCCCTGAGTGGTTCCTTGCCGGCTGCTGGATCTGGGATGGCTCACCTGCAGCCACGGGATGTCTCCAGAGTTACTCTTGGTCTCTGTGAGGATTCATGGAATTCTGGGATGGTTTGGGTTGGAAAAGAGACCTTAAAGCTTTTCCACCTTCCACTCTCCCAGGTTGCTCCAAGCCCCGTCCAACCTGGCCTTGGACACTTCCAGGGATGGGGCAGCCACAGCTTCTCTGGGAAATCCATCCCAGGGCCTTCTCGCGCTCCCAGGGAAGGATTTCTTCCCAATATCCCATCTAAACCAACATGTGGAATCCTGGAGTGGTGTGGGATGGACAGGACTTATGGATCATCATTCCACCCTTTGCTCTGAACACCTTCCACTAGACCAGGATGCTCCAAGCCCTGTCCCTATGGATTCAAACAAATTCTGGGGAGAGTTTATGGAATAACAAATTAAATTTAAGGGAAATTAAAGCCTAAACTCCTTGTGAGGCCGAATTTTCCCTGGGAAATGAGTCCTGTGGGAATTTGTGGTGAAGGTGTGTGGTGTGGCACCTGGAAAGGCATCTCCTCCTTAGCCTTGGTGGCTTCCCAGCCGGAATTCTCAAGCCCGTTGGGAAGTGTTGCAAGGAGCCACTCCTCACCTAAGGGCTGGCAACCCCTGTCCCTGTTTTTCAGGGAAAATTTCCTGGCACTTACCACCTTTTTCTTTCCCCTCTCTGTGGCACTCTCCTTCAGGATCGCATTGGCCGCCCCTCGGAGACCGGGATCATCGGGATCATCGATCCCGAGTGCCGGATGATCGGGCTGCGGCTCTATGATGGCCTTTTCAAGGTCATCCCCCTGGATCGGGAGAACAAGGAATTAAAGGCCTTCAACATCCGCCTGGAAGAGCTCCAGGTCATCGACGTGAAATTCCTTTACGGCTGCCAAGCTCCCACCATCTGCTTCGTCTACCAGGTGCGTGCTTATCCATGGATAACCAAGGTTTTCCAAAGGTTTTTTGGAAGGCAGACTGAGGGATGAGTCCAGCTCCTTCAGGTCCAGCTCTTTTTTCCAGCTCTGGGAGAGAGGAAGCAATGCTTTCCCTCAGGATTCCTGGGCAGCTCTGCCTTGGATGGGAGTGCTCCCATGTTGAACCCCCAGGAGGAGCTTAGGGATCTTTCCAGCGAGTGGATCAGATCCAGAACCAGTTGTTTTCCATAGCGAGGCCTGAGCCTTTCCTTAAAAAGCATGGCAACGACTTGCTCGGTATTTTTGGGAGGCAACTCCAGGTGTATACGAGGATCTGTAACCTCTCCATCACCTGGCTCCTCACGGAGGGAGCATTCCAGGCCTTACCTGGATGCCTGCTTTGATCCAAAGAGCCTTTCCTGTGCTGACTGAGCAAGGGATTAGCTTTCCTTTGTTAAATTCCAGGCTATGCCCGGCTCAGCTGAAATCCCACGCCAGCAGCGGCTCCGTTATTCCCTGTTTGGGCACTGCTGGATCCCCCCCAAACTTCCTACAGGGAAGAAACCACTTTTTCACCACACAGCTGGAGTTTGGGGGAACACTTGGAGAAGTGCTTTTCCAACCTTAATGGTTCCAGGATTCCATGTCAAAACAACTTGGATCCTTGGAGCAGGAGCAGGATGTCAGTTCTGAGTCATAAAGCTCTGGATTGTTTCGATCCCTGCCTGGGGAGAGCAGGATGTTTCCAAGCTGTTTCCTTGATTCTTTCTCCATTTATTACCCATTATCCCAGGATTTGGTCTGAATAGGACAGCAGAGGCTGGGGTAATTTTTGGGAAGTTCTGAAACCAGGGGGGAATATGATAAAAACCCCTGAATTCCTGAACATTTGCAGGAGCTGGAGGAAGAGGTGATATTCCATAGTGCCACTTGTTCCCAGGTTGTCAGAGGAACACAAATCCCAGGAAATCAGTTGTAAAACAGTGGAAAAACACTTCTCAGTCTTTTCTGGCACAGGGATTTCCTTGGGGGGCTATTTATATGTGGCAAACCTGGGAGAATGGTGCCGTGTGGATGTGAGGGGCGATGAGGAGGTGGGAAGCCTCAGCAGCTCCCTGGAGTGGTGTTTTTGCAGGAGATGAGGTGGAATCTCCTCACTTCTGGAATCTCATCCACCTGTGCCTTCTCTTGCAGGACCCCCAGGGCCGCCACGTGAAGACATACGAGGTGTCCCTGCGGGAGAAGGAGTTCAACAAAGGCCCTTGGAAGCAGGAGAACGTGGAGGCCGAAGCCTCCATGGTCATCGCAGGTTGGGATGACCTTGTCTGTGAAAGATCTTCCCGTGGTTTTTCCAGGCTGGATGGCTGCATTTTTCCAGATGGGATCTCTCATGTTTGTTGTGTGTCCCACAGTGCCGGAGCCCTTTGGAGGTGCCATCATCATTGGGCAGGAATCCATCACCTACCACAATGGCGATAAATACCTGGCTATCGCTCCTCCCATCATCAAGGTGAGGGGATGCAGGGCTGCTGCATCCCAAAAAATCCTGCCTTTCCCAGGCCTTCCAGCCAGGAATTCCAACCTCTCTTGTCCCAGGTGTGGTCTAACAGCGCCACTTACTTGGACTTGCAGAGGTTTGGGTTTCCCGGTCGCTGAGGGACATCCATGATCCCTGTGTGCTTCCACTTTCTGTGGAGTTCTTGGAATTTAGTTTGGGCCCCAGGGAATGGGACTAATTAGGAATTAGTGCATGGTCTGGGCACAGTTCCAGGGCAGAGCCTGGTTTCATTTCAGGCAGTAGAAAACATGGATGAGCCTCTTGGAGACTTGTCTGGAGGAGAAAAGGCTTAAAGATTTTGGGACAGCAATCGGGCTTGTGGGTTTTTTGGGAATAACAGGCCACTTCCCACATTTAATCAGAGCAGGAAGCACCAATGGCATGGCTGAGGTGCTGCTCTGAGCTGAAAGAGGGCTGGAATTGCCATCCAAAGGTCCCTTTAAGATGGAAATAAGGACAGGCTAAAAACCTTGGGGGAAAAAATGGGAATATTGGTGCCTCGAGGTCTCAGTCTGCTCCTGGGGCTCTGGAATGGGGAATGTGGGATCCTGGAGCCGGGAGTGTGTCACCTGCACAGACCTTCTGGGGACCAGTTTGGGGCTGTTCCAGTGGAATCCTAGAATTCCCTGCTTTCCCTGCAGCAAAGCACCATCGTGTGCCACAACCGCGTGGATCCCAACGGATCTCGGTATTTGCTGGGAGACATGGAAGGGCGGCTCTTCATGCTGCTCCTGGAGAAGGAGGAGCAGATGGACGGCACTGTCACCTTGAAGGACCTGCGTGTGGAGCTGCTGGGAGAGGTAGGAATCACCTGGGCCATCCCTGGCACTTGCCTGGGATTCTCCCAAGTTGGGAAAGGCTCCATTTAGGGCTGAGTGGGAATTTTGGAGCAGGGGGTGTTGATGTTTCACATTTGTCACAGCCCTGAACTGTTGGTGGCTGGGAGATTCCCTGTGGGCACTTACTGTGGACACTTTCTTCTCATTTTTTACACCATCTTCCGTTTTTTTTTTCCTGGTACTTGCACTGGGAGGAGCTTGGACTCTGTGGGATTTACGAAGGGATCAAATCCCCTTCCCACGCCCGGGGTTTTGCTGTTGGGTAACAGCTTAGTGGTGGAAGGTGTGCATGTGTGCCAGGACCTTTCCATGCCACATTCCACCTGCCTCTTCCCACTTCCCAGACATCCATTGCCGAGTGCCTGACCTACCTGGATAACGGAGTGGTGTTCGTTGGCTCCAGGCTTGGAGATTCCCAGCTCGTGAAGGTACGTGGCAGCTCCTGGCCGTGTGTTCCCACAGGACTGGATTGCCATCAAAACCTGGAGATGCGGATACATTTTCCCATCTTCTCCTTGCCTGCCCTTTCCCCATCCTGCTCCTTGAAAGGCAAAAAGTGATCCCAGTGTTTATTCCCAGCTCAACGTGGACAGCAACGAGCAGGGATCCTACGTGGTGGCCATGGAGACCTTCACCAACCTCGGGCCCATCGTGGACATGTGTGTGGTGGACCTGGAGAGGCAAGGCCAAGGCCAGGTAACATTCCTGCTTTTCCCTCCTTGCTGCTGGGAATTTTTGGCTGGGTGTGTCCATAAAATCATAGAATTCCAGAATGGTTTGGGTTGGAAGGGACCTTAAGGATCATCTCATTCCATGGGCAGGGACACCTTCCATTAGACCGGGTTGCTCCAAGCCCCGTCCAGCCTGGCCTTGGTGGATCTTTCAGGTCCCTTCTGACCCTAACCATTCCAGGATTCCATGATTCTAGAATGGGTTCCCCATTTCCATGATCCCAGAGAGGACTGGGAGAGCTTCCCAGCCACAGCTGGTATAGTCCATCTGCTTTTCCCTCAGCTGGTCACCTGCTCCGGGGCCTTCAAAGAGGGATCGCTGCGGATCATCCGCAACGGCATTGGGATCCACGAGCACGCCAGCATCGACCTGCCGGGAATTAAAGGTGTGGGAGGTGTTCCACAGCCTGAGAGGGGACATGGTGGGCACGGATGAGACTGGGATGTGGAATTGTGAGGATTTGTGGCCTCCTTGTTGCAGGGTTGTGGCCGCTGAGGTCGGATCCACACCGGGAGACGGACAACACCTTGGTGCTGTCCTTTGTTGGCCAGACCAGGTAAAGGTGGGATGAGCTGATCCAGGCTCTCAGCCCTGTGTCGGAGCAGGAATTAATGGGAATTCCCTTCCCTGCTCAGGGTTCTGATGTTGAACGGAGAGGAAGTGGAAGAGACGGAGCTCACGGGATTTGTGGATGACCAGCAGACGTTTTTCTGCGGCAATGTGGCGCATCAGCAGCTGATCCAGGTAATTCCAGCACGAGGAATATGTGGATTTGGCTCTCCTGTTGCCTCTTGGATCGTGACTTATCCAGGGTAGGGGTTGGGGGTGCTTCCCTGAGATCCGATGGGATCAGCAAACAGGATCCTGGGTCCATGTTTCTAAGGGATATGGAAAGAGGAAGGTTCTTGCTGTGCCACCCGCCTTGGAAACACTGTTTTCCATTATTTTTGCCATCTTTCTTCCCAGATCACCTCTGCCTCAGTGCGACTGGTCAGCCAGGAGCCCAAATCCCTGGTGAGCGAGTGGAAAGAGCCCAACGGGAAGAACATCAGCGTCGCCTCCTGCAACAGCAACCAGGTGGTGGTGGCCGTGGGAAGGGCCTTGTACTACCTGGAAATCCGGCCCCAGGAGCTCCGGCAGATCAGGTGAGCCCACATCCTGAGGGCTCTGGGGATGCTGGGATTTGGGATCCAGGCGGACACCTGTCCACCCTCCTTCCTCGCAGCTGCACGGAGATGGAGCACGAGGTGGCCTGCCTGGACATCACCCCCCTGGGAGACTCCAACGGGATGTCCCCGCTCTGCGCCATCGGGCTCTGGACCGACATCTCCGCCCGCATCCTGAAGCTCCCGTCCTTCGAGCTGCTGCACAAGGAGATGCTGGGAGGAGGTAGGAGCCTCCCAAGGCTGGCAGGGGTCACTGGCCGGGTCCTGAGCGACCTCATCCATCCCTTTTCCTGCTTCCCACAGAGATTATCCCTCGCTCCATCCTGATGACCACCTTCGAGAGCAGCCACTACCTCCTGTGTGCCCTGGGGGACGGAGCTCTCTTCTACTTTGGCCTCAGCCTTGAGACAGGTGACCTTTTCTTTTCCTTCCCAGTTTCTTGGGAAAGATCCTCCTTGCTTTCCCAGCCTCATGCTCAGATGGGACTGGCTGAGGGCTGGTGGATTCCTCCAGCACGCTGGAGGAAGGAGATGGATTCCTCAATGTGGGATGTGCTTACCCACGCTCCTGTTTTTCCCTGAGGTGGTGTGGCAGATCCCAATCCCTTCTCCCTTTGAATCCAGGCTTGCTGAGTGACAGGAAGAAGGTGACCCTGGGCACGCAGCCCACCGTGCTGAGGACATTCCGCTCCTTGTCCACCACCAACGTGTTCGCCTGCTCCGACCGCCCCACCGTCATCTACAGCAGCAACCACAAGCTGGTCTTCTCCAACGTCAACCTCAAGGAGGTCAACTACATGTGCCCCCTCAATTCCGACGGATATCCCGACAGGTGAGCCTGCCACGATTTCCTGTTCCTGAGGAATATGGAGGAGTGGGAGGTCCTGGCTTTTCACCCCGTGTTTTCCATGATTTTTTTCCCCCACAAGTTTGGCCTTGGCCAACAACAGCACCCTGACCATCGGCACCATTGATGAGATCCAGAAGCTGCACATCCGCACTGTTCCCCTCTACGAGTCGCCCAGGTGAGGATTCCTGGGATGAGGATTCCTGGGATCCGGGTGCTCCGCTGCATGGGGACGAGGGTTGGGGTGACGTTGCCATCCCAGGAGCAAACAAACAGCCCTTGTTGTTCCAGAGCTCTTGGAATGGCCTTTCCAGGCTCTCCCAGCCACATGGCTCTGTTTATCCCACAGGAAAATCTGCTACCAAGAGGTATCCCAGTGTTTCGGGGTGCTCTCCAGCCGGATCGAGGTGCAGGATGCCAGCGGGGGCACCACGGCGCTCAGACCCAGCGCCAGCACCCAGGTGAGATCCCAGGCTGGGTCATCCCTGCGCTGTGGGGATCAGAATTCCTGATCCGGCTTTTCCTTCATGGTCCTCCCTTCCAGAGCTTCCAAAGCTGTGAGTCCAGTCCAGTTCCTCAGCTGGGCAGGAATGGGTTGGTGGGATCTCTCCGAGGGGGTGGCACAGCCACTGTTCCACCTGATCCCTCTTTATTTTTGGGCGCTGCTTCTTCCATATCCCATCCAGGCTTCTGTGTGGTCTCCAAGGCTTTCCCTTTCCCAAGGATCTGGCTCTGGCAGCCACAGCAGTTTACACAGACTGTAAACTCATATCAACACCATCACTCAGCCCTGCAGGAGCAGGGAGCGTGTCCCTTTACTCATTCCTCGCTCCACCTGCTCTCCCATCCCTTTTCCTGCTCCCCGGCTGCCTGGGGCTCTGTGGATATCCTGAGTAGCACTGGGATGTGATGGATTTTCCTGTTTCCCAGGCCTTGTCCAGCAGCGTGAGCACCAGCAAGCTGTTTTCCAGCAGCACGGCTCCGCACGAGACATCCTTCGGAGAGGAGGTGGAAGTGCACAACCTGCTCATCATAGACCAGCACACCTTCGAAGGTACCTGTCCCATCCCAAAATCCAGCTCTTCCCATCCTGGAGAAGCCCAGGGGAGCTTCAGCCAAAGCATTTTCCTGGAGGAACATCAGCCATATTTAGGGAATAGCAATTTTTGATGGCACGAGGTGGTGGGGAATAGGACAGGGAATCTCTAGGATGTGTCTTAAGCTTTCACTTCAAGGACTTTGGGATGCCAGTTGTTCCTCCCTTTCCCGCTTTTTTTTTTCCCCAGTGCTCCATGCTCACCAATTCCTGCAAAATGAGTACGCCCTCAGCCTGGTCTCCTGCAAGTTGGGGAAGGATCCCAACACCTACTTCATCGTGGGCACTGCCATGGTGTATCCCGAGGAAGCGGAGCCCAAGCAGGGCCGGATTGTCGTCTTCCACTACTCCGATGGTAAGAACGAGGTGTTCTCACTGGGAAAAATCCCGCTGGTTTTGGTGGGAGATCAGGGATGAACTCCTCAGACCCTGGAGAGCTTGTGTCCCAGGAGCAGGCAGTTTTTCCCAAGGAATCAGCTGTCAGGATCTGTAGGTTCTGTGTTCCCTTCCCCCCACCCCCCCTTCTCCTAGAGAAGCCCAGGAATCCCTCACCAGCCCTGGATTCTGGGATTTGCTTCCCATGGCACGTGTTCCCCCTCAGAGAGAGTTTTTTGGGAGGCAAAATTCAGGACAGCTCAGCTGAACTTGCCAGCCTTGGGATAAACAACCCAAGCTATATTCCAGGGAAGCTGCAGAGCCTGGCTGAGAAGGAGGTCAAGGGAGCTGTGTATTCCATGGTGGAATTCAATGGGAAGCTGTTAGCCAGCATCAACAGCACGGTAAACATGACCCTGACCCTGACTTTTTTTGGGAGCATGTTTGTGGATGTGGATGTGAGCCAGGTTGAGGGTGCATATCCCAGCCCCCACACGGAGTATCCCGATCCGTGTCCCATCCCGCAGGTCCGCCTGTACGAATGGACAGCGGAGAAGGAATTGCGCACGGAATGCAACCACTACAACAACATCATGGCCCTGTACCTGAAAACCAAGGGGGATTTCATCCTGGTGGGAGACCTCATGCGCTCCGTGCTGCTCCTGGCCTACAAACCCATGGAAGGGAATTTCGAGGAGGTGCGGAAGCGGCGCTGGGAAGCCATTCTGACAGCTCTGGGCACAGGGAGCGGTGTTGGAGGGGATAAAAGGAGGAGTTTGGCTTGGCTGGATAAGGTTTGACACAGATCCCCGTGGTTTCTGGAAGGATGGATCCCTCAGTTTCCAGGGAACTGGCTGTGGGAAGAGCAGCTGGTGCCTGGCGGGTGGGAGGTGCCATCTGGGATGCCTGGTGTCCGCTTGGAATGGGGGTTTAAATTGCTGGAGTGCCTCTGGCACGGGCTGCTCCATGCTTTCCCAGGATGTTATCCAAGTGCCACTTGGAGCAAGACCATCTCCAGGAGTGCCTTTCCTGCTCAGCTGCTTCCTGGAGCAGAGAGGGACAGGCTGGATCCCACGTTGTTCCTGAATATTGGTGTGGGGTGGGATGAGCATGCAGGATCTCAGGCCAGGCCACCTGGACACAGCGTGTTCCCTCTTGGCCCCTTGCAGATTGCCCGGGATTTCAATCCAAACTGGATGAGCGCTGTGGAGATCCTGGATGATGATAATTTCTTGGGAGCGGAGAACGCTTTCAATCTGTTCGTGTGCCAGAAGGACAGGTGAGCTGGATGGGATGGATTGGGGATGGGATGGGGTGATAGGATCTTGAGGAAAACTGGAGGAGCATTCCCAGCTCTTGGGAGCAAGGGATAGCTTTGGAGTGCCCCCATCCGGGACTGAGCAGAGTGTTTGGGATTCCAGCGCGGCCACAACGGATGAGGAGCGGCAGCACCTGCAGGAAGTGGGATTATCCCACCTGGGAGAGTTCGTCAATGTCTTCTGCCACGGATCCCTGGTCATGCAGAACCTGGGAGAGACTTCCACGCCCACCCAGGGATCCGTGCTCTTCGGCACCGTCAATGGAATGATCGGTAAGGAGCAGGCCCTGAGGATTCCCTGCAGAATCTTGGAATACTTCGGGTTGGAAAGCTCATCCAGCTCCACCCTGTGCTGCATTCCGAGCCCCGTGTCCGTTATTCCCGTGCAGGCCTGGTGACATCCCTGTCGGAAAGCTGGTACAACCTGCTCCTGGACATGCAGAACAGGCTCAACAAAGTCATCAAGAGCGTGGGGAAGATTGAGCATTCCTTATATCCTTTGGCATTCCAGCCAGGAGCTGGCGCCCGGTGGGGTTTACCAGCTGGAGAGGGTGGGAGCGGGTTTGCTGGCGCCCTCAGAAATCATGGAATTGAGGTTGGGAAAGCCCTCTGAGAGTGCAGAGTCCAACCATTAACCACGTCCAGGGCTGGTGTTATCCCCTGTGGATTTGGCTCCTTGACGGTGGCACCTGGAGATCGTTCCACACCGAACGGAAGACGGAACCGGCCACGGGATTCATCGACGGGGACCTAATCGAGAGTTTCCTGGACATCAGCAGGCCCAAGATGCAGGAAGTGGTGGCAAACCTTCAGGTGAGCTTGGGAATGTGGCCTTGGATCCTTCAAGGACCTTGCTCAGGAGTCCAGGCTAGGTAAATTGTGGAATTGTAGAGTTACGGAATGGTTTGGGTGTGAAGGGACTTAAAGGCACCTCCCACCAGACCAGGTTGCTCCAAACCTCGTCCAACCTGGCCTGGAGCATTTCCAGGGACGGGGAAGCCACAGCCTCTCTGGGAAACGCTAAATCCACACCTTCCCGAACGATCTGGGAATGGCTTTTGGCACTTGCCGAGGTCTCCAATGCCTTTTCCTCCCTGCGCAGATCGACGATGGAAGCGGGATGAAGAGGGAAGCCACCGTGGATGACCTGATAAAGATCGTAGAGGAGCTGACCCGGATCCATTAGCAGGATTCGGGATTATTCCCTACCCCTTCCCTCCTCATGGAGCAAGGGAATCCTTCCCCAGCTGTGCCCAACACCGGCGGCAGTGGCCGGAGGGGGACGGAATCTCACAGGGGGAGCAGCTTGTTAGGAATTTGGGGCAGTGTTGGTCATCTCCTGCTGGGATTCATGGATTCTGTGGACTTGGCTGTGCCCAGAACTGTCCCTTTCCGTGGGTGATCCACCGGGATCTGATGGCCTCGCCTCAATTCCCTTTTCCCTGGTGTCCTTAGATATTTTATTACTTTTTTTGGCTTTTGGTTTCGCTTTTGATCCTGGTTTTTTGGTTGGTTTTTTTTTTTTTTTTGGATTCCTTGTGGTTTTTTGGAAGAGGAATCAAAGCTGGAGGAGCAGCCGAGGCTGGAGCTGAACGGGATAACTCTGTCTCCATAGGATCCATGCCTTGCTCAGGGAGGGAAGTTCTGGGAAGTTCAAGGTGTTGCTGATTTCGGAGTTTTACCAAATAAAGTAGTCCAAGAGGAAAGATCCGTGTCCTGAGGAATGGTGATATCCGTGTCCTTGGTTCTGGGATCTCAGGGACACCTGTTTTCCAAGTACATTTTTCTGGCTTTTCTTGGATCTGTAGGAAATTTTAGTTCCTTACCTGGTTGCCAGTGGTGCTGTGAGTGCCTGGAGAGGCAGATTTTAATGGAATTTTTTGGGAAAGCTGGATTTTCCAGCCTCTGACTGCTCATGTTTTCCTGGTCTCCCACCTCCTTCGCATCTCTCATGGAATTTGGGGGTTATCTGGATCTTTCCATGCTCTTCCCCAGCTTGGATCTCCCCTGTAACCCCTGGTTAAGTGCCCCCCAAGTCCCATTCGTGTGGGTTTTTCCCAAATCCTTCCTTCCAGAGACAGCTGGTGCTGGAAGCATCCCTGGCTCCCGCTTCCATCCCGGATTCTCCGAGGAGGCCGCAGGGAGAAGGCTATATTTGGACATCTCTTCCCAGAGCTGGGGCAGCAGGGAGTGACCGTGGACTCTGTGCTCCTGCTTTTATTACCTTGGGCTCTGTTTACCTGCCTGGAGCAGCCTGTTCCCAAAATTTGGGAGGCCCAGGGCACGGCACAGCCTGGATCCTGGAAGCGCTCTCGTTTTCCCACCAACACTGGGGGTGCTGGTGCCAGTGCAGTGTTGGCACCCTGCTCTTCTTGGGATAAAAGTGCTGCTGGCCCGGGCTGGACCATTGTTTATCCACTGCCACTGCTCATGAGCTGCCTCCCAGGGATTTGGGATCACATTCCCTTAGGACAGGAGCTTCCCATGGCTGCACTGGGGTTCCTAAAAAACTGGCATGACCCCCCCAATGTGGCTTCCATTGGGAAGGGGGCTGTGTCTTGCCTGGGTGATCCCAGTCCTTGGGAAGGATTTTGTGCTGGATTGGGAATTTTGGAGGCAGCAGTGCCCTTTGCTCCATGGGATCAATCATTTACCTACCTCTGACCTTTGCTTCATTCCCTGCCCTGGGATGGGGGCGCGGGGTCGGGGGGTCACTGGAGCGGGGTGTCCCGCAGCATCCCTCTCCCTCCTGGATGCATCCCACCATCCCGGCTCCGCTCGGCCCCTTTCTCCGCCGCGTGGGTCCCCGTGCAGGGCTGGGAAGGCGGCCCAGCGCCTCCAGGAGAAGGAGGAGGAGGAGGAGGAGGAGGAGGGGTGGGGAGAGGCCATGCCGGAGCTTTGCCAGATGTGGGAAAGGAGAGAAGGGGGGACGCCTTTCCCGCTGCTTCCCAAGCCTTGGGGGTACCCCCTTTCCTGGCCCGCAGCCAGGGCAAGAATGGCCGGGATGCCACCACTCGCCCCAGCTGAAAGGGACAACCTTGGGGTGACCCCAGACCCCCCGTGTGGGTTTGGGGGGGGGGGGGGGCGGTGGGTGCCGCTGGCGACCCCCCCGCTCTCGCCCCCCTCCAATCCCGCATTGTTCCCGGCTCGGCGGGAGGAGGAGGAGGAGCAGGGCCAAGGGCCAGCGGGAAGGCAGGCGGGAAGGCGGGCGCCGGGACGTGCTGGAGCCGCCTGTCATGTTGGTGGAGCTGCTCTTCCAGGCTGCCTGTGTGTCCCTGTTCCTCTCCAGCGGCCAGGGCAGGGTGTATCCCGCGAGGAAGAAGCCGGCCAGCTTTGCTGTGGAGAGGTAGCTGGATCCCCCCCTTTTCCTTCTCCCTCTTCCAGCTACACCTGGGATGGGCAGCGTGCCGAGCTCCGGCTACCCCTGCCCCTCCAGCTGCAGGAGGGCTGGCCGGAGGGGTCCCAGCCAGAGGGACCCTCCCTCTTCCCAGGTCCAGGGCAGCATGACCCTGCTCCTCGCATCCCTGTCCTTCTCCCCACATCCCTGTCCTGCTCCCCGTATCCCTGCCCTGCTCTCCGTATCCCCGTCCAGCCGGGGGACGTTTCTCCCATCACCACGTGCTGGGATGTTCGGGTCGGCTGGGAAGCGGTTGTCCCCTCTCTGTCCCACCGTATCCTACCTTCCTCCGATCCGTGCCATGCTCTGCTTCCCGGGACACGGGCACATCCTGGCCACTCCGGCTGTCCCCTCGTCCTCGCATTCCCGGGACCTTTGCTCCATGCAGGGGGCTCAGGACAGGGTGGCCTCAGGCTCTGGTGTCCCACAGGCGCCGCGTGGGGCCCCACGTCTGCTTCCAGGGCTCCAGCAGCGGATGTTGTCCCGGCTGGATGCTGTCCCCGGGCAGCGGGAAGTGCACCCTGCGTGAGTATGGGGGTCTGGGGGGCCGCTGGGGGTCCTGTTCCCATTCCCAGAGCTCCTGTTCCCATTCCCACAGCGCTCTGCTCCTTCGGCTGCGGTGGCGGCTCCTGCATCGCTCCCAACCTTTGTGTGTGCCCGGATGGAGAGCAGGGAATCACCTGCCCAGGTACTGGGAGAAGTGGCTGTGCGGGGTGCCCTTCCCTGTCCCCGCCACAAATCCCAAGGGATGGAGATGGCCATGAACCCGTGGGCACCGTGCCCAACCCTCTTCCCTCTCCATGCCACAAATCCCAGCAGATGGAGGTGACCGTGGCTCCTTGTCACCTCTCCCCAGCACTGTCCCCATCCCTGGTGGATCCATGCAGCGGGGTGGGAAGCGGGTGGTCCCAGGGTGGCCTGGGTGCCCTGTGGACGCCGTGTCCGTGTTCCAGAGCCAGCGGGAACGTGCGGGGAGTACGGCTGCGACCTGTCCTGTAACCACGGTGGCTGCCAGGAGGTCGCCCGCGTGTGTCCCATCGGCTTCTCCATGGCTGAGACGGCCAACGGCGTCCGCTGCACCGGTGAGCGGGAGTGCGATATCCCGACGGGAGAGGGCATCCCGGTGGTGTCCGCACCCCAAATCTGGCCGTTCCCTGTGTCCCTCCAGACATCGATGAGTGCCGGAGCGCGGCCTGCGAGGGGACGTGCGTGAACACGGAGGGCGGATTCGCCTGCGAGTGCGGAGCTGGCCGGGAGCTCTCCGCCGATCGCCGCAGCTGCCGGGGTGCGCGGGGGCCCGGGGGGGCGGCCGGGGCTCCCGAGGGATCCTGACCCTCATCCCAACCCCCAGACATGGATGAATGCCAGGCCACACCGTGCCAGCACCGCTGCGAGAACAGCGTGGGCAGCTACCGCTGCTCCTGCCGGCCCGGATACCACCTCCACGGGAACCAGCATTCCTGCGTGGGTGAGCACCAGGATGGGGCCCTTCCCATCAGTCCCGGGGGATGGAGGTGGCCCTGAGCACTGTACCAGATTCCCTTCCCTCTCCATACCATGAATCCCAAGGGATGCAGGTGGCCACTGAGCCTCTCCCTGCATGTGCGAGCACCAGGCTTAACCCTCATCCCTCTCCATGCCATGAATCCCAAGGGATGCAGGAGGCCATGAGCCTGTGGGCACAAGCCAGACCCTCATCCCTCTCCATGCCATGAATCCCAAGGGATGCAGGAGGCCGTGAGCCTGTGGGCGCTGTGCCAGCCCCCCTTCCCTTGCCATGGCACAAATCCCAAGGGACGCAAGTGTCCATCGGCCTATGACCACAGTGCTGCCACCTCATCCTCATCCCTGCGTGGGCTGTGCCGAGGGCCCATCCCAGCGCTCCAGGCTCTTTCCTGGGCCACAGCCCAGGGTGCAGCAGCTCCTGCCACATTACCTTATCCTGCAGATGTGGATGAGTGCCGGCGGCCTGGCGTGCGCCGCTCGTGCCAGCACAGCTGCCACAACATTCCCGGCAGCTTCCGCTGCTCCTGCCGCCCTGGATACCGGCTCAGTGCGGACAGAGTGTCCTGCGAAGGTATCTGTGTCCTTCTCCAGCCTGGGGGAGCAGGGTGGGATGCTCCCATCTCTCTGCCTGCCCCAAGTGATGTCTCTCCCTTCCTGATTTCCTTCCTAGGGTACCCCAAATCTATCCTGGCTCCGTCGCCCATCCTGCAATCCCTACAGCATCCACCCACCCTTGTCCTGCTCCCTCCTGGCTCCCACCTGCTCCCGAGGGGCTCCCCCTCTCCCCACCTCCCTGTGGCAGCTCCCAGTACCCAATTCCCTCCCTCCTCCCCATCCCTGTCCCCTGAGCCGTTCCCGCGTACCGTGGGAGCCCCCGGCACCTCCGTCCCACCGTCCCCTCGTTGCTGGCACCAGGGGATCCCTCGGGAGCCTGGCGCTAGCTGGACGGAGCCGGGATGCCAGAGCTGCACCTGTCAGGTGAGCATCCCGTCCCCCAACCCCTTCCCATGGCACCATCCCGACCTGGGATGAGCCACCACCTGTCCTGGCAGGGGGGACGAGTCCTCTGTGATGCCGTGAGCTGCTCTGTTCCCTGCTCCCACCCGCTTCCTGCTCCAGCTGGGGGTTGCTGCCCCACCTGCACGGGTGAGTCCCGGCCCCTCTGATCCCCCCAGTTCCCAGGATGGCCCCCCTGAATTCCCAGGGGGATGCCCCTGACCCCCATGGCTCGCAGGGTGCCTGCACGAGGGGGTGGCCAGGGCCGAGGGCGATGTGTTCTCCCCATCCGATGGGAATTGCACCGTCTGCGTCTGCTTGGTGAGCTGGATTAGGATGGGAGAATCCCCCCCCCCATCCCTGGGCAACTCCCAGCCTTGGGGACCCTCATCATGCTGCATCCTGGCTCAACCATGGATGGGGATGCTCTGAGGGCGATGACACCCTCCCATCATCCCTCCGTGGGGAATCAGGATCCTGTTTCCCAGACCCATGCTCCCCTCTGCAGGCCGGGAATGTCTCCTGCCTCTCCCCGGAATGCCCCCCAGGATCCTGCCCCAGCCCCTCTCCGGCCGACTGCTGCTCCTGCACTCCAGGTGATCCCGGGACCCCAAGTCTGGGGGTGTGAGGACCCCCGGCCTGGGCTGGGCATTAGGGAAGAGCTGTGCTTGGCGCTCCAGCCCCACTGCTTTCCCTTTTCCCAGAGAAGTGCATTTTCCGGGGACGCACGTATGCTCACGGAGCCCAGTTCAGCCTGGATGGGGACGACTGCACCACCTGTGTCTGCCAGGTGAGCCCCGGATGTCCCCAGGGATGAGGATCCCCAAGGCTGGGAGGTCTCCAGGCACGAGGATCCCCAGGGATGAGGATCCCCAGGGATGCTCCAGCATTTCCCTGCACCTGCTGGGCGGATCCCAGCTTTGCTTGGGGCTGTCGGTGGAGACAGCAGGTGACCCGTTCCCGTGTTCCCAGGGAGGAGAGGTGGAATGTTCCTTCACTCCCTGCCCCATTCTGGATTGTCCCCAGCACCAGCGGCACCTGGGTCCCGGGCAGTGCTGCTCCACCTGCCGGGACCCTCCGGCCCCTGCCGGTGAGTCGGGATGAGGGACACAGCTGGGAATGGGCAGGGAGGGACACGGAGAGGGAGGAGGGGGAAAAGCTGGGGGAAAGGGGAATGGCATGGCATGGGAAGAACAGCTGGGGGAGAGGATGTGGGGGACACTTGGGGATGGGGAGAGCGGGATGTTGGGATATTTGGGGATGGGATGTGGGGAAGGGCAGGGTGGGATGAGGAGGGACACAAGCCAGGTGGGATGTGGGAATACTTGATGATGGGAAGGGTGGGAGATAGGGAATACCTAGGAACGGAGAGGGTGGAACATCGGGAACACCCGGGGGCTGGAAGGGCAGGTTTTACGGGACAGCTGGGAACAGGGATCCTACCCAGGTTGCTTCCTGGATGACAACGGTGTGGAGTTTCCCGTCGGACAGATCTGGTCTCCGGGCGATCCCTGTGAGTTATGCATCTGCCAGGTGAATGAGAACCTGCTCTGCTTCATTCCCTCTTCCCCATCCCTGCCCCAGCGCACGGCTCCTGCCCCATTCCTACCCTCAGGATGCCCGTGGCCTGGCGGGTCCCAAATCCCCCAAATCCGGCGGGTTTGGGAATGCCGAGGTGTCTGTCAGGGTGTTCCCGCCTGCAGGCAGATGGCTCCGTGAGCTGCCAGCGCACGGATTGTGTGGAGACCTGTCCTTATCCCATCCGCATTCCCGGGCAGTGCTGCCCCGACTGCTCCGCAGGTGAGGGTCTGCCCGGAATTCCGGCATTCTGAGCCGCCCGGGGACCGCCTGAGCCCCTCTCCCCGCAGGCTGCACCTACATGGGGAGGATCTTTTCCAACAACGAGACCTTCCCGTCGGCGCTGGATCCCTGCCTGAGCTGCATCTGCCTGGTGAGGGCTGGGCCGGGCATTCCCAGAGGATTGGCGGCTCCCGCCCCGTGGGCTGAAGGCCGGTTTTTGGCTCCGTTGCAGGGAAAAGCTCCGGGGGCGCCCCGGGGTTCCTAACGCCCGGCCCTCGGGGGTCTCTCCCGTCTCTCGCAGCTGGGCTCGGTGGCCTGCTCGCCTCTGGAATGTGCCATCGTGTGCTCCTACCCCTTCCACCCCGAGGGTCGGTGCTGCCCCGTCTGTGAGGGTACGAGCTCGGGGGGGGGGGGATGTCCCCAAAATCCTCCTGAGCCGCCCAAAATCCCCCTTGAACTCCCCAAAACCCCCCCTGAAACTCGGTCCCCCCAGACTGCAACTACCAGGGCAGGAAGGTGGAGAACGGCCAGAGCTTCATTCCCGAGGGACAGCCCTGTACCCACTGCACCTGCCAGGTGAGACCCCCCCATCCATTCCCGTGGGATGCCCACATCCATGGAGAGCCGGTGCCGGTGCCATTGGATCCCTGGAAGGGCTGGCAGGGCTGGCTGATCCCTGTTTTCCCAGCTTGGAGAGGTGAGCTGTGAGGAGAGGCCGTGCCCCCGCTCCTGCTCCGAGCCCCCCGTGGGCTGCTGCCCATCCTGCCCAGGTAATGGGATCCCCAGATCCATCCCTGGGCACTTGGATGTGCTCCTGGGAAAGAGGTGGGTGCTGACCAAAATCCTCCCTCTGTCAGCCACAGACGTCCGGCTCCTGCTGCAGGGTGGTGACCTGTCCCCATCCTCATCCCCATCCTCTTCCCAGTCCCCAATCCCTGAAGATTCACCCCCTGGCACCCCTCACCCCCCACGCCACCGCCTGGCCCAGCTCCTGCTTCCCACCACACTCCCCCTCGGCCCCTCTCCAGGGATTTGGGATGCCGGGAAGCCCCCTCCGACGACTCCGAGCCCCTCCGGATACCCCTCGGCACCCACTGTGCCCCCCGACCCCCCCTGTGAGGCCACAGCCCCCCCCGATCCCACAGGCACCCCCAAGGCTCAGGGATCCCCCGGGAATGAGGATCCCTCTGCAGTGCCATCAGACAGCCCCAGGTTCCAGGTGCCAGGTGTGCCTGGAATGCCGTGAGGAGGAGGAGGAGGAGGATGAAGGAAAGGAGAAAAAGGGGGTCTGCAGGACCAGCAGGCCTGGCCCTGGGGAGGGGGAAACTGTCCCCCTGCCACCAATAAAGTCACTCTGGTATTTATTCCCTGTCCCTTCATCCCTGCCAGCACGTGGAGCCCTGGGGCTTGTCCCCTGGGAATTTTGGGATGAGTGGCTTTCCAGGATGATGAGGGCAGTGCTGGAGGTGTTCAGCCCCCTCAGCCTGAGTGGGGGTTTGGGGACAGGAGGGACGTGTCCTGCCCCAGGTGCCCAAGGCTGGGAGCTCCCCAGGGATGAGCAGAGCCACATCCAGGCTCCCATCCTGGGGGCACAGGGACATCCTCGGTGGGTGCAGCTGAGGGTGGCACCAGGGACACGCCACATTCCCAGGGACGTGGTGGCCTTTCCCAGAGAGACACAGCACAGGGGGGCTTCTCCACACCTTTATTGTCCTCGGTGGTGGCAGGAGTGCCCAGAAAGGGACAAGCCCTGCCAGCCACCGAGTTGGGAACACCTGGGATTCCCATCCCAGCTCAGGGCAGCCGGGACAGCCCCACCTTGTTGTTGGCCCTGTCGAAGATGATGTAATATTCCCGGATAAAGACATCCCCCAGGATCCAGAGCTCGCCCTCCTCCGTGGGCACATCCATGCCTTGCAATCCCAGCGTGCAGTACCCATTACTCTGCTCCAAGGACATGGAATGGGGTGGTCACCAGTTGTTGGATCCCTCCCTGTATCCCCACAGACCCACTCCCAGCGGGATGCTCACCCTTAACACGTAGGCTCTGGGCGGCACCGGGAATTCTTTGCCGTGGATGTGGAAGACGAGGTCAGGAAGGTTCCTGACAGCCTCACAGCTGATCTGGGGAGGACACAGGGGGGTCAGTGGCCAATCCAGCTGGGATAAAATTCCTAGGGAGCATCCCAAGGCCTCACCTCACCACTGGAGCTGGCACCGAGGCGGCGCATGAGGGTCCGGAGGGCCCGGACAGGAACAGCCAACAGCGTGGTTCCTGTATCCACAATGGCCTGGCATCCCGAGGAACAGGCCACCGGAGCCCCATTGGCAGAGACTCTGGGAAGAGGGATGCAGGGTGAGCCTGGACTCCCCAAAACACCAGCTGGAGGGCAGGGAATAGCAGGAATACCTCTCCATGGTGATCTGCCAGTAGGTTTCCGCGGAGAGTGGGATCCATGAGATGCCTTGGGTGATGTAGTAGGGATCGATGGCACCGAAGAGGACAAAGCTCCCACCTTGGCTGTCCCTGGAAAGGGGGATCCATCCGGGGTGGTTCCCATCCCGCCAACACCCCCGTTCCCATTGGAAAATGGGGCCAGTGTGAGGGAGAAGGGAGAAATCCTCAGCAGCTCCGGCCGGGATTTACCTGCTCAGGTAGACAGAGAAGAGATGCCTATCCACGAGGTTTTCTATCATCATATTGTCGAAGACAGGGGTGGCTCCAGAGGAGGCGATGCTCGGGAATGCCAATCCCAGGATGCCGTCGAAGGGGGCATAGTAGAAGAAATCCCCCGGCTCCGTCTCAGCCAGCCCAAAAATCTGGTTGCGGACATTGATCCCGGCGACCTGGGAGAAGGGAGACAGGTGTGGATTGGGCACGATCCCACGGGATCCCACGGGATGAGGGGGCTGGAGCACGTGGCCGTACGTTGACGGTGTCGTATCCCAGGACTCCGGTCATGCTTCCCGTGCCGTAGGCGATGAACAGGGTGTCGTTGGTGCTGAGGAACGTGGAGGATTGCGCGGGATTGAAGCGGTTGTGATTGCCTGTGGGGGTGGGAAGGAGGGGGATTGCCTGATGTCCCTTGGGAAAAGACTGGGCAAAGCCATCCAAGGCTCCCAAAGGACACATTCCAGCCTTATTCCAGACACCTACTGCAGGCTGGGCTGGAACAGAAGACCGAGGGAACCCAGAGGTTGGAGGAGCCAGTGTCGAAGACCACGGTGAATTCCTGGGGTGGGGTCCCGATGGAGATGATGCCGAAGTACTCATCCTGTTGGAATGGGGTTGGGAAGGGGTCAGTGGGATTGGGAAGGGGAAAGGAGAACAGATAAGGGGCCAATGAGATGAGTTAAAGGGATGAGGAAGGGACCAGTGGGATGGATAATGGGCCAGTGGGATGGGGAAGGAGCCAGCAGCCCCCCGTGCTCCCTGATCCCAGCTCCTAATCCCAGCCCCTCACATCCATGTAGTTCTCCAGGGGCTCCACGGCGATGCCCGGGAAATACTTGGCAGCCAGGTTGTAGGGATGCTGCTCCAGGTAACTCTCCAGCAAGCCCTGCTCCTGCAGCCTCTGCCGCAGTGACTTCATCCTCTTCAGCGGCACCCTGTGGACAAAGACCGGGATGCGTCACCGGGATCATCCCACATCCCTGTTTTGGGGACCCCCCCGGGGCTCACCTGGTCTGGAAGCCCTGGGCCAGGCCCACCAGGGCAAGGAGCAGGAGCAGCTTCATGGTGGGAGCTCACGGAAAATGTGCCTCCAATCCTGGTCCCGCTCCTTATATGTCGGCTCCGGTGTTTGGCCAGAGGCCCCGATAAGAAAGGCAAACTGCTGATGGGATGGTTATCAAAATGTCCTTAAGGAAGGCGGGGGGAATGTCAAGGCAGGGGATCCCCGTATTCCTGGGGGGAATTCAGGCCATGGGGATGTTGGGATGGGTGGGAAGCACTCCCGGTTATTCTGTGGGAGCTGGTGGGAATGCAGGGTTGTTTGTCCCCTGAACCCTCTAATTCCTTGCTGGAGGGTTTGAGCCAGACTCTTCCAGGAATGGGGCAGCCACAGCTTCCGTGGGAAATCCATTCCCAGGAATGCCTCACCACTGTTGCAGGGAAGAATTCCTTCCCAATATCCCTTCTAACCCTGTCCTCTGGTAGAAGAAAGCGATTCCCCCTTGTCCTGTCACTCCAGGTCCTTTTCCAAAGGCCCTCTCCAGCTCTCCTGGAGCTCCTTAAGGCACTGGAAGAGGCTCCAAGGTCTCTCCAGATCCTTCTCTTGCCAAGGCTCCATGAAGGATTGTCAGGCTGCCAGGTCCAGATTTTCCATTCTGGGAATCAGCCAAGACTTTGTCTTTTCCAGCCCCCTACAACACATCCCATCCCGCTTTCCTTCCTCAGGGATAATCCGGTGCTCCATCCCTTCTCTCCCGACATCCCCCATCCAGGCTCTTCATTTCACTCCCCCAGCACAACCTAGCATCGTATCCTCGGATTCTTCTACCCTTCCCCAGCTGGGATGGGGCTGATTCCAAGGGAGGAATGCCAGCTCCAGCCTTAGGGAGCCTTTGATCTCCTCCAGGACAAGGTGACCCTTCCAGGAGCCACGGATCCAGCACATGGTGCCGTGACCAAAGCCAAGGTGCCCAATCCTGCTCCAGTGACCTTCATCCAGAGGCATCTGGAGCTCGGCTTTCCCCCAGCTCATCCCAGTTTTCTCCCAGTTCAGGGATTTTGGATGTGAGAACGGAGTGACAGGACAAAAGGGAATGGCTCCAAACTGGGAAACAGGATACTGGGAAGAAACTCTGCCCTGTGAGGGTGGTGAGGCCCTGGGATGGATTTCCCAGAGAACCTGTGGATGCCCCATCACTGGAAGCGTCCAAAGCCAGACTGGAATATGAACCTGTGGATTTTGGAGCTGCCAGGTTTTCCTCCTTTTTTTTTGGCCAAAACAGTAGAGAAAACAAAAATACAAAAAAAGTTTTCCCAGAGCTGTAAATCCATTGAATTCCCAGAAGCACCATCCCCGGGGATCAGGATTCCTGTTTTTTTCAATGGAAAAAAAAACCCCATTTGCCCAGTTATGGGAAGTTTTAGGACAAGCTTTTTGTGCTGCTGGTAAATCCCATCAAAGCAGAACAATCCAAAAGGGATGACATCCATAGAAGGAAGAAACTGTGGAATTCTGGACTGGGAAAAAAAAAAAAAAACGGGAATTGCTATTTAGCACTAATTAAATCCAGAATAAAATCTGGGACGATGGGAAAATAACCCCTTTTAAGGCATGAAATGGCTTCCTCCGAGAGAAATCCTGGGTTTTCCCAACCTTGGTGGGGAAATGGAGGGAATGAGATGCTGGATCCTGGAATAAACCATCCCAGTGCTGGGAGCCCTTTGGATAGGAGCAGGTGGCCCCTCTGCCACAGCCTTCCTTGGCACCAGAGGGCACCAAAGCATGGGGAGATCCCAAAATCCCCCAGCTGGAAAGATGGATCTGGAAGCTTTTCCTCCTGGTTGACGCCGCTGGGGCTGGCTGAGGATTCCCAGGCAATAAAACCCTCCCAAAATTTAGGCTTTTACCGAGAAAATTCAGATTTTTAATGTCATTTTGATGTGGGCACACCCCTTGGGATGAATTTAACTTCCATGGTAATCACCCTCTGGATCAAACAGGGATTTTCGGGACATCAAAACTTGCTCTGACAAAACTCCCTTAATTTTATCTCTGCAGCCTCCCCCACCCCCCCCCAAAAAAAAACCCCTTTATGGACACAGATCTTATCTTGGGAATGGATTAAGGAAGTCAACTTTTCCAGGCCCTGTTCCCACTTTTTCTTGTCCCTTCCCTAGAGGCTTTCATCACCCGGGCGCTTTATCGGAGCTGTCAGATGAAAGGAGGGAAATCTGACGCTCCCGAGGTGTCAAATTTCTGGGATTGGATCAAAAAATATTTGATTAACTTATCGAGGAAGCCCAGGGATGTTGGCTAATCCTTGTGGGAATGGAATTCTGCGGGACCTCGGGCTGCTCAGGTCACCTTTTCCTACCTGCTGTGGGTGATTTTGGCTGGGATTAAGACGCCATCCGAGGGAAAAAACCATGTGGAACCATCTTTTGTGGGAATTAAGGATATTAATAAGCAGATAATGGGAATACCCTTCCAAAAGCACTTGTTTATCCCAAATTAATTTCTGGAGAACACTTTTAAATGGGTATTTTCCCATTTCTTCTGCGTAAATCCAAACGCAATTTCCCCCCTCTCCTCAAATCTTACGCTTTGGTATAAAATGTCAATTAAACATTTTCCAGCTTTTCCAGATTTGTGGAAACAACTCCAAAAGAAGCCTGGAAAACATTTTTTTTTCCCCTTTGGAAAGTCAAGTCCCTTTTTTTCCCCCCATAGCACTGGGGGTTTGACCTGGTTATCAGCCACGCTGGGAACAAATTGTCCTTGATTTACCTGGAATTATTTGGGATCATATGACTCCCATTTGTTGCACAACAGCTCTCAGGTGACGGGATCAGAGGTGCCTTTCCCGGATCCCGGCACTTCTGGAACAGCTGGGTGACCTTGGCCGGCCTTGCATAGTCTCCTGAAGGAGCAGAAATCATGGAGCTCTTCCCCTGCCTCATCCTTGCTTGGGTTTTGGGAATGTGGGGTTACAGCTGGAAAAGTGGAGCATTTTCCAAGCTTACTTTGGGAAAGTCGGATTTGTAGAGTGGGTGATGGGATTGGAGCTTTCTCCGGAATATTCCTGCTTTATGTGAGGAGGAACTAAGCAGGTATTCCAGAGGAATTTGCTTTGATCTCTTGGATCCAGCTGGAAGAACCCGACATTTTATAATGTGCTTTCTAAACCACTTCCAACCTGGCCTTGGACACTTCCAGGTATGGGGGAACCGCAGCTTCCCTGGGCAACTTGCTTCACCACCCTCACAAGGAAGGATTTATTCCCAATATCCAACTTAAAACCGCCCTGTGTCCGTGTGGAGCCTTTCCCCCTTTCCCTATCGCTCCACGCCCTTCTCCAAAATCCCTCTCCAGCTCTCCCGCAACTCCTTGCACCCCGAAAACGCGAAGGATATAATTCCTAGAGCAGCTACAGCTCGGGGAGAGCCCCGCGGGCAGCCAAAGAACGATATTGATGAAAAAATTCCATTAAATTGAGCCCTGCTCCCGCCCCCCCCCAACATGGCGGCGCTGGGCGGAACCTTTCCCCTCACGCTCGGAGGGGGGAGGGGCCCGTCCCTCCCGCCCCTCCCGCCGTGGCCCCGCCCACTTCCGGTTGGTGCCGGAAGCCGGAAGCGGCGGCGGGCGGAGGGTCCCCGTGGCGCCTCGGTGAGTGCGGGAGAGGGCCGGGAATGGGAATAACGGGAATAGCGGCGGGATAACGGGGATAATGGCGCTGCTCCCGCCGCTCGCTCGCTGCACCCCCGCAGGTGCGTAGCCCTTCGCTTCCACCTTTCCTGAGCGCCTGTGGATGCTTCCCAGAGCCCACCCCGAGCTTTCCCACTCGCAGCATTCCCGCTTTTCCCTCTCCAGCTCCATGGAATCTAGCTAATATCCCCCCTGAAGAACCAAATCGGGTGATTTCTGCCCCACACCTGCAGCGCGGGACTTCATTGCCAGTTTTTCCCTCGGACAGGTTTATCTGGATCGTGGATTGGGCAACCCTGAGCCTCAGCGTGGCTGTTGCGGCATTCCCGGCGTGATATCCCTGGGATGTTCCACCTGGATGAGAGGTAGAAGAGCTGGCAGCGAATAGGACGGCGCAGGTTTGGTGTATTTCTTTGTTTCTTAGGGCATTCCCACCTTATTCCATCCCACCTCTTGGAATTTTCACCAGCCGCGGGATGCTCGCTCAATATACCTGGCAGCTGGGAATGCTTGGGATAAACCATGGATACGGCGCAGGAAATCCATTGTTTCCCTGATCTTTGTTGGGACTCTGTGGCAGGAGGCTGGAATTAGGTGATCCTTGAGGTCCTTCCCAAGCCTTTGGGCATGGTGGGATGTGGCCAGATCCCTGTTTCCTTGGCAGCATGGGAACCTGCGGTGGGATGGGATGGAGTCCGGAATGAGGCGGGCTCTGGGATGGGATGGAGGCATCCAGCTGGAATTTGCGACTCGGGGCTGTGGGTGGGTTTTTCCTTGACAGAACACCCTGGGACACACGGAATTCCACGCAGACAGGCTTGGGAAAGGGGGAAGAAGTCTTTTCCCGAGCCGGAATTAGTGGGAATGTTGCTTCTCCCTCTCAGTGAACGGAACCCAGCGCTGCTGCTCCAAGGGCTTTAACAAGCCTGGATTTCAGTTGGAAACCTATTCCCAGTTGGACTTGGGGATTGATTTGCCTCTTTTTCTGTGCCCCAGGAATCCGGGAGGATGGACACGCTGAGGAACCGGACGGTGGAGGAGCTCCGGGAGCTGCAGGAGGATTCCCAGGAGATCGAGCGCTTGGCTTTGGAATCCCGGGAGGTTTGTGCCGGGAGGTGGCTCCGGGGTGTCCTGGGCGCCTTCCCGCGCTCACCATCCCAAATTCCACAGGTCCAGGAGCTGCAGCTGGAAAGGGAGATGGCCCTGGCTGCCAACCGGAGCTTGGCCGAGCAGAACCTGAAATTCCAGGCACCGCTGGAGACGGGACGCAGCGACCTCTCCAAGAAATACCAGGAGCTGCAGGAGCTGGCTGGGAGGTGCAGGGAGCAGAAGGAAAAGCTGGGTGAGCGCTGGGGTCTTCCCCCAGGAAGGATTGTGCTTCCCGGAAAACCGATATCCCACTTTTTTCCAGCAGCTGGAGAGATGGAGGATGTTATTCCTCTTGGATTTCCCTCCTTCCACCAGCACTTCCCAAGCCCGTTCCTGTGGGCTCTCTGCTGGTTTTTCCCTGGTTTCTGTCCTGCGATGGTGATTTTTCCTGGCTTTTTCCCTTTTCCCCCTCGGTTTTCCCAGAGAAATTCTCGGCAGCGCTGCAGCCTCAGACTTTGCTGGATCTCCTCCAGGTGGAAAGCCAGAAGATTGAAGAGGAATCAGAGGTGAGTTTAGGGCTTAAATCCATTGGGAATTCCAGTGATTTCATCCTCAAAGACTTGCAGTGACTGCCTGTCCCTAAAATCATGGATTACCTCTGGAGTCTGCTGGGTTTTCTCCAAAGGGCTGGATCCGTCCTTGCTCCTGTGTGGGTGCTGCTCCTTGGGATGTGGCTGGGAGGGACCTAGATCGGGATGAGGGAAGAGGAGGAGCAGAGGGATGCAGGGATGAGCCCGAGGCTGTTCCTCTCTTCCAGAAAATGGCTGAGAGGTTCCTGGAGGGCGAGGTGCCCCTGGAGACGTTCCTGGAGCAGTTTTCCGGCATGAGGAAGTTGTCCCACCTGCGCCGGGTCCGAGTGGAAAAGCTGCAGGAGATCGTGAGGAAGACGGAGGGATCCCAGGAGCGCGCCAGGGACTCTCAGCCTCCTCTTCCTCCTCCTCGTCCTCCTCCTCCTCCTCGCATTCCCACGGATCCAACAAAACCCTTCCCATCGGGATCTCCGGCCCTCCCTCTGCCCTACAGCCCGGCTCCAACCCTTCCGCCCGGCCCCACTGCCCACGGAGCGCTGCCTCCCGCCCCTTTCCCGGGATCTCCGGTCACCGTGGGACACGTGGCTTCCTCCCAGCCCAGCTCCCAGTCCACCTTTCCCTACCCGCTTCCTCCAGCTCCCGGATATCCGGCGGCTTCCGCTGCTGACTCTGCGCCGGGGTATCCCAAATCCACCTCGGGAGGCTTTTCCTGGTCTCCATCCCGGGCCCCGCCGCAGCCCTTGCCCTATCCTGCTCCCCATCCCTCTCCTCCCCCTGCCAGACCGGGGTACTCTCCCTACATCCCACCTGGAGCAGGGAGACCGCAGTGTCCCTACCCCACTCAGCCCCCTCTCCCAAATTTCCCGATCCCAGCACAGGCTCCCTATCCTGGGCCTCCCCCAGCCTTTGGATACCCCCCACCTCCAAACCCTCAGCGTCCTTCCTGGCCTGGATACTAATCCAGGACTTCCAGGGAGCATCCTGTGCTGATTCCTCCTCTTTTTGGGGACTGAGGAAGAGGAGGGATCCCAGAGCGTTGCTCCTGGATCTGTCGGTGCAAAGGAATTACACGGGATAAGAGTCGGGCTCCGGAGGTCGGAGCAAGAGGCAGAGCCAGACCAGCAGAAATCCTGAGAGCAGAAACCTCCAGGGAAACCTTGGAGCACCTTCCGGTGCCTAGAGGGGCTCCAAAAGCACTGGAGAAGGACTTGGACAAGGACTTGGAGTATGGGATAATGGGGAATGGCTTCACCCTGGGTTTAGATGGGATTTGGGGAAGAAATTCTTCCCTGCGATGGTGGTGAGGCCCTGGAATGGATTTCCCAGGGAAGTCATGGCTGCTCCATGCCTGGAAGTGTCCAAGGCCAGGTTGGACAGGGCTCGGAGCAACCTGGACTAGTGGAAAGGGATTGGAAGTGGCTGATCCTTCAGATCCCTTCCCACCCAAACCACTCCAGGACTGGCAGTAGGAGTCGGTGATTCCCACCTGGGCCTGGGCAGCCTCCGGTATTCCCGACCTCCTGTGTGGTTTTTCGGGCTCCTCCCGTCCCCCCTTCTCAGGAAACACTTGGAAACAGAGGGAATGACAAACGGTGGAAATGGGATTTGCTTTGCTCAGCACTTTATCCTACGAATCCTGCCTGTATCCCTGTAAGTTATTTATAAGGAACCATTACTAATGGACTAGGACGAGGGGTTGGTGGAAGCAATTCCATCCCTGGCATTAATTAGAGTAATAAAACTGGATGAATTAATTGCACTCTGGAGTCATGGCCGCGGTTACTTTGGGAAGCAACGGAACATCCGCCTAAGGATTGATCCCTTTATCCCTTCCTGGCATCCACCTTCCTTTGGATCCCATCAGTGAAATTTCTCACCCCCTCCCAAGACCACCTCCAACCCTGTTTTTCCTGTTTTTCTTGGGGTTATCTTTGGAATAAAAGCCAGGGAAAAACGTGTTTCCCTCTACCGCTTTTCCCTCCTCACTGGGAGCTTGGAATCACGCTGGGATAATGGAGGGAAGAGGACGAGGTGTAATTAGTACAAAACCCCAATTTTATTCTACTTCTTGGTCATTAAATATCTCGGACTCGTTCCCAGTATTCCCACCCTCGCGTCCCTCTCCTTTATCCATCATCCCAACTCTTTATCCTGGTTTGGAGAAGCTGGTGATCCCACTATTCCAAAGGGCTCCTTGCACCCCACCTGCCTCTTAAATTCCTATAAATAGCTTTAAAAGAATCCCAAAAGCCTCCTCTTCTCCCACGAGGAGGCTGGGAAGCGCTCCTGGAAGGGCTCTGGAATGCCGGGATATCCCCCCCAAAGGGATCAGCTCCTTTGGGAAGCAGGGAATCACACCCTGCGGGCAGAGTGCAGGTCGTAGTCGCTGTCCGAGGAGTTATCCGGGGGGTTGGAACGCCGGCACGCTGCTTCCAGAGCTGTGGAGGACACGGATGTGGCCTGTTGGATGCACTTCCATGGAAAAGGGGGCGGGAAGGAGCCGCTTCCAGCACTTACCTGGATAAGCAGAGAGCTGGGAGCTCTTCGGGGGGGGCTGAGCGTAGTCGTTGTCCCCTCCGTGTCCCCGAGGCCTCGGCGCTGTGCTGGAGCGGTGGAAAGACACTGGGAAAGACAGCAGGATTGGGATTTTTGGGGTTGGAACAGCAGCTTGGAGGGAACATACCCACCCCGGGAAGGGGCTGAGTAAAACCAGTGCCTGCTCCAGGCCCAGATCTCCTGGATGAGTTACATCCCAAAAGGAAATGAGATCCAGGGCCCTTGTGCCAGGATCCGGGGGGAACAGCCTGCCCAGACCCCAAATCCACTGCCAGGAACTCTAAATCCCATTCCCAGCCCCTCAGGGAGCTGCTCCTCACCCGTCTGGTTGACTCCCGTGGGGCCGATCCACTGGCGCTGCTTCTTCTTGGAGACTGAAAGAGAGGGGGAATTGTCTCTCCAAGGATCTTCCTGATCCTTCCTCCGGCTGCTTCCCCCCTGCCAGCCCCATATGTCATCCCGAATAATCCCCCCCCTTCCCAATAATCCCCCTGCCCCAGGATCCTCCACCTGCTCTTTTGTGTCTGCTCGGAGCTTAATCCCTCTTCCCGCTCCCACACTCCATGTGGGACAGGCTTGGGGATAATGGGACAGGTCTGGGGACAATGGGACAGGCTTGGGGACAATGGGACAGGTCTGGGGACAGTGGGATAGGCTTGGGGACAATGGGACAGGCTTGGGGACAATGGGACAGGTCTGGGGACAATGGGACAGGCTTGGGGACAATGGGACAGGCTTGGGGACAATGGGACAAGTCTGGGGACAATGGGATAGGCTTGGGGATAATGGGACAGGCTTGGGGA